>NC_135746.1:20250000-20876000 GCF_041903045.1 Epinephelus lanceolatus
CTGCTCCAGTTTCCATGGCAACAGCCTGAACAATGTAGTAGGAAGGGCTGTGTCGGCGAGAGAGAGGGAAACAGAGAGCGAGAGAGTGTGTGCTCCGGTGCACTTGAAGTGTGTGTGTGCGTAGGTGTGTGTGTGTGGGTGGGTGTGAGAGGCTACAGAAGGGGGAGGTAGCCGCAGGGTGCTGAGACAGAGAGGATTCAGAAGACACTCTCTTTATTTTTTTTTTGTCAGGATGAGTCTTTGAGAGCGGCAAAACAAATACGGAAATGTGGAGGCAAATAGGAAAATAAACAGATATGAAAGGGTGAGAGGGGGTCAAAGGGTGAGAGCTCGACAATAAACCATCCGAGGAGGCGAGAGGTGAGGATTTTATGATGTCTATTTATTTTTCAAAATGAGGTATTTCAAAGTGCTATGAGTTGCAGCACTAAATGTACATTTTAAAAGTGAAAAAAACAAACATCTTATATCCATTTACCCAGTTCTATGCACCCGATAGTTACAAATATAAACAAAATAGGAAGAAAGAAAAAGGCCAGGTACATGAGGATAGAACGCATTTTTGCTGTACAAAAGAATTATTTGAGATAGAAGAGAAACAAAAATGACGAGATAAAGTGATATCTACCGAGAACTCATTTTCATACGAAAATATAAGTATCAAATTTAGTATGTATCAGGTTCACACTAAAAGCATAAAGGTGTGTAGAATTAGTAATATGATACAATACAAAGAAAAAGAGAAGGAAAAAAAACAATATATTGTTATATTACAAAGTTTCATGACTCTCAAAAATCGAGGCCTTACAGTACTTTTAAAGGTATATAAACTTCCAGTCTAGTTATTGGCAGCTTCCTGACATGTATAAAAAACAAGGACAAAAATGTATTACAAAACAAGGCAGATCTGAGTGTATTTTTTGTCTGTACACTATTGTTATATACAAAAGTGTCGGCTAGCAAGGTGCACAGTTATACATCCACTGACTTGGTTTGAGCACCAGTGTGAGAGAGGAGTGAGAGAAAGAGAACCTGTAGTGGCAACGTTTATGTGACCCATGAACGCCTCAGTCGTCGTAGTCTCTTCAGTTTTTTTTTTTTGTTGTTGCAGTGGTGAAGGCAAAGTTAAGTGTGCACTGCTTCTTGTACGTGAACTCTCCAAGCAAAGTGCCCTCAAACACCCGTCCCTGTGGGAATCACCTGATTCCAGGCTGGTGTCACAGTGAGTACAAAAACCAAAAAAAAAAAACCAAAAAAAAAAACAAGATACAAATGATATAAAAAACCAGAGGAAGGGAAGACTGAGACAAAGGTGTGTCCTCGCTCCTTCCTCCTTCCTCGCTCTTTTCTCTTTTCTCTTTTTTTATCTTTCCTCAATGTGACTGGATTGAAAAAGTAAACCCTAAACATTCTTAACGTCAACAAATGTGCAAAAAAAGTGGCGGCAGTGAAAGTCCGAGCAACCCCCTGGTGCCCCCCCGCCCCGCTCCTCCAAGGTGTGTGTCAGCATCTGAAGAAAAACGTCCTCTGAGATGTTGGTGTGTGTGCGACAGATATGCAGGCCTATGTGTCTGTGCTTAAGTGTATAGGCCTATGTGTGTGTGTGTGTGCGGCTAACTGTGTTTTAGACTGAATTGAGGCAGGGAGGGGGAGGGGGGGGTCATCCAGGGTATATGTGAGTGTTTCTGTGTTGTAGTGGTTGTCTGTTAGCGAGTCCTAGCCTGCTCCAGCCTGCGCATTAGCTGCTGCCTGCGGGCTTGGAGCCTGTCCTTCTCCTGCTGGAGCCTCATCTCCTCCGTCTCCAATGAGCTCACGTACTCGGTGGCCTTCTTCAGGATCAACACCTTGGCCGCCTTCTCGTTGTGCGCCAGCTCCGGCACGTGGTCGCGCAGCGTCAGGAAGCTGGAGCGCAGGTCGTTGCGGCGCTGGCGCTCCAAGATGTTGTGGTTGCGCCGGCGCTCGCTGTCCTCTGAGTCAGAGCTGCCGCGTGGGCTGCTGTCTCCGCTGGCGCTGCGCTTGCTGCGTGGCCCCGACGAACTGCTGGCGACTGAGCTGCAGGATGTGGAGGAGGATGAGGAGGATGAGGAGATGGTTCTGGTGGGAGGTCGAGGTGCATCTGATGTCCTTTGCTTCTTTGGAGGTGGGGCAGGGTCGTCGTCTGAGGCGTACGGCGAGGGGGCTGCGTAGTTGTGTTGCTGCTGGTGCACCGAGCTCCTCTTCAGAATCAGCTCCTGAGGAGCTCGGCTGACGAACCGACTCACGACGCCGGATGCTGAGACGATCCCTCTGGCGTCTTGGCTCTTGGGGTGCACAGAGATGGTGACTGTACCCGTCGCCATGGGGGATGCCTTGTTGATTGTGGAGCGCCTCTTCTCTACTGTAACCACATCAATCTCCTCCTCTTCCTCCTCCTCCTCCTCTTCTTCCTCCTCTTCCTCCTCCTCTTCTTCGTCTTCTTCTTCATCTTCTTCATCATCATCTTCCTCTTCTGGGAAAAGAAAACAGAATGTGAGTGACTTAATCGCTGTGACACACCAAGTATTCCCACTATGTCACCTATGTACCAGCGGCTGACAGGTATGTATGAGAGTGAGATCAGGAGAGTGTGTGTGGGAGCAAAGCGTTGCTCAACGCTGTTTGCATAAGCAAAACTCTCTTAATGCTTAGTGTCAGTCACTCCTCAACTAATCTGCTCTACAGGCGTTGACACGTTCAGTCTCAGCGCTGAGCAGACAGGCTGGATTTCTGCCTTTCATTCTCTATCCCTCCCTCAAAACTTCTCCTAATCTTCTCCGGTGAGACGAGACAGTTTTAGTCTGATGCCTTGGGTCTATCACTGCAGCCTCAGTCACGCTGACGGTGCGCGAGGCATTAAGAACTTCACTTTAACTTTGACCTCCGATGAAGTAGGGGGGAAAAGAAATATCCTGCTTCTTTTTCCTGCTGAGCTCTTCCTCCTAATACCTGTGCTGGAGTGGAGCTGAGCAGCTGAGAGTTATCACGGACTGGCGCCTTTGAAGATGAGAGGAAGTGGCCAATCATGAGGCAAGAGAGTGTGAGGCCCAGTTAAAATGCCTTTGTGATAATGGCGCTCATTATCAGCTCAGGAGCATCTGAAGAGTGTGGCATTTTACAGCTTACAGTAACCCACTTCAGACACCGCTGCACTGGGATGCTGTCTCAACACACTCACTGAACTCACACACACACACACACACACACACACACACACACACACACACACAATCTGGCGCTGCTATCAAAACAAAGCTGGGCACAGCTGGGTGGATGAGGGGGCGTGGCTGGCTTTACCACATGTGAAGCTGGGATTTAGCTGTTTGGTGTTTCACTCTCAGGGTGGAACAGCTCATTTATTGGAGCTGGAAAGATTATAAATAGCAGGAAAGATGTCTGCCTGGGGAGATAAAATATTAGCCTAAAGCCACTTTTCTC
The DNA here is from genome assembly GCF_041903045.1 of Epinephelus lanceolatus. Lineage (NCBI taxonomy): Eukaryota > Metazoa > Chordata > Actinopteri > Perciformes > Serranidae > Epinephelus > Epinephelus lanceolatus. Next base: position 20,253,454 of record NC_135746.1, read on the forward strand.
TGCCACTGTCTTACAGCTGTGCAGCAGGGTTGTGGAGAGGGGTGAGGTAATGGGAACACTGGCCCAACCTACAGTGCAGCCTGTAAAGTCAGCTCCTCTGTGATGAGAAAGTAAATAACGCCTGCAGCACAAAGAAAGACGCGTCTTAACGCTGCGAGCGGCGGAAGCGCGGTGGAGCGGCGCTTGCGCGCAGGGGGCGGTGGGGCGGCAGGCGATCGGATCACCACCCTTTAAGCCTCGGAGCTGGAGCGGCGCCAGGGAGACAGCTGTCGAGATGGAGCGCTCGTTCAAAGCTGTCACCCCCCTAAAAGAAGCAGCCAGGGCCCTCCTCCGTCCTCCTTTCTTCGCGGTGGAGGAGGTGTTTGGCAAGGCTGGCCGAGTCTACCCTCTGTGCCAAGCTGGAGGCCTTTGTACTGCTGTTTCACAGCGAAAACACGCTGATAAGGACTCGTGAGTGTTTGTTTAGGGAACTCACGGGCGGTAATAGATGGGAGATGAAGTCTTTGGGCGATTAAATACACACAGCACTCATTTCCCCATCTAAACTGCTTCCTACAGAAAAAAAACAGGAGTGTGTCAGTGTGTATTCTTGAGTGTATGCTTTTGTTGATGTGGGCACTCCTTCCTTGTGCTTTTGTAGTGTACCTCTTGTTCATAATCTCGAGCTAATTTTAGTAATCAACTGAACTCAGGAGCAGTTCGTACAGACTGTTCAAAAAAAATAAATGCCAATTTCTCACCCACTGTGCGCAAATTATCCCTCAATCCATGCGTAATGAAAGCCTTCACGGCACCGTGAGCCAGACACCTTATCAGCTCATCACATTATTGAACACCTTTTCATCTCCCCTCCCTCCCCTCTGCTCCTACAGGCCGGGTCCGGCTGCAGTCAGTAGAGTGTGGTGTCTTTTTGTTTGGCTGAGATGCCAACTGAGTTCAGGAAGGCACACAATTCCCCATTTTACTGCCATCTGCCGGATGAAGAGCCCGCTGATTACATAAACCTCGTTCACTGTGTCACTACTCCAATGTGTGTGTGTGTGTGTGTGTGTGTGTGTGTGTGTGTGAGTGGAATGTAACGAGATAATCCGATTCTGGGCCAGTCATATGAACAAGCTCCACTCACTACTACAATAATAACAATCATTAAGATAATAATAATAACAACAACAACAACAACAACAACATCAACAGTATTAATGGTGGTAACTGTGGTGATGATGATGATAATAAAACTTATATTTTGGTTTTGTGTGTTTTCTTGGCACCACAGTTTCACAAAAACGCAAACAAAAGCTTTTTGTCTTTAAATTCTTACCGGAGTCACTGGCAGCGCTCCCGTGGCTTGTGGATGTGTTAACGGTCCCGGTTGAGTCCCTGCTGCCGTTCTTCTTGTTCACCGGGAAAGGGAAGACTACCGTGGGGTCCACGCACTCTGACACCGAGCTGCGGCTCACAACCTCCGGCGCCTTGACGCACACGTTCCTGCCGCCTCCTGCGGCAGTGGAAATAGCCTTGCCGAGTTTCTCCGTGACCACCCGCTCCAGCTTTTCCCTGGCGGAGAAGCCACTCCACATACAGTCCTGGATAATGATGTTGTTGGGGTTAGTATCCAAAACGGAGCCGAACAGGTCCCCATCGTCGGACGCCCCCCAGATATCGTCCTCGGGCAGGAATAGCAGCTCAGAAGCCCAGTCCAGTGGGTCCCCCAAGCCGAAGCTCAGAGGGTCTGCTTCCGGGGAGGCAGTCGCCGGCTCCCCCGGTAGCGCGGCTCGGCTCGGGGAGAGGGGCGGAGTGGGCAACAACTGGAATTTCTTCCAGATGTCCTCCCCCGGTGGCGCAGAGTCGGGACCACAGACGTAGAAGTCGTCCTCATCCGGGTAGAAACACGGTTGTAAGGAGTCAAACTCCAAATCGGAGTTTTTACTCATGATCGCCGGCATTCTATCCCACAATCGAAAAACCTGTAAAAGGAACAAAAGACACATAAGTCTCCAAAAAAGCAACGAGTGTCTCTCCCTATTCCGTCTCTTCTCTCTATCACACCTGAAAACTCCGCTGCAGAAAGAGCATGAGTCAAAGCCCACACACAGACACACAGTCTGCTCCACTAGATTCCACACTTACTCCACAGTGGGGTTTAAAAAACCACACAAATCTCACAGGAGAATGTGCGTAAATGTGACCGTGACGCACAAAGTGTGCAAAACGGCGCATTGGCTCACCACTCAGTAAACATGCCAGAAAATGCGATTAGGACACCAAAAAATATATATATATATATATATATATATATATATATATATATATATCATGTTTACAGAAAAACACATGGAATGACAACAATCAAACCAAACAGAGACTCAGCTGTGTGTGTAACATCTGAGGAAATAATAACACGTTTCTATATTTAACCGCTAAAATGTGGAGATGCTTACCTTGTCCTGACTCGGGATGATATTGTGCGAACCAAAATTCTCTCGTATCTCGCAGTCAGTAATACAGACACCAGATTTGGAGCAGTCATCTACTTAGGGAGCACAGACAGTCCTCTGACACACATTGTGGCAGGCTGCAGAGTGTTATACACTCAGTTCTGCGGGAGGAAAGCTGACTCCTCCCTTGTAGGTTGAGGGGGGGCGGTGGTACAGTGGTATACGGCTTAGGCCACTGATGACGCGGGAGACAGGCTGGCTGGGAGCTTTCTTTCAAGGTGAATCGAGAAATGCGCCCAAACATTGCGAACAAGAATGGAAGCAAGGGAAGAGAGAAGGAGAGAGGGGACGTGGAAAAAAAAAGACAATGTGTGTTATTGACAGCCTCAGGGCAACTCTCCGCTGGGAAGCCAGCCCAGGATCGGCTCTGGAGCAGTCGAAGTAACCCAGGGGCTCTTAGTGATCTCAGGTCTTGCTCAGATTGCTCAAGGGCACTGCAGCAGGCTGGATGCTGCTGCTGACCCCGGGGGCTTGAACTGTCCAAGTGAATGGCAACATTTTCCCCCCACACACAAACACATGCATTATCCTCAAATAACAGTTATATATTGCACACTTATAAAACAACACATGCTCCCTGTTGAGGTATGCTGTTTAACTGGATAAAGAAAAACACTAACTGAGCTTAATTAGTCAAACTGTTGTTAATTATTGTGGTAAAATAATTTAGAATAAAACATAAGCATCGCCTCTTATGGACACACACTTGTGTTCCATAATTCCAAATGCACTGTAGAGAGAGATGTACTCCCATACTTCAAACACAGCCCTTCTCCTGCTCTCCTGTAGATCTCTAAATATCTTATTCTCTTTTGTCTGAGGCCGACCAGCATCCCTGGATGAACACAAGGCTCACTGCGCCCTCACACGGACACTCAGGGAACAGCAGCAGATTACTCGCACCATCACCCGAGTCACACAGACAAAGACATAAAAACACAGAGTCGAATTTTCCCCCAAACAGAAAATTTAAAAAAAGGCCACTTGAGGGAGAAAAAAATAAGAAACTCATCTTGGGCTGTGAGGGGAATATTCCCTCCACACAACAGGCTGTGAAGGTCCGGGGAGTTTTTCACCCGTCTCCTGGATAAGACAGGATCCAAGAGCGTGTTACGTAACCGCAAGCGGTGGTTGTAGCCTGGAGTCATTCCCATTCCCTTTTCTAATGACAGCTTAGGAGGGAATGGCGCATCTGTAATTATGCGCGCAGGCACAGGCGTACACACACACACAGTCCCTGATATTGACTTATTCAGGGAAAACGTTTACAGAGCGGATTCCAGTTGAGCGTCAGCTGTGAGCAGGAAGAATGACAGCTTCTTGTGTTTTTCAGTCAGACAAAAGAAGATGATAAAAACAGCATGTAAGACTTAAAGGTCCAATAAATGTACAATACAGGCCAAAAGTTTGGACACACCTTCTCATTCAATGCGTTTTCTTTATTTTCATGACTATTTACATTATAGATTCTCACTGAAGGCATCAAAACTATGAATGAACACATGTGGAGTTATGTACTTAACAAAAAAAGGTGAAATAACTGAAAACATGTTTTATATTCTAGTTTCTTCAAAATAGCCACCCTTTGCTCTGATTACTGCTTTGCACACTCTTGGCATTCTCTCCATGAGCTTCAAGAGGTAGTCACCTGAAATGGTTTCCACTTCACAGGTGTGCCTTATCAGGGTTAATTAGTGGAATTTCTTGCTTTATCAATGGGGTTGGGACCATCAGTTGTGTTGTGCAGAAGTCAGGTTAATACACAGCCGACAGCCCTATTGGACAACTGTTAAAATTCATATTATGGCAAGAACCAATCAGCTAACTAAAGAAAAACGAGTGGACATCATTACTTTAAGAAATGAAGGTCAGTCAGTCCGGAAAATTGCAAAAACTTTAAATGTGTCCCCAAGTGGAGTCGCAAAAACCATCAAGCGCTACAACGAAACTGGCACACATGAGGACCGACCCAGGAAAGGAAGACCAAGAGTCACCTCTGCTTCTGAGGATAAGTTCATCCGAGTCACCAGCCTCAGAAATCGCAAGTTAACAGCAGCTCAGATCAGAGACCAGATGAATGCCACACAGAGTTCTAGCAGCAGACCCATCTCTAGAACAACTGTTAAGAGGAGACTGTGCCAATCAGGCCTTCATGGTCAAATAGCTGCTAGGAAACCACTGCTAAGGAGAGGCAACAAGCAGAAGAGATTTGTTTGGGCCAAGAAACACAAGGAATGGACATTAGACCAGTGGAAATCTGTGCTTTGGTCTGATGAGTCCAAATTTGAGATCTTTGGTTCCAACCGCCGTGTCTTTGTGAGACGCAGAAAAGGTGAACGGATGGATTCCACATGCCTGGTTCCCACCGTGAAGCATGGAGGAGGAGGTGTGATGGTGTGGGGGTGTTTTGCTGGTGACACTGTTGGGGATTTATTCAAAATTGAAGGCACACTGAACCAGCATGGCTACCACAGCATCCTGCAGCGACATGCCATCCCATCCGGTTTGCGTTTAGTTGGACGATCATTTATTTTTCAACAGGACAATGACCCCAAACACACCTCCAGGCTGTGTAAGGGCTATTTGACCAAGAAGGAGAGTGATGGAGTGCTGCGGCAGATGACCTGGCCTCCACAGTCACCGGACCTGAACCCAATTGAGATGGTTTGGGGTGAGCTGGACCGCAGAGTGAAGGCAAAGGGGCCAACAAGTGCTAAACACCTCTGGGAACTCCTTCAAGACTGTTGGAAAACCATTTCAGGTGACTACCTCTTGAAGCTCATGGAGAGAATGCCAAGAGTGTGCAAAGCAGTAATCAGAGCAAAGGGTGGCTATTTTGAAGAAACTAGAATATAAAACATGTTTTCAGTTATTTCACCTTTTTTTGTTAAGTACATAACTCCACATGTGTTCATTCATAGTTTTGATGCCTTCAGTGAGAATCTACAATGTAAATAGTCATGAAAATAAAGAAAACGCATTGAATGAGAAGGTGTGTCCAAACTTTTGGCCTGTACTGTATATCTATATATCTATTCATATATATCTATAAATATTCATATCTATAATAAATCATATAATAAGAGCACAAACTAATCCATGTAAAAACAAGTTGCCGCCATCTCTGACAAGTCAGTCTGCAGCTGATCCCGACTCAAAAGTACACAAGGTACAAAATCTGAGCAAATTTTATGGTTGAAATGTGTTTATTTGTCTTTAATAATGTTTATAGTTTGATATTGCAAACAAATTTGACCAATTAAGTATTTGGTTGTGGACATTGGGACTTTATTATTGCAGCATTTCACACAGGCCAATTAGGTGTGACACTGTTCCTGTAGACAAGAAGGGCATTTCTATCTTGGAGTATGGAGCAGGGAGAATTCATACAGTGTTACAAAATGAACAATGTACAGTTTAGTTTTTGCACAGCCATGCTCAGGCATTGAGATGAACAGTTTTGTGTTCAGGCATAGAAATAATCAGTTTTATACTTTATTACACACTTGTGGCTATAAAATAAACCCAATATCCCCATCAAAAACGACTTCCTGTACAAAGACAATGCTTAGTTTTTTATACTTACTGGACTCTACTGATCCCAAATAGCTGGGAGAAATTAAAAATGCATACCAAACCAAAGCTCGGGTCTCAGGAGGATATAAATATATGTGTAGGCACACACGGAAATGCATATATATGTAGATGTATGGATATATAGATGCTGTTGTAGAGTAATAATAACTTTATTTGTAGAGATAGATATAAATAGACATATAGATAAACATATATAGATATAGACTGATTTTATATTTGATAGACAGATAGATATATGGATATATAGACACACATATATAGATATAAATCTGTAGGTAGGTAGGTGGATAGATGGATAGGTGGATAGATAGACAGACAGACAGACAGACAGACAGATCCTTGACACAATATTATCACAGTACATAAGTCAAAATACAAAATTATTGCAATTTTAAGTATGTGCAATATGCTGAGTATTGTGATAAAATATATTGCGATTTATTATCTTTTTCCAACTGTAAATTATGTCCCTAAAGCAAAACTTTGTCACCATCTCTTGTATGTATCCAGTGGACTGAAAATGCAACTGATAAAGTCTAATTTGTATTTGTAATATTAATAATTCATATATTTCAAAAGATACTTAGCACTGTGACGATACGATATTGCCGCACAAAAATATGGCGATACTCTTCTCTACTATCGCCCCCTTACTACATAAACACATAAACATATACAAAAATGTGTGCATGCATGCATATACACATATCAGCAATACGTACACACACAAAACAAGTCAGTGAGAGGAAATAATACAACGAATTAATAAATAGAATAGTAATATAAGTGTATCGGTTGTTGGGAAAAGCCATTCTGTAGTAAGTTTTGAGGCGAGATTTAAAATGGTGGACAGAGTCAGATGATCTGATGCTGAGTGGGAGGCTGTTACAGGCCGAGGAGTCGGTACTGCCAAGGCTCTGCCACCTTTAGTTTTTAACCTGGACTCTGGAGCAGCTAGACGACCCTGACAAGAAGATCTGAGGGGTCTGTGTGGACGGTACGATGCGAGAAGCTTAGTTATATACTCCAGTGCCAGTCCATCCAGAGCCTTGTGTGTGATTTAAAGCACTTTGAAATGCATTCTAACAGAGATTCAAAGATAGAGATATATGGAGAGACTAATTCAATGTCTTTGTGTACGTGAAGGTGTAAATTACATTGTGAATTTCGTAAAATTACCATTTAATACCAGAAACACACTTTATAGTCTCAGCATATGAGTTCAAACAACCACAGCCAGCGAAAAGTGAGAACGTGCAGCTGTTTTGTCCACAGAGTAGGAATAGCAGGGAGTTTCCTGGGATAGGCTGCGCAGCTCCCAGGAACTAGGGACATGGTTTGGGGAGTCACAGAAAAAAAATCCCCACAGACTCATGTCCATTCGCTCTTTTACTTTTTCTCAAACGGCTGCTCAGCTCTGACCCTTCAGCAGCAGCAGCAGCAGCTTCCTCTGCTGTGAAACAGGGCAGAGAGTGGGAGTGAGAACAGAAGGGAAAGTTGTTTTTATGTGTCCCGGGCAGATATGGTGAGGACAGGAAGCTGTGCACTGCTGCTTGTTTTCTGTGAACCAGCAGAGTAAACACTTAAGAAAATAATCAGATGAATAGGGGAATACTGAATAGAGGGAAAGACGCACAAGCTGCGCACGTTCGCTGAGTGATTTGCAGTGAAATTGCCCAGATGTTGATGTGATTATTACGTCTGGTTATAGCTGATTTGTATTCATATCAGGGAACCTCTTCTGGCATGAAAGAAAATAAAAATGCAAACTTTCTTCCCCCATAGTGTCCCACAATTTAATTTTTTCATCAGATAATTGCTCAATGTGCAGATAATTACACCGTCTCCCTCATAAAAGGACCCCCTGATCGCAGCGGGACCACCTTAAAGTAAATAAAGTCCTATAAAAATAGACAGAGAGACAGGGAAAAACGCAGACTTGTCAGAGGTGGAGCGATGCTGGCGTCTTTGCCTGTTGTTTTTATGACAGTCATGGCATGCCCCAGTCTCCCTCCCACCATTCACCACTGGACCGGGACATGGATGGTTAAGCAATTAGGCCAGTTTTGATAAAAGATTCATAAGTCACCCCAGTGGATAGTGCAAAGACAAGCATATTGTGAGCAAAAACCTGCTGCAGTGACATCGGGACAGGCTGTGTTAGGTTAGAGAGCACGCACAGCTTATCAATATTTGAGCTGTGTGTGGATCACTGTGTGTTTATGTGTGTGTTCATTGATGTCATAGTTTTGTTATCATTGTAAACATTCACGGATGCAGCTGCTATATACAGTCATCACATCACCTCAGCTCACCCGTGAGATAGTAAATAGTCAGTGAGAGTTAGAAACCGAACACACACACAAGGCATTCAATCCACAGAGTGCCTTATCTGGCCAACTTGTGTCCCACCTCGTTACATGGTTATATTACTCTTACAAGCATGTAGCCTGCAGTCATAAATGTTATTAAATGGACAATTTTCTGCTCTGTATATGAACATAAACTCATGTATACTGTCTCACAGGATTACAGTATGGCCATGTTTATAAGAATTTCACACACTCTATATTTTCTATACACTCAGTTGCCAGTTTATTACAACTTTCCTGCAGTAAATCCGGCCTTCATGAAGCTGTTGAAGCTGTTATGGAAAGGTGCTGATTTAATTTTACGGTCATTTTGGAGGCTGTAACTTGTGGTGTATTGTGTTATATTGATAGGTGTTTCTATTATTTTGTCCAGCCCAGTTACATCACAGGGGGGGCAGGGTTAAGAACAAAAAACCTCATTCTGAATGGACCACAAGTGACTTGTGTAAGTGTCAAGTTTGCATGGAAACACTTTATTCGGAAGTACAATGGCACTGTTTTGGCACATTTTATTTTGAAGTGCTGTTTCCTGCTGCAGAGTGAGTGAGTGACTGACGGACAGCTACTTAACAGATACAGCAAACTAGCTTAATGACATGGCCAAACGCTAGTATGACACTGAGTTTAATAACTGTGTGGACCCTGAGCTAATGACGATGGAGAAATCTGGACCCCATGGCTGGACCAGTTGGGAACCGCTGGTCTAGTTGGTAACCCCAGACTTGCGAAAACTCCGGTGAGATTCCATGTTTCAACTTACATTTTAACCTAAAACAAATCTCATCCAAACCCTAACCAAGTGCTTTATGTGCTGAAACCTAACCAGACCTTAAAGATAGTGTCGTCACACCATAAAACAGCGAGACAAGAATATTTAGAAGGAACAAATTTAGGGTTATCATCTTGCCACAATCTTCAAAGTGATGGAATCAGGTGACATAGAGTGAACTGTGACACAGTCCGCATGGAGAAATGGTCAGAGTGGTTGTTTGGTCAAACAAACACAGGACTAGGACCCAGGAGTCCACTTTTCTTGTCCTGTGTAAACCCAGAAATCAGCATCGAGTTTCTTTGAAGGTGTAGTGTGTAGGATTTAGTGACATCTATCAGTGAGATAGCAGAATTGAAACTTCTCACGAGTGCCAAGCGTGTAGCAGAACTATGGTGGCTGACGTGAAAATGCTAATAGCTCTCTTTAAAACCAGTGTTTGGTTTGTCCATTCTGGGCTACTGTAGAAACAACATGGTGAACTCTGTGGAAGAGAACCTGCTCCATATGTAGATTCTAAGGAAATGAAAACACAGTACTTATTTTCAGGTTATTATAACCTGGTGAAAACATAGTTATTTATATTATATATCATTTAGCCGCACGGTGGTGCGGTGGTTAGCATTGTTGCCTCACAGCAAGAGGGTTCCTGGTTCGAAGTGGGCGAGCCCTTTTGTGTGGTGTTTGCATGTTCTCCCTGTGTCAGTGTGGGTTTTCTCTGGGTACTCCGGCTTCCTCCCACAGTCCAAAGACATGCAGGTTAATTGGTGACTCTAAATTGTCCGTAGGTGTGAATGTGTGTGTGGTTGTCTGTCTCTATGTGTCAGCCCTGTGATAGTCTGGTGACCTGCCCAGGGTGTACCCTGCCTCTCGCCCAATGTCAGCTGGGAAGAACAGTTGATAAGAACAGCATGACCTAATAAACTGGCAACTGAGTGTATATGTTAGGACAGTGCCCTTTATATTCTGTGTTTTTTGTATATACAGTATTACATAATGATGAATTAAGCATGGTACACTGGAGAAGAGTGGTTTTGTGACAGTTTTCATTTGATCCATTTAGCAGGCACTCTTCTCCAGAACAAGAATGAATCCAGCAATTAAAATAGTAGTAAAAAAATGCAATGATCTGGACACACAGTACAAGTAGTCAAGAAACTGAAACAACATCATTGCAGTGGTGAAACATTTGTCAGACACAAATATCACTATCTGTCTTACACTGCAAACAAAGAGCAGCTGTCATTTTCTCAGGTTCTACAAACAATATACGACACATTAAACGGTATACTGTAAATGAACCGTGTGTTTTTGTGTGCTCAGAAACTCAGCTTTGTTTTTATCACTGAGTCATAGTGTGTTCATCATTCTGGTATTTCAACATGTATTTTCAAGTGTGAATAATCCAGTTCTATTTAAAACAACAGATTCAAAGATTCAACATCAGAGTGTTATAAAAGAGAATATACAGTTCCATACTGTTTATTGTCCATACGTGACCCTGCCCCACACAACACAAGCTTGTCAACCAGCCAATAGCTCCCTATAGCAGCTCAGAGCCGTGCACACTGCGATCTCACTCAGCCTGTGGAAGGCATTAAGCCTCCTCTTCTTTAATCATGTCAGGTCAGATTCCACAGTGGCATCTTCTCCTCAAACAAACCAACTCCAACAAGAGGCCGTGTTTGTCCATGATCCACATCATTACATTTCAGCTCCAGCGAAACCCTCCACCCCCAACACGGTGGAGCCTACACATCCCCCTTCACCCACCCCCTTCACCTTCACCTCACCCCAAACCAAACCAGGCATTAACTTTATCCCTAAAGCCACTTAACAGCAATCAAACATCAGCTTCGGTGCCACTTTTACATCATGGATCAAGTTTTTTTTTTTGAGGGCAAAGTGTTGAAAGATAGTTATTACTACATAAATGTAATAAAAACGGAAGTTTGCAGTTTTGTGTGATCGGCATTGGTAGCAACTGATAGGAATACCTTGAAGTTTAAATCTAATTATCTGTTATCAGGAAGGATGCATGTGGTTTTAATTTTCTGTTGATTCAGTGTCTTGTCGAAGTTGCTCAAGGGCATTCTTCTAAAAGTGAAAAGATAATTCCTACTTTGTGTCCGACACCCACTGTATAGAATCTGACTCTACATGACCCTCAGATGATGATTCAGGTAAAAAGAAGCACTGCAATGGTAACGTTACTGCCAGAGATGACTTCATCATGATTTTGCAAGAGCCTTGGCCTTGTAGAGAGAAGCAGGAGCGAGTTGCAACAAATCCCTGAGGAATTTCTATGAGATCTTACAGTAATAGCAATTCCTCAGTGAACAAACCCTACCAAAACATTCTCTCAACCATCATTAAGTTATTTTGAATATAAACCAATATGACAAATATGCGAAGAAAAAAAATTCCCATGTCTATTTTGGGGAAATGTTTTCCCATCACGTCTATTTTGGGAAGAGTAAACTTGTCAAGGAAGTATTTTGGCCTTTTTGATATTGGATTTTGAGGGTGCCAGAAAGTGTGAAGGGAAGTGGCTGCCGTCTTGTTAGATCTTGCCTTCAAACTGTGTCTAAGTACCTACAGCTCCACCTGTACAATTAAACCGGCACATCAGTTGATTCATGGAGTATATAAACATCACTTTTTCCACTTGAGTAATGCTACTGTATGTTTTTGCCAGGATCTCGGGAGTAATCCATTCCACCCAGGTTAATCCTTCCTGTGTCACATTAGCAAATGTTGACAATGGATATAAAGGCGCACTACTCTTGGGAAATATGTCTCCATATGTAGAAACTAACAGAAAATATTACAGTAATGATCCATTTGGCGCACAAGCTAATTCACATGGATATATTTCATTGGGTAGAATATTCAGTACTGTCAGCAGTATCATATCTCAGTGTGAGCCAGGATGCGGGTTCACTTTGCTCGTTGGTGTTAAGGAAGTGTTGGACACATTGACTGGAAAAAATGCAGTTACCTGCCAGTGGAGCAGGTGAAGAATGCATTAAGAGATTTCACGCTGACGGCAACCAGGCATCCCCTCTCTGTGTGGGAGCTTTCACAGAGATGGGGCGATATGTTTTCTCATTCTTTTGTTGAAGTGAAAGTATAGATTAGAAACAGATAATATACAATGGTGGAAAAAAGTTTTCAGACACCCCATGCATTTGTGAAATATTGCATTAAGAATCACTTTTAGGTCTTCAAGTGCAATTTCTTTTAGTACAGTCACAGCCAAAATACTAAATAAATCCCAAAAAAGCCATTAAAAACTTAAAATTGATTGGTTCCATAAAAATACATAAGAAATTTTGAGTATTGGGTCATTTTGGTACCAGTGATGAAGGTCGTTCTTTTTATTAAAAGACACAATTTTTGTTGCCAAGCTTCGTGTCTACATAAAGCCAGCACATTTGAAAGTTCTTCAGACACAAAAATGGCTAAAACAAGGAACCTAACGCAGGAAACACGGCTGAAGATAAAGATTCTCAGCCAGGAAGGGTACAGCTGCCGGCAGATAGCCAGGAAGTGCAGATGCAGTCCTTCAGCAGTTGGATACACTCTGCAGAAATACAGACGAACCAACAGCTTGGAAGACAAACCAAGATCTGGGCGTCCAAGGGTTTCTTCAGCAAGAAATGACCGCATCCTGATCCACATGTGCAGGCAAAACCGCCGAATGACATCACAGGAGCTTCAGCAGCAGTGGTCAAACCAAACTGGTGTCCAGTGTTCCACCCGCACTGTACGTGGCCGACTTTTAGATCATGGCTTAAGGTCCTACAAAGCTATCAAGAAGCCCCTGATCAATGAGAGACAGAGGTTAGCCCTGCGTCGTTGGGCCCAGGCACACAAGAACTGGACAGCCAGGAATTGGAAGAAGATTTTGTGGTCAGATGAGTCCAGTTTCCAGCTTTATCTTCCTCCTACTAATGTGAGGGTACGCAGAAGGCCAGGCGAAGCATTATCTCCAGCATGTACAGTACCTACTGTTGAGCATGGTGGAGGCAGTGTCATGGTTTGGGGATGCATGAGTGCTGCTGGTGTTGGTCATCTCACTGTCTGTGATGGCACATTGAACTCTACCAAGTATTGTACCATTCTCGAAACCCACATGCTCCTTTCTGCGCGTGCACTGTTCCGTTGAGGTAAAAACTGGATGTTTCAACAAGATAATGCCCCTTGCCACACATCCAAGGCCAGTAGAACTTGACTGCAGGAGCACAGTATCCAGGTCTTAGAGTGGCCAGCTCAATCCCCGGACATGAGCCCCATTGAAAATCTGTGGTGGATTATCAAAAGGTCTGTTTCAAAGCATAAACCAAAGAATTTAGAAGAATTAAAAGCAGTAATTCAAGAAGAATTGGACAAGATTACCCCTCAACAGTGTGAAAGGCTCGTGGGGAACATGCCAGCCAGGATTAGAGCTCTACTACGTGCCAATGGCAGGACTACTAAATATTAATTTGATGATGTGATGGTTTATTTATTTTTTGTTCAGTTTTGAACACATTCTCTGTTATTTGTTGACTTTGATACCGACAATGTTGAGAACTGACATATTGAAACTGTCAAGAATTTAGTTTTGTTAGTTTTTCTTGTAAACAATAAACAAAAAAATATAATTTGTATTTGTTTGTATCTGTCTAATGCAGCCACACCTTTTGAAACACAAAAAAGATTTTTCCACAAATATTTCATGATAATATTTGAGATTGTGTAAAATTTTAAGGGTGTCCGAAAACTTTTTTCCACCACTGTAGAAGAGAGGGCAAAACATATATTCTGACAGTCCTTAGATTTTGGTTCTCTGCTTATTTCTTCAACTCAATTGCTAGAAAAAAAGGTGGCATTGTATGTTTCGGCAAACCATGGATATGTTGCATTTGCATGTTAGAATCTAGGTCAGTGGTTCCCAACTGGTCTAGCCACCAGGGCCAGATTTCGCCTTAGTCATTAGTTCAAGGTCCACACAGTCTAATACATTCAGCACCATACTTGCATTTGGCCATGTCATCAAGCTAGTTTGCTGTCTTGGTCCAGTGGCTGTCCATTTCGCCTTGTTTCCACTTACAAATATGTATGGAGATGAGGCATCTGGACGCTCAATCATTCCTATGGTAATCTTTTTGATATCCAATGTGCCTGCAAAACCCCCGTAATATTTGGGTCTGGAGTTTGCCGCGAGTACGTTAAAAAAACTGAACTTTTGTAGTGGATTTCAGAGAGACCGTATGACAGTATTCTAGCTTAGCTAACAGGCTATTTTCTTCAAAGCAGTTGCCTGTGTTCATTGTCAAGTGAGTTTGTATGATTAGAAATATCTTTTTTATCTAGTGTTAACACATTGTGGAGCTGAGTATTCTGCTAAAATATGGTTATACATTACATACAGTCAGAGTGTCATTATGACTTGTTCAGCCATTCATACGTCTTTTTAATTAAATATTTCACAAAACATGCCACGAACCTGGCAGGTCCTGTTTTTGTCCCGGTAATGATCCAAGCAAATATTTCAAAAATTAGCCTCTCTCCCATGGCTTCAGGTGGTTTCTATCAGGTTTCTAACCAACCGTAAAGAAATGCACTTCCTTGCTTTGGACACTAGAGGCATCATCCGTATATTTTGATATATAGACACCAGTTACATATGTAAGTGGAAACAAGGCGTTAGTCACTCACTCTACAGCAGGAAACGTCACTTCAGAATAAAAGTTCTGTGCCAAAGATTCACTGTACTTAAAAATAACGTGTGTTTTTCACAAATTTTAAACGGTGTGAGTCACTTCCAGTCCATTCAGAATCGACCCACGACCCACCAGTTGGGAACCCCTGATCTAACTGATTCGTTAAAACTTTATGTTTCAACAAGACTGTGGTTATTGTTTTGGCTTAAAACCCTTTTTAGGGGCACATTCCCTCCTGGGAAAGCAGTGATATCTTGATAAAAACAACAACTGCTTTTCATGCCACCATCCCAGCAGGAAATGTAGTGATGTCTGGATAAAAAAACAACAGCATATCATGGCACTATCTTTGCTGGAAAAAACGGTGACAGGGCACTAAAAACACCCACATTTTGGGGCTGAAAAGCCAGTATAAAGAGAGCCACAAGTCTCTTAAAAACACTGTTGGAAAAAGAGTCACAAATCTGTAAAAAACACTCTTGTTTTGTCCCTAAAAACCACAAACGATTAAGGGTCCAAGAGTCGCTGGAAAACCAGCCAAGGGTATCGAAGCAATACACATATTTGGAAGACAGCCAATATACTAAGTGTAACATATTCATGGTTTGCAGAAACATTCAGTGCCAACATTTTCTTCTGGTGACTTGGCTGATTCATTTCACTGCTTTCTTTACTGTTTCCCATATTAGTGATTTCTGTTTATTTATTCATTGCATTGATCAGCTTCAGCCATCACTAGATCCCATTGGAGCGTAAAATGGGAGGTAATTGTGCATCTCTGTTGTTGCATGGATCACATTACCAGTTATAGATCAAGTCACGAACATGAATCAATGAGCTTGGCCCTGAAGGTGAACATCATTAGGAGGCCTCACGATCAACTGGAAATCAATATCAGTGATGGATTAACAGCATGGGCACCAGCAACACGATCCAGTCGGTTTCATTGCCCCGTCTCGCAGTGAAAGCGAGAGCTCTGACGCCGGCTCACCCACAGTCAGTTAGGCACTGTATCACAATGACATGTGCACTCACAGACCCTTACTACCCATTTTCAGAAAACCTCTCCTGACTTGCTCAGAGAGAAACATTTGGTCCAACTGTTTAAAGTGTCACACGTAAATTCAGTTTTGCCTTGACAGTTTTACAGGCCTATTGTTGCTCTTTGTTGAAAAAAATGGCGGGTTTGGTGAGTCTGTAGGGTTTTGAATCAGGGGAAGGAAGCGTTATTTAACTGATGTTGATGTGGGGGCCACACACACAGCCAGTTAAATCAACTTTGCTCCAATAAGCAAGACATGCTCAAATGAAAAACACTATCTAGCTATCTTACAATCTGTTTGTTTATTTGGCTTCTATGGGCTGCTGAGAGGTAGAGCGGGTCGTCCATTAATCGGAAGATCAGAGGTTCAATCCCCAGTATCCTTGGGCAAGATACTGAACCCTGAATTGCTCCTGATGGTTGTTCCATTGCTGTGTGAGTGCGTGTGAATGGTTACAGGGTAGCAGGTGGCACCATGTATGGTACCACCAAACACTTTCAGTATGGTACCTTTGGAACCAAAAGTAACCCTTCAGACATGGTACCTAGACCCTAGTGTTTCCACTGCAAACAGTACTGAAATTTGGGCTTGTTGGTTGTTCACTGCTCTGTCCAGCACTTACTGTTGTTCCTTCTTTATCAGTCTGCACCTTGTTTATCGTCACTGAACGGGGTTGCACACCAACATTTTCAGAACAAAGTAGAACAGGCTGCAGTGAGAGTCTCTCTCCATGGGATATTTAGAAATAGCAGGTTTGTGCATTTAGTCCTTCTCAGGCAAGCACAGGGGTTTAGTGTTGCCATAGCCCACAAGAACTACGATCCACAATGCTTTTTGAGTGAGAATTAGATCCACTCATTACTAAAAGTGTATGTCATATAAAAACTAAAGTGATGGTCAAAGTTGTCAGTGTAATTTAAGGTGTGTTGATAGATTCACATTGAGTAACATTACAAGTTAACGTTCGACTTAAAAATCGCCGGCAGTCGGCCCAGTGGATTGAGTTTTTTTCCCAGACTACAGCTGCTACAAGAGGCAGCAAAACATTCTTTCATTTTATAGTTACCGTTTACTAATAAAATCCTCCACGGTATGAACAGTGGTTACATTACACAAGCCAAGTGCTATCTAGTTCCATTATATTAGAGAGAAGGCAGACATCTCTAGCGCCAATATCTCCAACACTCTGCAACTGACACCAAAACATTCTATATTTAGAAATAGCACTACAGGTAAGATGAAAAATATCTATTTTTTCGCGGCCCCAGAGTGGCCATAAAAGTGCTATTTAGGTTAAAGTGAAAGTAGATTTTAGAGAGGGTATGACACTAGACTTTTTTTTGGTCTCACAAGCATAGAACAACAGCTTGGTTGAGTACCCTTTGTTATCAGTTTGTGCATATCATACAAGTGACAGACTTTTCCTTCTCAAACATAAAAGCAGGTTCACTCTGTACATCTGAGTATTTCAACACAGACTATGTAAATACGTTAACGGATGTTGTGCTGAAAGGACTGTACAGGTGACTTCCCCTGACTGGTTAGTGCAGCTGTTGGGTAGTTTTGATAGAAAACGCAGATAACAGATAATGCATTTTATATAATCATAACATAAGCCAGCGGGATGAGTGGCTGGAGATAGAGAGAGTCAATGTGGGTTTGAGGGGAAGAAAAGTAGCGAGATAGCGTTCTGCTAAGTGACTTGTTTATTGTGATGAACACTGATGGAGACTGAGATACCCAAAGTTTTTGTGTTCGCCCCACACAGCCTCATGAGAACGCATCCAAGTACGGTATGTTCCTGAACACCAGCCCCATGTGTGAGGACAGGTATTTAATTTGTTCACTTACTCTGACTTTTATCTACACATGTTCACATAATCCACAGAACAGAGCAGAAAAAGGCCCTTGGCCCTTTTGAACCCTGCAAAGCCCTCCTGGAGGTCAATGAGCTCTTTTTAGCATTCCCCTCCTCCTTCCTCTCCCCGTCTTTATCTCCCTGCATTTGTTTTGATCCTCAGGGGTCATTAGCCAGATTAAATGTTTGTCTGCTCACAAAGGGAGATGGTTAATATGTTTCAACGCATCCATTTGTCAGCCCTCTTGTCTCTGGCTGCACGGTGTGTGAAAGGGGAGCTCAGCGTCTCAACTGGCATTTCAAGACTTACAAGCATTTCAACACCTCTGGCAAGAGAGGCCTTCAGTTCGTCTGTGTGTCGGTGTGTGTGCATGTGCATGAATGTGTGTGTGTGTGTGTGTGTGTGTGTCTAAATACATTCCTCCTCGAGGGTTGGGTTCCCAGCCTCCTGGTCGATATATCACCCCTGACATCATCAATGTGCAGTTTGGAGGAGAAAGAAAATGGAACGTTTCACTTCCTGCAAACATGCTCAGTCCTGCCAGTCCGCTCCAGTCAGATTAGCATGAGTTACGAGAATTAGGAAGCGGCCAAAGAGAGGAGAGAGGAGAAAAGAAGAGAAGTTCACCCAATCCAACAGCAGTAATTATTTGCTTGCGATGTGAGAAGAAGGAAACCGAGGCCATAAATTTGAGGCGAATGTCTGTGTTGACAGGAAGTGGTGTTGTTGGCACCGTTTTAATGGTATCATGCTGGACCCCTGGCCTAAACAGGAAGTCAGTGGTCAAGAGAAATGGCTGTCCTAACAGCATTTAGCTATCAGTGGGCAAAGGATCCATTTGTCTCTGTGATGAGTGATTCTTTCCTCCTGCGCTGGACCCTCTTGTGGTATTCACAGCTCCAGGTTCCGCTCATAATTTTAGCCCTCACGGTGTGTCACGTCTGTTGACACCACATACGTGACCTAAATTTCTTTGTGAGGTGTGTGCATGTATGTGTGTACACAGTGTGTAGATGTATGTGAGAGTGTACAGCTATACAGTTGTAAGAGTCAGAGGTGTGGACTTGAGTCACTGGACAAGTATTCAAGTCACAAATTTGATGTCTTTAGTCTTAACAATATCACAAAAGACTTGCAACTCGACTTGGACATTAACACCAAAGGTTCGTGACTTCACTTGAACTTGAGCCTTTTGATACCTTCCCCCCAAGCCAAGGAAAGAGAAAGTTAAAGATATTTTGCCAGTATGAGATTAGTTAACATACAAACTTGTTCTAGTGCAATGTCAGCACTACTTTTTACGGTTAAATTCAGGTGTTGATTCAAGAGGTAAATACACATTTTGAAGAAGCATTCATGATTTTTTTCACAGTGGTTCAGTGGTTAGCATTATCATTTCATAGCGTGGGTTTTCTCCGGGGTACTCCGACTTTCTCCCACAGTCTAAGTTAGGATAGGTTAATTGGTGACTCAAAAATATGTTTGTAGGTGCGAATGTGAGTGTGATTGGTTGTCTGTCTCTATAGCCCCTTTTACACTTTTCGGCGAATGTTGGGCCGTTTTACAGGCAAGCTGCGAGCATTTAGACACACAAAGTCGGACTGGCGAGTTGATCCGAGGTGCCCAATTTTCCACCTCGTAGGGTAGACATATTGGCGGAACCTTTTTGGTTAAAAAAGAACGAGACGCCCTTCCGCCACGGGAGGGCTGTTGATGACTTGTGGGAGGAGCTGTTGATGATGCCGCACGTGCGAGCCCCTGGCGGTGGATAAACAGGAAACAGCTGATAGCAGGAATTAGCAAGCAGTTAGTAGCAAGAGGGAAACGCAAACCTGACAGACACTGTAAAGATGAGCATCTGGGGAGACAAGGAATTGCGCGCCCTCTTGCCCTCGCAAACGAAGAGGCCATTAACCGTCAAATGACGGGAACGGTGAAAAAGGGGCCGATTTATAAGAGAATCGCCGAAGGACTGACCAGCTGCAGCTTCCCTCCCACGTCACTGTTTACGTCACACACTGAGCTACACGTTGTGTTACTTGCTCACGCCCCCCACTGCCCCGAAAAAGGCGCATTCTTTATAAACAAAAGTAGGCAGGCGGCATTTTGTTGCACTCCCTGATTTTGTTTTTATACTGCCAATGCTGAAAAAAGACTGATTGGGCTTTCCTGCAAATTTGCACAATTCCTATTTAAAAAGGGCTAATGTGTCAATCCTGTGATAGTCTGGCAGCCTGTCCAGGGTGTACCCTGCCTCTCGCTCAATGACAGCTGGGATAGGCTCGAGGAAGAGAGGTTACGGAAAATGAATGAACGTAAAACTGAACGTTTAGGATGTGGGGCTTACCTGTCTTGACTTGGAACTTGATTTGTGACTTGATACTTACTTGTGACTTGCAAAACAATGACTTGGTCCCACCTCTGGTAATAGCACTGCAAGTATTAGAAATTATCTGTAGTGATATCAGCAGTAGTGACAGCAGAGGTGGTCAAACTATTGGTGGTGGTTGCTGCAGTAACAGTGCGAGTATCAAAATAGTTGTTCAGACAGAAGTAGTAGCTAAGTATTGGCAGAAACTACATTAGGTTTAACTTTATTTTCATTGCACACAATACACTAAGTACCAATGTAACAAAATGCAGTAGCAGAGTACATATAGACAAATGTAGGGTGATAGAAGAGATTTAACTACACAAAAAAGCAAAATCTATGTACAAAATCTACAGTACAAAAAAAATCTATAGTACATGTGATGCCTTGATGCCGTGATTTGTCAGTGGCATAAACATTAAATGTACAGTATCGGCGAAATACATAGTACATACCAGTGGCGTGTGGCCCACTAAGGGCCTTGGGGTGCTGCCCCACATCCACTTCCAATTGTGAAATTCATATTTTTATAAAATATAGTTTTAGTTATTGTTGTGCATGTGTATAAATTGCAGTTCTTGCTCTAAATATAAATCATACATCATCACTGCCTACAGTCTTTGTTTGTGTGCTGAAGGGCGTACTTTTCTCTGCCAATCTAAATATGTTAAGATTTTCCTGGTGGTCTCTGAATGGTTGACGCTGCACG
This sequence comes from Epinephelus lanceolatus, assembly GCF_041903045.1. NCBI lineage: Eukaryota > Metazoa > Chordata > Actinopteri > Perciformes > Serranidae > Epinephelus > Epinephelus lanceolatus. Next base: position 20,274,380 of record NC_135746.1, read on the forward strand.
GCGAAAATAACTGAATCTGGGGTGGAAAATTTTATGCCTAAAATGTTGTCAGATTGGGCAATTTTCTGCCTAATTGGGCGGCTTTAGGATGGAGTATGTTGGTAAGATAAGCTTGGGTGGGTTGACAAAATTCTGGCCTGCTTTGTCACAGTGCAGATGTTTTTCTTATTTTTTCAATATTCCTTTTCTTTTTTGGCTAATATTAATGCCTTTGAACCAACTGGGTGACACTGCAGTAGCTGGATGACTACTTGACCACGCTGGTTATCGATGTCTAATATAGCCGCACGAGTTCTGAAAACAGTATTGATTTACTGTTCAAAAATGTCTGTAGTGATATCCTACATATTTGGGAATCTGTGTACATTTTATGAACCTAAAAATAGAGGTTATTGTACTCCTCTGGGACCTCTGTGCCGCTGACACTGCCGACTCTGCCGACTGCCAGGCAACAGCAGCGCACAGAGCTTCAGAGAGCCGAGGATGAGAGCAGAGCAGAGCAGAGCAGAGCAGAGCAGGTGGGTAGGTGTCACATCTGTGCAGAGACGAAGAAGAGTGGAGAATTAGACAAACTAAAATATTGACGGTAGCTGCAACACCAATTAAGTCCTCATCCAGATATGATACAATTATCAAAGATGATAAAAATATATAAGCATACAGTTATTAAGTTTAACAAAAAGAGAGCCGATACATAAAAGAAAGGAGAGCTAGTCAGAGAAGAAAAAATATACTGCACACTGAATGCTAAGTTTGGTTCATGTACATGTTTTAGGCTCTACAGCGATACAAAGGAGATAAAGTGTTTTGATGTGCGGTGCAAAGTGAGACGTCTCTGACACAACAAACAAGCCTTTCAAGTGTGTGTGCATTTGTGTGTGCTTCTCGATTTGCATTGACTTACCTTGAATAAAGCTGTGCTGCTGACCTAATATGGAGGGAACAATAAGTGTGTTAAGGACGTCTCACCTGTTAATTGCTGATCAAGCCACACACGTCAGCTGATGTATATATGATGTATATATATATATTTTAGGTTGCTTGCTCTTAATGCAGCTTGAGGACAGTAAACGTGACAGAAATGATGAAGACATAAAACATGCAGGCGTTTAATAAACGTGCATGATTGGACTAACGAAAAAAAAGGAAGTGGCTTATCAGAGGGTTTGTTTGCATGATTACCTGAGTTAATGAGTGGTGTCTAATGTGTGTAATAAAACTGGAAGTGAACGTCTAGGTTGGTTTTTTCACATACCGATGCATGTGCACATTATGGAACATGTGCGTGTTTGTTTAAACGCCTCCCTGTTAAAAGGCAGTTATGTCCTGATGAGATGTAAATGACTGCAGGAGGTGGTCTCCCACTCACTCAATGGGACGCCTCTGCACCTTTGAAGTCTTGATTTTGGGGGTCCGAGGGTTGTCATAGTGATGCTCCCTTGTCCCCCTGACCGTCCCTGGAGCATTGGCTTTGATTGGAGTATTGACAGGCATGTGGCAGCCTCCTTCTCTTTCTCCTTTTCTCCTCCTCCCCTCCCTCCCACATCGTTCTCCCTGGAGGTTTTTCTCAAGAAAGCTCTAAGAAATCCGACAGCCTGCCACATGAAGTACTGCGGCGGAAAAGTATTGTTCTAAGCAAGAAATGTCACGTCCCAGTGGCATCAAACACGCCGATTAAAACACATCTGATTTATGCAAAGCACTTTATATTTAGACGCTTTTGTTTTGAAGGTGCGTTTTGATGTTTTTGGAGGTCAAACTGAAAGCCGGGGATATAAATAACTCATGCAAGGTACATGAGGAGAAGACACTTAGTATGGAGCTCACGGTTTGCATGCTGCTGTTAGTGACTTTAATTCTCGCCACAAAGGACGGACGGTGGTATTGATGGGAGGCGAGCAGTGGGCATCGGGTTCAGTCTGACCACCAGCAAGGTAATCTGCCAGACAGACCATGCCGCTCCATCTGTTCAGGCTGTGTGTGTTTGAGTGAGTGTGTGTGGCAGTCGCAGACATGTCACCCATCTCGCTGCGAGACACGTGGACAACGCGCACAGAAAATAGAGGAAAAAAAGAGGAGGCAAAAACAGGCCGAGAGGTGGGGAAGTGTGAGAGATAATGAGAAAAAGAGGGAATGGGGAGAACAATGGTCGGGGACAGGGACACAGTGTTCCTACAGCCACCCTTGGCCCAGCAGATCACCCTGTCTTGTCATCATTGATCATGCTTAGCTGTCAATTGGTGCGAATCTATTAGAAAGGATGGCCTTTGTGGATGAATTCCTGACAGGCACCAGTAGCCTACAGGCCTGTGACCTTTATGCCCTCCACAAGGTCAACACCCCTCCTCTTTCTCCTCCAAAAAAAAAAATCTTGCATGGCAGCTTTCCTCACCCACTCCTCTCAAGACCTCCATCATGTGGTCCTCTAATCAATTAAGCTGCATCTTACATTCCTTTGGTGTGAGGTCACGCCAGCGTTTCCTCCGGGGGTTTCTCCCTTGAATGACTGCTGCCCTCCTTCTTCTTCCTCATGACAAAATGTCTGTGCCTCCCTCTTTCAGTATGAGCATGTGGTATTAGCTTTGATTTATTCTGCAGCTTGCAAAGGAAGGCAGGAAATAAGTAGTAGCGTAATACACCTATTTGAACAGAGCAGCAGTTACCTTCAGGTTAAAGTGGGACCATTGGGACAAAGGTTACAATGATGTAGATCATTCTGAAAAAGCATTACATATTTTTGTCTAATTTGTCCTTACATTGACTCTTTAACATGCTATTTAAAATCACAACAAAATGATATTTTTGGAGCTGCCCTCAAACTGTAAAACACTTCCAAACAGTGAAAATCATGTGCCAGAAATAGAGCACAGCTTCCAGCTCAAGTGGCCTGCACAAGCCCATTAAGTGTTTTTCTATATTTTTAGCATTTCCGTGTCGGAAACATGCCTTTTTGGAGACGATCCAAATCTGCTTGTGCGGGGAGAAAACCTTATATGTGAACAGGGATTTCAGATGGCTCCACACAACAATGCCGCTCAGTTTCCATGGAGTTCCATCCATATTGGATGACTTTGCACTTCTTGATTTACGCTCAGTGCCAACATTCAGTGCCAATGCAGAAAGTAGTGTGCTCTTTAGTTAGTGAAGCCATAGACTGTGTGAAATAATGGGCGTACCCACTGGTTTTTGGACTTCTGTTTTGAAGCCTTGAGTTTGGCATTTTTGACATCACCATCTTGGATGTTTGGAGCCAGATGTGACGAATTTGGACAAAAGGGTGAAGCTAACTCTAACACTAGTTGCTCACTTGGTTAGCACAGTGCATTTACAGCAATGGTTAACTGTGATAATGATAATGCTAATGCAGATTTTTGCTGGCGAAAAACAGGCTTAAAAGCATTAAAAAGAAGCAGGAAAAACTGAACAGCCTTTTGGTACAACCAATCACTGAACAAGACTTTTTCAGGCGACCAGAACGTTACAATACCTTTCATGAACTGGAAACACACTGAAATAGTGACAGCTACACCTATACTCTATAATTCTGGGGTTACGCCATGGTTATGTTGCCTAACCTTAGTGTGTCATTTGGCCGATAACCAATACCGATATTGATATATCCACTTTTTTCCCTATACCTAATTTTACTGATCATCAAGTCTCTTCTTTAGTGGAATTAACATCATATTATGCATGCATACTCTTATCATGATGGCCCACCAGCAGATGGTGACATGAAATACAATGCATTTCAATGTATGTAATATTCATTCATTCAATGTGCAATATAAGAAAATGTTGGCTAATTCTGATAGTTCATTTTAAAGCCGATATTGGCTGATACTGATGATGTGCCGATATTATCATGCATCCCTACTAAGCAACCTTGTTGCCCTGGTAATGACTTGTCGACAATAGACAGTTGACATCACGCATTGGTTTGTGGACTCCCATTTTGAAGCCTCCAGTTTGGCCTTTCGTCTGTCGCCATCTTGGATTTTTGGAGCCAGAAATGACCATATTTGGGTGAGAGGCTGGTGCTGTGGAGAAGTGAGGGGTAGATCTGACTGAGAAGTGGAGGACACTATCTGCAGACAGTCTGTCACTCAAAGCAGCCCGCCCTTAATTATGCGTAACTTTAAGCCTTAAAAAATTTAAATGGATGAGTTATGTAGAGGCAGCCTTAAGCAGCCATTAGAGGAACTGCCATTTTTGTCATTTCTGTGTTGGCTTCATTTTTCGCCACCAGAGGTTGCTGCTTGTTGTCAGCGGATGGCACCCACCTGGCCACCTGTGTAACTTAAAGCCTCAGCAACATTTAAAAATAAATGTAAACCATGTGAAAACATATAAAATTTCTGCTGTGAAGTTGGGCAACAAGGATTGACTAGCTCTTGGAGCCAGCCCCAAGAGGCCATTGGAGAAACTGCAGTTTTTTGCATTTCTGCATTGGCTTCATTGACATATGCAATGTTAGACTTTCACACACGAAACTGGAGTTAATGCAGTTAATGTTTGCTTTTTTATTAACTGTAACCAAGATCTTAACTGAATGTTTTAGTTGCCTGAACATAACCATATCATAGCCATAGTTTATTTGCATAACCACAATCTAATCCTCACCTTAAACCAGTTTTAATTGATTTTGTTGCCTCTTAAAAGGCAATGGAAGAGAAAAAGCCATGAAACCAAAACCAGCTGAGAGAAAATTCCCCGTAAAGCTGAAGGGAACTGCAGATATGGGTGAAACTTCTCTCCTGGTTCATCAGTACGAGCAACCCCTTTCACATTATACATAGCCATCAAATGCATTGTTAATATAGAAATATTAGTGAAGCTTTAATTGTAGTCATGATTCATAGATATTGTCGAAAGCAAGAATGTCAAAGGTATTCTGTGCAGGGATTGTTGGTTCCTGCTTGTAAACAGTATCACTAGTGAAAGTAAAAGCCAACCCCAGATTTACTCTTGTTTTGGAGCTAGCTGTGTCCGCTTTGGCGCTGCGTTGGTGGTTTCGTAGCCTCCTCTTGGATGCCTGTTGCTTACGGTCTGGTATCTCGTTGCTACCTTTTTATAGAGTGCTGATCACATGTGCATGTTGTGCCTAGGAACCTCTGAAACATACCAAAATAAAAATAAAACAAGAAAATACAGGCAGAGTGCAGAGTCTCTGCAGATAAATACACAGCCACACACTTCTGGTGGGTCATAAGTGATGATTGAGAGAGATTACTGTATGCATAGTATACCTTTAGAAATGTTGGCATTCGACCAAAACAAAACATCATCCAATATCGGGAACTCCTGAGCAGCTCCCATAAAACATTTACAAGCAATATGATTTTAGCGTGTGACATAATCTGTGTTATTTGAGTTCCAGGTCACTTAAAACCTGAGGTATGTAGGAATGTTTGAAAAAACACCCCTGCATTGAAGGGTTAACACGACCCATTCTGCTCCCTTTGTTTGCTGTTTCGTCTGTCAGACAGCACCATAAAATTTGCCTCATTAGGGTGTTTGAGTGAGTCGTTATCTGAGTGCCATTAACAAAGAGGCCTGATAGGGCTGTGCCTCAGTAACACTATAATAATCTGTAGCTCAGCTGCAAATACATGATACCAAATCGCATATAGCTGGCCACACAGGGGAGTTAAACTTTGGAAAGTCATGAAAGGAATGAGAAGTGTCTCTGATAGTGCTGACTCGGTAAAGAGCACTGATAAGAAGAATCCCAGACAAGTAGTACCCCTGAGTGCGGGGTAAGGTAAGGTAACGTATGATAAATTTGCACGTCCTTGAACATTACTTTGTCCTCACAGTGCAGGCTCACGTCCTCTGAGCGGAACCTCAGCGTGTGTGGGTCCCATATGATTTACAAAAGGCTGCAGAGGCCCATAATCACACTCGGTAATCACTGTGCTAAATTTAACATGGGGGATAAGGGGGGAAATCGGGCCTGAATCAAAGGCTTTGTTATCTGCTCAGCGCTCATAATGTAGATATGAAACAGCACGGTGATCTGATAAACATATGGGCAAGGAGCAGGGCAAAAACATCTGCACGCCTGCTGGCCACACAGTAGCAGGAAAAACTTTATCCCACTGCCAGCCTTTAATGAAAAAGAGGAAGCTGGCTGAAAAGGGAAATGTAGACAGAAAATTAGCGTGTGTGTGTTTCTAGTAAACCTCTTGGTCATGACTTTCTTGGCACCGGGATGAGGAAACAGTACCTAAGTCACCTCAGGGACCGATTGTGTTTGAGTGGAGGAAAGCAGGGAGAGAGGAGGGGGGGCATTTTGGGATGGTGAGGACTTGGACGGAGGAGAACAGGAAGACGGATTGCCTATGGCAACCGGGACTTTCTGTCAGATCCAGGTCAGTAAGTTGCAGCATGACACTAGGGGGGGGAAATGGTCTGTAATCGCAATAATCAACGTGATTAGCGTGAGCAAGCTGCAGCCCCAGACCTCGGTCTGCCACCCAGGCTGCTGCTGGCCTGCGAGCACCCTCGGCGGCGCCGTATGGGAACGATGGAGGTGGGAGCGCAGGAGAGTAATACTGAAACTGCCTGGAAGTTGAGCAAGACAATAAGGAGATGTGACTGCAGTTGAGGAGATGAAGGGATTAGTTATAGGCCACAAGTTCAGGATTGCAACTTTATTTAGAATATTTGACACAGAATTGTGGGAAAAACAGAGCAACTTCCTCCTCGGCTGTGTCACAAACAAACAGCTCCCCCTGGGAAACAAACTCCAGACAGTGTAAAAATATTTTCCCTTTTACTGAATATCACAGCCCCCATTTTGAGCATGAGTTATGGCTTTAGCCTGATAAAATATTGACCTGCATGTCATGTCTTCTACAGGCTTTTTGACATGGAAGACAAATATAAAATGCCACTTCTAGAAGGGGGCGTGGCACTTGTGGTGATTACCGTCTTGTGCCTGTCCTGCAGTTTCCAGTTTATGCATAAAAATCTCCTCACTCACTGGAAAAAAAGACAGCTGCAGCCACAAAATGTAAAACAGGCAGAAAATAAACAAGATGGATTGCTTCAATAGAAAATACACATAAGTAAAAAATGAGAGATATATTATAGGTGAGTTCTAGAAAAAGGAAGCACCCCCCATGCCCTACAGCTTCTATATTCTAAATCCGGTCAGTGAGTGGTAATTTGTCAGTGAGTCAGCAATCTGCAAGTATCCATCTCTTTGTGTCTAAACAGCCTGTCAATCATGGCGCTGGCACTTCCTGTTTACCTGTCCCATTGACCTCCTCTTTGGAGAGCCACCGGTGCTGAGTGCTCCGGGCAGCCCCGAGGACAAGCACTCACACGGCCAGCTTCAAAGTTAAGGCAAAGTTTACCCAGAGTTGAGCTTCCACAGGCTGCCCTGCTGTCCACTGGGGTTGTGTGTTCAGATAAGAGGGCTGCTTCCTGGTCCAAACATACACACACAAAGAGAAAAGAAAGGCAGAAGGACAGACAGAAAGAAAAAGAGGGGGGGAGGCAAACAGTGGAGTGTTATCACAGGTATCATTTGTTTGAAAAGTGACTCAGTGATTTGGAAAGAGTGTGGTTGTGTGTGAGTTTGTCATGGGATTTACTTAATGGACATTGTGCATTGTGCTGTCAGTGCTACTGAAGAGAAGAATATGGACTAGAATATGTTTCCCTGGGATTATATTCTTTATTCTATCTATTAGCTTCAATGCAGTCTTCCAAAATAGCAAATGAACATCACACAGTGTGGAGGTGTCATGGTGGCGGAGTAGTTTATGAGTTTTATAGAGAAGTTCATTTCCAGACTCCTTTCTCACCTCCGCACAGCTGCACCGCAGGAAGTGGGTGTGAATATTTGATCGTCGGTTTCGGAAAATAACAGAAAGTGTTGGACACAGTTCCCCCTAATCTGACGTGGGGGTGGAAGGTTATCCCAAGATATGCATCCGTTTGACACTCACTTAGTTTCTGATATTCATATTGTACCGGTATACTCCATTAGAACTGCTCACGTGATTTTATAAATCAAAATTATGATCAGTAATAATAAGTGTTTTCCTTACCCACGTATTTGCCTAAATACAACGTCATTTAACGTCCACTATGGGTCCGCACAGGCAAAACAAGAAAAGTGGTGTATCTGGCACTAACCACAAGCATGCATCAAAAATGAGATTGCATAACGAGACAACAGTTAAGGAAAAGTTTTAGCAAGGGAGAAATGGTTCAAGAGGAAACAGTCACGGTTTTTATGTGACAAAGTAACCACTCCAAGAATGTGGAGTGCACTTTTAAATCGCACTTCCTGTAACTTATCTAACCACAGGTGTCACCAGATTAACTGGGTCTGAAATCTGAAGGATTGAGACTTTAAAAGGAAACCAAATACTGTCACAAAACAACATAAAAATAGTGCAGTCTCACACCCCAGCTGCTCTTCTGTGTAACATTAAATAAAGTTGCAGTGCAGTGTCTTTCTCAGTTGAGACTTAAGCATTTAGTGGAGACTTCAACTATTGCAGTTAAAGCTAAGGTAAGCAGTTTAATTTTGGTGTCAAGTGGTCTGGAAGAACACTAGACCAGTGGTTCTCAACTGGTCCAGCCACAGGGCCCAGATTTCCCCTTAGTAATTAGTTCAAGGTCCACACAGTTAAATATATTCAGCGTCATACTTGTGTTTGGCCATGTTGTCAAGCTAGTTTGCTGTCTCTGACAAGTAGCTATCCATTAGTCGCACTTCAAAATGAAAGCTCTGCACCGAAAATTCCCTGTATTTAAAAATAAAGTGTGCTTTTTGCAAACCTGACACATTTGTGAGTCACTTGCAGTCCATTCAGAATGGACACGCATCCCACTTTTGGACCTCAACCCACCAGTTGGGAACCACTGCACTCGAATTCGGCATCTCAGCATCGCTCTGTTTTCAGGCTTTAGAAAAACTAGCCCGTGACGGGTGACTTTGGCCAATCCCTGGCCATTTTCAGAGAGAATGAAGCTGTCAATCATGTCAGTCATTGCTCATGAACAGATCTGTCAAACTAGGCAGCACCAATTCAATATTAATCAAGATTCTGTCACTGCATCGCCTATATCTCACCTCAAACGTTTTCAGAAACATATTTGAAAGCTGAAAAACCCAGCACCGCCCAACAGCCTGAGCGAGCTTTCTCATTTTACAGCTAGACAGTACACTAAAATATGTTTCTGAAAACACCTGAGGCAGGAAATAAGCAATGCAGTAACACAGTTTTGATTCATAGTTGATCAGCGCTGCCTAGTTTGATGAGCAGTGAATGACATGATTGACAGCTGCATTAGAGACTTCTCTGCCCTGATTGGTTGTTTTCATAATTCTTGCAAATGCCATTGGGATCATAATAAGAAGGCAGAGGAGCATGTTTTTTTTCACAGGTTATCTGCCTTATGTCCTACTGTCAGGATACAGTGACAGTAACTCGTTGTTAAATTTGCTGAAAAGTTACCTATTGAAGCTCTAATCCAGAAAGCCCGTAGATGTCTGGCCCCAGTGCGTGACCATCGTCAGATCCTATGGAGTCAAGCGGTGACCGCAATATGAACTGGGAACATAATGGCTGTTCTGTTCCTGCCATCTCTCAATGTAATGGTACTGTAAACCAACAGCCCTACAGCCCCTTGAGCCACATTGCCTCGCTGCATTGGTATTTCTACAACAAATTAGAGAGGCAAACTTAAATATTGGGTCGTCCGTCAACATGATGGGTGAAAGGAAAAAAGAGGCAATTTAAGCCTAATGTATTTCAATTAGTGGCAAAGTTTTAAAGGAAAACGGACTTCCGCACACAGAAACATGTCTAAACGTGGGTCATCAGTGAGGGGGCTGCAGTGGGTGTTTGGGGTTGAGGGGGGCTGTAAGCATAAATAAGGCCTTGTGGCTATTAGCAAATGAGCAGTAATGTCCGCTGAATGATGGTGATAATGATGCAGTGGACAGGACATTGGATTTTGATTGGGCCCTCTCTGTGAACGGGCCCCAGTACACACAGGAAGTGCTTGTTTGTTCCAAGTAGCACTGTTTCCTGTCCGGCTGGCTGTGTGGGTGTGTGTATTTTTTCCACTGCGATAATCAGGAGAGGCGTGTGTGTGTGTGCGCCTTACTCCTTCGTTTGCCTCCTATGGCTGCCGGTTCAAAGCGCCGCTGCTCTGCAGGACGGAAGCTCCTTGCAACGGAGGATGAGATCACTGTGTGCCCAACAAGGGACTTCCTCCCCGCACAGGAAGTGGAGGCGCAGCTGAGAGGGAAAGGGCTCTTCCTCTGCCACCCCCGCTTCTCCTGCCCCTGCTCTTCCCGTGTCCCCACTGTGATCCGTGTTTTGTCTCAGAATATGAGATAAAGCGTCGCTCACTCGCTCTGCCTCTCTTCTCTCACTGACCGAGCAGGAAGTGCCGGCTGCTTTGTTTACGTAACGGAGGTCTTCTCTCCCGCCAAAGCAACCCAAAGGCCTTTGGGAAACGGGAATCCCCAGACTTCATATCCTCACATTTGTGAAGTGGACATCCATCACGGATTGACAGAGCACTGTGTCTGCATGTGTACATGGGAGAGAGACCTAGAGGGAAAGAACAGAGGAGCATCTGTGCCGACGTTGATGACCCTTTCCTGAGACGGTTTTCCCTCTACTTAAGTTGACCCCTGCTGGAACTGGAAGAGGGACTGGACACGCTCTTGTTCAAGAGCCACCATCATTTCCCTCTCTGCTGTTTGGCCTGGGCACTTATCTGTTTGCACATGACTTTAATAGTGAACATTTGCACCCGTTGCAGACTTTAAGCTGGGAAATATGAATGCCACCGGTGATGGATATTACACTGTGTCTGTGTGCGCTTTGTTCTAGGGGGGTGATGTGCACACTCATGAGACTCATGTGACTGGGTGAGGGTCCACAGAGAGAAGGTCTATCTCTCTGAGGCCCCCGGAAGACTGCCCGATAGCCATTATGGAACGAATGAAGACTTGTGAGTGTTTGGAAGGGAAGTGGGTATTTAGTCCACTGGAGGCACGACTGGATGACTGTTTGTCTGTGAATGTACTGTATGTGCATGTAACAAGGGGATACTTGTCGTGGTACAACCATCTGAGTACTCAAAAGTAAATATTATCTGATTTTCTAAATAAATAAATGATTTAATTACAAATAATTACGGAAAATGACATGATTACGTTGGGGAAACATTTTAAATGGAAGACGTCAGAGGAGGGGTTAAGACGTGTCCTTTTACTGTTTTATATTAATAAAATTCAAGACAGGAGAAAAATGTCTTGTGCAAGTTTTTAAATTTTGCAGTTCTCATCTGTATTTTTTCTTTTCTGTTGCAGTTATACCAAATAAAACCAAAGAATGTTTAATTTCATATAACTAGAAACTTTTACATTCAACTTGGGCTGCAACAAACTATTTCCATTACCCACAGATATCTAAATATGTTACTTTTACGGTTGATCATTTATATGTGCCGATCACAAGCTCCCAGAACCCAAGGTTTCATCTTCATATTCCTTGTTTTGTCCAATCAAGTGTCCAAAACCCAAAGATATTCCATGTGAAATCATATAAAAGTAGAAAAGTAAACTCAGTAGACTGCAGATCACTCAGGTGATCAGCTGATCTCAGCCACTCTAGGTAGTTCTTGCCATTCCAGCAAATGCAGCGCAGCACGTTTCAGAAGTGCTCCAGAAGCTAAGATAAATAAGCACCTTGTCTATTTTTGACAGACCCGCGGCACGTTGCGCAGAGCAGATCAAGTTTTCCTGCTAACGGTGCTGTATGTGAAATATAGACACTACATAATTATGAGAAAAATCTTTGACATGAATAAACACAATTAAAACAAAAAGAAAGAAACAATTTAATGACATACAGCCAGCTTCCTTATTTATGGTAGAGATACAGATATCAAGGAAAAATGACCAAATCAACAAAATCTGCAAGTATATTTGACTGAGCCAGCGAAACACTCCAATACTGAAATGGTCCTAGTATGGTATGATGCTCTGCAGCAAACATAACAAAACCTTGTCACAAACATGGTTGCAGCAGCTGGAATGCGACTCAGCTGCACCTGGTGTTGTTGTTCCTCCCGGCTCCCTTGAAGTCAAGATGGTGGTGAAGGTAACAAAAAATGGGGGTGCATTCATCTTGTTACGTAGTGGTTGATTAAATATTAGGTATGGAATTGTTCTGCAGATGCTCTGGTTGAAAATGAGACCAAACTTTTCTATGGATGTTAGTTTTTGAGCCAAGATGCAGGCTAAGATGTGGCCTGCAACAGACAGTAAAGACCTTTGCACACTGAGTCCATGTTTTTTAATCCATCATGCAAAAAAAAATTGTTAAGCACAGAAACCTTGTAAACTAATTCTGATGCGTTTTACTGTCCTATACATCGCGGAAATTCACAATACATGACAAAATGAAAAGACACATTTCCTCCTTTGCCTCTCTCCACTGGAGTTACCTATCTGACTGCCAGCACTCCCTCCCTGTCTTTTATTTGGCACTGCAGCTGTCCTCCCTCTCTGTCTACACATCCTGTGTGCGGTCAACATACTCCTGCTCTTCATCATCATCCACCTGCATATTACTATCTGACCTGTTAGAGAGCTGTCTGAGTCATGAAATGATTCTGTGCATCCCGTTCCTCTGTCTTGTCGCGTCTGTCCCCCACTGCCACAGTTTCTTCACTGATTCTCGATCAAACAGCCTTCTGAGGGATGTGAAAAACACAGAAAATCAAACCTATTCCAACATTTTTTATGATGGACGAAAGTTTTGGACAGTTAAAACGTAACTGACACAACGTGAACGTATTTAATTTTAGACGTATGACAAATCCAGATGAAAAAAAATGGACTCAGTGTGCAAAGGCCTAAAGGCTTGTTGTTTTTAGCCACGCCAATTTCCAGAAATCTTCAGGCCCCTACTGGCCAGCTAAGAGGAGTGAGAAGTCAGCAGTCAATAATGCTATAAAATAGCCAATATGACAGGTTTTTCAACAAAAATGAATCACTGCAACCTTGAGAAATCCATAAGCATGAAGTCATAAATGTGAACACAAAATATTAGGCTGATTGGTCCAGTAGTATTTGAGATTAGCTATGGACAGGCAGATAGACACCCTCACACATCCAAACACATGACCAAATACAGAGGATTGTGTGCAAGGCAGCAGATACTGGTACTCAAGAATCCAAAAGAGCAGAATGGACTCTGCATTAGCCTGTGCCGTTAGATGACCGGTGCTACCCTTAGTATCCTTCAGCACCTGTGTGAAATGAGGGCCATCTCAAAGACATAGAATCTTGTTTTGGACCCTTCAGCATCCTTTACATGTTGAGCTCTAGATGCTTCCATCAGGGAGGAGGTTTAGTCTCCCCAAAGGTAGCACCAGCAGATACAGATTGTCCTTTTTTCCATTTGCTATTGGTTATTTACACAGACTATAACCCCAGATGTCATGTCATGATGCTGCTGCTGGTGGTGTAATGGTGTGGAGGACATTTTCTTTGCACACTTCGGGCCCCTTAGTACCAACTGAGCATGGTTTAAACACCACAGCCTACCTGAGTATTGTTGCTGACCGTGTCCATCCCTTTATGACCACAGTGTACCCATCTTCTGATGGCTACTTCCAGCAGGATAACGCACCGTGTCACAAAGCTCAGATCATCTCAAACTGGTTTCTTGAACATGACAATGAGTTCACTGTACTCCAATGGCCTCCACAGTCACCAGATCTCAATCCAATAGAGCACCTTTGGGATGTGGTGGAACGGGAGATTCACATCATGGATGTGCAGCCGACAAATCTGCAGCAACTGTGTGATGCTATCATGTCAATATGGACCAAAATCTCTGAGGAATGTTTCCAGCACCTTGTTGAATCTATGCCACAAAGAACTAAGGTAGTTCTGAAGGCAAAAGGGGTCCAACATGGTACTAGCAAGGTGCCCCTAATAAAGTGACTGGTGGGTGTATATTTTTGTTGGATTATGGTCCCTTGGGGACATTAAACCTTTTTGAATCTTGAATCTTGGATCTTGAATCATGAATTTATTTGCTTGATAGATTATATAAACTATTACCCATATCAAAGTGATCTTCTAATCCCGTCATTGACTAAACATTTTGGAGCTAAAATAAGCTCTATATTCAAAGAAACCTGTGTCTAATCTGGTCTGCTCATATTTGTACACACACGTCTGTGTTAGTGTTTTTGCTCCATCTCGGGTCAGGACTGTGAAATGTTTGCATGCAGCACAAGTGTCCTCCCAGTATACTGAAGAGCCTGGCTTCACCTCTCTGCAGCTCTGCAGCTCTGCAGCTCCGTCGCTCTTTGCTCTCCAGAGCTGCTCATACAGTGGAGGGTTTGAGTGGCTGCCATAAGGACCGATGGCCTCAGGACCTGTTGGTGGAGGTCAGTGAGTACAAGAGGCGACAGCTGTAGAAACGCTGGGAGCCCAGTGCAGCATGAATACTGGTGATTATAGCCAGCATCACACGCACACACACAGTGATCAGATCCTTATCTAAAGGATACATTGTTTAGAGGTCGCTGGAGCACCGCCTCACAGGATATAGACAACTGGTAGAAAGTGTGTCCGTGTGTGCACTTTGTATAACACATGATGAAACATTTTTATGGGTCTTCAGGATGTGCGCACGCATGTGGTGTAGTTGTACTAGTCCATGTGTGCACTCTCATGCCTCCGTGAGGTGTTGATGTGGTCGTATAGTTTACAGGATGTTGAACAGGGTCTGTAAGTCAGTGTCAGTATGTGTGAGCAGCACTGCTGCTGCTAAAACTGTGAGATCTCTCGTATAAATGGCACTGACTGACCCAGGGTCAGCTGTGTGCATGGATTCTTATCATCCCTCATTCAAGGATGCTCAGTAAACAGATAAATAAACAAAAACACAGCTTAGATATGCTTCATAAAATGTAATGGTCTAAGAAATGTTCCATAAGTGCCCCGTGGTTAATCACTGAAAGACTGTCAAGTTTAGGTTAAACTAAGAACAAGAGCATGATGATTTTTTCAGTTTCAGAGCATAAATCTATTAGTACTCTACATATTAGTGTTGTCATAAATTCAGTCAACAGCTAGCTAGTTAAGATCCAATGAATCACAGGCAGCACTTCTTGTTAAGTGATTCATGGCATGGCACAAGAGGCACTGAGGTATTCATTGCTTGCAGCAGCGGATTAGTCAGTCTTAAATTAATTACAGCAATCAAAACAATGTTAAATCACAACAAACAACATGCTTATTTATTTAACAGTAGCTGGCTAATTACTCAGCTTTTAATTTCCTGATGATTTTACATTCCTAAAGAGGTACAGACAGTGACACATTTAGCACACTATAAGTGAAGTCGCAGAATTTCTTCATCGGAATCACTTTTTAACCATCCAATCAGATGTTTTAAAACTGCCCGAATCACCTGACATGAAGCTGAGAGTGTTCATTCATCAATACTGCAACATTTTAAGAAAGTGGGCTTTGTTATAGTTTGATGTTATGTTATTTGGTGGCATTTTTGTAGCATAAATACTTTGCAACATCAACTGTGGTGCACTGGGAAGTTGGAATTTCCGAGTTCCCAGGCAGAAACTTCTTTTTTTTTTTTTTTTTTTATAGGCAACTTGAGGATTTATGAAAAAAAAACGGTTACAAATACTTTTCTACATGCCTGTTTTGGCATAACATAATGGTTCAAGTCACATTTTATTGGATTCCTGATTAAGACAGACATCTCTGTTTGGCTGAGGGACATAACACTTGCTTTACTGTCCAGAAGTCCAGAAGTTTGACCAGTTAGGTTCAAAATAAAGTAAAAATAAATAAACCAACTGATTGAATGGAATAACAGTGGAAATGTGAAAATTTACACTTTCGAGTTCCTTCACCAATGGCCATATTTCACAGGCATTTAATGCTGGTACCAAAAAAAAACCATTGTTGAACAAATAGGAGGAATGTCAGTCAATATGCACAGAAGTCTCACACAAAGTCTGATCTTTGGGGTTTAATATAGTCAAGCCACCTTGACCATATATTGGTGAATTTCCCTTGTTGTATCTCTTGTTCTCCATTGTATATGTTTGATTGATGATATCTATCCAGTCTTCAATTGAGGGAGTTATGGCTTTCTTATGTGCAGCCAGCATAGTTGTCAAAAGGCTTCTACCTTTGGAGTTTATCTGTTACAAAATATTGCATAGATATAACACATCAAATCTGATAGGGATATTGGTTCTGAACACCCTCTCTATGATCTGATGGATATTCTTCCACTCAGTAGCCAGGACAGGGCATGACCAAAATATATGATAGTGGTTTGCATTTGCGACCTGGCATTGCCTCCAACAATCTGAGTTGCTAGTTCTGTGTTGCTTCTAGGGAGTAATGAAAAACTGAACCAAACTCTTCCAGCCGAACTCTCACCTCCAAATAAGGGAACCTGCAGTTTTCCCACTGTATTTGGCAAACCCTGTGCCACTCCCCCTGAGAGAGAACCCTACTGTCTTCCTAAACCCATTTACCTTTAATATGCAGTGACTTCAGTTCTTGGTACCCAGTCAAAATTCACCTTTACGTTACCAACCTTGATTGAGGGATGACTAGCGAGGGTAAGCTTGAGGATATCAGGTCACGACTGCTTCTAAAGGTAACTGACAACCAATGGAGGGAGGTGAGAGTTGGGGTGATATGTGACCCACAGTTTGTCCCAGTTAAAATAGGTGCCGCAGCATTCTGTGCTAGTTGAAGCCGAGCTACCGAAGGTTCACTAAGGCATGTAAACAGTGCGTTACAGTTGTCGAGGCATGAGAATACAAAAGCATGAATACGCTTTTCTAGGTCAGGAAAAGACACAGCTGATTTAATTTGGTAATATAGAAGAAGTACTTTGTGAACAGCCTTTTTTCTCAGGCATCCATGACATATGCAGACCCCTCGGTACTGATCTTCATGCCGCCATTAGAATAAAAGGAAAAAGTCACCTCATTGTAAGATCCTCTGGAACCCCTCAGCAATACCTCATGACCTGTTTCCGTTTATTGAAAGGGTATTTTGGTCCCTTAAATGCAAGACCCTTGGCCTCTGGGGAGGGACCGGGGCCACTGACCTGGATGCCTAGGGAGAGGTGTTGCAGCTGGGATACTGCTCTGGAGAGACAGTGCTGGTGGGAGCAGCTGTTGTGTGTTAGACTGTCAACGTGGTAATGAAGGAGGGGTTAAATCTGGTGCAAGAAGTTTTGGTTGAATTTTAGTTTAGTATTTGTATTGATTTGGTTTTACGTGAGATAGTTTGGAGATGGACGTCTGTGATGCATCAGAGAAATCTAACAAAACAGCAAGGTTGTCCCAAAAGTCGCTTTATTATCGTAAACTGTAGAAGTACCACCCAGCCAGGTATTTAACTCTGCTGACTTTTACATTCTGAATGTCTACTCGCCAAATGAGCCGACCAGCATGTCAGAACATCGAGGTCCGCTTCAAACCCTTCGTCACCATCATCATCATCAGGGTCTTGGTTCTCTGAGCTTCCCTCCCCAACATTCTCGTTCTCATGGGAACTTTGCTGCATTTCAATGAGCCGCCTGGTTCACCTCTCAGCACTGGCCGCTCCGGGGTTAACTCCAGAGGTCAGAGGTCACAGGATCACAGGCTCCACAATGCCTCAGATTGTTGATTGTTGATGCTAAGGCGGGCGCTGAGAGGAGGGGTAGGACTGTGTGTGCGTGGTTGCATTTGTTTGATTGTATTTATTTGTTTGTGCGTGTGAGCTCGTGCGAGCTCTCGAGTACATGTCTGAGCGTCAGTTTTTCTGCGTGCATCCTGACATATTTGCATTTTCTCTCATGCATGTCAGCGCAATGTGCATGTAAAAGGAGGAACCTGATTGGCCGGACCACCGTGGCAGATGAAACTTGATGGACTGCAGGCTCTCTAAGCTCCTGTTGATGGGGATATGGAGGCCTGTCTTTGAGGGGGGAAATTCAATTTCCTCCCCCTGCTTGCCGGCGCTGTTTGTTTAGCTTGGCCCGGGATTGGAGAGGGTGTGTGACACTCCCGATTACCCAGTCACTGAGAGTCTGCTGAGAAAGTGGTGTCTGATCTGCAGCATGCCATGACTCAACACTGGAGGAATGTGGCACGGCAGAGAGCTGTCAGTCTGTCTGTCAGCCAGCCTCATGTCTGTCAGTCCTTTCATTTCCATTTCTATAACAATTTCTGAGTGAGCTATAACACGTTTGTTCAAACCTGGACATGAATGCTTTATGTAGGTATTGATCTCATTCGGGCAGCCTGTATGCAAATCATGCCTTTATTGACATCTGTTGTTTTATTGATCGTGCATGATCAATACTCATGTTAAACAGTTCGTGTGTTTAGGATCCTTATTTAGGATGCACCGCGACAAGTCAGTCAGAGTGTGTATTGTTTTCATTAGACTGTTTGTACTGAGTCTTTTACTTAATACTGCATGTTAGATCCTTCATAGACCTCTATGTAGTAGGTGATTTGAGATGGGACGCCATTTTGATAGCAAAATGACCAACCTTGCTAACCTGCTATCACTCTCCATCCCCTGGGTACAGACCCAGACGCTGTTCTACCCACACCCAGACCTATAACCGATAAATTATTAAGAAATAATTACATTTTAATGGAAGGTTTCTGTTCTAACCAGCGCAGCATTGGAATAGCCGACAGGAAACTCACAGACAATTGCATGTGCTATTCAACCAATCAAGTCTGTTCTTTCTGACTCGAGTGAGTGAGATAAGATAAGATACACCTTGACTGATCCCATAATTGAGAAATTCCAGTGTTACAGCAGTCAAGGGGAAAGAGTCAGATTAAAGATTTCAAAATTTAAACTTAAAAAACTTAAAACTTAAAAACTAGGCATGCACGGGTAAGCAATGAGACAAGCGGCAACAGTTGGAGATATAAGAGTAAAGTAATTTCACATGGTATGTTCTAAAGAGAGAAAAGTACACCGCAAAAACTGAGCTAATCGAGAATGGCCAACCAGTATGTGTCATTATATGTTCCGAGACCGTGGCAATTACTAAAAGTGGCCATGTGAAGCGCCACTACAAGGCAAAGCACAGAGCATCTCTGGAGCAAGGACATTCCCTCTGTGCCTTGGATATACACATCAGCAACCAAGCATTTTGAGAATACTCTCAGAGAGCTCCGAACTTAGCCTAAAAACTTTTAGTTAAAGAGTCCTAGCTTAAGAGTGATGGAAAGTTCTCAGAGCAACTCTGAGCAAGGAAGAGACAGAAACTTTTACCTTAGTGCGGAGGTGTGGTTGACCCCGTTTCTAGGTATGATGCATTCTGTTAACAGATGTGATTGGTTGCCCTTTTGTGAGCCTGGAAGGTGTTGACACTCAGTGGAAATGAAATGAACTGCGTGACAAGGGACCATGAAAGTGTTGTCACTGCTGGTGTGATCGCTCTGCTGATGGAAGATTGAGGCAGACAAATAGTTTTCCAAATATCTTAGTGTTGTGATGGGAAATGTGTGTCCCTAATGACATCAACCACACATGTTATCCCTGCACAAGCTGATCTGTAGCATTTCATTTTCTCACTGTCATCCAGCGTTTGGAGAATAGCTCTCTGACCTCTTTGTCGTTCTGCCATTTTCTCCTCTGCTTAAGAAACTCTCAAGCCTCTTAAAAGTCCTCCTCCCAGCTCCGAACAGTTTTTCACCTTAGAAGCTCTTCAAAGGTCTAAGATGCTCTGTGAACAACTTCATTCTTTACAAGGACCTAGTCTTAAGGGGAAACTCAAAGAAAACGTCACAATTCTACGGATTTTCTTTGAATTTTGTCACTGGGAGCAACTCCCTGTGCTAGGAAGCTTTGTGAATACAGCCTCAGAAATGCACTTACTTTGGTTCCTGTATTGTCTTTCGGCTTAACACATCAGAGTTGCTTTGTGCCGTTGTGAGCCATTGTTTTCCTATGCAGAGAGTAAGAGTCAGGTTATTCTTGAAGAGCAGTAGTTCTTCGGACATTCTGTCTGACCATGCAGGGAGGCAAAAGTGTATATACTTAAATGGCCACCCTTGAAGGCGAGGTGAAAAGTCGGCGTCATAGAGACAGTGACGAAGTGATATTGTTTAAAAATGGGGTTAACGGTGCACTTTTTTAGACAGTCTCTCCTGGAAGGTTTACAGTGTTGCGCTCAAGTGACACAAATAGTAGTGTAACAAACAGAAAAAGAGAGCATGACAGAGAAGTTCAGACTCTACCCGCTTTCTCATCCCTGTACACTTGACCACTGTCAGCATGAAGTGGGTGTGAATGCTGGATTCTCAGTTTAGAGAGTGACAGACATTGTCACACATAGCTCCCCAATTGCAGTGCCAAAAAATGTGTGTCATGATACAGTACTTGTCAACTTGTCAGTACCAATACCAATATGATTCTTGGTAGCCAATTCAATACCACGTTAAAAATCTGAAACAAAACAATATATCTGCAGAGGGATAATTGCCTTCCTGTTGTGGTGTCACTGAAATACATAGTTCCCAAATGGACTTTGCTTGGCTTGTTGCCTTGCCAGCCAAAGCTCACTTTTCTGCTACCTGGTGAACATGGCTGATATAACCCTACGTTACACTTTGGCTCTGTAGTGTGCTCTCTGCCCCACAACTCATACCACTGATAAGAGCATTTCACACCAGAGACTCAGACCTGGATCTAACTACACTTGACAATAAAGTTTGTTTGATAGGTGTTAACAGTGTGTACTGTGCCCAGTACCCTGGGTCATCGAACCATGCCTGGTTATAAAGGTGGTCTTGAATATGTTTAATGTGTACTTAGGTATGGTTCACATCAGCTGTGAAAACCAACTGTACCAAAACAAGGAGTGAGAGTCGCAGTCAGTCAGCAGAGTTGTGAGGGTATTTCTCAGGGTGCTTTCACACTTGCCCTCTTTGATTTGGTTCAATCGAACTCGGGTGTACACCAAATCAACCGGACCAAGACCTTCTTGAAGAGGTGGTCTCGGTCCGGTTACAAACGAACTCTGGTGCGGTTCGTTTGTGGTGAGAATGTGTTTCAACCTCGATCCGAACTAACTGCAGTCACATGACACATTGTTTGTGTTAAACATGAGCATGTTACAGTCCTGGAGGATTATTAATGTGCACCTGCTCCTGTACTGCCTTAATATGCACATTCAGCACATCCAATGCGTCAAAACATTGTTTTCTAGTTGGAGCCGCGCCTCATTTTCAAACTGTATGGTTTGACTAAAATGAACAATGACAGCAATATAGTCCACGATGAGCAGCGCTAAAATCAACCTGCGTAGTTGTCCCTCCATTGTGACATTAGAAAGTGTCACATTTATCTTGCAAGTGTACTCTTCTTCAAAGCTTTGTTTACTTCCTGGATTTATCTGGTCCGCTTGTAAATGCTGCCGTGAGAACACGAACCAACTCTAGGCAATTATGCAACTTTGTAACAAAATTAGTCCCTGATTCGGACTAAAGCAAGACAACTCTAGGTCAGCACTGTTGGTGTCGTCCAAAATCTGCAGCACCCAGCAATCTCATTCTTGCGAAAGGGTTGTTCCTGACAGTCAGTACATTTACATGGACAGTTTAATTCCACTTTCATTCAGAATGAAAGGTCATTCCGATTGAAAATTCCGTTTTCATTCCGAATGAAAGAATTTTGTGTGCATGTAAATGCTCATTCCTCTTTAAGTTCATTCCGGTCTTTCTGCGCATGCTCGTTTCCTTGCCCTTCTGGCGCGATGACATAGCGCACATAGCAATGGGCTGAGATAGAGGAGTCGGACTTGTTGCACTCACCGGTTGCCATTCGCCAAAGCACGGTCTTCTGTCTCCCTTCTTCGACCTTCTACCTCTCTTCTCCTCCTCAACAGATGAAGCATTAGCAGAACAAGGTTGTTGTTGTACTGCTGCTTCAAGAATATAAGCAAAACAAGTCAGAAAAAGGCACTAAGAACGGCGTCGTCAAGCATCTTGTTATCCGGAGCGAGGACTACAGTGTTTTCTTCCGGTAAACGTAAACACGTAACATCCGCCCCGCCCCCTATCCAATCAGAAATCTTCCCTGCCCCAAACCTTGCGCAGACCCGAATAAAGGCGATTAAACTGATCTCCCGTGTAAACCCTCATTCGGAATGAATATTTCCCATGTAAACTACCTGGAAAAACTTCAATTCCGAATGATTTCATTCAGATTTATTTCATTCTGAATGAGAAGCCATCATGTAACCGCACTGATTGTCTCCAAAATATGAAACATAGAAGGCATAATGCAAAGCTTGACTTGAATGTATGAGCTTGGGATCCTGTGTTTGGCACACCTACCTACCACACTCTAACAACAATATAAATAAGTGTCACATAGATGATGATGCAAGTGTACTCCGGTACAGGACAACATTACGAATGTGAACGCTGAGCAGAGGGTGGGGGTGGCTGTAGGGAGAGGGAATTGTACACAGGCATGGTGTGAATCAATCATACCTAATTTGAAAACACCCTGAGTTCCGTCTTGTCCTGGATTCTCCCACATTTCCTACCAAAGTACTGTCATCTCCTTGTTGTCAGTCCAGTAAGGGTGCTCCAATTTAATATTCATCTGCATTAATGTCACACAATCATTGCATTTTGTGTTAATGAATACTTGTTTTCAGAGAGCAGGGTGAGGCAGAGGTCCTACCTCATCACACATTAACTTAACTCATCCCAGGTGCTGTAACAAAGACAACATCCTCCAATTGAATTTAAATACTGAGCAGCCAGTGAGCCTTGCAGTGACTGATGTCTGCACTGAGGTGCTGCATTGAGTACAAACAAACACGTTATATACAGTCCTGTAGGGGGTTGTGTTCCACCTCATCAGGAATGTCAATTACATCTGCATTGTTTGTACTGTTGTTGTTTGTTTGTTTGGCCTGCAGGAAAGCTGCGATAGGGATCAGGGAGGCGGTGCAGTGTCAGTGACACTCGAGCCGTTCGCCTCCTCATTACCCTCAGACATCTCTCTCTCTCACCTAGCCGTAAAATGGAGGAATGTCTTTAAAGCCTCATCCAATTTTACTGGAGCGCTGACCACTTCATCATACGCAGATGTTGCTGTGTGTGTGTGTGTGTGTGTGTCCTAGAGGGGTTGGAAAGCTCGTGTGTGCTTCCTGGGTCACAGCATGTTATTGTTCTAGGAAAACCCTCTTGATGGAGAAGTGTGTTGCCTCAAGTCTCATATTTACTGCCAGAACAAAAAGAAAAGAAAACGTAAAAACAGGAAGAATAAAAACTAAATGAAGGGTTATCTTACAAAACACGTTTGGTCAAATCTGGTTCTGAGTAAAGGTCCAGAACATCCAACAATTTATTGACCCCATAAATGATGCAAGTGACGGGATTTAATTGAAGGCAAAGGGGCACAAGTGAAACAGAATAGGCTCTCGTGTGACATGGTAACGAACAAAGAAAAGCAACGTTATAAAAAGGCAATATTTTTTCTGATTTGAGACACTAATTATGTTCTTGTTAGACACAGACTAAACACGCTCATTATTAGCAGCTGTATGAATGAATATTCAGAACATTAAGGTTCAAATACACTGTGGTTTTGGCTGTTTGTTTAGCAGGTATTTTAACACAGTGTTAAACATGACTCAGCGAGTCAGAGTCATCAACAAGAGCCAACATGACTTTAATTTTTTCACTCATTATTGGAATGAAGCTACAGATACAAAGAGAAACAACATACATGTTACTGTTGCTGACTGTAGACACTTATTATAGAGAAGTAATGGCAGCATGTGTAATAAAAAGACCTGAGTCCTGAATGTTGAGCTGATAGTCAGTATTGTTTTAGATAACAAACAACTGAGAGGAAATGAAAGGTTTGGAGATTTTATCACACAGTCTTGAAGATGAAAAGCTACAGAGCAGCTACTAAAGAGACTCTGTGGTTAAATTGTTTTGTTATCTACTGTTTCAAGAGTGAAAGTTTAATCTCAACTTTCAAACCAACATGGACAAGAACTTCTTTAAGTGCTCAGAAAAATTTAATATTGGACATGTACTCCATGACAGCCAGGCAGCCTCCATCTGCTGAGGTCATTTTAATACAATCGAAAGCTCCAGAACTGCTCCTCAATGGACACTGTGGTGAGATGTTGCAGTTCTAATGAAGTATGATAAATTTTAAAATATTATAATGCCGTTCATTGGCTTCACTGACATCCAACAGGTGCATGTCTTGCACAGTAACCTGTTTAGGGCTTTTCCATTGGCAGTTTTGGCTGTACTGAGTCAAAACATGCCACACTGATTTGCGTTCCCATCACCAGTACCACAGGGTCTCACTCCAAAGTCGTCGAAATCCGGCGCTTGGACAGTGACTTGCGGCGTCAGACACTGACAAAAAGAGCCGTCCTTTAATGTTAACATGATACGCGGATGGTCGCCAGTATAGTTTAATGGTGAATGGCAGCATCGGGGGAAATTCGGCAGGACAAGAATGAAAATTAAGGTGGCAAAAGTCCAAGTAGCACAGGTGGGAAAGGTGGTGGATGGGTCCAACAAACATCGACCCTCACCAACCAGGATAGCAGCGTTCGTGTCCCATAAGATTTCAGAGCCAAATCCTGTGCTTTTGACCTAAACCTAACCGCGTGCTCTTTTTGCCGAAACCTAACCACGTGCATTGATTGTTGAAGGGAAAAAACCCCCATCAATTTGTGGTGTTCTACCAAGGTTGTGCCTTTATTTTGAAAGAATCTGTATGCAAATGGTAAATTTCCTGTGAAAACAGAAGTGTATTTCGAAAATACATATGTAACAGGCAGAACTTGACACGGAGTGAGAATGTTTTGATCAGTTGTGCTGAGTCACGTCTGAGATGGACCATTTCCAGAGTTGAGCCAGAACGCACCTGACTACCTTCAAGCAGGTTGCAGTGAACTCAGATGGGCTTCATTATCATCATTCAGTGTCATCTTTCAGTGACGATCCAGCAATGTGTTTGAATAAAATGCATCAGAAGCATGATGTGTAATTCATATACAGTTAGCTGCTAGAGAGAAAATACTTGTATTCATTGTGCCACTCAAAGGCTACTGGCAGCAACCAGAGACTTTTAGGGTGGAATATTTTCTTGCATTATCATTCAATACATGATTTCACAAGACTCAAATCAACACACCTTAAATGACAATAAGACTTTGACCTTTGACCATTCCATTTTTTTTTATTGGCACTCTTAAATGACATATGCTTTTGTGATAATCAGATCTTTAAGCCCTTAAAAATGTATGTAAATGTAAACCATGAAATTTCCTCACTTGGAGAAAACAGTGACAGAGCATTATCCTTGTTTGCACTGACAGCACTACACCTACCGTATGCTCCCGAGACATTGCAAGCAAGCTAGGCATCCGGCGTACGTTTATGCAGTGCCAAGAGAACATGACAAAAGTCCAACAACTGCAGGTTGGACAGAATCTTTTAGTTCCCAAGCACATTGCATCATTAGTTAAAGACACACCTTTACGTGGGTAGCCAGATTGTATGGAGATGCAAATTCCTGACACGCAGAGTCAAACCGTATGAAGCTAAGCCAGCACATGTAAAAAGGCTACATGTACTGTATATGTCAACTAACTGCCACAATAGCACACTAGCAACACCATAACATATACAATACTTCACTGTACAGAGTACAGTGTGGCATTGTGAGACAACAGAGGAGAGGGAAAGTTTCTTGATTCTTTCTATCATCTTTTATTTAGGCAAAAAAAAAGAAGCTTTGAGAAGCTGTAATGGACATTTTTCTCATTCATAAACCAGATAATTCATTGAGAATTAGAGTGTCTTCTGTGTTTGGATATGGTCACCTGTACCTCTCGTCACCAGCTGACAGACTACCCACAAACCCCATCCATCAATCCATCCATCCCTCAGTTTCCTAAATCCCTGTCATCCTGAACCCTGATGCTTGTCTGGACATGCCTCAGCCCCTCAGCCCCTCAGCCCCGCTGGGTGGGGGGTTTCAGATAAAAGCCAGTTTGTTCGGTCTTTGGCTCTGTCCAAGAAACAATGTGATGAAAAATGTTGAAAAGCAATACCAAGGCTTGTGTAATCATACTAAGTATCACGTGAAGAGTGGGCATTCCTAAGAACTTTCAAAAATGTTAGAAAATTGCACACACAGATGAAGTCACGTAAAACAAAAATTAAGTCAGATTACACCGCAGTCAGAAATTTGATTAAGGTTTTGTACGCAGGCCAGAGATGAGTAGCCTATCTGTCTTTTTTTGTGCATTAGACAGACAAGAGAGGAGGCGTGGTCCTTTGAGTGGATGGAGTAATCCTTGAGTATTTAGATGATTGGAGATTAGCGTCAGATAGATAAGATGTGACTGAGGATAAGAGGCATTAGCTTTGTTTAAGATTCTCTCCTCTCCTCTCCTCTCCTCTCGCTGCCTCTTTCCCCATTTGTCTTCCGTCTCATTTCATCTGTACTCATCTGCTCGCCTCCTGTAACTAATCAGGTGTAAAGCGCAAGTCTGGGCAGAAACCGGATGCCACTGGTGTTTCAGATATCCCTCACACCTCATGACTTCTGTTTCTGCTGGGCCGTGAGAGAAACAGACGCAGATATGAAGGCTTTCAGCGCTTCTCCGTGGCTTATCTCCGCCTTTGATCTGTATTGGTTTATTTGGGTATATATCAATCAGCCTCCACCAAGCCCCTCAAACTGCTTCTCTTTCCGGCCATGACTTCCTGTCCCAGATTAGTCCTCCATCCTGCCCACCTCAGTGGCTCACGATGCAACAGGATCACAGGTCAGAGGGCAAGGGTCGGGCAAAGAGCGTTGTAACGATGTCCAGACTAGGAGCGACTGACCGCTGCTCTGGATATATGTGTGTGTGTGTGTGTGTATGTGTGTGTAGGTAGTTAACTGGTTGAAAGGAAACTGTCCATCAATGGGAAATCTGAGAACAATTTGACTGCATTAAGGCATTTAAAGCGTCTCCACTGATTTCCCTGTTGGCCTCTCGTCAGTACCACACACACCAGTCGCTGTGTGCAGCGGGGAGGAGCGCACAGAAGGCCTTTCACAATTATGCATTCACTTGTCTGTTTGCTTCTTCATTTACACATTTGTTTATTCATTTATTCATTTGCTATTGACTTTGTTTTGATCCAGCTGTCATCTGCTTTATAACAGATGAACTGTGACTCTTTTTTTTTTTTTATGCATTTGTATCTGTGTGTGCACGCGTGTGCATGTTATGTATGTAAGTGGCTGGAATGCAACAAGGACATCTGAGTGTTAACAGGTCTCCTCACATCCATAATCTGTTTCCACTCTCTAATTAAGTCAGCCATCCTTTGCCCAATAACACATAATAACATGATTGATATCCAACTTGTTTCCCTGAAATGCAAACATGCAGCAGACCTGTCTACATCTTTATGAGCTTATATCATGTGTAAAAGATTCTGCGCAGCATATTTTCAGTATGACTCAGTACACTGTCAGCGTATAAGATGTGTACGAACACTTTCTCTAATTTTCCCCCTGTTGTATATGAATATATTCCTCTGTGTACACTTCATGTTTATGCATCTCCACCCATGTTTAGTATAAGCTCATGACTCAACCGTTCCACCGCCACCACCAGGACAGTTTGTCAGCCTCTGCGCTCCACAAACAAGGCCCTTTCTGCGAAACTCTCCAAACCCTTGCCCTTGGCTGGCTGTAGCGGTTCCCATAAAGGAGCCTGCCGATGCCTCCTTTAATTGTAGCATGTAATCTGACTTAAACACAAGGCTGATAATAGTGCTGTCTATGCGGAGGTTAGGATTAGAAAGGCCC
Source organism: Epinephelus lanceolatus (assembly GCF_041903045.1). Lineage (NCBI taxonomy): Eukaryota > Metazoa > Chordata > Actinopteri > Perciformes > Serranidae > Epinephelus > Epinephelus lanceolatus. The sequence continues at coordinate 20,302,323 of NC_135746.1, forward strand.
CTGATTCCTACCAGCTCTCTTATTATCCCCTCAGCCCCGGCCGCAAGGAACCGAAAGGCCCGACATGCTTGTTTCAAGCAGTGCCAGTTACTCTGTGACTCATCTAGGTTGAGAAACATTTGAGGAGAATGGAGCCCCTGTTTTGGTGTGTCAGCGTGCTGCTTGTGGCTCTCTGACAGATTGCCGTGAGACGTGAACGCGAATCTCCCTCCATGCTGTGTGAGTATGGAAAACACACATGCCTTCACCTCAAGTTATGCGGCTCGACCATACTCCCAGGGAGCTGCTGTGACTGTCCAATTTAGGCTGCATATTTGAGGTGGATGTTTAAAAAAGAAAGTTAGAGTGCGAGCCATTCTTAAAGGTGGAGATGACATTTTTACTGTCACTGCAGGGCTCAGCGTTTCCCAAACACATTAATATCAAGCTCTCCCTTTCAAACTTAGAAAAATACAACATGTGAGTAATCACATCTCGTATCCTCCTCTCCTCCTTTCATTTGATATATTACAGGAAAACAGCGAGACGGTTTCTATTACACATCACTCTGGCACTGCTCTCTACATTGGGAGGGTGTTCTAGTGCTAAATATAGTTGTGGATATATGAAGAGCTTCTTTTTCTTTGATTTCCATTATGACAACAAGAACAGTACAAAACTCCAGGGGCGTTCAGTAGCTCAGTGGGTAGAGCCGGCATCCCATGTCCAAAGGCACACACACACACACACACACACACACACACGCACACGCAAGCACCGTCCTGTAAAATAAAGGCATTAGCCAAAAGCAGTGAATCATAAAATAAAAGTGGTGGTGCATAATCAGCAGCTCATATGCAAATCCTCCCATTTTTCTCTTCAATTTGTATTTTCAACTTCCGGTCTTGCGGCCATGCAGGTGAAAGCTTAACTTCTGCAGCTCCCCTCAAAATATGACCTAAAGCCCATATAACAAACCACCTGTGGACAAGAGTGGTGCTAGCGCTAGCTAGCTAGCCACAGAGAGGCAAAGTGCTAAAGGAAAGCATGGCGAAAGCATGGCTCCGAGAGAGATTTTCGCCAAGAAAACAGTGAGACGCTAAAGGAAATTAAAGACGAAATAAACAAGACAAAAAAGAGGATTGATGAGGCTGAAGAAAGAGTTACAGAGGTGGAGGAGAGAATACAAGGCCTGGAAGACGCACCGTTGGAGTTACTAAAGCGGCAGCCTCACATGGAATAGAGGTTAATGGAACAGGAGGGTCGAGCTGGAAGTATTTTCTGATCATTGCGGGCAACACAGTCAGCAGAAGGATATGTTGGCATTGTAAGTTTCTGTAAACCGTGGATGGGTTGCATTTGTACTTATAACATCCCTGTTTCTAAAGATAATGTAAGTTAGATTACATGTATATGAGGTAAGTTTGTCATAAGGAGATACTTGGGCAAGATGGCTGCCACGCTGCAGACCTCCACAGACCACTTTGAGAGACCAACAAACAACAAAACAGGGTGTTTTTAACAAGACATTGGCAGCACTATCAGCTGCGATCGTGCCGCCAAAAGTGGGTGTTTTGTTCAAAACATGGTGCATCCTAACCATAACAAAGTGTTTTTTGGGCCTAAACCTAACCACATGTCAGCCACAGCGTTATTGAAACATAAAGAAAATAAGATTTCAACACATCCGCTACATAACAACATACAAATGTCCCGTATCTGTGGTTTGCAGGAACTTACAATGTCAACTTTGATTCTGGTGATTGTGTTGTTGCACAAGCACCTCATCCCAAGTACTGTGCTGATGAATGTACTCTTTTATCAGAAAACATAATTTCATGATATATTATGGTCAGGGCCTTAAGCCATCCTGCCCACCTATATTCATAGATAACACCCTGTTTATATACGGCATCATGAAAGCAGACATGCCTGCATAGGAAGCTTTACACTACCCTTACCAAAGACCAGTGCATTAAAGAAAACTGTAATGTACAGAGCCATGTTAATATGGGTGATGACTCGGTGTACAACCATGTTTTGTGCAGTCACATATAATTCTATGAGGTCATGGGCTCTGTTGGTTTGCTTTTGTGATCTATTGATGTGATGACATTATAGATGTTAGATAACTACTGCTGTCTCTTGTTTGGGTTTTATCGAAATTTGTAGACATTGTAAATTGTCTACGATGTTAAAGTATAATATTTTTGTGTGGACCCCAGGAGGATTAGTCGTTACTGCAGTAACGACAAATGGGGATCCTGAAAAAAGAATAAAGAATAGACTGTAGCTGTAGCTATCATGATGATCCCCCATTGGTTTGTGGACTCCTGTTTTGAAGCCTTGAAGCCTCTGGTTCCAACCGTTAGCTCTGTTAGCACTGTTGCTGTTGTTTAGCGCTGTTTATGGAGTTAGCATTGTTAGCTGCTAGCTGTTAGCTCAGCCACCTTCATGCTGAGAACTGTGTCCAAACAACTCATATGTTTTGAATTTTGCATAGAGCCACTTTAAACAATTAGTCTTACTTGTATGTAGGCTATAAAGATAACAACAGGTTACAGGTTTGATCACCAAGGTGCCATTAAGCAAGGCATATAACTTTACCACTCATTTTAAGTTACTTTGTAAAGAAGCAGCAGGTAATTGGCCACATTGAAGACATCCATGATCTCATTTGTTAAACAGTGTTTGCTATGGGCCTATAGATTAGTGTGCCATGTGCTTAAACACCCAGCAGCATGCATCAGGGAATATTCAGCTCAAACGCTCCTGATCAATAGACATGTTTAATGCTAATCAACTGCTACACCCCCCATTATATTGATTCCCAGTTGGCAGAATCAGAATTACACTGTAAGTGGGATTAGATCCGTGCACACACACACACACACGTTCATACAAACGCACACACAGATTCGGCTTGTTTGATGACGGCAGGAGCAGCCCTTGTATTTATTGATCCCCCAGCCTGTGAAGGACAAGGTCGTCGGGTCATCTGTCACAGAGCTGGAGGAGACAATGACACACGCTCACTTCAAACAGAACTGACGGACCATGCAGTGTCCAGACGTAGTCGGTTAATGAGGGTCATGAGGGAGTGTGGGTTGTGGTTAGGGCAGAGCTAACATTGTTAGGCTGCATTTGATCATGTTGGATGAGGTATCGCGGAGGTTACAGGAGATAACTCAGGTCTACAAAGGCGGCTTGTGCTGTCAACAGGTTACAGGGGATTTCCTCACCTTTTACCCACTTATCAGACTTGATCATCTCGTGGAGTGGTTCTCAACCAGGGGTCCTTGAGGGAATTCCAAGGGGTCCCCAGAAAAATGAGATATAGTTTATTTTCTCTTTTCAAATCACCTTAGAGGAGATCCAATGTGAGCAGAGTCGTAAGAGCGACTAATCTGATCATAGTTTTACTTCCTCCACAGTTATCTACCCAGCTGTAGCTGACAATAGCAATGAGTGAGTATACACCTTTATCTGTGTCTGCATCTGTTCAACAAAGTAAATTATCGTTGTCCTCATCTGCACTTGGACTGGGTAGTGTTTGAATCGGGTGCGGCTTTAACTTGAAGTCGTTGCTTTAAACCTGATACTAATATGGTTTGATCGGAAGTTGCTATATCTATGAGAAAACTATTTACTAAACAATCTCAGGATTGAGCTTCAGATCATTTTTGATCACAGGAGCTAGAGACTGATCATCAGGAGTACGGATATTGACACATTTTACTCAGATGATACTTGTAAAATGTACGTTATCCATACCACACTCTGCTCAATTGAGAACCATAGAATTCTGGTTGTAATCATGATCAACAACCAAAATCTTTTCAGGTGAAGGTCCCTGAAGCAAGAGCTTACCAAATGGGGGTCCTTGACCTAGGGTTGGGTACTGAACTTGGTGCTTTTTAAGGGTACCGACCTAATTACGTTGGCACTCCAGTAGGAGGCCCTGGGGCAGACCCAGAACACGCTGGAGTGACTACATATCTCATCTGGCCCAGGAACGCCTTGGTTTCCCCAGGAGGAGCTGGAAAACGTTGTTGAGGAGAGGGACGTCTGGGGCACTTAGCTTGGCCTGCTGCCCCCGCGACCCAGCCCAGGATACGTGGATGAAAATGGATGGATAGATGGATGGACTATGAAGTACTGATCGATAGATGCCAAGTGTTGTTACCTGAGAAGATATCTGGGTGAGAACGCTGGGTTTAGACAGGAGGTAGACGTACCGTTAAGTCTGAAAGCCAACCACGGAGCTGTAAGCTGCTAAAAGGGCTCCACAGACCTGATGGGTTCAACTTCAGGCAGTAGGCAGAAATGGCCCAAAGCCAGGGAGCCAGCCATGCAGCTCTGCCCTGTTGGCCACTCCATCGGCTGCTCCGTCAGCAAACACGCAAACACACATACGCAGACAGACAGAGTCTGAAGATTGGCCCTTTCTGTGATTAGAAAAGAGCAGAGGAGCAGAACTGCTTTTTAGTCTACTACATTACCCCTGCAGCAAATTACATTTTTGTTTTTACAGAGGATATAAAGTACTGAAAAGTGGTAGCGTTGGGTTAGAGTTGGGGTACCAAATTCAAGGTACCAGAGTTGGTTCAAATGATACCCATCCCTCCCTTGACCTAGTGTGCATCAATTCAGGGATTCCCATATGAAAAGGTTAAGAACTACTGATCTGGTGTAAACTCTACAACTGATTAGACTGTGGGCATGACTGCTGTCTAGATTTGTAAAGCAGTATAACCGTGGTCTGGTAGGTAGAGGTCAGTTATAAATAGAAACATAAACTTGGAAGATGTATTTTAACTACAGTATATCTCCATATTCCTGTTATATCAGCATATCAGCTGGAAGCCGAAAAAGGAGAGCGCCTCACTTGAGTCTGCTGCTGAATGCAAAGTATGCCGCTGACACAGCCTGAGAAGTATTCCTGCTATGCTTTATTCTGTTTCCGCGCCGCTACATCCTCACTTTGACATTTGGCTGTGATAAGAGGAAAGCCTTGAATCCCACACATATCCACAGTGAATTCCGACCATTGCGGAACACTGGATCCTGACTCCACTCCCACACTCCGCCGTACAGTAAGACTAGTGCGCAGTCCTCGGACAATGCTCGAATTCAGGCTGTATGCATGAGGTCCATTCACACTTCCTATCACTAGCATCTGCAATGCTAATGACTGAGTGACTGAGTGTGTTTCTCTCTCTGGCAGGGAGGTTGGCTCAGGTTTTCTCTATGCATCTCTGTTTCTTCATTTTTTTCCTCCCCTTTCAACAAATTTCTTTCTCTCTCCCTCTTCGCTCAGCTCCGCAGTTGCGTAGGCGGCACATCTGAAGCCGCATCAAAGCCCCAGACGTCAAAAGAAGCCGTGTGGCTCAGCTGTGCGCAGACTGTGGCACAATCTTGGTAGTAAATGTCATTCGAAAAGATTGTTTACAACATTTCTTTGTGGTTGCTCCATCAGATGTCCATTGTGCGGGCGAAGGCAGTACAGTTTCGCTCTGATGGGGCTGCAGCTGTGGGACAGTTTCTTTCACTTTCTCAGCTGATTTTCCTTGAGGGTCAGATTTCGGCACGGTATTAAACACCTCGTTGTAAAGTCTACTTCCACTGCATAGGAACCACACAGAACTTACTGAGAAATGTTCTTAATTAATCTCAAACACATCCTCCCCTTCATACACTCCACTTCCTCTTTCCTTCTCTCTTTATTTCTGTGTCTATATTTCAGATCTCCACACACAGTCTGAACACACTGAAAGCTTTCTTGAGACTTTGTTATATCAGTGTCAGCTTTAACTCTCCCCCCTCAACCGTCTGCCGTCCGGGCAGCGAGCAGGACTGCTGGCGGCGCAGGGCCGTGCCGGAGGTGACTTCCTGTTCAACAGCTGGGCCCTTGTTCAGCCCCGGCCCGAGCTACACAGCGATAATCTCCCGTGAGTCTTTCCACATGGGCAGAGAAGCCACCGTGTCGCACCACTGTTTTTCCTGCCTTCCAACAAAGAAGAAAAGGTGATTGTGTTAAGACCTCTCAGCCGCTGCTTGGGGTCCAAATGTGTTTGTGTAGCATGTGTGTGTCTGCGTGTGTGTGTGTGTGTGTGTGTAGGCTGTGAATCATTTGGCTACCAGGATGAATGCATGAATCAGCCTTTTCAGTAAGTCTGTGAGGCAGTAGCTGGCTGAGGTGTACAGATTGGGAGCGTTCAGCTGTCACCAGCTGACCTCACCACAGACACACTTTGTGCTCCGAAGCCAAGGAAACAGGGCTTCTCTCTGTCCCACCCCCCGCTGGAGAACACTTCCACCTCAGTTGGTTATCCTCAGATAATCAGGACTGAGTTGTGTGTGCATGTTGGAGGGGGCAACTTCCATCTTTTTTTAAAAAATCCCTTTTCCCATCGTCCCCTCTTCCCCCCACAGTGATGACCTTTGGCTCAATGTGAGCCCTGAGACGCCCCTGGGCACAGGAACTGACCTGCACAGAGGTCACCCGAGGTCACCTGAGTCTGCCTGGGTCCTTGTGTGCACTGATAGGACTTTGATGGCTTATTAGGAAATGTAATGATGGGTAAAATAGTGGGAGACCCAGGCTCCACCGCCTGCTGGGAAGATGACTAGACCAACCTGTTATTAGAGGGATCATGGAGGAAGACAGAAAAGGTACTTCCAGACTTTTCATGATAGTTAAACGTAAGCAGCTGGGTTTGGTTTTAGATGAAACATATTTAGATCTAGGCTTCTGTTGGGAAGCTGTTCGCAGCATGGGCGGATTATGAGACAGTGGGCCCCTGGGCACAGATATGCAAATGGCCCCATCACCTCTCCTACAGAGCAAGACACAGACTTTGTGGTGGCTTTGTGTCTCTTTGTCGTCGTTTTGTGTCTCCTTGTGATTTTTTTGTGTCTTTTTGTAGTTGTTTGGGTCTCTTTGAGGTAATTTTATGTCTTTTTGTTGTTGTTTTGTGTCGCTTTGTAGCCATTTTGTATTACCTTGTGGTTATTTTGCCTGTTTTTGTAAATATTTTGTGTTTCCTTTGCATCTCTTTGTGGGTTTTTTTGTGTCTCTTTAAGGTTATTTTGAGTCTTTTTTTGGTCATTTTGTGTCTCTTTGTTGTCATTTCATATTGCTATGTGGTTGTCTTGACCGTTTTTATAGTTATTTTGTGTTTCTTTGCAGTCCTTTGCATCTCTTTGTGGTCTTTTTGTATCTCTTTGTAGTCATTTTGTGTCTCCTTGTGGTTGTTGTATGTCTTTTTGCAGTCATTTTAGGTTTCTCTGAGGTAATTTTATGTCTTTTTTGGTTGTTTTGTCCATTTTTATAGTTATTTTGTGTTTCTTTGCAGTTCCTTTGCATTTTTTGTGGACTTTTGGGTAGCTTTGTGGTTATTGAGTCCTTTTTTGGTCGTTTTATGTCGCTTTGTAGTCATTGTGTATGGCCTTGTGGTTGTTTTGCCCGTTTTATAGTTATTTAGTGTTTCTTTAAAGTCCTTTGCAACTTTTTGTTGTCTTTTTGTTTCTCTTTGTTGTGATTTTGTGTTTCCTTGAGATTGTTTTGTGTCTTTTTGTAGTTGTTTTGGGTGTTTTTGAGGTCATTTTTATGTCTCTTTTTGTCATTTTGTGTCACCTTGTAGTCATTTGCAGTCATTTTGAGTCCTTTTTGGTCATTTTGTGTCTCCTCGTGCTTGTTTTATTTGTAGTCATTTGGGTCTCTTTGAAGTAATTCTATGTCTTTTTTGGTCGTTTTATGTCACTTTGTAGTCATTGTGTATCACCTTGTGGTTGTTTTGTGTTTCTTGTGGTTGTTTAGCCCGTTTTATAGTTATTTTGTGTTTTTTTCTTTTGTGTCTCCTTGTAGTCAATTTGTGTACCTTGTGATTGTTTTTTTTTTTTTGGTAGTTGTTTGGGTTTCTTTGGGGTTATTTTATGTCTTTTTGGTAGCTTTGTGTCACTTTAAAGTGGTTGTTTTAAGTGTTTTGTAGTTATTTTGCTCGTTTTTGTAGTTATTTTGTGTTTCTTTGTGGTCCTCGGCATCTCTGTGTGGTCTTTTAGTGTCTCTTTGTGGTCATTGTGTGTCTCCTTGTGGTTGTTTTGTGACTTTTGTAGTCATTTGGGTCTCTTTGAGGTAATTTTTCTTTGAAAAAGAAACCTTCTGAGGTCTTTTTTCATCATTTTGTGTCACTTTGTAGTCATTTTGTATCTCCCTGTGGTTGTTTTGTGTTTCTTTGTGGTTGTTTTGCCCATTTTTGTAGTTATTTGGTGGTTCGTTACAGTTCCTCTGCATTTCTTCTTTTTGTGTCGCTTCTTGGTCAGTATGTGGTAATTTTGCAGGTGAAGGACAGGAGGGCCCCTGACACTTTGGGCCCCTGGGTCTGTGCCCAGTAAGCCCGCTCAGTAATCCATCCATGATTGTTAGATTAATTGTAGTTTTTGAAGCATTGTATATCAGTTTCAGCATAAAATGTATTTGCCACATTTCTCTAAAAAATCTATTTTTAATCTGAAGGAGACTTTCGGGTTTAATAAATTCAATCCGCCCCCTCCCCTGACAAGAGGACACGTGCAACCATAAAAAGCGTTGCCGTTTGGTTCACACAGTGCTATTCTGAACTTCATCTCCAACTGAAAGGCAGATGACACACGTGCAGCTATGATTGGACGCGACAGCTGCTCCCAGGATGTACAGAGGGCTTTGATTGGCCTTGGCAGCTGCCCATGCCGAGCTTAGTTTTAGTGCTTGCTAAGTGTGTGTGCATTATCAGTGAGGTCACCACTTTACCATACCGCACTAATGCTTTTGAGCTGATGTTTATCCTGCTAATCAAGTTAAGGTTTTGACCGCTGTGGCCATCATTGAAAGGAGGGCTGTTCAAAAAGCTGCCTTGTGTGTTTGTGTTCGGCGCCTGCTTCAAACATTATTGAGTTGTTTTGTGCTCAGAGAGTTTTAACCTGTATAAGTGCATTGAGATTACTTAAATGTTGATGCAATTTTCCAGTTTCCACTGCAGCAGGAATAATCTGATATCTTTAAATACACACTGTTATAACACACACTCTCTCCTGTTCAGAGAGTTTTATTTTTCTGTCAAAACTTGTGAGATTTTAGTGACAGATGGACACCGTAGCCATTCATAAAGAAGTATTTCACTGCTGGAGGGATGGTCTTTTTATAAAATTGGCCTGTCAGTACTGTAGAAAGACAGAGGAAAGAAGAAAATTGCTGCTTGGACCAGACACAAGTGTTTTTACAATACAGGAAACAGTCTGGTGCCCACTTCCTGTTCACAAATTCTTGTATTACAGCTAATCAGTGCACTAAAATAAGTTTCTAAAGACATTTTAGGGTAGAAATAGGCAACAGTAACAGAATCTTGTTTAATATTTGCTCAGCACTGCCTAGTTTTACCATTTGATTGGATTTGGTCTGAGTTTAGGATGCGAAATTAATACATGTGAATGTTCCACATAGGATTCAACTTTGGTGAACTCTGACCCACAAGGAGCACTGTAAACCAGTAGCAAGCCACCTTGTTATTGCTGCCCAAAAAACAAAAAACAGCTGACAACAGTGTAGGAAATGCCGCAAAAACTAGGGTGACACACATTTACTAACACCTCTAAATTGACCATTGGCTGACTGTCAGCTTGATGTGTCAGGGCCTCCACAGAAAAAAAGAGGTGTTACGAAATAGCCACGAACCAGTTGTTGAGAGCAGCATATTCACAGCAGATCCCTAAAACACACAGGGAATGTGAGAACTCTGAACACATGCAGGGCACACACAGAGTTATTCACGGAGTGCTGCTGGAACTTCTGAACAGCAACACCAAAAAGTCAATAGCACCCATCTTCCCTCCCTCTGTGGTTTGGTTTGAGCCCTAACAACAGCTGAAGTGATTACATAATCGTGCTCTTACGGAGGACTGTGCCACTGCCGCGGCAGGAGGTTGTGCCACCGTAGGCCCCCGCCGCAAATGGCGGTCCTCCCTGCCCGCACCTGTGAATCATTTGGACCAAATTGTTTATTTGGCTTTTCTTAAGTGCTACCAGTGTTTCCTCTGTGCATTTGTGTCCCCTCTGAAAAAAAAAAAAGAAAAAAAAAAAACCCACCCCAAACAGCACGTCCCTCTGGGCGATACACAGCTTCGGCATGACCACCAACAAAACAGAGCCAAATTAACCCAAAGGACACCCTCCACTTTCCACCTCCACCCCCTCTTTCCTCAGGCTGTCCACTTCTAGAAATGCACAGGCCCTTAACACAAATAAAGAAGTAATTCAAACAAGCTCTTTAGAGGGAAACACGGAGCTGTTGTTTGTTGGTGTTTGTTGTTTTTCATCCTTCTGAAGGGGAAAACCTCTCTTCCTGCTATTTTAAATGTACTTGCGTGTTTGTTGTTGCCAACGCAGAAGAGGAGGCTGCTATCTATTAAGTTAAACATTCGTCTCAACCACCTAAACAGCAGCGTGCAGCGGGTGACTCAGGCTTGTGGTCAGAATTTATGTCCTGCAAGTTCTGGTTTTGAGTCGGTAGGATGGTGCGCACACGCTGGGCCTTGGTCGTTCGTGGTGATAAAATGATTTTCCAAAGACACTTTTCCTTGAGAGCAGAAATCCACCCAAAATATTAAAAAAAGGAAAGTGGAGCACTCTGATAAATCAATCTCATTAACAAACAGCACTCTCTTAACCAGCGCCATCCTGGTGGAGCTTGCAGGTGCTAACGAGGTCCACTCAATTTGCTAATGAGATAACAAGCAGGCTAATGAGGCCCTGAAAGAAGGTCACGATGTAATGGAATACCCAGCTCACACCTATACAGCAATATGAGAGATGTACTCTTCTGGGGAATTAAAGATCTTAAAATGAATATGTAATAAAGTGGTCTATTATAACTCATCCCTGGTGGGGATGTTTCTTAATAGGAGCTTTGATGATAATACTCAGGGAGAGCACAAGAAAATAAGGATGAAATCAAATATAAAGAGAGGGAAGAAAGGCGATTGTTTGTGTTTACAGTCTGTTCAAGATAATGAGAGGTGGAGAGATGGTAATTAGGAGAGCAGCAACATGAGGAAAACGTGTTTAAGATGAGTGTGCATTAATTAGCAATCACTTGTTTTATGGCTCCTTTATGCACCATGCATTAACGTTTCTGTTAGTTGTTAGGGACTGTAAGCCTTCGTCTTGTGGTCAAAGTGTCCACTGCTGCCTCCAGAACTTCTCCTTGTTTATTAAAACAAATTAAACTGATCATTAAAGTGAACTTAATTAAGCCACATTGACATCATTAATGTATTTCTTTGTGTTAGTGAATATTTCCTGGTGTGTGTGTGTGTGTGTGTGTGCACATATGTGCTGTGTACATTTTTCTGTGATTACGTGTGCCAGCCATGTTGAACCATATCTTTTTCTGTGATTCAGTGGAAAATTCCCAGATTGCCGTTGTGCTGGCTTAGAAAACATAGAGGCTGTAACCAGAGCTCCGGCTGTTTCAGTCGTAATCCCTTGTGCCTCTCCCTGCGCTGCTTCCCCATCAAAGGAGCGCTGATTACTGGGAGCTCCGTTGGGAACGGGGCTGGGAGATGGGAAGTGGGCATGGAGGAGGAGGAGCGGACACGCCTCTGAAGAACAGGACTGTAACCAGTGGCTCACACTGTACGGATCAGTTGACCAGCCAGTGAAGTGATGAAGTGAAGTTCTCTCTTTATTTTTTATCACAGCAGTCAAGACTTCAGTTATAGCCGCAGCAGGAAATCTGATTGTGGAACTGCAAAACAGCATAACATAAAATGTCTGATATGCCAGAAATCCGACCAATTATATGAGAGCCAGATCATTGATCTCTTGGGCAATTACTCAGCCTCACCGGTCTCAGACAAAGAGGACTCGGGATTTTATTTCAAGACCAGTTAAGAACACAACTGTGGGAATGTCACTAAATTGCCAGTGCAATAAAGTTACATAGGTTTAGGAACGGAAACACGCTTGGGTGGAGTCACATTAACGTTAAGTTACAAACTTAACGTAACATGCTTAATGTAAAGTTACGTAGGTTAGGTTTAGGAAAAGAAATATGGTGACAGTGTATCTTAGTTCCTTAGGTTTCACGTAGGATACAAACAAACACCGTGTCCTGGTGAAAAGTCCCGTGTTTGACTGAACCACCCACCACCCCAGCCTGCCTGACTTTCTCTCTTTATTCCCATCAGCGCATTGATCATGTGACCGCTGCCTTCTCAGTTGGGTTGGATTATATTCGATTTCTGGTCCATTACTTTTCATAAGTAAAGGCCTTTGCACACTGAGTCCGTTTTCTCCAGATGCTTTTTTTTAAATCCGTCATCTGGAACAAATCGTGACGCACAGAAACCTTGCACACTGATTCCGATGCGTTTTATTGATCTATTCAGTGCGAACATTCGCAGTATGTGACAAAATGAAAAGACACCTTCCCTCCTTTGCCTCTCTCCACTGGAGTTACCTATCTGGTTGCCATCACTTCATCCCTGTCTTTCATTTGGCACCGCAGCTGCTTGAAGGGGCGGAGCTGTCCTCCACATTCTGTGTGTGGTCCACATCCTCCTCCTCCTCATCATCATCCACCTGAATGTGACTACCTGACCTGTTGAAAGTGATCTGAGTCATGAAATGATTCTGTCTTGTTGCGGCTGTGTCCCGCCGTCACATTTTCTTCACTGATTCTTGGTCAAACAGGCTTCTGACGGATGCGAGAAATGCAGAAAATCAAACCTTTCCCGAAAACTTAAATTATGGACTAAAGTTTCGGACTCAGTGTGCAAATGTGATTGACAGAATGTGAGGTTGTATTTATTTCTAGACGTGCGACAATTTTGGACGGAAAAAAAAAAAAACGGACTGTGTAAAAGCCTGAGATGGTTACGTTGATTTCAGCCCTGCAATGTTTGTTTGTACTTGTTTGCTTATAGAAATCAAAGGAAAATTCCCACACATAAAATCCTCTGCGTTGCCTTTTAATTATTTTACACACTGTACATAACTGGCAGTTCATGAGGTAAATGAGAAGGAATCATCTAGAACTTTTTATGGCCATGTGGATCTTCCCATTTTACCGTATATGTGTCACACAGTGTGGGACACGTACTGCTCTTGTCATGGTCTTGACTTGGTTTCTTCTCAGTCTCGAAACACTCTGGTCTTAGTCATGACTTGGTCTTGGTTTAGGTGGTTATGACTGCAACACTGGTTGGGGGTGATAGAAGAAGAGATGTCAGTGTGCTGTCACTTCCGCAGCATAATCTAGATAAAGTTCGGCAACCTGACTCATGGAATCTGCAGATCTCTATCTCTGCTGTTGTGGCTAAGCTCCTCTCTGTTTTGATATAAGAATGGGTTACTCAATGATGACGCTATAGACTCTAATTTTGAAAGTTACAGTCTTACCTGAGTTGTTAAATTAGCTGTGAGAGGTGCAGACTTCTACAAACACTGTATGTATTTTGTTAAAGTGGCAGCCCTGACACTTTCCTGTATAGACACTGGCGGCTTTTCCACATGTCATATAACCACAAATCAGTCTTGATGCTGTTTGACTTGTGAGAGGAAGAGAAAGGCATTCAAAACAAAACACAGCAAGCGTAAAAATGTCTGACTCACTGGTGGCAGAGGGCAGGAAGCAAAGCATCCTCCGTGTGTGTGGTGTGTGTGTGTGTTCATGTCTATGTGTATTTTCAAAGCCCGAAATAGATTAGGGAGTGTATCCGCACATTCTCTCCTCGTGTTTTTAATCTTCCTGTCCATTTGTCCATAATGTCGTGGTGCAGTACTTCCTGTCTGTGTCGGCACGGTGATGACTGCATGCAGCCAATAAAAAGTCAAACAGGAAGCTGAGCGGAGACCCTCTGATTGTTACGGAGGTGTCTGGAGCAGGAGTCCCTATTGTACATCCGCCGTGCTTTTTCCATTTTCATAACACACACACACACATAGGAGCACAGCAGTATATGCACAATCGTGCACACCCACAGGCAAACAAAAGCTCAAACAAGATAAGGAGAGAAGAAAAGAGCTCGGACCTGTGATTATGCAGAAATCAAAGAGATAAAACACAACACAAATATTAACACAATGCACCCCTTGTTGTGTGGAAAAACATACAAACACACACGTACGCTCAGCGGGATTGTAGGGGGAGTGGAAGTGAGTTGAGGTGAGGGATAGATGCTGGATATTTAACAGAAACAAGCCATGTATTGCTGAAAATCATCAGGCTTTTTTATATGATACACAGTGCTGACAGGGTATGGTGCAAGGGGATGCAGGTAGGATGTCAGTCACACTCAACAGACTGTAAAAGTGTGCTAAGTTTACTGGCAGGTATTTGCCTTGTCACATCCTCTCCTGTTTGCTGTGCATGAGGAAGATGGATTATTGAACAGTGCATCATGGAGCCGATATCCAGACTCGGTAACCAGAGGGAAGGGTATCTGCAGGCAGTTAAATGAGGTGGTCACGTGACTGGCGCAGGGTGGGGTGTGCAGAGCTGGTGGCTGGACAGGAGCCACCTGGTGAAAGGCCAAGGCCTGGGCTGTAACCCTGGAAGGAAGTGGAGGTCCTGAGGAGCATACGAGAGGCTATAGGGAGCAGGATGTGTTGGAGGGGGCTGGAAAGAAAGAATCTCCCACTATCCATTATTGTTTATATTTATCTAGGAGATACATGTCACCTATTCTATTCTGTTCTATTCTATGTTCTATCCCTTTCTATTTTATTATAGGGTTTTCGTTGTACTACATATTCTACTCTTTTCTGTTCTGTTGCATGATTTTCTATTTTATTTTATCATGCTCTGATTTGTTCCATTCTATTCTACTCTGTTCTATTCTTATCCCTTACATTCTGTTCAGTCATATTCTATTCTTCTCTGCTCTATTCTATTCTTTATTGTTCTATTCTGTTCTATTACACTCAGTTCCTTTCTTTCTGTTCTACTTCCATTCTGCAATGTTCCATTCCTTTTTATTTTATTATACTGTGCTCTGTTCCATTCCATTCTGTACTTTTTTTTGCTGTTCTGTTCTGTTTGTCTGTTTTTCTGTTTGTATCTGTTGCACTCCTTTCCATTCTACACTATGCCTCGCTCTTCTGTTCTGTTGTATTCCATTCTATTCTTCTTTTTTGGTCTGTTCCATTGTATTCTCTCTTCTCTTCTCCTCTCCTCTCCTCTCCTCTCCTCTCCTCTCCTTTCCTCTTGTCTCCTCCTCTCATCTCGTCACGTCTCATCTCATCTCATGTCTTGTCTTGTCTTGTCATCTCATCTCTTGTCTTCTCATCTCCTCTCCTCTCCTCTCCTCTCTTCGTCTCGCCTTGTCTTGTCTCGTCATCTCATCTCATCTCTTGTCTTGTCATCTCATGTCATCTCATCTCTTGTCTTGTCATCTCATCTCATCTCTTCTCTTGTCTTGTCATCTCATCTCATCTCTTCTCATCTTATCTCATCTGATCTCCTCTCCTCTCGTCTCCTCTTGTCTCCTCATCTTGTCTTGTCTCATCATCTCATCTCATCTCTTGTCTTGTCTTCTCATCTCATCTCTTGTCTTGTCATCTCATCTCTCGTTTTCTCTTCTCATCTCTTGTCTTGTCATCTCATCTCATCTCTTGTCTTCTCGTCTCATCTCTTGTCTTGTCTTGTCATCTCATCTCATCTCTTGTCATCTCATCTCATCTCTTGTCTTGTCTTATCATCTCATCTCTTCTCTTGTCTTGTCTTCTCGTCTCATCTCTTGTCTTGTCATCTCATCTCATCTCTTGTCTTCTCATCTCATCTCATCTCATCTCTTGTCTTCTCATCTCATCTCTTGTCTTCTCATCTCATCTCATCTCATCTCTTGTCTTGTCTTGTCTTCTCGTCTCATCTCTTGTCTTGTCTTCTCATCTCCTCTCCTCATCTCATCTCTTCTCTTCTCTTCTCTTCTCTTCTACTCTATTCT
Organism: Epinephelus lanceolatus; assembly: GCF_041903045.1. Classification (NCBI taxonomy): domain Eukaryota; kingdom Metazoa; phylum Chordata; class Actinopteri; order Perciformes; family Serranidae; genus Epinephelus; species Epinephelus lanceolatus. The sequence goes on from NC_135746.1 coordinate 20,318,286, forward strand.
GTGTTCTTTTCTATTCTACTCTACTCTACTCTACTCTACTAAATATCTTTCTCATAGCAGAACAGAATTGAACAGTTGAATTCCATCTGTTGTGTTTAAATCTATTCTATTTGGTTCTTTTTCATTCTGTTTTATTGTGGCTATGTCCAAAGTCACTCCATTATTTACTTATTGTGCTATCACGACTCTATCACTACTATATATCAGAAATTTAACAGTGAGCAGTAAATTGACATCTTGGACATTTATTGATCATTGTCATTTGAATCAGCGCTGAAGGATGAATGGCTGCATAACCGTCACTGTAGCTGATATAAACTGTAATGCATTAAACTGAAGGTTTGGCAGCAGTTTGTTAGTAATGTGGAGAATGTTGATAATACATTTTTATGTTTAATTTTGTGAATATTTGAAGGGACTATTTAGTACATACGGCATGAAACAGACAACAAATATAGTGCACTGTGCAGTAAATAGGGAGGGAAGTCATTTTGTTTTTTTATGTTATCAAGCCATGCAGATACAGTAGTTAATATTGTATCATTATAGTCTTTCAGATTTCCGCTATTTCATATATTTCTGGTGCCAAGCAAATCAATTGTGAGCATTGTGCAAGAAAAAAAAAAGTTACATTTTAATTCAAGCTACATTCTACCACTGCAGAGATGTAAAGCTTTTGGATATAGAGTTGTACAACAGGCAGAACGGAGCTTAAGAAATAATCTCACTAAGTCTCGACTAATCAAGTCGCTGCTAAAATGTGCTGTAGCAGCTCCCAAAGTTCCATTAACAGCAAGCTAAAAGCCCGAATGTGTGAAAGCATCTTTTGTTTCTCCCTCACGCTGCTGCGCCCTCCTTCCCTCCTTCAGTGTTGTGACTCTTGCTCTGTGTTTTACTGTGTTTTTACGCAACACGCGGCATCACAACACGACCGCGTGCCAGTTTCAGCCACCATTTGCCAGCCTCTCAGGCAGTCATGCCAAACCCCAGTCTACAGTACGTACGTACACACACATCCTGTTCCTGATGGCACAAGCATGCATTCACTTGTGTGTTTGCGCAGAATACACCCACACACACACACACACACGCTGACACACACACTGACACTGAGATAAAGAGATAAACAAAAGCAATTATTTGTTTCCACACTTTCACACAATCTCATTTTGAGGTATACACCCAAATTACTTCTACACACACCCAAACACACTTCCACACACACTTTTACACACACACACACACACACACATACACACACCAGTGCACCCTAAACAACAATCCCCTGCTTTATGGCCTCTGCAATATGATTATATAATAAGTCAGTTTATAGATTGGCAAGCATCATAAAAACTGTGAGTGTATGGGAGCTGCATGCCAGACCTCAGGCTCAGCATAACCAGCTCAGTGTGTCTTAATTGAAAGTCTCACAGGCCCACGACTTGTTTTCTCTGGGAATCAGCTGGGGAGAGGCTCTGGGGTGTTGCTGGCTCAGGCGCTGCATGCAGAAGCTTGCGCAAAAAGCCACCAATTACGGACAAAGGGTTGAGATTTCATTTGGTTTCGGTTCAGATGTTTCACTTCATTCTCCCACGATATCAAGCCGTAAAGCCCTTCAAAGTGCCTTTCCGACAAAATGGGTCACCGCATGTGAACTGGAGGCTCGCGCCAAAAACGACCTGCTTGACTGGCTGACTGGCTGACGCACTCTCTAATAAAATCATCAAACTGATGCACTTAATGTTCCTCTCTGGGATCTGACGAAACCGGCATGCCAACAGGATAAATCACGTATGAATAAATGAGGATAGTCACTAAATTGTAAACAGGCAGGTCTCCACCTGGCTGTTGATTATGGAGCATGTTCTCGTGGTATCCGTGGAACGTCACGACCTGCAGTAATAAATGAGTGGCGTTATCTAATTTGGTGAGGATTCTGTCAGAGGTCAGAGAGCGTCACCTTTGCGCCTTTGAGCTCCTTCTTGGGGGTCAGCGGAGTTGAGGGCATAGCCACAGGCGAGCAAACACTTACACACACATACATGAGCACACACAATCCTACTCTGATTTCCAGCAAGGTCAACACAAGGTTCTTTGGGGGCTTTCAGTGCTTTGAATTCCTGCGTTCTGGTCTTCAGAGATCACAGCCAGGGTCAGTAATATTTCTGTGAGTCCACACTGTGCTGGGACCAGACGCACAAGAGGCCCGGTCAGATGTTACATCTTCGGACAAGGACGAGCCGAGCACATCAAAGCCGTCCATTAGAGACCCTGCGCTTTGGGTTCTTCATACTGCTCGCACACAGAGTTGGTCCCACCCCGGCGGCACCCCTTGGCCCTCTGACCCTGTGAACTGTGCGTGTACAGAGCCGAGGCGGAACTAAACGGGTGGCTCCGGCGGCGTCATGAGAAGAGCTCGCCGTCATCCATGCAGAATGCGTGTCAGGGGATTGGGTAACTCTGCCAAGGGAAGAAAAGGCAGGCAGCACACACTGCACACATTGTTGAAATAGAAGACATCTCACTTACACAAGACAAGTGCGTAGTGTGTGTGGAGGGGCCTGTGTGTGTGTGTGTGTGTGTGTGTGTGTCCCAAGTACACGAAGAAGCATCTGCAGATTTGTATGCATGCGTGTATGCGTCTGCATGTGGTCTCTGCGAGTATTTATGTATCAATTGGAGTGTGTAAATGCGTAGATATGTCTATTTATATGCATCTGCGTATGTGTGTGCCTCTTTGTGCGTCTGCATGTGGTTATGCCTCTGGTTGTACCCCCCCCCCACAACCTAAACATATTTAACTGAAGCAAATGACCCCTCATTACTCAGGGTGCCACAATCAAAGGTGATAGGTCACTAGTGTGTGTGTGTATGTGTGTGCAAGAGCATCCTTGCCTTAGAGCTGCTCTTTGTCTCTGCATTCACGAGACTGCGAGTGTGTGTGTGTCTGCGTCCGAGCGTGTGTGCGCCATTTATCATCGGAGCTTTGTTTTCCCTCCTCTCACAGTGTTTGTGTTTACCTGTAGCTCTTATCTGATCCGGCCACACAGGAGGTCAAAGTCACAGTGCGCTCGGGGAAGGATTCTGTTTAGTCCATCTGAAGGACAAATCGGCGAGGATCAGCTCCCATCTGGCCTCACCTGCTCACTGTGACACTTGACAAAGCTGGAGAACCAAAATTTGTCAGCCACGTCACAGTTAAGTATACAGACACGGCCGAAACAAGTCCCATTTTGAGTGATTATTCAGGAAAAGGTTCTGGTTTGGTGACTGCAGCCGGAGTTGATGGATGCCGTTTCATCCATCTGTGAACTGTCTTGCCGGCTTGTTCGTCCACAAATTCCTGTTTCACCCTGGAATTGCTATTGACTGTCCCTGCAGAGAGAAGGCAGCTTGTCCTCCATCAATGCCACTTGAAAATACAGCTTTGCTGCTGCTCGCAAGCTGCTGTATTTTCATGCCTCAGAGGCTGCACGGGCTGTAAAGATGAACTTATTTCTCTCTTGACTCTTCCTATCATTCATCTACAATTTTGCCCCACTAGACATTGTGTTAATATACTACAGATTGGTTTTGTCAGTCATCGTGATTTTGTTCCCCAGCAAGGTTTTTCTAGTGTGAAAGTGTTGCATTTATGTACTACACACAAGATACAGAGGGATGTTTAGGTAAATGGCAGGCATGAGAAGGACAGGGCCCAGGGTTCGCATCCTCTAAGGTTTAGGTAAAGAAATACTTTGGTTAAACTCAGGGACAGATTGTGATTTTGGTTAGATATTAACAGGCTTATCATGTCCTGTCTTCTGCCTCAACTCACTTTTGACTTTCCCAGTATCTAACCAAGCTCATGATCCTTCCTGTACCTTACAAGGGAACTCTACTTGTTGTACACATCAAAGTCTGTTTACAGGTGTTGGGGAATACTAATGCATACCTGAAAAAAGGTGTTTCAAGCCTTTTGTGGTTCCAGAGGGAGCTGCATGAAATCTGAGTAACATTACTTGAGGCAGTGTCAGTTTTCGGCTGAGGACTACAAGTTTAAAAATGGAAAAACATCTTGGGATGTGGGATGTGTCACAGTTCTGCACCAGGTGGTGTTGGGCCTTCCGGGTTTTCTTTTGCCTGGTGATGTTCATCTTAAGGCAACTCTCGCGAGCCGGCCCTGTTCTGTTCTTAGCACATGGTCTGGCCATCTCAAGCGTCCTGTGTGTGATTTCTTTGGTGATGCTCCAGCTACCTGCTTTCTTGTACAGTTGAGGGTAAGAGATTTTGTTTGGCATATTTGTCTGAGGCATCCATTGTGAAAGGCTTCCGCTCTCATCATATCTATTTTGACAACTCACCACTGACAATATTCTTGCCAAATGCCCCCGGCCGTCCCTCTTAATCATGGCCCCAGTTCAGAAAGAAAACCCACAAATTAGAACCGGAGTCCTATTCCAATATTCCTTGCTACTTTTTGGAGCCCTTGGGACCCTCAGCTAAGAGCATCAAGGGGGCTCCGAGAGGCAGGGGCTGGGACAGACGGTAGCTCGCCACGTGGTGGTGGACCATCAGCTTGATCTAGAGATCCAACTATGAGCTTTTTAACTGCAGCAAATAGAAAAAGTTATCCGGGATGCATTACATTTCCCTAAAAAACGTATTAGCTGCTAGAAATCAGTAGAATATAAACCTTATTTCTAGGAGATAGAGTTTTGTAAACTTGTAGTTTTCTGCTTCCGTCTGGATGAGTTAAAGGTGATTGTTGTTTTTCTTATCCTCATCATCATCATCATCATCATCATCATCATCATCATCATCATCACTACCACCACCCTCGGCCATATCCGTTTCCTCTGTACCTCATAGTGCTAAAAGACAACAGTCACCCAGACAGCACATTCAGTAAGCCCCATTATGGGTTTCCTGAGTCACATTCCAACCAAACGACCCAGTCGACGGATGCCCGGCGCAGGGGCAGGCATTCCCATTCTCGCACTGATCCCTCTACATGCTCCTAACCATACCCATACTTTGAAAACATCCGGGGCCCTATCGGATGCCCTGCGGAACGCCGCCTGGCGACTCCTCACGTCTCTCAACCAGCTGGCTCACATAATCAGGAGCTTTGAGGAGACACCCGGGAACGCCGGCATTCCCTTGGATATCATTCCCATTCTCGCCAGTGTTTCTGTCAGCATGAGTAAAAGGGGCTCAGGTTCGACAGCAGCTACGGTAATGGGATGGACAGATGTTTAGATGTGAGGAACCAGGGCCCCCTGGGGCCCCTACAGCAGTACACTCTGACAGAAAGCAATCAGCTTGATGTGGAGGAACAGAATACTGTACTGTACATTCACAGAAAGAGCCGCAATGTGAGCCAGGAGAGAGGGATTTAGATATAGGGATGGATAAGACGGGAAATTAGCAGCAGGGAGAGTGAAAAGAGTTGAGCTACACAGTGCAGACAGGACTGAGTGAAACCCAGATCGGAGTGGGTATAACAGAGATTTTAAATATTTGAAGGAGACAGTGCAGGAGGGATCCAGTGTTAAATTATGTGCAGAAATTCTTGGAGAGGCAACAGAGTGAGACTGAGGGTATGACAAAAAGGGGAGGAAGGGAAAGAAAGGGAAGGAGGGATGGGAGGTGCGGATAAAAATGAGTCATGTTGGCAGGAGGGAAGGGGGAAACAGCTGAGAGGTTTTTGAGGTGCGTCTTTGGCTCTGATCACACTTTTATTTTGGCTGAAGTAAGGTGATACCAGCAAAAAAAAAGGGTCTCTCTATTTCTCTCTCTGTCTCACCCACACACACACTCAGTCTCTGGACCTCTCGTCCTGTCCCCCTCCTCCCATCTGTCCCTGCCAATTTATTTGTCCTGGGAGGTGATGTGAGTGTTTCCACATGTGGTAGGCCAGTGCTACTAGTTTGGCTTGTAACACTGACTCAACACAAAGCCCCCTTATAGAAAGAGGAGAACAGGAAAAAGGCAATGATTACCTCATAACGCTTTTAACTCGAAGGCTTGGATAAAAAGGGAAGAGAGGCAGCGGGGAGGACAGCAGGAATAGGTGTGCATCATCGGTGTCACTTTACTATATTGTCTCAGTGCTTCCACCACAATAGTTTTTATTCATGTGATTTTATTCATTCTGTTTATACATTTTAGTTCTTTTTTTCTGTGAGTTTTTCATTTACTTTTCCTCAGGCCCATCTTTCCTTGTGAAACTAGCAGGCAGGTTGATTTGACAGTAATTGGGATGGATCAATACACGATCCCACCCGTGGTGCTGAGGATCATTAGAGTGAGTGAAATAAACATTAATCTACTTGGTGTGGCGACGGTGCCATTGGCAGCCGCAGTGGGCTGCATACTCCATCAGAGGGACAGAAAAGATGGATGAACAGTGTGCTCTATTTCATTCCTGTTTGCTACAGTACAGCTTGAATTGGGCAAGCGGCAAAGTCAGCGTAGGCATCTAATCTCATATTGAGGCAGTTCTGCTCATGAAGTGACATAATAACATTTTTATTCCTCCATAGTGGCAACAGCCACGACAAGAGGCTTTATGTTTTTGGGTTTGTGGTGGCATTCCCTCTGAATCTCTATAAAGCTACTCATGAGTTGTAGCCACAGTAACTTCAGTCTGACGCCAATGACAGGAGATGTAATACAATTTTAAATGTTTACTGAAAAGTTGAAATTACACTCAGTCACACGGTAGAAAAACTATGTGCTCCCTGCCTGATGCAGCTCTCTGCTCAACTATACTGCACATGATGTAAATTATGATATTTGAATTATATTATATTACAGGCTTGTCTGCCCGTATATACTTACCTACATCTGTTTCATTCGGGGTGGGCAGGTGTGAAAGCACCCTTATTATAACAAAATTTCACACTCATTTCTAACAGAACAAGATGATTAAGTGAAGATATTTTCTATCCAAAAAGTGACATCATAATATTCTGCAAAAGTGCTTCTCTGGCCATTATTCAATGGCAAGGGGTCGGATTTGGTCAGATACTGAATTGGTGACACAAATCTTGGGTGCCCACTTTAAAACTGTGCTGATGTGATGAGATCTGTGCTGGCAGGTTGAAGATGTGTGAGAAGCATCCATGTTATAGAATTTGTAGCTTCTTTGCCACAACATCTATATTTGCATTTGTCAACTGTCATGGCTACACGAGTGTGGAAGGACATGGATGTAATCTGTAACTGCAACCTGACTGGTTCACAGAGGCATACAACCATGGTGGTAATTTTAGTTCATAATAGTTTTAAACATTTTTATAGAATTTACTGGAATGCATGGTTAAAAATAGGGATGGAAATTTATAAAAATTAATTGATACCAGCACGATGCTTTATCAATTCTACTTATCGGCCTGATTCTTTATCAGTTTCTTCAGGGGGAAAAAGAGGGCCTATACAGGTTTTCAGCATCAGTGCAACTGTTAAGTTATCTCTGAGTCTGATCACAGTGTAGAAACAGTTTATCATTATCCTTTTACAGCCATTACAAGCAGCTCTGTTGTATTTCTTTGTGAAATGAAGCCTTGCCGGACCGTTTCTGCCTCCTCTACATGAGTCCTTCACACCTTAACACCATCACACCTTGTTTTAAGTTTGGCAGTGTACACACATGAGTTTGATGTCATTGTTTCGCAGTGCATAACTGTCAGAAAATCATGCCAGCATCGTTTAAAAGAATTGATAAGCTCGGAGGCATGCGATTCCAATGCATTAGACAATCTGGAACAGGTTCTAGATATAGATCTAACCAAGCAGCTTGTGAATAGTTAAAAACATCTCCACCTTTACATTAGCATACTGTTTGACATTAAAGCTATAGTGCGTAACTTCTGTCGCCTCCCAGCGGATAATGCGTTATTACAACTAATAAGCCGGCGGCACTTCCATGTACACAGAGTAACACTCGCCACACACCGTACACGGACTAACACTTGCCAGTCACCACACACCATGTACACAGAGTAACACTCGCCAGTCGCCACACACTGTGTACACAGAGTAACACTTGCTTCACACCGTGTACACAATGCCACACAACGTGGCGAACACCAGGCTGCTAACATTACATTACGTTCATAGCACCATTTCCAAGAAAATAATAAAGTACTAGGTCCAGTACATGTAACAGCAACACATACTACTCATAATATAATTATAAACCAAGTCACTTACTTATCCAGCAGCAGCAAGGCAACATCCTTGTCTGCCCTCAGCCCAATTTCTTCCTTCAGGGCTCTCCACCGAGGAAAAGCGACGCCAATACAAATCCTTGTTTGCCTTCTCCGTCGGTCACTTTCCTTCTTTGCTAATAGACCTTCAGCCGAACGGCCAGGCTTTTTCTTTGTGGTAGAATCCACTTCTGAACCATGTCTCCACCAGAGGTGGATAGTAACTAGTTACATTTACTCAGTTACATTTACTTGAGTAACTTTTTGGATAAATTGTACTTTTCAGAGTAGTTTTAATGCAAAATACTTTTTACTTTTACTTAAGTTATATTGTTTTAAAGCAACAATACTCTTACTTGAGTACAATATTTGGCTACTCTACCCACCTCTGAGTACATAATTACATATATATATATATATATATATATATATATATATATATATATATATATATATGTATATATATGTAATGTATGTATATAATGTACAGTATATATAAGAATATATTTGTGTTTCTTGTGCCTTGATTTATGTTATGTTTGTAAAGATTGAATTTATTTTTGTTTTAGTTAAAGGGGTATCATTTAAAATACATGAATTTGCAGATTATTATTTTGATTGATTGATTACGTTCATGTTCTTATTTTACAAATAAATCAGACATTACTCAACAGTTACTCAGTACTTGAGTAGTTTTTTCACCAAATACTCTTTTACTCTTACTCAAGTAATTATTTGGAAGACTACTTTTTACTTTTACTTGAGTAATATTGTTCTAAAGTATCAGTACTCTTACTTGAGTACAATATTTGGCTACTCTACCCACCTCTGGTCTCCGCCGCTTCTCCACCATGTTGCTTTCTCTTTCTACCTGCACTCTACCTCTTGCTATGACACTCTCCGTTCTTCCTCCCCCTCCCTTCTCGTTGTGAGGAAGCATTTCCTGTGCACCAGCGCGGGAATGTCGCCGGTCGACACGCAAACTAAAAATGATATATATTGAAAAATACCGCGAGATGTTAGAGGAGCCGATCGGCTTAATCAGCATTGTGTCATCTCCTCTAGTAGTGGCTTGGGTGAAACGGACATTTACGGACATGTAGAAGTTACGCACTATAGCTTTAATGCATTGATGATAATGATCCAATCATATAAGATAATACAAGAATCACAGGAGCCATTCTCCTGCATTACACTTACACTTTTATACTTAAAGTATATCCTGCCTATATTTCTGCGCTTTTACTCTTAATGTAAAACTTAAGCTCATTACTGTTTACAAAGATGTTTTGCCACTTTTACTTAAGTAAGGGATCTGAGTACTTCCTCCGTCATTCAAACATTGTGGCCACCAGTGTTAGTGAGTAACTGTTGGTGAGTAACTCATAACATGTAATGGGGTTACATGATAAAAATAAACATAATTGTAATCTGTTGCAGTTATTGAGGAAAATATATGTAATTAAATGACAGTTAGTAATCAAAATGTTGTGCTGAAATGTAGAGAGTTGTTTGATTGGTTCTCTTGTTTGAATGAGCACCACATCTCATCTACCAATCAAATCAATATGCACCGCTCTAAGCAACCTCAGACCCTGATCACACAGAAAGCGTTTTAGCAGCTGGGGGCATCTTTTTGTAACTTTTTGAGTTGGAAAAACTTCAACTAAGAGGGGAAAAGCACCTCCTCATCTCTTTTTTCATCATCTTTTTTTCCCATTGTCCAATTGGATGATTTGAGAGGTGGGCATTTTACAGTCCTTAAACAATGTAGGAGAAACTAGTGGTAGCAGTTCCTGGATACCCAGGCCCGACGATAGACAGCAGGTTGTCAAACTGCCCCTGAGTCATCCTAAAATATGCCTGGAAACGTCCATAATTGAGGAGAAGCTCCTGGACCAACCGGTGGTACTCCCTGTGATCCACCATCTTTGTTAGGGTCTCATGTACCCACACAGATCTCTGTTTCCCTGTGCCCAACACACTATTAGCTGACAGCCTCTCACCCTCAACCAGAGCTACAGCAAGTACCCTCTGCCTGTCCATTTTAGGAACTAGCAACTTATTACTGTCAAAAAATGCAACCTGCAAAACGCTCTCTGTGTGATCGGTGCCTAAGTCTGCTATGCCTGAAACAAGGCCATCACGCCAAGGCGGGTGGCCATGGCTCTGGACAGGAATGTCTATTAGTGCTGGAAATTCAGCAGTATTTCCTTCTGAAATCAGAAAAGAGTTCTACCATTACTGTACGGTGTAAAGCTTTCTCACCAGCAATGAAAATGCAGTATCAAACTTTTCAGCTTTATTGCCCAATTTAAAACATTTGTCAGAAAAGTAACCAAAAAGTAATCAAATGTAATAAGTTACGTAACTTTGATGAAATAACTGAAATAGTTATATTACTTATTAATTATTATTACATTTCAAAAGTAACCTGGCGGCCACTAAAGTGACACATCTCAGCTTTTTGGTAAAGTTACAGCAAGCTGAAAGTGTCACAGCATGTATTTGTACAAATATATTAAATACTAAAAACCATTATTTGCTTACTAATTTGATAATTTCTTGAGTAAGTGCTTATATCTGTGTGCATGTGTGCATCTGCTGAGACGCGCACAGTTACTCTGTGTGCCAGGACACTGGGGGGCGAGATTTGAGGGTTGCTGACTGTGATGGAAGCTGAGCACGATGGAGCTGGGGTGGCAGGCAGAGAGGAGGAGGAGGAGGAGGAGGAGGGTGGTGATGAAAGAGAATGAGAGGATAACACACACATGCACTCACACACACACACGCACTTTTCTCTGTCGTCCGTTAGTGCCTGCCACCGTCACAGTGGGGGGGCTGTGGCCTCTGCATAGCCTGAGAATGCTAAAGGCTAATCCTATAGGAATGCTCCAGGAATGTGAAAGTTGAGTCAGGGATCGAACAAGAGAGGGGTGGAGAAGAAGTGGAGGGAGGGGAGGAGGAGGAGGAGAAAGGAGGGGGGGGGGCAGAAAGGAAAAAAAGGGGACTTAGAGAAAAGGGTGGCATTCAGGAATAAATGAAATGAAAGAGAGAGAAAGAGAAAAGGGGGAGGAGGTGGAGGAGGGGGTTAAGAGAGAGCAAAAGAGAGGTGGAGAGGAGGAGGAGAGGTTGAAAGAAAAGAAAAGGAGAGTTTGGCAAAAAAGCAGAGAAAAGGAACAAAGACAGAGAGAAAGAGGGGAAAAGAGAGATTGGCAGGAGGGCTGATTGCAGAGTGTCTAGTTGTAAGATAAACGATGGGATGCTTTCTCTTTTTTCTTTCTTTCTTCTCCTTCCACTGGCATTTACAGCAGTTGTTATGGAAACAAGGCCCGAAAACCTGCTGGATTGTTTTAAAAGACACCTCCTGTCCTGCAGGTACACAGAGATCGTCCAGATAGTTTCGCTGGGAAGAGTGTGTGTGCGAGCTTGTCTTGTCATGAAACAAACGAACTTTGTGCAGGCTTTCGTAACAATGGCAGTTAGGCGTCCACCGTTGAGGCTTAGCTGTCAGGATGAGTCTCTGCTTGTCCCTTGCTTCCTGGTTCCTGTTACAGAGATGGTTTTCCACCTCGCGAGTGCACTGTGACGTACCCAAACCGGCACAGAATGGTATGTTCTCCCATTGTGGTTTGTGCACTCTTGGGTCGCGTTCAGTTATGCCTGAAAACGTGCTGGTGAGACTTCCCCTATAATACATTTGGCACTGTTCCATGTTAAAAGACATACCTAGAAAGGAGTGTTTGCCCTGTAGCGACTTCACAACATAACTGCTTGATATCCAAATAAAAGGTGGAGGAGAACTGAGGTGAGAAAAAAAAAACTCTTCTCCAAGCTTCCTAGACAGACAGGACACACATGAGTGATTGCATTGTATGATATCTTCAGTTACCTGAAAGGCAGGTGTGCCCCTGTGTGTGTGTGTGTACTTATGTGTGTTCTCCTGACTGACTGCCAGTGAGGATAAGAGCATATGTAGGACGGGGAGCTGTCTACACTGCACACATATGTGTGTTTTCCTTGTCTGGCCGCTCTTGTGCAACAGTAATTACAGTTACAGTTACGGTTACAGTTAAAGTTGCTGACAAAACACTGCAGGCAGCTTGCACAAATGCAGCTGCTCCATTATCTTTATGTATGTGGGTGGATGTGTTTGTGTATGTTTATGCAAATGCCTGCGTCTGTGTGTCTATGTGTGTGTGTTGAAAAAAAATAGAGGCATTATCAGTTTGCTAAATGAGTAAACTGAAACATTCCTTTTAATTTTAATGAGGCTTTTTCACAGAAGACAGTTTGACAAGCACTTGAGTAAACAGTTAAACTGAAGGTCCTGGTGTTGTGCACGCTGGCGTCCTGGGAGACTTGAACATAACGGAGTCATCATTCATGAAATTTGTAACGCTTGTACTTTCCCTATGGTGGCAGGTAAAAATGTCTGCAAAATAAAATATGAGTCACAGCAAATATCATGCAAATATCATGCAAATATCATGCAAATGTTTCAAGACATGACATGAAGATTACGCAAGAAATCCATCCCTTACTCTTTTTAATTTTGTTCTTTCTCTCTGGGGGAGTGGAGGCATGTATTGATTAATGGCAGCATGACACACATGCTTGATCCAAAGTAGGAGAAGCAGGTACAGCAATGCAAGTGTCTGTCACATCTTCTCTTTTTACACCTTCGCCAAGCGTAGAACCTTTTTTGTCATATTTTGTTTTTGTGTTATAATTTTTGGTGTTTATTCTTAGTTTTTTGCACACTGAAAATGGGCATTTAATAGGAGATACTAGTCCATACCCATTGAGTGCACAGTTGCCCACGTACAGTTTCACATGGTGTGCGTTTGGGATACAGGTCATAGGAAATTGCAAATTAAATAGTCAGCTGAACCCATTAAGAAGAGCCATGTAGTCAGGCAGAGTTTTTATGAATTTGATAGTACGATTGCTTTATTGAAAGTACAGTAGTACCATTGGCAATAGTGGGATAGTTAGTGGGCTAAAACTGTATATTAGTAGTTGAGGTAGCACGTTGAAAATAGTTGAAGATTAGACTAAAGATAGTTAAAGTGTTTATATGTTGTATTGACTTAAAAGTGGGGCGCACTGGTAGAATGACTGACTGACTGACAGAATGACACACTGACAGTTTCCGTGATTATGTACAGCATACCATACCATGACTTAGTCATACCAAAAATTAGGAAAAAAACCCCAACATTGGGCCACAGGGGGCGCCACAGTGATCGGTCGCATTTTAGCCATTTTTAAGCATTTTTCTGTTGTTATAGCGCCACCCAGTTGACAATTAGAGTTAAATTTCTCCACTCACCTTGAGGCGTCCTGTTCTACATGTCTACCAAGTTTAGTAAAAATCGATATGGCAGTTAGGCCTAGATGAGAAATTAGCTCTCTAGCGCCCCCATTTTGTTTGATGGGGTCAATAATGGAGGGGTCCCCTCAGATTATGTGTGGTCATATGCCTACAAAGTTGCGTGATGATCGGTGAAACCCTTGAGATGTTATGTAAGGGATAATGTATAATGAGCCGGTGAATACTGGGAAAATAACTCCCGACAGGGGAATAGACAGGTTCTATTCCCCCTATTACATGGCTAATTATCAGTTAAATAAATAATTTGAGACAGAATATTGATTAATTATACGATTTTTATTGATTTATAAATTAAATCGGGAGGAGAGGAAAAAAAAACTGCTGGCAACGGCTGAATCTGCACTACAATAGCTACAGGGAATCAAGAGAAAATGAAAAGCAGCGTCCCTAGCAACGCTGGGCTACATAGCAACGGTCATTACACAGTAATATCAGACCTCTGAATGCTGCGACTGACCAATCAGAATACAGCATTTAATAGAGCCGTGTAATAAACACCTTTATGTGATGAGCCACGCCCTCCGCAATATTCATTGCCTTATAGAAGCTCAGTTTTAGTAAGTTTTCCAACTTTTGCCAAGAGGGAACTTTAGATATTGGTCCCTAGATTATGTTCACCGAGTTTCATGCAGATTGGTCAAACTTCCTAGGAAGAAATCGATTTTAAGTGTTTTTCAAAAAATTCAAAATGGCGGAAAATCTATATAACCGGAAGTTATGGGTTCTTGAGGCAAATTTGTTCCTCATGAGGAGAGGCATCTCTGTGCAAAGTTTCATGTCTCTACGACATACGGGGCATGAGATATGCCCATTCAAAGTTTGCTATTTCAATCGGTTGCTATAGCGCCCCCCTTTGGCCAATTGATGTAATATTGCTTCATTCACATCCTCCCACTGTGCCAAATTTCACATGGATTGACCAAGTCAGTGAGGAGAAAAACGTGGAACAGACACACAGACAGACACACAGAGTTTTCGTCATTATATAGTAAGAAGATTATACTCATTTTCAGGTTCAAACTTGTATTTAGGGTTTCTACTAGAACATGTTTAATGGAAAACACTTAATGGTCCTCATACTGTCTGCACTGAAACACCTGTATTCACCCTCTGTCTGAAAAATATCTCCCTCCTTAAGCCCCCATCCTGAAAAAGCCCAGTCTGCTCTGTTTCATTTCTCCAAACATATGATAATATTCCTTCAGGGAATGCATTTAGTTACAGTGTGGGCTCCATGCTTACGAAAAGATCAAACGCCAATAAAAGTTTATAGCTTCTGACTTTACTTCCACAATATGCAGCCCACTGAATATGTACAGTAGTATTTCTCCCGCTGGCCCTGCCCATGAGTTCCTGCTCGGCTTATAGACGTTACATTGTGATGACTGTGGAGAATTGTTTTGCCTCCAGCTAAACCCCGCCCACCAAAAAACATCATACTGTGTACTAGCAGTAAAATGGTCTAAGACACAAAGTTCAGAAAAGCACAAGAGGTCCTCTTTAAAACAAGTGGTTGGAAATCAAAGTACCATTAATTCATTTTTTTAAATTCACTATATGAATGTATCATTACCTTTATAGAAGTCTAACACACACTGAGAATAATTAAATTAATAGCTGGTTACAAATATAAAGCTTATCACTGCTTGTGGTTACTTGTGGTATTTTTGGTGGTGTGTGTATGACGTGTGTGAGTGTGTGTGTGCATCTGCTGGCTGTCAGGAAGTGCTCTCATCATTAGGCCGGCTGGCTCGGTGCACCTCTGTGGTCACCGGATTCCCCCAGAGACAAACTCCCTCACTCACTCAAGGACAGACATCAGACATAAAAAACAATACCACCGAGAGTGGGAAGGAGGGAGAGCGATCATGGAGGGTGGGAGGACGAGTGATAAATAGTAAATGTTTGAAGCCAGCTGAGAGTGAGTGGGAGAGGAAGAGAGCAGATGCAAACTGAGCGGCGATGAGTGATTTTAAGAGGGAGGGATATGTGGAGAGACAATAGGACAGACAGGGACACAGAGAGTCATGCAGTTGGAGGAAGTCCCCTAATAAAAGGTTTCCTGTCTCGCTGAGCGTCCCCAGTCTCTGATGGCTTTTCACCAAGGCCCGCTTGACACCAATTAAACCTTCTCTGGGACTGACTGCACCCCTGCTACCCCCTCCAGGACACAGCAGACAGACAGACATGCACATGATGGCTGAGGGCTGGTTGAGAGGACTTCCTATGTCGGGATACAACACAAACACGGACACACTGACACATTCAGACAGCTACACACACACAAAGGCTGCACATACAGGCAAAGCAGCTTTTAATAGTCTGTCTCTCTTGTCACTGAAATTCAAATTCCCCACACTTTTTGTGTAAGCAAATGTTTCTGAGCAAACTATAACGATACCGCAGTTACATAAATATTTTTAAGATTCAAACCCAGGCTGCTGCAGTGGATTAAGCATTCTGTACATGTGGTACATGCTCTACCAGATGAGCTGAAGGGCACCCCTAGCATAATTTAACCTTTTTGCAAAAGAGGATAAAACTGTTTTTGGGCATAGAGATCAAAAACAACAACTGGCCAGCTCACTAAGTGTAAAAGTCCATGGTACAGGCAGGCAGTCCAAAATGTATCCGAGGCACTCTGACCGTAGTTAAAAATCCTTTATTAATACATGGATAAACCAATGCTTTTCCACTACAGAGTCTTTATCGGGGTGTAAAATGCATTGGAAACAGGTGTGCAATTTAAGAGCTCATGTGAGGGTCATGTGACACAGGTCACATGATATGTTGGTGTAGCCCTACTGTGTGATCCATTTACATTGCTACTAGCGGTGAGACTCAAGATGATGTCGTAACTTCCTGTTTAAATTGGCGGTATGCGTCCCCGTTTGCATTTGTACCATTTACGGCCAAAACATAAACAAAAAAACGCTTTTTTTTTTTTGCTACTCAAATGTTGGCAGACAGTTTGCTTTCACCACGAACGTACTGCCTTTATTATTAGCAACACTGCTAGCTACTTTCACCAACACCAATGGATAAACAACACATACACGACATTCCACGCGCAGCAACACATCATAAAGCATTCCCATAAGGCATTATAATGTGTCAGAGTAATTAAAATGAAGACTCAAATTTGCTAAACAGTTAAAATAATAGTAAAGAGCACAGCCACTTACAGTAAATATAGGGCGCAGCCATCTTTGCTTTTGTCAGTCTTTCAAAACTTGTGGTCCTCTGAGTTCGTACAAGACCGCTACTGGTAGACGTGTGTACATGACGTGTCGCAGCATAATTTTGCGCAGCTTCTTGTCTTTCCCACCGTCTTACTAGTGGTAAGATCTATATAGAACGGCCCATTACTAGACAAAAACCACTATGAAAGAAATTACAAAAAATGAAGTAAATGTATACTAAGACTGATTCACGTTTCTAATAACAGGAAAAAAGGTACAATGCCAAATAAAAAGACAGAAAACGACAGTGAAATAAAGTAAGAAATGTTACATATTGTGAGAAACCTGCACATTAAGTGACAGAAAATTAAAAACATGCAATAAAATATATGACAAAGAAAAGAAACAATATGTACAACAGTGTGGATAGAAAACAACCGCATAACATGTATAATTGTAAATACTTATAAAGAGTTTAACTCTTAATTAAGTTAAATATTCAAAGGCAGGAAAATGTCATAAGGCTCACAAAGGATTGCCCTCAGTAATGTGCATATAAAAACATGTCAGCAGTGCAATTGTGAGTGCGATCTGAGCCTGATAATATCTTCAATAACTGAAAACCTGTATTCAAGAACGCAAATTTCCAAATCATTTGGATCGGATATTAAAAGAACTTTATCCTGCCAGCTCCCTAGTACAAAGTTCGTGTAATTTCCGATTAAGCCCATGTACGAATAGAGCAGGTAATTGTCCGGAGAATTCACAGTGGTGGGCGTGTTGATGATGTTTCTATCATGAGGCTCGCGCAGATCCAGAATTAAACAAATATCGGTGGATCCGTGGAAGAAGGGTCATTGCACAAAGACAGCAATAACAATGTCCATTGCTGGGGCTGAAGTTGAAATTGTCAGACAATTAAAAGAAACAGCAACAAACTCTATTGTTTGTGACTAAACTACGAACTGGCTAAGTTCCGGAGTTCATATAAAAAATCTATAATGTATAAACATAATTATGAGCAGCCATATGGGGGAAATGTGGGGGGGATAAAAGATATTGGGATATCTTCCAGTCCGTCATGTCAACAAATTGATTCAGCTTATTTTACAGGAGGTACGCACTTTTTGTGTGTATCTGGTTTCCCATGGTGACGAACTGCTTCAAATACGTAACACAACAAAAAACTGTCATTTAAGCTATTTATTTATTTCAAGGTGGTGAACACTCCCAAGTCACAATATGAAGTGTGTTTGTTTGAAGTGTGGAGGAGCTGTGTCTCTTTCATGGGACCAGTTCTGATGATGGTCAATGACCAGACTGTCAAAACTTGCAGCAACAAGTTGCCCTGTGACGTCAGCCCTCCATATGTTGCCCTGTGATTTGAATCAACACAGAGTAGCTCATGTATAGAGTAATGTAGGGGGGGTGTTAGTATCACAGATGGGACTGTACAGAGCTGCCTTTGGGACACTTGGAATTGAAGTGACGTAACAAACCATGTCTAAGGCCCACCCACACTGATGTTGCACCAAAAAAAAAAAAAATTACTCCACAGCCCCTAAAAATATTCTTTTTGGTGATTTTGATCAAATATAGTACACAAGTCAAAACAAACACCAGGTTTTGATTTGACTTTGAAGCATACTTAATCACTCTGCCTCTCCAAGTCCACTATGTGTGCGCGGGAATGTAATTTAACATGTGGCAGTGCAGGAATCTATAAAAACATACATGAGGGATTGACTTCCAAGCTAACTTCTCCATTTGTGTGGCCCTTAAGATCCTGGAGGATCCGAGATGACGCGGCTCAGGATAAAGGATTGGGACGCAGATTACAGAAAGGGGGTAGATTGGGTGGAGGCGGGGGTGTAGGCAAATTGGAAATTGGGCCCAAAGCCCGGCACAGCATGCCACGCTCCAGGCTTCATCCAGCCCCGCTTCAAAGAGCCCCGAAATCTCTCCAGAGCCACTCAGACAAATTATAGTAATAAACAACAAGTCACCCCCTGCCTGATCTCACCCGCCTCACCTCCCAGGGGGAAAACAAACGGCCCAGGATCCCGTTGCCCCGGCGACTGAACCCTGACCAGCCCGCCCAGCCACTGACCGTCTGTTTCCAACTTTGTTTGTTTGTTTGTTTACTCAAAGACACCAGAGACCGCGGCAGTGGGGAGGGTTATCTTCACAGCGCACAGGCTGAAAGGAGTTGGAAAAAATAAAGAACCTCCAATTACATGTGATTTAGTCCATCCTGGGGTATTATGGGGCTGGCGTATTTGATTGAGAGAGATAAGCTGGACTGTGAGTCGGCTCTAATGACCAACCGGCCTACGGGAATGCTGGGTGTGCTTTGTTCAATGGTATGCTTACTGTAAATCATAATTGTATCCTCGTTTTGCAAAGCCTGCATGAAGACTGAGGAAACAGTTTGTTCCCTCTCATTTTTTCAAACAAATCCAGGCGAGAGTGGCAGTCCACCTGCGTGTTGAGTAAGGTGTGGCACACAGTGAGGACTCGTCAGGTACACAAGGTCTCACCTCAAACTATAGGCCGAGAGTAACGGAATACAAGTAATTAAGTTACATATTAAAAATACAAAATATTAGTAGCTGTATTCCTAACACATTCTCACTCCGACCTTGTCACATTTTGACTTGACTCTGGATGCATCAGACGATGTTCTGGGACAACATGTCATCTTCAGCCTGTTACACGCATTGTCTGTTTCAAAAAAACACATCTGTTTTCACAGGAAATGTACAGTTTGCATACAGTCTCCTTCAAACAAAACACCAAACAAACACAGCAAATTGAATTTTTTTTCCTTCAACAACAAAAGCACGTGGTTGGTTTAGGAAAAAAAAAGAGCAGAGTTTGACTTTACAATCATACAGGAAGCAAACACAGGCCTCCCGGGTGAAAGTCCATGGTTGTTGGACCCATCTACCACCCATCCCACCGACCCTACTTGGACATTTTGCCCCCTAAACTTACAAGCATGTCCAGACGCGTTTCCCCCTGATGCCGCTGAACAGCGTTACACAAGAACTGCGACCATAGAGAACTGGTATTCCACGACTTCGAAGTGAGACCGGGTTGGTTTTCCATTACAAATTGGTGGTATTTTGAATACATTTACTGTCTTTGAGAATAAATTACTTGAAGGGTTTACTTCATTTGTGTTGTTCACGAGCATGATGTGAGTGTCAGTCTGATTGTAGTGTTTCCTAATGGAGTATTCCAATGGGCCATGAGTGACGCAATGCTGCTGTTTTGAGCATAGCTTTTGTCTGGTGTGCTGTTTCTATTTATTCTTGACACTGACTTTGAAAGCTCCATAATGGATGAGCAACGGCTGATTCATAAAGTTGAAATGAGGAGTTGTCTCCACAACAGCTCCTCATTTAACTGCAATTGCTGGCTGGAGGGAAATCACAAGGAAGCGGAACGTTTCCGGTAACTGACCTTCGCTAATAACTATTTTGTACGTCATTTGCAATAGATATCACAGTATAAAATGTTTTGTGTTTACAAAGTACAAATGTGGAAAGATAGAAAGTATTCACCAATCTTTTAAGTGGTTACATCTCCAGTCAAGCACACAGTTGATAGGTAGTCTACATGGTTTGTTTACATCATATCACAGAAGTGCATATTAAATGGATTCAGTGTGGACAGGGAGCGACGCCCGCTTGCTGTTAGGACATGAGGTAAACTTCATATGAGAATCACATTTCCTCTTAACAGATTTTTTAAAAAGTGTGCACCATGGATCTGCCATAGGACTGTGGCAGAGGAGATGCACAGGCAGGACACTGTCATGTGGTTTTGGCATGAAAATGTAAGACCCAGCAAATGAGCTCAGGAAGACGATTCTAGTATTCAAAAAGTATTTAGGACAGTGGTTCCCAACTGGTGGGTCATGGTCCAACAGTGGGTAGCAGGTCCATTCCGAATTGATCACAAGTGATTTGCGAACACGTCAAGTTTGCAAAAAACAAACTTTATTTTGAAGTACAGTGAATATCCGGCACAGACTTTTAATTTGAAATGCCATTTCATGCTGTAGAGTGAGTGACTAATGGACAGCTGCTTAACAGAGACAGAAAAGTAGTTTGAAAAAATGGCCAAATGCAAGTATGATGTTGACTATATTAAACTTTATGGACCTTGAACTAATGATTAAGGACAAATCTGGACCCTTGTGGCTGGATCAATCGGGAACCACTGATTTAGGATATGTTACTTAGTTTGAGTAATCCAATGGAATACATTACAAATTACATTTTAGGGCATGTATTTAGTAATCTGTAGCGGAATACATTTTAAAAGTAACATGAAAAGTAGCATGAGTTCTGTTTGTTTCTCAAGCCTGTTAGTATTCAGGTAGGTTAGGAGACTAAATCCATGCTTTACCATGCTTCCGACCCTCCTGTTTTTCCTGGGAGATTCTCATTTGTTATTGCCCTCTCTCAGTTTCCTCCCAAGGTCACAATTCTCCTGTATTTCTCAGTTTTTCATCATCACAACCTGATTCTAGTGAGGTTGTTCTAGACCTATGACAGTAAATGTGTACGGTTTCCTGCCCATTAGCATGTCCACCTCTCCCCCTTTTTCTCTGACCCTCTGGAGAGATGGACACATCTCATCTCTATGCTGACCACATTACGTGTGCATGTATCTGATGGGATGCTCTAGCGGGGGTTTGAAAGGCACCTCAGGGTTGGGGGATCCCAGCTGTCTTCCAGAGACTGTAAGCCTCCCATTCCACTTTGCTTAGGCATACAGGACCCAGGGGTGTGTGGGCCAGGAAGGAAAGCCGGCATTGGGTCCATGTCATGGGCCAAGCCCCCTGGACTTATTTTGTTATTTTCATTCTTTTACATTTACCAAAATGTAGGAAACAAAGTCTCTCAAACACTTTTTCGTTTTCGAAATCCCCATTTTTGAAATCTCAATGTAGGCAGGTATGTGCTATACTCCTGATGCTGTGATTCTGGTGTGTGTTTTTTGCTGTCCTGCCCTGTCCCATCTTTTCCCATCACTTTGCACATCGTGTCCAAAGGGCCAGTAAACCTTAGAATGTATTAAAGGGAACAGAAATGTACAGCTCATATACTTGTGCAGAAGTCGAAGTCTTTACCTCCTGTCCAAGGCCAAACGCACTCAGAAAGGTGTGGAATCTGACAAGGCCATAACTCACAGCCCTCTACTGTAGCTCACATGGAACTGCTAACAGAAAACCTATGAAGGCTCGGGCGAAGAGTGGGCGATCAATCACGACTCTCTTCTTTTATCTGGTTTAGCTAAGAGGAAAGCCAGATAAACACTCTCTGGTGCCGTTTCTCCAAGGTCAATCCCTGTGTGACACTAAAGCCTGGCTTGGAGATCCAGCAGACATTTAGGTGAGAGAGGAAGAAGGAGATGCACAGGTGGATAGACAAGAAGAGAGAAAGATGGATAGATTGAAAGACGCAGGACCAAACATAAATGTTTAAGTTCAGGAGCTAAGTGGGGAGTGTACCTTCCAGAGCCTTGCTCCGGCAGATCAATCATGCTAATATCAGACAGTCATGGAAGGAATGTCAACAGCACTCACCTCTAACCTCATGTGTGAAGGCATTACAGTGGAGCAGTGACCCCCCAATTCTCCTCACGGCGACCTCCAGGCAGCCCTGCTCTAATGGAGATTTTATGGATGGTGTTTCACTTTATAGAGACCGTGGGCCTGAGTCGGCGGCTCTGGGAGCCAGATGTGTTATATAGACGAGGTAGGCCAATTACTTGAGATGGAAAGAACTGCTTTTCTCAGGTACAGGCACTGATATGTCAATTAAACCTCACTCAAGGCAAAGGAGAGACCTATGTGAAACATTGAACATGTATCTCCTTTTATTTTTGCCATTTAACTTGCTACTTGGATTGTACTCAATCTGTAATGTGTCTTTTCCCAAACCACAAATATTATCATACTGTAATATGAAATCACTGGAGGCAGGGTTTGTTTCCTGCATCCTGTGTGTTAGGCGTTCAGTGTAAGATGCTTTCAGACGGCCAGTGGTAGCTGCCGCCAGAATAAATATTGGCATTGTACATTTCTGCAAACCACAAATATGACATTTGTTCATTATTATGTAGTGGATATGTTGAAACTATATGTTTGGTGGGGTTATGTATAGACACATGTATAGGCACACAGATCATGTTTTGTCTTAAAACACCCAGTTTTGGTGACACATCCAACCTGGAAAAGCCACCCATGTCACTTTCGTCATTTGTTGCTCCTGAGCAGTGGTCTTGGCAGAAGTCTCGTCTTGGTGTTACACAGTCCACCATCCTCTCCACCTCCTGATGACAAAGTCAGCTCATATGTGTAATCACAACCATGTCACTTTAGAAATGTTGATATGACACGTATGAAACTTACAAATGTAAAGTGTCTGTGGCTGGGCTGCTGCTGCCGCCTGGCATCATCCATAGTCTTTCTTTTGAAATGTAAAAACAAAATTCATAAAATGAAAACATACTCCAGGCAGCAATTCTGTAGCTACAAATAGTTTTTACTAATGCAGATTAGCTTTATATAAACATCATTTTTAGGACACAGGGTTGAAAATTACCACAGCTGATGCAAGTTGAGAGGTCAGTCTAAAAAAATAAAAAAAAAAATAGCCCTCAAATAAAATAAAATAAGATAAAATAAAGTGAAATAAACTAAAATAAATTAAAATGACATGAAATAAAATGAAATAGAATAAAATAAAATAAATTAAAATAAAAGCGTTATTGGGCGGCACAGTGGAGTGGTGGTTAGCACTGTCGCCTCACAGCAAGAGGGTTGCCTGTTCGATCCCAGGTGTGGGAGCCCCTCTGTGTGGAGTTTGCATGTTCTCCTCGTGTCAGCGTGGGTTCTCTCCGGGCACCCCGGCTTCCTCCCACAGTCCAAAGACATGCAGGTTAATTGATAACTCTAAATTGTCCGTAGGTGTGAATGTGAGTGTGAATGGTTGTTTGTCTCTATGTGTCAACCCTGTGATAGTCTGGTGACCTGTCCAGGGTGTACCCTGCCTCTCGCCCAGTGTCAGCTGGGATAGGCTCCAGCCCCCCCGCGACCCTCAAGAAGATAAAGCGGTTAGAAGATGAATGAAAAGCCTTATTGTGAATTCAGCATCCTTTTTTAAAACTCAAATCCGATCAGGAGTTTCTACGTAAAAGATAATCATGCAGAACTGGTTTAAATTTACCGTTAACCTTAACAGTTAAGACAAAAACACATGGAGAAGCTGCTCTTTGTTATTATGAAGTACAGGGGAAGTAGCTTTTCTTTAAATATCCCTGTCAGAACTTTGGTAAATTTCAAAGACACATCTTAAGACTCACCTTTAAATTTTGCTTTTAAGTGTTCTTTGCTGCCATGATTAATTTTATAGATTTGTTAACTTGCAGTTTGTTTGTTTGAATGTTGTAAATGTGTCATTTTTCTTTTCCTATGCAAATTTTATGCATGAAACGAGCACACCACATATAGTATAGATTACTGCTTATCGATTTATATCCTAAGGAGATGGCGAGATTTCTTTGTTAGGGTGATTAGGATGCTGTTATTATTGACGCTGATGGTGATGGTGGTGATAGCGGTGATGACAAAGACAACTGCGGTCATGATGATGATGATAATGGCAACAGTGGGCGGCACGGTGGTGCAGTGGTCACCACATGTTGCATGAAATAAGGAACTGGAATTGGAAAGATATATGTGGATGAAGAGACAGAGATTCAAAGCACAAGAGGGAGAGTTAATATCCTCGTCATCATCTTCTTTCAATTGGCAAAAAGATAGTAATAATAGTAGTAACGTAATGGTAAAGAGTGGGACAGACAGCCCAGAGTCTCAGCTGGTGAACCCTCCATTCTCACCCTTCCTCTTCTCACCGATCACCTGAACTGAACTCACAATAAGCGTGTCTCATTCACAGTTTTCAGTGAGCAAAATAGACATTAATACATGTTCATGATAACAAATGTGTTGTGTGATCGGCTATATTGACATTAATATCAAGTGATCACAGAGTGAGTGAGACTGGTGACAGGCTACATTGTCCCGTCTACACCTACATGTGAGGCTGGCCTTTTTTAGATTTTTTTTTAATTTTGGAGGTCATATTTATGAAACTCAATTTCTGGAGGGTGAGAAAAAGACTCAGTGTACACAAGAGGCCAAATCAGAAATTTTTCTTTTTCAATTTTCACCATATCAGTGTGGACATATTCTTGGAGACCAAGCAAGAAAGAGAGAAAGACAGGCCGCAAGTGTGAGACGGTGAAAGGAATGATGGAGCGAGACAGACAGAGAGTTAGTGCAGCAAGAGAGGCAGAGAGAGATAAAAGGAGAGGCAGAGAAAGAGAAGAGAGATCAAGTGTCAGGTCCACTGTGGTCCATTTTGCCCGGAGACAGCTGCAGCCACAACTGACAAATCCAGAGGGGCCCCTTCCTCTATAGGCACCGGGAAAGCACCGGGAATTATCCAACGTCTCAGCTCTCTGCTCCTTGGGGAACCTCTCTCTCTCTCTCTCTTTAGTTAGCAAAGAGGAGGAGGAGGAGGAGGAGGAGGAGGAGGAGGAGAGGGTCACGGCCAGTTCCACTTCCAGTGCCTCCACTGATACCCCTGCTCCGCATGACTCCCCCCGCTTTCCAGTCCTGAATCCAAATCCTGGAGATTCAGGGGGCACAATCCTCTCCCGCCCTCCCTTTTGCTTCCACTTCTTTCCCCCCATACCATACGTCCTCTTATAATGATTTGTATACATGTGTGTGTTTTTTAAAGAGATGTGGAAGGAAAGAAGGGGGCAAGTGTGAACAGCTGTGATGTATTGTCGTCTGGGGCATGATAATATACCCATGTCATTAGGGGTGGACATTGCTAACATGTGTATGTGGAGTGTGTGTGTGTGTGTGTTAAGGTAGGTTTTAAAACAGGCTAGTCACAGTTCAAAGGAGGCCACAGCTTGCTGGCAAAGCCTGATACCTGCTGTGCCCGTAAAGGAAGGAGAATGAGGTGAGTAAAGTGAAATGAATGCAGCCTACCGCCACAGAGCAAGAGAAAAAAAAACACAGGGGCAGGCTGCGGATATTAGCGAGAGAACGAGGCTATCAGGTGAATGTGTGTGTGTTGGAGGGGAGTGGGGGGGCAGTAGCTAGAAGGGTGACAAAGGTAGAAGGAGGTTTTGATGTTTGGAGAGGGAGTGCAGCAGGGGAGCGCATCGTAATGTATCTATTGAAGTTCAGGCCTCTGTGTTTGATACAGTACATCTGTACCCCATTTCCCTCTTTTCCCCCAGCTGTGCACTCTCATGTGTACAGGAACAATAAGACCCGGGACCATAAATTCCCTCACTCGCTCCCTCCCTCCGCATCCATCTCCCTTAGCGTCCATGTTTCTCTCTTTTTATCTCCATCGTTTGCTGTCAGTCCTCCACACCCTAACAACCTCTCTTCCTCCCCTCCTTTTCGCCCCCGTTTTTGATATAATGTAATGATAGTAGCCTCTGCTATTAGCTCTGACGTCTGCCTCAGAGTGCTGACTCGGCTGCAGCCCCTCATCGCAGACGCCGCGCCATAAAAAAAGCTCGAATTAATTGATTTCCTCTCAGCAAGAGGGGTCATGTCTCTGCTCTGGTTTCCGACATCTCTTACTCCCCGCCTCTTCCCTCCCCGTCTTCTCCACGCACCCCTTACCCAAATCCCCTCCACCGCCGCTCTCCACATTGCTGAAAAGTAGGGGGTATCAGTTGGCCCTCGTCAGGTCCATTGGGGTCTGGGTGCACGGTAAATGAAATATGGTAGCTGTCGCATTAGGAAATCCATTGAAGTTAATTAGGGCCGGTGTTCTCTGCGGAGCCACATCTGCTGCTGTTTAGGCGCCAACACCCCCCCATCCAGACGCTACTATGGGGACTGTGGTGGGGGAACAGGAGGGCCGGGGGTTGATACTGATGGGGAAACTGGACCTGGGGTATTGAGTGGTACTGGCCAGCGGTTGGCCGGGGAGAGTGGTAAGGAAGCTGAGGTCGTGACCTCCAGGTAATTCGTAATGGTGGCTGGATGGAGCATCGAGTAATGGATACTGCGTTGTTATCGGGGCTATCAGCTGGCTAAGCTGTTGTAAACCAGCCACTCCACACCCACATGCTATAACAACATGATATCAGCCAGCCAGCCGAGATTATGTACCCGCCTTCATACACTGGTTTCATTGACGGTCAAGCAATGTCACCAACAAAGGAATTAAACCGTCTTATATTATTGGCCGTTAATGAGCTGTGAAACAGATCTTAGCAATTTGGTGGCGAGGGCTATTGCAGGGTAATGGGGTGTAATTTTGTGATGGCAGCTCAGATAGAACATTCAGAGGCTTTACCGTATGCCAGAGGATTTATCGTACACTCACAACAGCTGACTTACATCGTGAGGTGTGTGGGCTGTCGAGTGATTACAGCAACCAAACAATAAAGACAAGACAAGTAAACTCAGTGTGATAGAGCTGACCACTACATCGACAGTAGTCGCAGAACTCAAAGGGCAGTGTTTTGTCAAAGAGTGACAGACGCAGTAGGGTCAAAAGTTTAATGACAGAGTGTGTGTGAGGGATGGCGACCGGGCAGTGTATTGGCATGTAGACGAACGGTTCAGAGCTGCCTTGAATGGCCGGTCACAGCTCTTTGAGATCAGACTCTGAGTGCTGAATTGATGGGTCAGATTCTGAATCATCCATCGGAGGGAAAGAGTGCCAAGCAGGCCCATGTGGACTCTGCTGGCTGCTGGAGGGTTTGTTTTTATATCAGGCTCAGGTCAAATATTTGCAAATTAGTTTTACTTTTTTGCTTGAAGCTCCAGATGGGGAAGAGTTTACTGTATCAGAATGGTTTAAAGAGTGTTTGGTGAGCTGTCAGTCACAGAGTCAACATGATATTTTTCTGTATTCATTGTGTTGCCGCAAAGACCCCAAAGCTAATTAGATTTAAAAAAAAATAACTACAAACAGTTCTATGTTTTGGTATGAGCAGGGATGATGAGGAAGGAATTGCAGAGTTAAACATTTTAGTTTTACCTAAAACTTTATGATTTATGATTTATCATGTGTATCAAAGTCCTGTTAAAGGGTAAATAACCTGGATTATATTTTCCCATGTTTTTGTGTCTAAGTGACTAATGGGAACTACAACATTTGAACCTGGTTCAGTATTGAGCAAGAGTGCTGCAGCTGGCAGCAGCAAATCAGGCTGCAATGTAACCACTCGGGGCATTTGTGCATCTTCAGTTTACATCCTCTAAAAGTGCTAGTTTTTGCCACTGACAGACTCAGATTGTTATTTTAAGTGTCTTACAACAATATAGAAAGGATCCCTACAGAGATAGAACTTTTTATGAAAGAGTAAGATCCTTTTGTTTAACCAGGAAACAGCCCCAAAATCGTTATCGCCAAAGCCACCAGACTCCACTTAAATAAACAGTAATTTTAGCATGTATAGTGCCAGCATATTTTCACATCTAAATGGGTGAATTAAGAGTTTATTTCAACTAAACCAGAGTTGGTGATTGTTGGAACAGTGGAAAGATGAGCCAAGACAATTTTTTGAGTCTTATTATGTTTCTGTCAACTTTGAATAAAGTGTGTTTTATGATGATAAAATTATTGTTTATTTAAATGGAGTCTGGTGGATTTGACAATAGCAACGTTGGGACTGTTTGTGGTTAAAAACAAAGGATCTTACTCTTTGAATTAAAGTCTATCTCTGTAGGGATCCTTTCAATAATGGTGTCAGTCGTTTTAATAACAATCTGAGTCTATAAGTGACAAAAACAAGCACTTTTAGTGGACGTAAATAGACGGTGTACAATTGCCCTTTGGCGTTACATTGCAGTTTGTTTTGAAGTTGTTGGCTGCAGCCCTCTTGCTCAATACTAGACCGATTTTAAAAAATGTTTTTCGAATAAGTCAGACAAAAAACAAAAAAAACAAACCAACGAGAAAATAGAGTCCTGGTTGAAAAATACTGAAGTTATCCTTTAACAAAAAAGATCACCTACTGATTCTTTAAAAAAAAAAAATCAGTTCCAAATGGTGGTTATTTGCCTTATTATTGGCTATTTGTTTAAGTTGATTAACTTTATATCACTTGTCGGTTTGATTGTGACATCCTTTTTGTACTATTAAGCAACTTTTCATGTATCTGAATCGAAGGTCTAAGGATACAGAGTGTTGAATGTCAAACAGATTATGAAGCCCTTCAAGGCAAATTTGTGATTTTGAGCAAAATAAATAACATTGACTTGATGTGACTTTCAATTATTGCCACACAAAGAAAAGCACATAAATAAGGAGTGCATAGTTTATCTGTAGGCCTACCAATCAGCAGGAGAAAGAAGGTGAAGAAATGGTCACTTAACCTTTGTCAAATCACAAAATAACCCACCCCTGGTCGGCCATAACAGGGGGTCAGTACACCCACTGAGGTGGACGATCATTTGTCACCTACAGTTCAGCTCAGGGAGCATCTTCACTGTGTCATTCATCTTCACTTTGCATTCTAAGTGTGTGTCCGCAGTGTGTGCGTTTCACGCCATTTGTCAATAGTTCAGAGTGCATCTTCAGCCATTCGTCTTCAGCGAGCGTCTTAAGTGTGCATTCTTCGTGTCCATCTCAGGTCATTAGTGGTCGGCATGTATAATGGATGAATGGGGTGGGTGGCTATCAGGGTGATGTGAAGGGTCTCTCTCTTCTGTCTGAAACTGATGGGGCGACTTAACACGATTGTGTTAAAACGGCTTTGTTCACATGGTAATTTGCATGCAAGAAATTCATGGCAACACTACAGAAAGACAGTAATTATTTTCAAATGCTATTTACTATAAATGCACAAGAATGACTCTGAGACATATGACACTGTAATTACTGTCTAGTCCATGACTATAGATAAAGATCCTAAGATAAATATTTTGCAATTTGGAAACCGTCTAATGTCTAAAGAATAAAATCCTTCACAACACAAAACAATTATTTTCTTATATTAAAGGGAAGGTTCATCAAAAAATCAAACACACATATTCGTCCTCTTACCTGTAGTGCTGTTAATCAGTCTACATTGTTTTGGTGTGAGTTGTCGAGCGTTGGAAATATCGGCTGTAGAGATGTCTGCCTTCTCTCAAATATAATGGCACTAGATGGCACTCAGCTTGTGGTGCTCAAAGCGCAAAAAAATAAAATAAAATAGAATAAAATGAATTAAATTCCAGAAATCATGACTGGCGTTGATGTAGGAACTATTTTCTTTCTACCAAACTACACCCACCAACCATATTACTGCGCAGAGGGAAGTGTGCATCTACTCATGGACGAGAGGCTCGTGCTTGTTACATCACAAGATGTTAACATTAAAAGCATCCTCCATGGCAGAGCTGTAACGTTAGCTCGCTCAGTGGCGCTAGGTGAGCTAGCAGTAGATGCACGCTTCCTTCTGCGCTGTGATACAGTTGGCAGGTGTAGTTTGGTAGAAAGAAAATAGTTCCTACATGAAACTGCTCACATCAAGGTCTGTGGATTATCTTAAGTAACCGGATCATTTCAGGAAAGAGACATTGCTGTTGAGTTTATAAATGTATTATTTTGGCACTTTGAGCACCACAAGCTGAGTGCCATCTAGTTCCATTATACAACCCCTGGCAAAAATTATGGAATCACCAGTCTTGGAGGATGTTCATTCAGTTGTTTAATTTTGTAGAAAAAAAGCAGATCACAGACATGACACAAAACTAAAGTCATTTCAAATGGCAACTTTCTGGCTTTAAGAAACACGAAAAGAAATCAAGAAAAAAAATTGTGGTAGTCAGTAACAGTTACTTTCTTAGACCAAGCAGAGGGAAAAAATTATGGAATCACTCAATTCTGAGGAAAAAATTATGGAATCATGAAAAACAAACAAACAAAAGAACACTTCAACACACCACTAGTACTTTGTTGCACAACCTCTGGCTTTTATAACAGCTTGCAGTCTCTGAGGCATGGACTTAATGAGTGACAAACAGTACTCTTCATCAATCTGGCTCCAACTTTCTCTGATTGCTGTTGCCAGATCAGCTTTGCAGGTTGGAGCCTTGTCATGGACCATTTTCTTCAACTTCCACCATAGATTTTCAATTGGATTGAGATCCGGACTATTTGCAGGCCATGACATTGACCTTATGTGTCTTTCTTCAAGGAATGTTTTCACAGTTTTTGCTCTATGGCAAGATGCATTATAATTATCTTGAAAAATGATTTCATCATCCCCAAACATCCTTTCAATTGATGGGATAAGAAAAGTGTCCAAAATGTCAACGTAAACTTGTGCATTTATTGAAGATGTAATGACAGCCATCTCCCCAGTGCCTTTACCTGACATGCAGCCCCATATCATCAATGACTGTGGAAATTTGCATGTTTTCTTCAGGCAGTCGTCTTCATAAATCACATTGGAACGGCACCAAACAAAAGTTCCAGCATCATCACCTTGCCCAATACAGATTCGCGATTCATCACTGAATATGACTTTCATTCAGTCATCCACAGTCCACGATTGCTTTTCCTTAGCCCATTGTAACCTTGTTTTTTTCTGTTTAGGTGTTAATGATGGCTTTCGTTTAGCTTTTCTGTATGTAAATCCCATTTCCTTTAGGCGATTTCTTACAGTTCGGTCACAGACGTTGACTCCAGTTTCCTCCCATTTGTTCCTCATTTGTTTTGCTGTGCATTTTCTGTTTTCAAGACATATTGCTTTAAGTTTTCTGTCTTGATGCTTTGATGTCTTCCTTGGTCTACCAGTATGCTTGCCTTTAACAACCTTCCCATGTTGTTTGTACTTGGTCCAGATTTTAGACACAGCTGACTGTGAACAACCAACATCTTTTGCAACACTGCATGATGATTTACCCTCTTTAAGGAGTTTGATAATCCTCTCCATTGTTTCAGTTGACATCTCTCGTGTTGGAGCCATGATTCATGTCAATCCACTTGGTGCAACAGCTCTCCAAGGTGTGATCACTCCTTTTTAACTGCAGACTAACGAGCAGATCTAATCTGATGCAGGTGTTAGTTTTGGGAAAGAAAATTTACAGGGTGATTCCATAATTTTTTCCTCAGAATTGAATGATTCCATAATTTTTTCCCTCTGCTTGGTCTAAGAAAGTAACTGTTACTGACTACCACAATTTTTTTTCTTGATTTCTTTTAGTGTTTCTTAAAGCCAGAAAGTTGCCATTTGAAATGACTTTAGTTTTGTGTCATGTCTGTGATCTGCTTTTTTTCTACAAAATTAAACAACTGAATGAACATCCTCCAAGACTGGTGATTCCACAATTTTTGCCAGGGGTTGTATTTGAGAGAAGGCAGACATCTCTACGGCTGATATCACGAACGAACACGGCAACTCACACCAAAGCAATCTACACTGATAAATAGCTCTACAGGTAAGAAGCAAATCATGTCATTTTGATTTTGGTGTGAACTGTCCCTTTAAATCACTTGGACATTTGACCTCTGCTGTGCACTATGATGTGTGTGCAGACTGTGACACCAGATGGATGTTTTCACATTCATCTGCTGAAGTTGGAAGGTTTCTCTGTGCTCACCTTAAATCTTGAGTGTAAGATGTGTGCATGATTTGTGACATCACAGCTAGCAAGGAGTCAGTTGTGGTCAAACATGCAGCTACTTTGTTGACGCTTTTTATTCAATTATTAGAGTATTGTCATATGTCTTCAATCATGCTTGGAGGGGATCTTTGAGTTGACCTTAACCTCAGCAAACAGGGTTAGTCATGTTGCCTCACAAGACCTTACGTGATGCACTTATTTGTTTGTTGACCTTCTCGACCCCGGGCCTTGCAGTTCGCCTGAGTTTCCTCGAACTGCTCTGGCTGCTTTCCACAGTCAAGCATTGACAAGCATTAAGGCGGACTCTGAATTCCCCATAAATGTGAATATCTTTCGATCTCTGCTCGCAGCACATGACAAAATATACACTTCAGATTGTCAGACAATCTAAAGCGATGTGGTTTGGCTGGGAATCAAACGACTGTGAGCCCAGACTCGACTCGATCCACTCCCTCCATGTGTATCAATAGCAATTTGGGTAGAATTGCCTCTCAGCTGCTGCTGGATATGAGCGAAAAAAATGAGAGGAGGCAGTAAGACGAAGCTGGCAGTACCCGGTCCTGTGAATGTGTGTTCTGCCTGCATACTTGGCATCAGATCAAGGTGAATCTGGTATGAGCGAGGGAATGAGCTAAGGAAAGCGTGTGTGTGTGTGTGTGTGTGTGTGTGTGTGTGTGTGTGTGAGAGAGAGAGAGAGAGCAGTGTGTGTGTGCATTTGCAGCCCTCATTAGTAAACTCCAGCCCCGCGTTCACAGTATGAACACGCCACTCCTCCCCTTCCCCTCACTCTCAGCCTCTCAACTAAATGAGGTTAATAAACTCAAGCGTTTACTACCATCACCAACACCATCCCTCCTCCCCTGCTCTCTCCCTTCATCTCTGCCTCTCTACCTC
Organism: Epinephelus lanceolatus; assembly: GCF_041903045.1. Taxonomy (NCBI): domain Eukaryota; kingdom Metazoa; phylum Chordata; class Actinopteri; order Perciformes; family Serranidae; genus Epinephelus; species Epinephelus lanceolatus. The sequence goes on from NC_135746.1 coordinate 20,351,646, forward strand.
CACTGCGCTCCTGAGCCAGCGCTCCTCCACCTCCCTTCTCCCTAAGCCTCCCTCCTTCTTTCATCTCAGCTGAAACGCTTTCTTCCTCTTTTCCTCACCTCTTTTTTATTGTCATTGTTGCAGGGCGAAAGCTCTGGGATTTCCTCTCTCTATTTCCCAGGACAGAGCTGCAATTACAGCTCAGGAGAGAAGAAGACCAGCTGTGCAGGGGAATTGGTATACAAGGCCGTCGCAGGGGAGACAAAGATGAGGGCGCCCCTCAGAGGCGAGGACGTGAAACTGCTCATATTTCCACCACAATATTTCTTCCTCACATCAAAGCAGGAGCATGCTTTCAGAGCGCATCACTGTTTTCCTTCAAGCACCAGGCAGGGTCATCATGACCAAACAGGAATAACAACCCATCATAACGAATAATGTGCTGTGTGTATGACCTGGCTCGCTTGTCCTGAGCGTTAACACACACACACACACACACACACACACACACACACACACACACACACACACACACGGGCTGTGGCAGGAACACGCAGTGATACCAAGGAAATGTGAAGAATGCATCAAACAGCCTTGGGTGCTCTTATCTTAGACTGCATGTAGACAGGGACATCCTAAAAGAAGAAAATACACAAAATATGATTAAAGAGAAGCCATAAACATAAAGGACACACTCAGACAGCTGCGACCTGGATACGTGGAGGAATGCTGTTAGGGCTGGGCAGAAATAATATGTGGCACCGTGTCAATGCATCAGTTTGTGAGTGGCTTTTTTTCCTTTGTCTTAATGCTGAAGGCCTCTGGGCACAGAACCAACCATGTACATGCCTTTAGGGAGTATTATTATACTATTAATATTTTAATTTACCCGCTAACCAATATGGGACATGTAGACGTGAGAGTAACATTTAAATAGCCTCCATGATTATCTGACATCTGACTGGATTACCTTCAAACACAAGATTTATTTTAACCTCAGCTCTGGTCACAGTGTTCCTCTGATCATATGACCGCGGGCCTGCTATTCATCAAGGCCCAAGCTGTTAAACCCATCCAGTTTTTACTGTATTGTGTAATACACAGCAGTGATGGTGCAAGTAACTGTGACATTCATCACATTTTCATCCATTCATCCTGTCAGTTGTACTGCTGCCCCGCCAAAAACACCACCAGAAGAGTTATCATCTCTCAATACTTTGACTCCTCAGCCCTGGAGGAACTAATACATACTTTAATTTCTGGAACAGCTGAGCACTGCAGCCTTTAGTAGGCATTACTCTAACAGGACTAAACAGTGCACTTATTGGAGACTGTTTTCAGCTGTGCATTAATACACATTTGGTATATATCAAATGTGCTGACATGAAGCAAGTCAGTCCTCTCTTTGAGGTAAGCATGGGATTCATGGGAAAGGATGGGAAATGATGAGATTTTATTGATACCAATGCATCATTATTGATTCTGCGTATCGGTTCAGTTCTTTATTGATTCCCTTATTGATTCCTGATCAATTTTCTGTGTGGAAAAAAAGTAGGCTTACACAGGTTTTCAGCATCAGCAGAACTTTTTTATTATCTCTGACCCTGAGCACTTTAAACAAATTAGCTGCTCTGTGTCACACACAGGCAACGCAGAGCTGTGTCGCATAGGTACTCCTGCGGTACACACTGACCAGTTTTTGCACAGAACATGCAGCATACTATAAGTCAGTGATTCCCGACTGGTTCGGCCACGGATCCAGATTTCTCCATAGTCATTAGTTCAAGGTCCACTTAGTTCAATACATTCAGCACCATACCTGTGTTTGGCCATGTCGTCGAGCTAGTTTGCTGTCTCTTTCTCACTCTACAGAAGGAAACAACACTTCACACTTGTTGTTTACTAACTTGACATGTTTTCGAGTCACTTGCAGTCCATTCAGAATGGACCATGACCCACCAGTTGGGAAACAGTGCTGTCACATTGTACAGCCCTGAAGCAGCACTGTTGTCTTCTGGCTTTGTGAAATTTGGCCTCTGAGCTACCAGTTGATAAGCTTGAAAGCATATGACTCAAATGGATCGGACAACTTGGAGCTGGTTCTCAACTGCAAACTGTTCTCCACTCCCTTCTCTATTCATAGGAGTAATTGACAAGAAAAATATATATCAGCAGCCTTATTCTTTTAAATTGGGCATCGTTCACTCAAAGTTTACTCCCCCGACTGAGGAAGTCAGATTTCTTTAAAATGTAAAACGTTCAGTTCAAAGATTCTTATACAGAAAATACACAGTATACACTATATCTTCAATAATACAGTTTTCTAACTTAAAGGGAAACTCCACCAGTTTTACAACTCTGTGTACTGGTCACAGGGAGTACTACACAACCATCGAAACAGTGAATGTTTTCTGTGATTTTGGATGAGCTTTAATGAAATGACTCTAGTGACATCACTCATGTATTTCAGGGTAGGTTTAAAAATACAAAATTTTAACTGAATTGGTGGTGTGGAGATTGACAGACAAGAGTATTTACCAGGCAGCGAGGACGTGACCAAAAAAAACTACCGAGGTGTAGGATGCAGTATGTTTGGAGTTTATCCTCCTGAGACCTGAACTTCTGTTTGGTTTGCATTTTTAATTTCTCCTAGCTACTTGGGATCAGTAGGACCTGATAAGTGTTAAAAAATAAACATTGTCCTCAAATGAGATGATAATAAAGTCCCACTGTCTTCAAATGAGACTACATCCCAGTGTCCTCAAACCAGACGATAATTAAGTCCCAATGTCCTCAAATGAGACGACCATTAAGTCCCAATGTCCTCAAACAAGACAATAATAAAGTCCCAATGTCCTCAAACGAGTACTATCTCATTTACAGTGTCTTAACTTCTTACTGTTGCTAAAATTGTCAAATTTGTTGCCATATCAAACTACAAACTTTATTAATCATAAATACGTGATCAGGTTTTGGCTTGACAAAGATGGCGGCCATCTTGTTTTTACATGGATTAGTGTATTGTGGTCTTACTACCACTAGATGGCACAAAGAAACATGTCCACGAACGAAGACAACAGGTCTAAGTTAAGCAGAATGAAGGATAAGGTGAATTAAACCCAAAATGTGATGTCCTCATATGAGGACACAGTGTCTCAGGAGGTTATAGACTGTCTTTTCTTTTCTTTTCTTTTCTTTTCTTTTCTTTTCTTTTCTTTTCCTCTCTTGAATCCTTCAACTCTGTGGAAGTGCGGTAGCCACTAAATAGCTGGAGTACCCTTTTAGTCAGTCACCCTGCTCTTGTCTCGTACAGTCATCCTTTCCCTGTTGACACTGTTGAACATATGCCATTTTGATGGACACTTTTATCTGTACATTTTTAGGATGCTTTGGCCCAACTGGAAGTGATCCCATGACCCTGGCAGCACTGCCAGACCCACTCCACACTGAATCACATTATTAAAATGACTGTGATGTGTGCCTGTTCAACTTCAGGCATCAGCTGCTCGCAATGTAATGTTTCCAAACAGCTGTCGCACTGTCGGGTTGCCTGTGCGAGTGTGTAACAAAGAGAGAGTGATGGCAGCAGGAGCCCCCGTCAGGCCCGTGGGACAGTCGGAGAGGAGCAGACGGTCGTGTTGTTTCACTGGAAACATATGGTGAAACTCAAGTGTGTAATTTACCTAGGACTACGGGTGGCCCCGAGTAACACGCACACACATGCTCATGCGCACATGTACGCACACACACAGTGACAGGGTGTAATTTACCTGGGGCCTATGGGTGGCCCAGTATCCCGTTGCACTTGTCATACACACAGACGGCTCAAACGCAGTTCACACTCCCCTGGCAGAGACAGAGAGAGTGAAACTAATTTCCCCAGGCCTGCAGACAGGAGAGTAAGAAATCACACAATGACAGAGATGTTAGAGATCAGCGCACCGAAAGGTTCAGAGGCTGAGACTGCGTTTGGTGTATTGGCCCAGTGGAAGACATTACCCCCAAAATCTCAACCTGTGGGAGTCACTGCACACCCTGCATCACATCCTCTCCAATTCATCAACCTGGCTCCTTTTCAAAGCTGGCGCTGTCCTCCCTCGGAGAGAGAAAGAGACGAAGGTCATGGGAGCACCGGCGGAGGGGAGGAAGACAGATTAGAGGAGTGTGTCCCTCCCTACATTCCTGCACTGACCTTCATAGTAGTGTGTGTGGCACTGTAGCTATCATCGGCCCACCATGCTTTACAGTCGGTTGTTGTTGAGGGGTGGGATTATGGGCTCCTCCAACCTGCATGCCCCACCCCGATTCCACGGCGATGGAGCGTATCTTGTTTCGCACGAGGATTGACAGACAGGCAGTCCCAGACGTTTACAGTTGGCACTGTTTGAGGTGTCTGTCTGTGAAGGCTGATATGATAGCCTGTCTGCAAGTCGCTGTGTGTGTGTGTGTGTGTGTGTGTGTGTGTGTGTGTGTGTGAGCTGGTGTTTGATCTCCTTTCCCAGCCAAGGGGCTTTAACTTCACTCCAGGTGCAGAGAAGTCAACCTGAGGGCATGGGAGGCACATACAGTTGAGATCACAACCTTAAAGTACTCACACACACACACACAAACGGAGGCAGGAAGTTTCCTTGAAGCATTAACTCACACCGAGTAACTTTGCGGTTTTAACTGGTCCAGTGGTGTCACCGTAAAAATGCTTCTAGAGACTCAGCAGTGTGCTGTAGGATAAACAATCTGTTACCGCCTCCACACGTGAGCGTCAACCGTCCTGAAGAAAATACTGAGTGGAAAAAAAGTTAAGGTGAAAGGGCCAGCTGGTTCAGTGGGCAGTATAATGACATTGTGCAGGACAGGCTCTAAGCGTACTGTACACAGACGCACATGGAGTTGGTTTTCGTTGCTGCAGGTCACGTCTGATTGGGTAAATACGGTGGAGTCTGAGAGGCTGAGACATACTTGTTCAACAGGTGCAGTTTGGGCTGAAATAACCCCAAAACCATTAACTCTTATCAGTTGCCGTACACCGACGTTAAAGGTCTCCACTGCACGTCTCCCATTCCATTAGCTTAAATGAAGCAGGAATAATCGCGCTCTCTTTATTCCGCGGTATCTCCACACAGGAAATCTGTGTGGTCCATAATGAGCTCAGTAAACATCTGCTCCTCCTGTATTAAAGACCATTTTCTCCCCGTCTCATCCTGTAATATGGAGAAATTAGAGTGCAGGGACTCATTCGGCGTGTTTATACACACACACACACACACACACACACACACACATTGGCGGAGAGCAGACATAACATAAGGAGTCCAAGTGTTTTTATACTACCCCAACTGACGCTCTAACATACCATCTCAACACCACAATTTTCCATCCACAACAGTAAAACACTACCGGGTGTCCTTGGTGTGTACGGTCCCTGAATACCAGGGTGTGTTTTTTCCGTTTTTTAAAGTGCATGGTACTGGGGTTTAATCCAAAAAGCAGGTTTACTGATTTTCTGGAATCTTTTACTAATTTAAAGCCCCTTAAATGTGGAATATGTGACTTTTAAGATACTTTTTTTAAGAGTTTTACATCATTAAACTCAATAAAGCTGCTTTTTTGGAACAAGCCCCTCATCATTTAACTGAAATAACACACTGTTTATTTAGCGTGGCAGTGTTTCCATCAAAACACTGTGAGACACAACAAAGGCTTGGTTATGCAACTGCCCATGGATGCGACATATATGGAGGAACAGCACCATCTAGTGGCACAAAACAGAAACACAAATGTGTCTTCAGAGAACAAAATGCAAAGCTTGGAAGGTTTAATAGCTTTTATTATAGAAACAACTTAATGGATGTCATAGCTAAGGCCCATGACACTGACAAGACAAACAGAAGCAGACATGACTCCTCAGACGACGACACCAGCTTCCATCTTGGCTCCTCCGCACCTACACTGGTGTATCTGGAGTAAACCATTTGGATTAACCTAATCCAGCAGATTGTTCCACGTCCTTCCAATCCTCATATTTCAGTCTTTCCTGTTCCTGAAAAAGTCTGTTGATGGTAAACTTGATGAACGTTTGCATTTCAGGAGGATCGTCCTCACTTGCTCATCTCCTTCTGGACCTCGTCAAGGATCTTCACCTCCAGTTTGGACGTGTCGTACTCCTTCAGCATGTCGTACTCCTGCCAAGGCTGTGCCCACTTCTGGGCGTGCTCCATCTGCTCCGGGGTCAGGGCCAGGTCGAAGCGGATGCCTTGGATTTTGAACTTGGGTCGTTCCCAGCGTTTGGACCACGGCTTTGGGCGCATCTTTACCTTGACCTGGTGAGTAGACGGAAGCGCGCAGTTACTTGACATGCTAATGTGATGTAGTCCTTGTAGGTCAGACTAGGCGTGTCAGGATATACCGGTATTGATGATAACTCTTGGCCACAGTAATTGTGAAGTGAAAGTCTGCTATCGTGTAAGATAGCACAATAGCACGATATCAGTGTTACTAGAAATTATACAAATAAAGATCCAAGCAACTTTATAAAAAGAGCCTGAACAATAGTAAGTACAACAAATAAGTCCGGAGAAGCCCCGTTTAATCCAGCTCTTTGTTATAAATCAAGATCCATCCTTGAGCTCTCTCACCTTATTGACAGGCACCTCTCCAGTGGTGGGAATGGGCACCGGCTTCATGTCCGGGTCCACGGTGCTGTACTCGCTCAGAGCGTCTCTCAGATACATCAGGTTATCGTCCAGCCTCTTCTCCAGCTTCAGCACTTCAATCTGCTGGATACGGGGGCTGTAGATCTCGTAGCAGATCTCCACACCTGAGACACACACGCACATTAAGAAACACATGATTGAAGCAGGTGTTTTGCCTGAAGGCCACCAGGTTCATGGCCAACACTGAAGTAGAGATGTGGACAAATATGGAGGGACATGGACAGGCAGACTTTACACTGAAAAGCACTATAATTTCACATTTACAATTTCTGAGAACAATTTGGTTGACTCAAAACTAAGAAAGAAAACAACCCTCACCTTGGCCATCGATGATGTTCCTCAGGATAAATGTGGCTCCCAGCCCCTTCCCACCCCTCTGGATACAGATGCCAACAAAGCGGTTAGTTTTCCCACTGGCGTTGGGGTCGGCCATGGTCACAGCCAGGATGCTCCCTTAAAACAAAAATCATTTGCACCATTTAAAGTGGAAATAGACAAGGCTTTTTGTATTTTAACTTATAATTTGGAAATGAACATTGATTGCAAGATTAAATGGCTATAGAATGAAGAATGACACCATCTACGTTTAGATTGGTTTCTTATAAGCCTCTCCTTCACTATGCAATTCTGGCTGCCACTCCGTACAGTCTCCCAGGAAAATTAAGGCTCAATTAATGGCACAAACCAAAACAGGAAGAGGATAGCACTTTTATTTTCCACGGTAGCCATCCCCAGTTACTAAGGAGTATCAGTGTAAAAGCCTTTGCACACTGATTTGGCTTTTTCCTTCTGATACTGTCACACAAATAGGACCTCATATTGTGTCAGTCACCTTTGCACACTGACACTTTCGCCTGTCATTAAAGTTTTCTGAACAGGTTCAGAGTTTTTCACATCTGTCACAGGCCAGACAGGGTTCAAGAATCAACAATCAGTGAAGAAAATGTGGCAGTGGGACACATCCACCACAAGACAGAGGAACAGGTGACACAATATCCGCTCATAACTCAGATACAGTAGCTCACTTTCAACAGATCAGATAATAATATTCAGGTGGATGATGATGAGGAGGAGGAGGAGGAGGAGGAGGATGAGGAGGACTGTACACAGTAAGTAAGTGTGGAGACAGAGAAGGAGGATAGCTCTGCCCCTTCATGCAGCTGTGGTGCCAAATGCAAGACACCGGGAGAGAGTGGTGACGACCAGATAGGTGACTCCAGTGGAGAGAGGCAAAGGAGGGAATGTGTACATTCATTTTGTCTTGTATTGCAAATTGTCTTAAGGAATAGAACAGTAAAAGGCATCGGACTCAGTGTACAAGGATAGTTGATTTAAAAATAAAAATGAAGGCCAGTTACTAAAGTGTGGTTGTATCCTGACAGCTGGGACAACTAGCTTTAGTGACGAAATATTACATCCAGCTGTGATAAATACACTTGTATGAAGTGGAAACTTTGTCTATATGGGGACTTGGACTAGCAACCCTCAGGTTCCCAAGCCAAGTCCCTACGGGCTGAGCTACTGCCGCCTTCTCCAGGTGTCAAGATGAGAAAATGAAATAGTTTGGGTGATCTTACACCATCACCTCAAGGTGAGAATGTAACTGGTTTCTTACCAACATAGAATTCAGGGATGTCGAGCACCTTCCTCCTGCGGATCATGTCTTTCCTCTCCATGAAGAATTTAAAAGGGTCTGTTCTCTGTCTGGGAGGGAGGAACTCTGGGCTCAGCACCCTGAGAGGAGAGACACAACCGGGACAACACGTTAAAACACATTACCGTGCACAGTATGCAGAGTTAGTGTGTGTATCAGTGAGTGTCAGCTGGAGGTCGCATAAACATCATACTTCCGCTGAGACACCTCAGTCTGTGTTTTATCCACGATGACAGGTTTGGATGGAGGGATGAACTTTGGTGGCTCCTCGCTGCTTCCCGCAGCAAGACGACACACAGATGTGGATATGAACCCTGTACGTAACAAGACAACAAGACGATAATCAGTCAAAGTGATGGGAAGGTTGAAAACTGCTAGCTAACGTTAACAGTGAACCGTTAGCCACGTTAGCTCGTGGCTCATGGATGTACACGTACTGCTTATGTTTAAAGGCTGACAGCACATTATAAAGTATAACACATAAACAGGAGCTTGTTCAGTTTACTTACGTTCATTCTGGAGCCGGAGGTTCCGTAATAGCCTCAGTGAAAACATAAATTTGTCCAGCCCTACAGCACAAGCTGCCATGTCTGACCTTCTGTTGTCGCATGTGAGCTCGGACGGAAGCCGCGTAGGGCAAACGTCACTAAAACGCGCTTTGTTTGACTCTGCAGTGAAGTCAGTTGTCCACAAGATGGCGGAACTGTTATGTCGGTTATAAATACATAATATTATTTGGTCCTATTTCAAGTGCAAAATTGTGCTGTTGGTTTCTGAAGTAAGCACCCAAAATACTTTAAAAATAGAATAATTCATTTAAAATTAAATTAAATTAAAACTCAACATATCAAATTATGTTTGTTGGTCACACATTAAGTCGTCACTACACAGTGTGTTCCAACGTATTGTGAAATTCATTTGTGCTCAGCTCCAGAAGGCAACTAACAAATAGGAAATAAATAAATAAATAAATAAATAAAAATGTTATGCATTTATAATGAGTGGATATGTATAGTAAGCAACATGTTACCAATATCACAGAGATAGTTTTATTTATTTATTTATTTATTCATTTATTGTTGTTGGGTTTTCTTTTTTCATTTATGGATGATTCTGATAATCTTTTTTTAAAGATGTGTATCTTTATATAAATTCTGGATATTCTAAGTATAAGTAAGAGACCATAATTTTACTTATGATACTTAAATTATCATAAGTGAGCACTCATTTGGGGACAAAATTAATCATGAAATTAGCAGAGGACTTTTATTTTGACAAAATTAAAGATAGTTACACTATAATTTATTGCAGAAAAGGAAACATTTGCGTGTACAAATTCACCAGAATGCAAGTAATTAAGTTGTTTTTTATTAAATATTAATTATATTTCAGATAAAACAGTACGTTGTACAGATATATATTTAATCATTTAGGTCTGATTGCGGGTCTTATAACCGTCTGTCGAGATATTCTTAGACACTGGAAGACAACAATGGCCCCGGGACTGGTAGAAATAGCATCTCATGAATGTATGCTCAGTAGAATAAACAGCGATCAGGAGAAATGAGCATCTCCTTGGGACCAGTTATGGAGGATAAGCCTACATAATTATGAACTTGCTCTGTGATCATGTGACCCTGCAGAGTGATGTTTGAGGGCGTATGTGTGACATGTTTGTTAGTTTGTTTTCTTCTCTTTCCTTGTGACTTATTTGTTAATGTTTCTTTATGTACTAGAGTCTACCTCCATATTATAAAAAATATGTGCCCAGAAAATAATATAGCCATTTACCAAGCCTTTCAAAAGAAAATAACATAAAAATCATTGCATACATTAAAGTATATGAGGGAGATGAAAACCTAGATATAATACACCGTATTTGTTTTTATTAGATATAGTTTTACCAGTTATTTATAGAGGTCATAACAGCTTTCTTATTAATTGTTGGAGGAAATGAACTGTTTGATGCTTGAATTTTTCTAGCAGAGGATCCCCCCTTCACTTTCATATGTGGCCCCCCGCCCTCCACTGCTGAAACATAACCTACGCCCCTGTACTGCAGCATGTGTCTGCTAGGGAACTCTGGGTCTTTGAGACCATGCAGGGGAGCGGCGGTCCTCCAGGTGGGCTACCTCCACAACACAACACGCAGTTAGAAATGCACTGAGAGAGAGAGCAGAGCGCCGCTGCAGCCCCACAGGAACGTCGATCCACACGGTGTGTGCCAGCAGTGTGGTGTGAGGATGAAGGAAGACTAGATAGATATAGACATGATGGGACCGCACATCTGAAACCCCCAATGTTGCTGCTGCTGGACTTTCTAATGCTACGGAGAAACTCAAAAACTTCGAGGCTTCAAGGATGTTCTTCTCAGATGGGACTCTCTCAGCCGTCAGTTATGCGCTCCTGTTGGGAATAACGTGTCTGAGCGTCCTGTGCGATCTCACCAAGGGCTCTTCAGACTTCTCAGGTTGGGATTTCTCATGTTGTGTTTGTGTTTTGGTGCGTAAAAGTAGTGTTTTCCAAGCTTTCAAAAGCAACGCATGGACAGTGGGGCAATGGGCAGTGCGTATTTTATCCTGCGTGTGTTGTCTGCGCCACCTTACAACTCCTAGATGAATGAAATGGAACTTGGATAAGCCATTACGCACGCTTTTAACCGCTGAGTACGACTCCCAAAACAACTCCAAGCAGTGATTTTGTGTCTCATGAGCCTCTCCTCTGTGGACGACCCGTGGCTGTGGCGTGCTGCAGCATGCACACTCAAATGTTTGTTTGACAAACCGAGTAGGAAACAACTTAAACATGCGGAAAAGTCCAGTGTTGTTATCTTTTGGCTCATTCTGACCCACATACGGCACTTCAAACAACAGGTTCCCTTCCACTAAAGCCATCTGGCTGTGGGGATTAAGGGTTGGGTTATCAGTCCAGCATGGATCTGCAACACATATCCCATTGATGCAATTGAGATAAACGTGGTTAATGTGTTACTAGATGGGAACTATTGTCTAGACCAAGCCTGGCCTTTTCCTGCAGATTTAAAGCAAACAGCAGGTTCAATGCTTCATATAGGCTCTACCCAGTCTGTAAGGTGAAGTCAATGCAACTCATATCAGTGCCTTATTACCTCAAGTTTATGTGCAATCCGGTGTGATGGAATCTGAAGGCTTTTCTGCTAAGAAAAGGCAGCATATTACTAAACTAATGAGTGTTACATTAAAGGCTATTGAGCTCTGCTGAGCCCAAGGCAAGCCTGCAGGTTTTGTTTACAGTGCCATAAAACAGGAAGGGAGCTTTGTGTCGGTGTTAATTGGCCTCTAATGGGTCTAATGGTTGGAAACGAGCAGGCCAACACTGTGGGGAAAAGGTGCTAAAGAGCAGATGTATGTAACATGCCCTGTGTGTACGATTGTGTGCGCATGTGTCCATGTTGCAGCCTAATGAGCTGCTAAAGATCATGGGTGTAGTGGAGGCTGTTAACAAGGTGGCCTTTCTGTAATTGCCACGCATGTGTCAGTGGTTGTTGGTTTTGTCATAAATACTATGATTGAGTGGATCAGATGGTGGTTAATTAAGCAAGAAGGGGAAACTATTAGACCGGCTGATTCCAGATTTTCGCAGCCCGGAGCAGGTTTACCAATACCCCGGCTTAGACACACTTATGCAAATGCTTTGTCATAGGCAGGAGTTAATTTGTTGAAATCTCATCTTTGGTGTGATATTTCTTTGTTCTTGGTGTTTACCTCTGGGCCTTTGCTCACTACTTTGCTCCTGAGGGGGTGGGGAGGAGACACTGCTGTCATTTTGGGACCTTCCTTTTGAAGGAACGCCGGTGTTGAGTCTCCAGATGCAATTTGGTGCCCATGTGGGACTCTGTGCACCGTGCCTTTACAGAAATGCTGACCAAGCATCCCAAAGTGAATGAAATGAAAAAAGGGGACTCCGAATACCTCAGGGACAAAGAAATCCTTCAGTCCTCACATTCTTGACCAGCTGGAGTTTCCCTGGAGACAGAGGAGCGCTTTGATTGACAGGTGCTGCCGGGGTGCAGGGTGACAGAAGTGGTAGATCTAACATCTGTCACTCAGACCTCTTGATGGTTATATGGTTGGATCAGAGATGGTGGACAATGTGGCCACATCTGCAAGTCTTATTTATCTAGTCATATGCTCAGTGCTTCCCAAACAGACATAGGGACCTGAACAGAAAGCAAAACTTACCTATGCTCTCTTCAAAGCCAGGCTCCATTAACAAAAACAGTAATTTTACTTCCCTGAATACAGGAGCTGCCTGGCTGCTACCGCCGACTCGATCGGTTAGTTTGTTTGTCTAATTGTGTGACTTAAGTGTTTTCTAGGGTTAGTTCCGATCCACCAGTCATAATAACACAAACAAACTAACTGATCGAGGCAGCGGTTGACCAACATCTCCTGTGTTCAGCGAGGTAAAATTACTGTTTTTGTCAATGGAGCTTGGTTTGAAAAGAGAACATGGAGAAGTTTCACTTATATGCCAGTTTCCCATCATAAAGGCCAATCTATTTGGGAGGTACTAAGGGTGCGACTTGATAAATGAGGCTTGGATTATACTGCAACAGTTCAATTCATCAAGAATTTCTCTGTTTTTGGATTCTTCGTTCTTTCCAGAATCATGCAAGAACAATGTTTTCCTCATAAATTCAACATAACACAGGGTTAGTAACTGATATACAAATGGTCATTTGCAGAGTCAAGTATTCCTTTAACATTGCAGGATAGTGCATTTGTCCTTTGTGCGCCCTGCCAGTTATTAGTTTGTGCTTCTCTCTGCCTTGCGTTTGCGTCATTTTTTGACAACTGGAGTAAATGGCAGTTTCAAATTTCAAAACAAACCATGTTGCTGAGTGATTTGATTCTGTCTCTCCCCCCCTGTTATCATCTTCTATTATACAGCTGCCTGAACGGCTAATTAGAGGTGTGGAGCGAGCACAGCAACACTTCAGAGCCTCCAGGCTAACACGGATAGCAAGCCGGCTAATTAATGCTCTATATTTTACAAATTATCAATAGTTTGTTGTTGATTTTATACATGTTGTGTGCTCTGCGGTATAAATTTCCTCAGGTTTACTCATGTGAGGAGCGCTTGGCTTGTTACGTAACTGCAAACTATCCATTCTTAGAAATGTATGTAGTGCTTTTTTGCCTTTTTGTGCAAATACAGACGTCACTGCAACGCAAACACTGGATGGTGTCTTGCTGATTTTATCGCCAAAACAGAGCTCAAACAGTTAGCTGGTTAATTAAGTGGAAAAGCGGAAAATGAACCTGCAACTATTTTGGTAATCGATGAATCATAAACCTCATTGTTTGAGTCAAAGTGCCAGCTTTTCGGTTGTGAGGATTTGCTGCTTTTCTTTGCTTTAGGTGACAGTAAATTGAAAGTATGTGTGTTACCCGAGGTAGTAGCTGTTTCTGCTTTTCTGCTCCTGGATAACTTCATCAACTGACATAGACAGAAAACAGTTTACGATTTTAGTCAACACATAGTTGTGAGGGAAAGGGGAAGTCATGAATGCTGGACTGTTTGTTAAAAAAGCCGAAACAATAGCAGGAATCCAGCATTTGCTACAGCTGGGCCTTTCCACTGAGAGTTATTTACGAAACACAGGCGTATTGTATGTTTCTTTTAGCCGTGGAACATTTTAGAAACTGTCATTGCCACACAAACTATATGACGCTGCCAAAGGGTTACAGTGAAGCAACTTCTCTTCTCTTTCTCTGCCATAAAACCCCGCAGGCAAAACCCTATTTAACCCCAGTCAATGGGACGTGAGGCTGTTGAGGGGCCAAGGGGTCAACTGAGGTCAACCCATAGTAACTGTGAGTGTGTGGTTAGGGGGAGTTATCATCCATCTTGGTCTTTGTTCCCCCTCCTGTCGAAACCTCATCACACGTGTTGACCACTGTTGGGAGAGGTGGAAAGAAAGTCAACACAGCGCTGTTTCTTCAATGTTATGAATATAAATTAAATTCAGAAGAAAATGAAGATGTTTGGATAACTTTGAAGTCAGGCTTGTGAAGTTTGATTTGATCATTATTTCTGTGTTGCATTTAGATCTCTTGATTATCTTAAGTATCCATTTTGATGGAAAGATTTGAACAATTAAAACACAATTTAATTTGTACTGTAGGTCATAGAAGACCGTTTAAACAGCAAAGAACGTAGTACCTAATTTGGTTCCAGAGATAGATGGATAAATTAAACCATGAGCAAAATAATTTGGATGATGGCTTACACTTTTTGTTACCCTAAAGTGAAAAACGTTTCCAATTCAAAGAAACCTTATCATGTGTTGTTTAAAACTAGGTTCTTCCATTAACTGTCAAGTAGTCATTGTTTTAACAAAAACAACAAATAATTGAACTTTGGTCAGAGCCAGGGACTCTCTATGACCAGGAAAGATAAAGATGCTGTAGTTTTCTGGATTTACATGCAGAAAATGGGAACCCAAGGATGTTTGTCTGCCTTGATGAGAAAAAGTATTGATCAGACAATTACACCTGAAATGACGGGTCACTTAATCTGTTAGTTTTAATTTATTTGTAACATTTTTTCTTGTCTTAAAGGGTAATTACGGTATTTTTAACCTGTAGCTTCTTTGTCATTTTTTGTATAACATTAGAACCAACACTTTTTGAAAGTGGTCCAGTATTTAATGAGAGTGCTGGAGCCGGCAGCCTAAAACAGGCTGCATTGTAACCACTTGAGAGCACGTTTGCAATGTACAGCCAGTAAAAGTGCTTGTTTTTGCCACTGACAGGCTCCTATTATTACTCAGTCTCAGCACATTGTGGAAAGGATCCCAACAGAGATAGGCCTTTTTGTTAAAGAGGAAGATCCTTTTTCTTCAACCAAAAACAGCCTGATATCACCATTCCCAAATACACCAGACTCCATTTAAAAAAAACAGTAATTTTAGCGTACAGAGCCAGCAGATTTTCACTTCTAACTGGGTGAATTAAGGGTTTATTTCATACAAACCAGAGCTGGCAATTGCTGGAACAGTGGCGAGACGAACCAAGATGGGTTTTGTGAGCTTCATTTGTTTCTGTTAACTTTGAATGAATTGTATTTCACAATGATAAAAATGACTGTTTAAGTAAATGGAGTCTGGTGGCTTCAGTTACAGCAATTTTCGGGCTATTTGAGGAAACAAATGGATCTTACTCTTTGACAAAAAGGTCAGTCTCTGTAGGGATCCTTTCAATAATTTGTTGAGACACTTGGAATAATAATCTGAGCCTGTCAGTGGCAAAAATGAGCAATTTTTTGGGACGTACATGGACGGTGCACTCAAATGCTGGGTGATTACATTGCAGCCTGTTTCACTTCTGGACTTCTGGATCAGTTACAAAATATTTTCATCAGTCACGGAGACAAAAAATAAAAAACATGGGAAAATAGGATACAGGTAAATAAAAAAAGGAAGTTACCCTTTCAATTATCGCAAACAGAGTATTTAGGGGTTTCTAGACTCGCTGAAATTGTGATGGATATTTTAAACAAATTCCTGACTCTTCATGGACTCAGTGATCAATAGGTAAATGACAAGAAATCGAAAATGAAAATAATCAATAAGCTGTAGCCTAAAAACAGTGTATCAATGAAATAAATTTACTAGTTGTTTGATTTTGTGGTGTAAAAAGATTGCGGAGCTTGATCCTTCCTAGGTGACAGATCAGCTGATTACTTCACAATTCACTTCATGTCTAAGCTGCCTGACACTGCAGCCAATACACACACAGACACACAAATCCACCGACGCTATTACTCTATGGGCAAGTCCTGGATTAGGCTACCCCTAACTGCCCACACATACACACAAACACACCCCTCCACGTATTACTGAGCGCTACTCAGGGCCCCTCAAATCTTAATCCGCTCTGATTTTGGAGTGGATATGGGTAGCACACTGAACCTCATGCTCTCCTCTTTCAGCCCCTTCCCCCCACTCACACACTCCCCAGCACCCCTGCCTTCTTTCCCCAGCACCACCCAGCACCTCCTCCTCCTCGCTGCCTCTACTCCTCCCTAGGGCTTGCCTGATCACTGTTTCTGTGTCTGTGTGCGCCAGGTGAGCTCTGTCTAAACAAATCCTGCCTCCCGCTTGTTTTGTCTACTGCGGTGGAGGCAGGCGGCTAGGCGGACAGCTAGGGCCTGGCATAAGGCTGCTTTTCTCTCCAGCTGAATAGAGAGGGGGGGTTACTGCTGCTATTCAAAGGGTAGGCTCTGTGAATGAGGTTCCCAAAGGAGGGAAGTGTCAAGAAATTTCGATTCATTGCGTGATGGTATCAAAACACACAGAGTTCTTGGGTGTCAACAAGGGAGGGAGTTCTTTTATCTCATGTGTTGTTTTGCTACATACTGAATAAATAACATGTTTAATGCACTGTACAAGTGATGTCAGGTTTGAACTATAATCCTCCATTCATTTCATTTGTTAAATCCACCGAAATTCTTTATGGAAAGGTGACAAGTTGCAAAAGGATTTGGTCGGGGCATGATAACGTTTTATCAAATCCAAATGCAGTTTGAAATCCGCTCATCAAATCTAAATCCTTGTGAAATCCATTTAGTTGTTGCTTTCATTGAATTTAAGTGACAGAAGTTATAGATAACAGTTTAGATCTACACCGATCAGCCAAAACATTAAAACCACTGACAGGTGAAGTGAAGAACAATGCAGTGATCTGTGAGGAAACCTGTGGTCCTGGCATTCATGTGGATGCTACCTGGCGTGCTCTGTCCACCCAAACACCGTTGCAGACCAAGTACACCCTCTCATGGTAACGGCACTCCCAGATGGCAGTGCCCCCCTCAGTAGGAAGGCTCCATGCCACACTGCAAAAACTGCTCAGGAATGGCCTGGGGAACATGACAAAGAGCAAAATGCATCAACCTGGCTTCAGAATTCCCCAGATTCCCCAGATCTGATCAAACATTTGTGGGACATGCCGGTACCTCAGAGGTACCCTCAATCCACACTGGGGCCTCCTTGGATTGGACTTGGCTCTGACCCTGTTGAGAGATGGACACAGAACCTCTGAGGGCGGCCCTGTGGTATCTGGCACCAGGGTGTTGCCAGGGGATCCTCTGAGTCCTGTAGGTTTTGAGGTGGGGTATCTCCACGTCTCATGGATGCTCGATCAGATTGGAATCTGGACATTTGGAGGCCAGGCTGACACCTTGAGCTCTTTGTTATGTCCCTCGAGCTATATGTGAACAGCTTTTGAGGTGGGCGCCTTGTCCTGCTGGGGAGGCCATTGCCATGAGGATGGGTTCTTGGTCTGTACCAGTGTTTAGGTGGTGCGGGTCAAGTCGTATCCACATATGTGCCAGGACCGAAGGCTTCTCAGCTGGCCAGCTGTAGGTTGTTTTTATGTTTTGGCTGATCGGTTTAGAACTCAGAGATTTACATTTAAGTTGCTTTTTACCTACTGAAAAGAGAGCAAAGTTACAGTGTACAATTAGATAGAAAATGTGTTTGTTTTACCAACTGAGCAACATACAATGATTTGTATGATATTTCAAGAAAATGCAAGTACAATGGTAGCTAATGAATTAGCACCCCACAAAGTATGTTAACTGCTACATATTTAACGTGAAGTTACGTAGGTTAGGATTAGGAAACGATATACCTTGGTCTCTTGGTTTCACACCAGACATGAACATTGGTCTCGTGGGGAAAAGACCTATGTTGTTTGACCCATGCACCACCCCAACCTTCCTGCGTTTGTGAATTTTCACTCCTTATGCTTCTGCCCTTCTTTACTCCTGTCAGCGCCTTGGTCACGTGATCGCAGCCTTCCGAAATAAGTGGGTTATCCATGCCTCACAGCAAGAGGGATCCTGGTTTGAACCCAGGGATTCGAATCCCAGAGTGGGGGAGCCCTTCTGTGTGAAGGTTGCATGTTCTCCCTGTGTCAGCATGGGTTTTCTCCAGGTACATTCACATTGAATGTTTCAGTCCACAGTCCCACAGTGCAAGCTAACTCTAAATTGTCCATAGGTGTGAATGTGAGTGTGAATGGTTGTCTGTCTCTATGTGTCGGCCCTGTGATAGTTTGCCGACCCCACCTCTCGCCCAATGTCAGCTGGGGTAGGCTCCAGCCCCTCCACAAACCCCCAACAGGATAAGCGGTTATGGAAAATGAAATGAAAAATAGAAAAATTGTGGTGCATTACTCTTTGTAGTTAAACATACGAAGAGTACGTGAGAGCAGCCTGAACTGAGAGATGTATCTAAAAGAGAACCAGCTATCAGAACGCACAGAAGGTTATTTTAAATGAGAGGTAATTGATATAGAGGTTCATCCAGAAATGTGAATGCTAAGGAGGATTTATCTCTGACATTTGAAACATTATATCCAGTCATTTATCTGAGTGTTGTGGAACAAGAAGCATTAATAGCTGAACGATGCTGGATATATATAACAGCGTTAATCCCATCTTTAAAGTTCGGTGCTAACAAGATTTCTCTGGCAGCCACAATCTAAAAAGTAAAGAGAAATGTGAAGCTGAAGAGCCTTTGGGTGTGGATATGTAGATAGCTTCTCAGTGTGTGCGCTCCTGTGTGCTTTTAGTGTGTGTGTTTGTGTAATTTAAAGTGGAAGTCTGGCACAACGCGATGGCGATGAAAGACGTGACCTACTGTGTAAGTTCCTCCCCCTGGATACAATAAGTACATCAACAAACACACACACACACACACACACACATAAAGCAACGGTATGGTGTTGGTGTTGAGAGAAGGGTGTTTACAACAGGAAACAACTCTTCCCCTCAGCTCCCTTTCAGCATGAGGAAATTAAATTATCCCACCTCACACTGCAGTAAACATGGAAGCTTTAAAGTCATAGCGTCACTGATTGAAAAGTGAACTGTTGCACAACTTGAGCTTTTTAAAAATGAATTAATTTCTTATCTACAACAGTGCACTGATGGGAATTCCCAAATAGAAAGAAAAGCTTTGAATACAGAAGTTTTAGATTAATGTCAGAATGTGTTCAAAGTAGACGTAGCCTTTAAGGGGATCTTTGTGTCAACCGAGTCAAGTCCTGGCATATAAGCCATATTAACGTGCACCAATCAAAGTATGTTTTTGTCTCGTTGCCAAAATATGTGCTGGAAGAAAGCACATCCTGACTGAGGTAATGCTTATTAAATGATTTGGCTGATGTTGGGGCAATATTACACTAAATTAAGTCCCGGTATGCCAGTAATGTCCTAGTACCACAAAAGAAGAACAAAAGATCACGAGCAGAAACACACTTGTCAGGAAAACTGTCCTGCAATCAGTGAGATGAGAGTTTACCTTTGAGCATTTCCAGTGTTATAAATCTATAAAAAGTAATTCTGTGCTGTCACACAGAGCAGTAATGGGGATGATGTTTTGCTCATTCTGTGCAAAGGTAATGTTACTTTTAAGGTGCATTACTTTTAAACGTGACACTAGTTTCAGTTTCCAGTATTTTTTTCAATATAAAACCAATGAGATAGTAGAAAGTTTATCGCAGAAAATGATTTTGTCAGTGGAAAATTGTTGGCATGGAAGACTGTCCAAAGAACCAAAATTAGTTCATATATGCAGGGGTTTTTTTTAAAGCGGGAAACCTGCTAAAAATAGGTGATAGACGTCCTTACTTTTTTTTTTTTGCTGCATGAGAGGGGATGACATGCAGCAAAGGGCCATAGGCTGGATTTAAACTCGGGCCGCTGCGGCAACAGCCTTGTACATGGGGCGCCTGCTCTATCCACTAAGCCACCAACGCCCCAAGATGTCCTTACTTTTAATATCTATTACTTATTCAGTCTCTCTTTCAAAGTCTGTGATAACTAATTTGGAGTGATGTTTGAGCGCTGCTTGGGCATCCTCCAGGACACTCTAAGTTCTGATATTGTTGCTCCTGGATTGCCCCTCTAAATCATTGTCGAGCAGCTGGGTAAGGGCATCCTTGACTCCGATGTCCCATCGTTCCATATCGGCCATGTTTTCCTCCATCTCTCCTATGCACTTCCTTATTCCTTCTATCTGAGTTGTCGTGTCTCGTATTGTCTGGTTTATTTCCATTGTGAATTCGTCCTTTTGGTTTTTAATGTCCTCTCAAAAACAAGTGCGAAAATCAGAGAGATCTCTCTTCAGTTCGGCCTGAAGCACGTCGTCCCATCTTGTCCCATTGAAATTTTGCTGGCCGCAACTTCACCCTTCTTAGTCCCCATTCATTATTAAATCGATGTGTACGGCTTTGTGTGAATATAAATCCTTGAACTGAGGAAATTTAAGGCTGATACTGGAGCTCTGTTGTTGGGCTGTCACTCCATGTAGCATGCCACCGGAAGTCCATTTGGATTAAGAACTTTGTGGTGGCCCATCATTATATTGCACTGTAAAAGGGGTGAAAATTAGGGCATCCACTCGGATGTCATATTTCCATCATTGCTGATCAAAGTCAATTGGAGCTGGAGCCGATGGATACCCTTGACTACTGCAGGGTCATTTTTCCTAGGAATGAATGCTGATTGCAACCTTTCTCTCTAAACAAAACCCAGATGTCTGTGGGTATAAGTGTTTTTTGTTGAGTAGGAAAAGGGCTTAATAATAAAAAATAATGAGGGACCACTTACCTTAATTCCAATAATCCCCAAGTAGTCTGATAAATGTACCACTGGACCGAAAGCCCATTAGTTTGAAAGCAAACTCACATTGCTGTCAGGGCCGTTTTTTCCGAAAACATACCACAGACTCTCCTTTACAAAAGCACATGGCAAGGTATTATGCAGAATGACATCAGCGGACCTCTGATTGGCTGGTACTTGTTGCCTTTGTTGGTTGGGTTGGTTAGGTTTAGGCATGAAGAGTGAGATTGGTTAGGGTTAGGGTAAGAATATCTGTATAGACTAATCAGAGGCAGAGTATAGGGCATGATGAACATGATTTTGCACAATAATAATTAGCCTTGTGTTTCTGTTTGGGAGAGAACGTAACGTATTTTTGGAGACACGGCCCATGTACGTTTGTTTTTAGGATAAGAGGCTGTCGGACAAACAGGCTTTTGGTCCAGACTATTTAGGCTTTGGATTATGAATCGCTGAAACAACAGCATGGCACCCAAATAATGCCTATTGTCTGTTTGTGAGCTCTTTGATTTCCCCATGTTGGTTCATTTTAGTTACTACAGTCCGTCTTACCCTGATTGTTCAAGGCGTGACTGTCATGCTGCTCTGCCATTCTGTATAAAAGGTACGATTGCACATGTTTTACATATTCTACGTCTATGCACAGCAATATGCTATACTGTAAATGGGTGTTGTCAGTATGTTGACTGAGGCCTTACATTGACTGTTAAAAATCACTATAATCTCAGTGAGAGTAGGTGTCACTTTTCAAACAGTGTCTGTCTCAGACCTGATTTTGGGGTGAAACTCCCAAATTAAACCCAGACTGCATTCAAAATGACCTACGCAGGCTGTGGCGGAGACCTAACTGCCGGCTGAACGAGGCTGGATGTCTTCATGGAGGCTTATAATCAGCAGAAACCAGTCAGCCCTTAATATGATAATCATTATTTAGCATAGATTCCTGTCAATCCCTAAAACCTCCCAACTTTATAGTAATAACTGTTATTGGGGAGAGAAGAGGGGGTCTAATTCCTAAAGCGTTTAACTGTAAAGATGTATATGAAGACATCGCAGGTGTGTGTTTGCACTTGCCCTCTCTTGCGTGGGGGAGGTTTAAGAAGCCCCAAAGAAAACACAGTGAAACGTGTGAAGGAGATTCTTGAGTGACACCCCGGCGTTGTTGCAACCAGCTGAAGTTCAGCGAGCAGCGAGCTCTCTTCACATCTTTGCCATCTCTGTTTAGGCAACAGTTGTGTTGTTAATTAAGAATGCACTCATTTGTCATATTTGGAAGGCAGACTATATTTTCCAGTGATTGTTTAGTGAGCAGAAAGCTCATGGGGAATCAGATAAGTAGCACTACCTGCTGCTGCAAGCTCTGAGGGTTGCACCAAACCAGTTAAAGGATGAAACTGAGCTGTAGATAAACTGAAACAAGTGTTGAGAAAGAGATGGGTGGGTGTGTGCGCCTTGGCAATTATCTCCTCATGTCCACGCCACTTATACGCGCTGGCTGTTGAATAATGCTCTCAACGAGCCCTGCGACACACACTCGCAAAACCAATGCACACACCTTTTCTGCTCCTGCATCTCAGAGAATGTCAACCATGCTTTGATGCCCCTCCTCCACCCGTCCGTCTCCTTTTTTCTGTCTTTCTCTCTGTTTTCTGAGAGCTGATTTATGTTTGGTTTAGGAGTCAGCATGTCCGCCTTGATCTGTCTTCCTTTTTGTTCTTTCTTACCTTCATCCTTCAATCCTCTCCTCCCTCTCCGCCTCACACTTTCTTCAGTGTAAGAGAAGAAAGAGAACATTTTGAACACCATTAGTTTTTATGGTTTGATTAAACCCCCGGAGGAAAAGAGAGGGAAAGAGAGAGACAGAGGGAGATGGAGAGGTAGAGAGGTGGGGCACAGAAGGGCCAGTTGGAACAAGGAGGCATTGTGTAGCCCCCCAACTGTGTCGGACTGACAGTCTGCATTACAGCACGCTACAGCAGCCCGCTCCCCAAAGCACTGCTAATCTGTTGCTTACTGGCCCCTCTGGCTAGCTCAGGTAAGGGGGGAGGGAACCGGAGAGAAGGGGAGAGAGATTTTCTCTTGTTTTTTCCATGTTTAAGCCAAAATCATTCCTACCAGGCCTACTGAGGCCACAATTATTTAATTTGTCACATTGCGTCATTGTTAAGTCTTGTTAGAGCTGCTGTTTCCTGATCTTGGGCTGTTGGCTCATTGGTTTGTAGCAATTCTGATGAAGTATCATTGGTTGTAACTGCTGTCAGTTTACAGATTACAGATATTTTGTTTGGTGAAGGACTCATTGTTCTTCATAGTAATGCTTTGAGCTAAATGCTAACATGGCCACAGTGGTTAGTAAACAGAGGAAAGCAGCATGGAGGCCAGTGAAAATGTTACAGTGGTTACTTGTTTTCAATATCTATAACTTATGCAGTCTCTCTTTCAAATTCTGTGCCGACTAACTTGGAGTGATGTTCGAGCGCTGCTTGGATGGAGGACTTTGGGTTGGCCCATCATCTATTGCACTGGAAAAGCTGTGAAAATTAGCATGTCCATCGTTGCTGAACAAAGTCAATTGGAGCTGGAGCCGATACATACCCTTGACTACTTGCCGATTGCAGCCTTTTCCGACTAAAAGATAGGAAAGTCTGACTGGGACTGGATATCTGGCATGCTAGAAAACTGGAGAAGTCTGACACGACTGACAAAGAGCATCAGCCAATGAGTGGCGGGATATGTCAGTGGAGTTGCTTATTTGGGCTTGCTCTCTAAACGACGCCTTTCTCTATCCGTCTAATAAGTTATTTAAGCGCATGATAGTCGCTTCTTTTGGGCTTGTTTCCATAGCCCTTGTTGCTTGTTTTTCTCCCAAGATCTGGCAACACTGACAAGCCGGCTGGCAAGCAACAACAATGGCGGCATCCACGGGATCACGTGGACCGCGTTGTGTTTAGACCCAGGCCCTGGAGGACGATCTGATTCAACACTGGGAAGAATATCCATGCCTTTACGATGTGTCATCTCCAAGTTAAAAAAATGTAGTTTGGTGACGTAACCGCGTTATCTGGGGCTATCTGGGGCGAGGGCTCGGTGGAGAAATCTTGTGGTGTGCACACACAGGTCGTAACGCAGTTGGAGAGACTCCCGCTGACAGAAACACACGTCGCCAGGTATGAACACTCAAAAGATCACGATAGTCTCCGCGACGCAAAATCAGGGTGAAAATCTTCAAAAAAAAAAAAAAAATAATAATTATTTGCCTCTCGCCATTGACTATCGTATATATTTTTTCAGAAACAAGGTCTATGCGACACCGTAAGGGAGAGGGTCCTTGTCTCTCTGTCTGGTCACAAACCAAACTATTGAATGTCTCCAAGGTCAGGGGATCAACAAAGTTATTGCAGTTGGTCGTCAGGGGAACATGAACGTCTGCACCAAATTTCTTGGCAATCCATCCAATAGTCGTTAGGCTACTAAGTCCATTTTTTTGTATTTAAACTTGAATAGGACTGGTAGAGAGGCAATGACATCACAGATCCGGCTCCACGAGGGCAATTTGTAATTGTTCTTTATAATTTTAAAACAAAAGCAAAACAATCAAAAAATTTATCCACGATTAAAATAATCTTTAGTCGCAGCAGTCGTACAGCAGAGGTTTTATGTGCAGCAGCTGACTTGGTACAAATGGAGGCTGTATATTCAGCAGCCAAGGAGTTTTACCCAAGGAGACCCCAGTTAGCTACAAAAACAAACTCTCCGTGAAACTCTGAATGAATAGAGCAAGGTAAGCTTTCACATTTAGTCTGGTCAGTCTGCTAAGTCCCATTGGACATGCTGCAGATGGCTTTTCACTCCCTCAGCTCCTCAGGAGTTGTTCTATTGCTTGTTTTCACAGAACAGCCCCCCGATAAGCTTGTTAATTCCCCAAAAAGCTCAGCCTCTCAGTGCCCACCCACTTCTACCTCTTTTTTTTTTTTTTTTTTTTTAAAGGAAATACCTCTCCTCTCTTCACAGTGCATGCCTGGACCTTGATAGAGGTATGCTGTCATGCTGTTATTGCATTAATTCAAGAGTTTTTGTGGGCTTTGTAAAAATAGAGTGGCAGAAAGTGATGGAGCAACGGGGAGACTCCCAAAAGCATTGTGGTCAACAGAAGCACAGCCAACATGACTCGGGCTGCAACTAAAAACTTCTTTTATTTTATATTAACCTGCCAGTTTATCAGCTTATCTGGACCCCAGGAAGAATAGTCTTCACTTAGGTGAAGACTAATGGGGATCCAAAATAAAACATAAAAACATAAAACAGTTATTTTCTCAATGGATAACTTTTTGGTCTCTTAAATGTCAGAAAAGGCGAAAAAAAAATCCCATCACATATTACCAAAGTCCAAAGTGATCATTAAATGTCTTGTTTGGTTCAGAACATGTTCTGTTTACAATGATATATAACAGAGAAAAGTGGAAAATGGCATCAGAAAATAGCTTAAAAGATGACTTACAAAATGGTTACATTAGTCAATCGACAGAGATTTATCAACAAAGCTGTGCAGCTCTACACCTGACATTTCTCACTCGTACTTTGCAGATATGCTCATGCCAACACCGTTTTCAATACCCCAGCCTCCTCCTTGTGTGCAATATTTTTGGTATTGTTAATTTGATGTATATGACCTTGTGAAATGAAAGTATTAGTGTTTGTGTCCTTTGTACTGTGATGCATTACACAGTGAACTTTGAGGTTTTGAATTGAGTTACAAGAGTGATTTAAATCAAATCTTTTATGTATTCAATTAGGCCATTAAAAAGTGGGCGTGCTTAAGCAGAATTTATACTTCTCCGTCAAATTGACGCCGTGTCTGTGGTGTAGGGTCTGCGTTGATGTAGAGCCTACACTGTAGCCTGATGTGCACCTCCCTAGAAATGTAACTACATGTCGTGGTGATGCAGACCTCCTGTCTATTTTTGTAAGCTGAAACCATTTCCCTCAGTGGAAACGAAGATTTAATTTACATTAATTTCACAGATAAGAAACAATAAATTGTGAAGACAACAAAGCCTCCACAAGATAGCATTTTAAGTCTTCAGTGTGATTTATCCTGGCCTCATATGAGTAGAGAAAATCTCTGCTAGTTGCTAGGCTAATTTATACAATGTAAAATGCCATAGGCCTGTGCTAATAACGTTAGCATGTTGTATTTGTTTGGAAAACGTGATTAGTGTAAAACAGTTGTGAATGGAGCCAAATTTTGTAACATTAACCTTTGTTAAATGTTGCTGATATCCTTCGCCTTATATGAGTAGAGGAAAAGTCTGCTAGCCGCTGGGCTAATTTATACAATGTAAAATGCTGTAGGCTTGTGCTAAAAACATTAGCATGTTATATTTCCCCACAAATATAACATTAGCATGTTATATTTGTGGGGAAAATGTGTCCAGATAAAGACAAATGCTTTGTCTGTGAATGCTGCGAGTTATAGTGAAGCTGATTTGTGTACTTGTGTTTGAAATTGTCTCTATTAAGCCATGTTTAATGTGTGTTTAACGTATGTTTTGAATCAACCAAACATTACAGCACTTCACAGAAACCCCACCACCGACCGGGTCCATGTCATTGGTTCGACAGCCCATTGGTTCGACATCCCATTAGTCCAACTGTCCGCGGTGCTGAACGGCTTGCGGCGGGCGTATGGTGCGCCGCAACCGGCTTGAGGCGGAGCAGGCTCACAGCTTATGTGTTTGTCACTTTCTTTTTCATTTTAACCCACACCATGATCTTTTCCTGACCCTAACCAAGTGGTTTTTGTGCCTAAACCTAACCAGACCTTAACCACAGGGCATCATGATGATTTCGGAACGGACTTCGGAACAATGAGTTTAATATGGTCGGAACAATGGGCCGTCGAACCAATGGGCTGTCGAACCAATGGGCAGTTCCCCCGCCAACCAGTGTTTTGGAGGTGTAACTGCAGAGTGACACAGACACACCACCACACAAGTATAAATGCTCACAACAGTGTAGGCCGCGTGCATAGGCTATGCCAAAGGCTCTGCATAGAGCTGACGCACAAGTATAAACCTCTCTTTACAGTTTAGTGCGATACAAAGCTGCAGTAGACAGTTGGCTCCACACACACTTCTTTTGCCATAAGATGAGGAGGAGGAAGAGGGAGAGATGAATGAATTCAACCTCTGCCACATTGTTTTGGAAGTAAAAGACAGAGGTTTTGCCCAGCACACACACCCTCCTGTCCCTCCCCATATTGCTTTTTAAGGTTACTTCTACAACTCACAAAGTGTGAAGTACAGTTTTATATGACTGGTGTGGCTAGCTAGTCACCCAAAGTCCCATTTGATTCGATGGACTTTTGTAAGTGCAGGATGAGTCATCAAACATTGAATTCATTTTAACCTGGTTTTACAGAAAGAGAAAGGACAGGGATTCTGATGTAAAATTCCACTGATACTGACTATTTTTGCATATATTTAGCATATAATGAGATAAATTCAGTCAGTTCACACAGAGACACAACATTAAAACTGGAGAAAATGTATTTTTCATTTCATGGTGACTTAAACATTAATCTATGTGTTAATTAAGAGGGGATTAGTTCTCCATTAGATTCAGATTCTTTCAGAGCAGAGCTTTTTCCGCCCACTCTAACTATATAACCATTTGGTCAATTCTTGAACGTGTCTCTGACTGAGGTGCAGAGACAACGAGTGAAAGGAGATAGTTTCTTAATGACCTTTCTGTCGCAAGCTCACCTCTCTAAGCCTTAGGCTACCTCTGCCCCACCCAACAATCACTTAAACCCAGTCCGCTGAGGTGAAGACGGCTGAAGAAAGACACATCTGTCGTTCACTTAATGAAGACAATAAAGCTCACACACTGATGCATCTGTCTGGTGTCTGCTGGTCTGTGGTCAGTGATGGGGCAGTCTGGCTGCCACTCAATTCTCCCAGGCCGTAAAAGTGACCATTAAAATGACAGATACCTCTTCCTCTCCCTATCTCTGTGTCTCTCTACCCGTCACACACTTTCTCCTCTGTGTGTCTCTGTGGGCGTCTGGACATGCATCCAAACATCAGGGAGGGTGTTCCCGGAACCTCTGTGCCCCTCACTCTTTCAACCCTCGCCCCCACATCCCATCCCATTAATGATAAGAAACACACATGCTCTCAGACTCAGTGTAAAAGTGTCCTGTTGCCTAGCGCCCTTTGACCCCTGGGGGTCATAAGGAAAGGCACGTGCTAACAGAGGTCATGGGAGGGCCTGGGTGGGACCACTGTTTGGTTTTTGGCGACTCTCTAGGGTAGACTTTGCGACCACGTTCCAACTGTGAGGCCATCTCTGAGCCCGGCAGATGTTTCATACCCAGTCACCCCCTCAGGATGAGCTTAGACAACAGACCCACAGGTGGACGTCCTCCCTTTGTCTGTGGGAATTAGCAAACGCCAACCCTGAAATATTAACTGTGGCCTTGCTGCCTTTGACTGTCAGCCCTAAGCTTCTCTTGTGGTTTCATTTAAGCCAGACCGTTCAGTGTGGGTCTGTTTTCTTGGCTGTGTGTGATTGTGAACAAGCAAGAGGAGCGTGTTGCGTTCATGTTCTCCTCCAGAGCATAAATTCCTCATCCCACCTGATATGTGTCTGACTTAGCATGTGACATCCCTCCTGTTTTCTATATTTAATCCCCGTCTCTTGTCTTTTTGCCTGGAAGATAGAACTCCACCTTGTTGCTGGAAACAACTGAAGCAAACATCATGCCCAGTTGTGGTTTGATGTGCAAGCTAGAATTTGCTGCCATCAGTCATATCAACTAATATTAATCATATCATAATCCTGTTTTTTGATTATCCAGCATGTATCATTGAAACTTAATAATCCTTTCATTTCAAAATTTAGCAGCATCAGTGTCCCTGGGAACTGTTGCGTTATTGAAAGACTCTGCATCTCAAGATTTAAATCCAATGTGAACACTGTGAGTGCTAACACAGAAAGTAGTGTACCCAATATGTAGTGAGGGGGGAAGTAAAGTCCCTTTCCCACTGGACAAAAAACCTCTAACACCCACTTACATCTTACTTTTGTATTTAATAGGAAAAGTCACAATAGGCATTCACTATCTAGTCAAATGACTCTGCAGTAGTCACGGGTATTGATTGGCTCTAGCTTTGATTGGCTGTGATGGGCTTTGATGGCAATACAACACTTGTGTGGAGGCGCTAATTTCGCCCCTTTTCCAGTGCTGTATGATAATAAACCACCAAAAATTCCTCCATTCAAGCAGCCCTTGAACCAGGATCAGAATCAGAAGTACTTTATTGATCCCTGAGGGGAAATTGTGATTCGTTACAGTCGCTCCAATGTAAAGAAAAGAGAATTATAAGAGGTAAGAAAAAAAAGAAGAGTGTGAATATAGAGCAATAAATAAAATAAAGTAGAAATGAAGTGTGCATTAAGATAAAAAAAAAAAGCGAATTATGCTGCCGTGTTTAACACTAGTATTTAAGATATAAAGATTAAAATATTAAAATACAATCTATGTTGTCACAGTGCTGAGGCTTAAAGTGTGAAAATTTAACTACAATATATACATCAATAGAATAAACAAGAATAAAATAAGATTAAACATAAGAAATATGTAGTTATGTGCATTGTATGTTGAATTAATATACACATTCAATATTGCAGCAGTTGAATAACTGCACCCAATAGATAATTATGAATTATAAATGCAGTAGGTTAAAAAGTCCAAATGCCAGTCTACTGACTCAGAGCAGCTGACACTCTGAGGGAGGAGGAATAACTTCCTGTGGTGCTCTGTGGTGCATTTTGGGGGAATGAGTCTGTCACTGAATGTGCTCCTGTGTCTGACCAGCACATTGTGGAGTGGGTGGGAGACAT
This sequence comes from Epinephelus lanceolatus, assembly GCF_041903045.1. NCBI lineage: Eukaryota > Metazoa > Chordata > Actinopteri > Perciformes > Serranidae > Epinephelus > Epinephelus lanceolatus. The sequence continues at coordinate 20,381,571 of NC_135746.1, forward strand.
CGTCCAAGATCATATGTATCTTAAACATAACTCTAAATTAGTCGGCACTGAGTTTGAAAGAGAGAATGAATAAGTAAGAGATAAAAAAAAAAAAAAGATTAATAACTGCTGCCTCCATGGTGCTTTCTACTAACCTGTTTTCTGGCCCATCCGTGCGATGAACGTGACACACCCAGTAAAAAAAAAAAAAAAAGAAAGAAGAAAAAAAAAGACATACTCGTCTTCTACAGAGCTGTGTACATGGTTCTACTATTTTTAACAAGTTTTCTCGCATTTAAAAACTCTACACGACACGTGCTAATATTAGTGAAAAAAGGGTACAAGGGTGTGATGGATGTGTAGCACTACCGACTTCATGCAATAGACAGACTTTTGTGAACAAACCTGCAATTAAAGTTTGCATTTTTATTCCTTTCCCTGACCCTAACATGGTGCTGTTGTTTTCATCATCTTATCCAAGCGTTAATCTAAACCAAATCCTAATCATACAAAAGCACTATGGATTTTTAATTCATGGCTTAAATGCAAAGGTTATTGGCAGTGGTTCATTTTGCGTTGTATTGAAACCCTTGATTGCCAGATAGCAGTGTTGTAATCTATCGTCAGCCATTTGACTCTTAAGGCCCGAACATACTCGGGCGGAACGTACGCGGAACGGACTCCGCAAGGAATGTCCGCACTTCGAGCGTTGTAGTTTCCTGTAAAAATGTCCGTGAAAAATCCCCGCGATGTGAAAAATACATACCGAGCAGTCACTGGTGCGCAGAGCGGAGTCCATGCGGTCTTAAAATCTGAGCTTTGCGCACAGAGGGCTTGCGGACGTCCGCTTTGAGTCTGCGCGGACCTCCGCGGAGTCCGTTCCGCATATGTTCCGCTCGAGTATGTTCGGGCCTTTAGACTCAAGCTAAACAACATGTCACTGGTGTAAAAACAAACCTATAAAACAGGCTTCTGAACTTAGACTTAAAAAATTGCAATGAATCACCTTGCTTACAATATCACAGTATATTGTAATGTATTGAATCATTACATCTGTGTGGTGATCCGTGTCGTAACACCAGATTCTTGCCAATACACAGCCCTAGTTTTTTCTGTGTCACTGCATCTGTCTCAAAGGATAGTAACTTTTTACTTGCGTCTAATTCTGCTGCAATTCTAATACGCAGATGTGATAATTTATTGTAAAATCAATCATTAAATTAATGGATAAGTATAACAAATGTGGAGTAACTGAATGGTTTCATGTAAATCATGTGAATCATATGCTTTGGCATGTTGAACAGCTACAGAATATTTTAGAGTGTCATGTTTGGCAGCCAAAAAACACCAAATAAGGGAATATTATTTGGAACAATGGTGTTCATGCTGCCAGTAAACCTGTGCCAAGGAGCCCTGAAGCTTTCCTGGGCAGCCGACACCTTACTGCAACATATCATGTTGGTTTCCCACATTAATTTCCCACCTTGTGCCTATTGTTGTATTTATATATGAGCAAATGTTCCAATGTCAGGTAAAAGTAGCACGCACATCCCAAAAAACCTAATGCTGGGTGCTGGACCAAAAGGTAAGTATGGAATAAAAGATAAAGTCCGCACACCAGAAGCTGCTCCTTTATTCATGTGTTACGTTTCGGGCCCCTGCCCTTCTTGTCTGATGAAGGGCAGGGGCCCGAAACGTAACACATGAATAAATTGTTCAAGGAGCAGCTTCTGGTGTGCGGACTTTATCTTTTATTCCAAATGTTCCAATGTGAAATACTTGTGTTCCCCATCTTGTCTTTATTTCTTTCCTTTTGGTATATTTAAACAGTTTATATAGTTTCATCCTTTTAAAACCCATTGGCCGCAACACACACAGCCCATTATAAGAGAGGGAGATTGCCTCTGTTGGATTCATACGTCATGGTGTGAGCAAATAAATAACCCGTGTTCAGGAGAGCTGGGGGGCAGGAGTGGGTGTGGAAGTTTGTTGATCGTGTCCAACAGGTTGAAGTTTGTGTGCCCCTGCATGCCTCTGTGGGTTTATGTGTATATGTATATGTGTGTTTGTGTGTGTAGGTGTGAGAAAGATAAGCCATCTCAGGGAGGAGGAGAGGACCGGGTCTGCTGAGCGTTTGTGTTTGTGTCTCTGGTTTTAATGACTTCAGCTGCTCGGGCTCCGGTCTCTGTCTGTTGGGGAGGGTGGGTGGTGGGGGGGGGGGTGGGGGGGGGGGGGGGGGGGGTGCCGTTCAAATGAAGGAGACCGTCATCTTGAGAAGTTGACACACACTGTGCACACACATGCAAAGGTGCACACACGCATCTGCAGCCTTCCAAACCACAGAATTTTGGTGAACCAAATCTAAACATGTGAATTTGTTTTGTTTTTCATGGCTGCCCCTGCTGATCTGGAAAAGATGAGAATGAATGCAGGATCTAAGTGCTGCTTGCAGACGGCCCTTGTGTGTGCACAGTTTTACCACTGTCTGAAAGAAACTTAAAGAAATGTCCTCAGCAAATAAATGTCGCTGTAAGTACGCAGAGCCCTCATATTGTCTAACTGTCCTCTATTATGTTGTTTCTCTCTATCCTTTCTCCTCTTCCCAATCTCATTAGCTGTTGTTTGATCAGTCTTTAGTGAAGTCTGATAGCAAAGTGTGAAACCCCTGCTGGGTTAATATCCCGAGGAGAAGGGGAGGACACTGTAGCAGGATTTGAAGTTGTTTTGTTTAGTGTGAAGTCAAAGAGCAAAACCAATGCTGGGGTTAAATCCAGGGGACCCACCTCATGTGAATAAGCCCCCTCAGCTGACAACCCCCACCCACCCACCCACTCAGTAACTGTGTGTACAGTGCGTCTGTGTATGTTAACATGTTCAGTAAGTATTCAAGGAATCCTGCACCTCACTCAGTTGAATAGCCATCACGTGCCACACATTAATGCCGTCAGTACAGTACAGCCTCCACTTCTTGCACACCCTTTTTGGTTTGTGCTGCAGATACACATGCAACAGTTAACTAAAAAAATATTAATTAAAATCATCAGTCAGCTAGTACATAAACAGTAAATTTATATGTCATGGACAGTTTGTTTCTAAAACAGGTTATCAGGAAACTTAATTCAAAATGTGTGTAGGTTTTTACATTTTACAATAGAAGGATTAAAGCACCTGACGTGTTTTTTTAAAAGTAATAGTGCCTATGGTTAATATTTCTGTTAACACTGGATAAAATGACTATGTGTAATGTAGCAGGAGTTTCTTATAGCAACAAACCTGCAGAGAATTATCACCCAGCTGTGAAATTTGACTCAGCTCTTCACTACCAAAAAACCAGAATAAAAGTTTTCATTGTACATTTCTGCAAACCATTGATATGTTCTATTTTTACCTTTCATATGTAGTGGATATGTTTAAACTTTGTTTTTTTACATCACAGTTTTCAAGTTTATGTTGTGACAATGCTGTGGTTATTGTGTGGTCATGTGTAGGCACAAAAACCGCCTGATTAGTGTTAGGAAAACATCATATTTTGGCTTAAAATGCCCAGTTTGGTTGCTAGAAACATGGCTGGAAATGTATTAGGTTCTTGTTGTTCTTGGAAATATCCTGGACTCTAGTTTAAAAATACAGACTTTTGTTGCTAGAAACCCAGCTGGAAATCACCCAAACTCTATTTAAAAAAAATATCTCTTTTGTAGCTGCAAACACAGCTGGAAATGTACTGGACTCTTGTTAAAAAAAAAAAAAAAAAAAAAAAAAAACCTGATATTGTCTCTACAAACCCAGCTGGAAATGTCCCAAACTCTACTTGAAAAAATATCTCTTTTGTAGCTACAAACACAGCTGGAAATGTCCCAAACACTCATTAAAAAATACCTATTTTGACACTAGAAACACAATTGAAAATGTCCTGAACTCTACACAAAACTAGACTTTTGTCGCCGCAAACACAGCTGGAAATGTCCAAAACTCAATTTAAAAAATATTGACTGGAAATGTACTGGACTCGTGTTAAAAAGAATACCTGATATTGTCCTACAAACCCAGCTGGACATGTCCCAAACTTTAAAAAAATACCCATTTTTGACGCTAGAAACCCAACTGAAACGTCTTGAACTCTAGTTGAGACTTTTGTCGCTACACACCCAGCTGGAAATGTTTTAAACTCTATTTAAAAAATACAGACTTTTGTTGCTGGAAATGTCCTGAACTCTTTCTAAAAAATACAGACTTTTGTAGCCCAAACACAGCTGGAAATGGACTCTTATTAGAAGATACCTGCTTTTGTCACTACAAACCTGGGTGGAAATGTCCTCAACTCTTAAAAAAAAAAACAACTTGGTTTTGACACTAGAAACGCAGCTGGAAATGTCCTGAACTCTAGTTTAAATGCCTGCTTTTGTCGCAGCAAACACAGCTGGAAATGTACTGGATTCTTGTTAAAAAAAAAATCTGCTTTTAATACAACCACTTTTGTTGGTCAAAATCAGTGGCCTACGACAGCCGTCGATCTTAGCTGTCATGCCTTCTATCATCCCCTCCTCAAATGTGTGCAAGCTCTGAACCAAAATGACAAGCTGCTGCACGGTTGTAAATTCACAACAGTCATGCAAAAAATCTAAGATGGTTCCACTCAACATTTACTGAAGAACTTTCAGTGAGCTACCCATTTACAGTACTTTAATAGTTTAAAGTGTAATCCTGCTCTGACTGAAATTTAACTGCTTGGGTTTAAGCAAAATATGTCTGTGCTCTTTTTCTGCCCCATAGCACGATTAGGAGAAAGTAGGCTAATCCAAAACGTGACGATAGTAGCAAGACTAATGTATTGTACGCAGAGGAATGCAATGTATTTTAGGAATGCATTTTTTTAGACCCAAATCTGAATGGCTTAGCAGAGAGGACTGGCATCTTTGCAGCGGCAGTTGCTCGTAGCCTTCCTTTGACATCATGTCCATTGTGTCAGCGGCGTGTCCTTTGTGGCGTCCATGTGAACTTACACTCCTTTTTCCTTCTCGTGTTTGAGGTCGCATTACATGTCGGCACACCTCATCAACCTGTCTCATTCAGCCACCATGTATTCAGCTAAAGTTCAGGCCTGAAGAGGTGAATGCAGAGTTTTGACCGCATATGATTTAGAAGCAGGGGTTGTTTTATCTAAATGGCATGCCGTGCCCCAGGTCTTTGTGACGCCTCTGTGGTTTGTGGAGAAAAGTAATTACTACAGGGCCTAAAGCCACCCGCTCTGGCCTTTGGACCTCTGCTGCCACATCCTGTAAGCAGCGACTTTTAAGAGATCTCTCGGCTCTTTTTTTCTCATGAGCAGCATGCTGTCGTTTAGTCTCTCTACATCTTCTCATAATTTAAATCAACACTTGATTATTTAGCATGTCTTTTTGGAATCAGCATGTCTTTATCTACCACTTTCATTCTCCGTCACTCATCGTCTTCTCTACTTTTCACCGTCTTCCTCCCCTCTTCATCTCCACCAGCCTCCTCTAGAGTGTTGCCAGAGTGCAGCCAGCTCTTTTGAGGGAAACCTCCGCTCTCCCCAGTAATCATGACTTAAAGGGAATTCCTCCTCCAGCAGCAGGCCTGCAGCTCTGCATCTTTGAACATTTGATGGTTTGATGGCTATAATTTGCTTAAAATAACACCAATAAAGTCATGAAGCTGTAAATGCCTAAATACCTAATGTACCAAGATGAAACACGGTACAGCGTTTCATTTTTAGCTTTCAAGAGCCTCTTGGTTACTTTTTATGGAGTGTGTTTTGAGGTGTTGTTACAGATATATCTTTATTATATATACACAATCTATTTAAAGTGGTTGCTCTTATTCATACAGGGAGTTGAGTACCTCTAAAATACAACATAAACAGGCACTTTGAGCCATTAAGCTAAGCTGTAATCTTCTAATATTCTGCAATATTATACTTTCTTGCCCAACGCAAGAGGCTTTACAAACATTACTTCACAAGCAACATAAAAGTGGGAGAGTAATAAGCAGCAGTAAGCCTGCGCTATTATAACACGTCAGTAATACTTTATGCTGCAGTGCATTGTTCATTCTCCAGGCTCGACCAATGGGAGGAGGCGGCATCTTTCAAAGCAGGGGGAAAGCCCTGAGCATGAGTAACAGACAGACTCTCCACCTGAGCTGGAGTCAAAAAGCTCTCTCTCCCTCCTCCCCTTCCCCCTCCTGCCTTCAGTTCATGTCAGAGTTACCTGTTGTACTCATTCTTAGCAGACACTGAACACCTCAGCTTAGTGGACAATGAGGAAGTTAGCAAGGGCCTCCTCCTAGTGTGACCTGAAAGGAAGGAATGCTAAGATTGTAGTTAGGGCTGCCCCCGACTAAGAATATTCCAAGTCGACCAATAGTCGTCATTTAGGGCCATTAGTCGACTAGTCGCCTGCATGTTTACGATATTAATTTGATTATTAAATAATATATTTTGGGCGGGGCAACACAATGGTTTGAGTTGAAGATGTGAGAAAGAATAGTATCAGTAACATTGTTAACACTGTGCTACATTACAGAGAAATACAAAACCGTACTAATGAACCTTCATTAATCATTATCATTCATCTATGTATTGGAAATATTGGATTCAACAACTGCACCTTTTTTAATTTGTGTGTGGACAGACATAGTGCTGTCTATATTGTTTGTTTGTCTGTTTGTTAGTAATCTATTGTCTGTTTTTATCATTGGACCTGGAGTCTGTAAATAAAGATATATATATATATATATTAACATAGGCCTATATTTTATCTACAAGTGCACGTCACACACTGAGCGAGCCGCCTGTTAATGACGCTGTCAGCAAAGCAGTAATGATTGTGCTAAGTGGCTAATGGGCATGTAGCTACTGACATGTTTCGGATGATACGTCATGTTTGTAGTCGACGAATGAAGATGAGTTTACATATCACCTTGGGTTCGTCCTTCACCTTCTCAAAATGATCCCACACTTTGGATTTCCTGCCCGACATGTTATTAACTAGCCTGTGGAATAACCACAGGTACCAGCCCTGGAAATCTGGGGTTGTACACATTCCGGGTCTTTAATGCCTGGAAAACATGAGGTCAGGCGCTGGACGCTACTCTTGTACCTTTTTTGTGCCAGTTTTCAAGAGCACGGCGGCAGGTTGTGTCTGAGGTTGCCAAGCAACCTTGACAAGCATTGTATAGCCTGTTTACCTGAAATCCCGTGTGCAGAGCTAATCTTCCTCCAGGCGCTGTTTATAAGTGTGTAGGCCTATCGTCCGTGGGACAGCTCTGGGTCGCCCTGCACTAACATGATCAACTTTTCCGTATTTATCAGACTGAATATTTACAGAAGAAGGGAAGGATATCTGTCGGCTGTGATTGGTTTGTAATGTGACTCCTGTCTGACTGCTGAGCGTGGCTACTTCCTGTGTCTGTCCTTTCAAATTAAGGTTTTGATTTATTTTGATAAGGCGCAGCTCCTAATAGAGTTTCACCTTTTTCTTTGCGACTAAGCGACCAATGAAATCTTGCCGACTTATGAACTTTTTGGTGGACTAACGTTTGGTCGACTATTGGGGGGCAGCCCTAATTGTAGTGGAAGCTCCAGCTGGAGGAGAGCTTTATATTAGGACTGTCTTAAGATCCTTGGATGACACTCTTATACCAAATTGACGCCAAAGTTCTAAAACGTGACGGTACTCGTATTTTTCCAATACCGTAGGTATCAGGGATGCAGTTCTTCTGCACATGATGGGGCCGCATATGTACCTACAAATGTTCTAGTCTGTTGATAAATGCTGAAGAAAGAAGAAGGATGGCAACATGCATGGAGGAACAACAATAGCACGTGGGAGATGGCGATGGCTACATCTTGACTCGTCTAGAGGAAAAGTCTGTTTTCCTGAGACCTGCAAGGAAAGTGGCACATATTTATACCTGAGTGTTTATTCTGCACCCATTGCTGTGCATTTACTGTTTTTTCTGGTTAAAAAATGTTCAGCTTTGGCTAAAATGCCCCACTCGACACTATCACTTTTTACCCAGCCATACAATCACAGTGGAAGATGGGCGGACAAATACCACAAAGACCAACTGTCACATCTATATGTACAACAACAACAATGGAGCGACAAAATGTTAATATACAGTATATATGTGTCCTTGCGCACAACATGTCATGAACCCACGAGTATAAGTCTGTGTATAAGTATGGGTAGGTCATCAGGGAAAAGAAGTATCGAGAATCATGGAATGTCACTGTTATTGGAATCGAGTACTAACTTCCTGATATTGTGACAAGCCTACTTAATATAGAAGTAGTGAAGGAGCATATTTACCCACACGCTGCTGTAAATTAGCATTGGTATGTGACCTGCACCCGGTTGTGACTAATCAGTGATTCCCAGGGAGGAAAGCCTTCTCCAACAGGCCTCTTTCTGTGTCGTGTTGACACAACACAGCGGCCCGTCACTAATCTCCATCATACCTGACCTCCGCCATCACTGGGTCACACTTTAGGGTCACCACATGACCACAAATGAGGAGCTAACAATCACAAGGGCCTCTGATTTCTGGCTTTACCAGAAAGATTGAAGCTCAAGCGTGGACATTTCCACCTACTGACAGGTTAAAGTCGCATCATAGGACAAGATCCCATCTGTGTCGGGCAATAGATACAAAAGGCAGGTGCTGTTGTCTGTGTTTACAACAAATCCCTCTGCTGCTTGTGCAGAGATTAAATGGACCTCGCACGCCTTTCAATCCAGATCACGACAAGGGCGACCTGTTTGTGCACGACCAGCATCGCGACCGCAACCTCCTGTCTTTTAATGACCGAATAAACAAACCAGCAGACATAATAGTGCGGTGCTTTTGTCAAGGGAAAGGGCAGAGAGCTAGTTAAGGAAGGAGTCTGGCCCCACATGAAAAGAAACCGAGGAGGAGAGACGCCTGGGTGTTCCTCCAGCATTGTTCAGCCTTCTGCCTCTGAGGGACACCTGTCATTGGCTGGGCGGTTTACACAGGTGCCTTAACCCCGCCTGATTTGTTGGCCTTGAAAGGAGGGTTCAGTCAACAGGTAGCGTGAAGGGAACAATAGTGACGATCCTGAAGAAAAGAGAGGGAGACAGAGGGAGAGTGGGAGGAGGGTGGGATGGTGGAAAAGAGAAACGGATTCTTTAGAAAGCACCTGAGGGTTTGTGTGAGATAATCTGTTTGCTTTTCGTCCCACTCTGTAGGGTGGAGGACGGCGTATCGGTGTGTTTGCGGCGCTCTCTCTTCAAGAAGCTCCTCCTCCTCCGAGTGGCCTGCGCGAATTTAATCATCTGTCTTCAGCCCTCTCCGTTTCACTCTCTTCATAACCTCGGCCGTTCCCATGGCTACGCCGCTGTACCCGAGGCACGGTTAGCTGGAGGGCCACGCAAACTCGTGGTCTCTCATGGCACTGGCACTTCGCCAAGAACCAGCCTTAATAATGTGATACTGTTACACCAGCACATCACACACACCCTGGCCTCGAGAGCCAAGAGGAGAGGCTTGTTCCTACCACGTTGTTTGTGTTGACGTTTTCTCTCTCTGTGTGCGTGTGCGTGTGTGTGTGTGGTCTCGCTGCCAGGGGGAATGCCAAGTTCCCTCTCACCCTGTGTGGAATGTGGCAGGCAGAGCAGACCTGTGTGTGAGAGGGAGATCACTGTGGGAGGAGAAACTAGTTAAGCCGACACGACTGAAAGAAAGAATCAAGATTTTCAATAGTGACGCCATAAAAAAATCGGATGTCCCCTTTTCATGTTAAATTGGGTGACACAAAGAGAAAATGTTTCATCATCCAAATCCAAACACCTACATTACATGTTCATATCTCAACTTATTTCAGAGTTTACGGATTTCAGTGATTTTTAATGCAATATGATGCAAGTTTAGAATCACTTTTTATATTGATGTTTTTCTTATTTCCTTCACAATGGTTTAACACTTGCAAAAAAACTGTATTCATTAAGTTGAATTAGTTTTTTTCCCCAAAATAAGTGGAATGAAATGGTTAAACCTTCCATTTACAGTGCTGCATGACAGGAGGAGATGATAACCATTTTTCCCCAAAATACCCTCTGAGTTTGAATTTTTTTCTAGTCCAGAAAAGCCTATGTTACCCTTGATCATTATAGGACCACAATGGTACATTTGGGCTCTATATATTATGGGAAGTCATTTTTGTTTTTGGCCCTCTGCAGCCAGCTACTGGTTAGATTGAATAGGTTTAAACTATGATTTGTCAGTCCTGAGTATGTACAGCTGAACGTCTCTGATCCAATTCCAATAGCGGTGCAGGGGACACGTCCAGTTCAATATTTAGAACGTGCATATGTCCCCACCCCCAATAAAAACAAAAAAGTAGCAGACGAGTATTATTTTGACAAAATTAAAGACATTTGCACAAAAATTGATGCAGAAAAGGCACAAATTGATTCATAAAAATTCACAGAAATCCAGAAAATTCAGTGTCTAATGCCCTACGTTTCCTGGGAGGGGACCCCAAGCCCCATGAATATTTGTCCCTCCAACCCTAGACCAGGTGTCAGCAACCTTTACTATCAATAGAGCCATTTTTGACCAAAAATCATTTGAAAAACTGCCTAGAGCTGCAAAACATATTTAAGTCCTATGGCAACGCAGCCTATTATGTCTCAAGTAGCCTATTTTCATAAACGCTTTACCAGGTCTGCAGCGGGTTATTTGCTATTACGTGGTACGTTAACTCTGCAGCGTTAGCGGTGAAAGCCAATGAGACTATCTGTGCACTATTAAATTCTCTATTTGTCTCTGAAACTTTCACTTAACTTTTACTGAATTTGGAATCTATAGCTAGCCAAGCGAGGGAAACTCAAGACTACTGTAGCCACTGCTGAGGTTCAGCAAAATTTATTAGGGCCAAGACAACAACAAGAAAACAACCATGATTTAATTCCATGTGATTTTTTTTTGCCAAAGCCACAGGGAGCCAAGGGAGAGGGGCCAGAGAGCATCATGTAGCTCCAGAGCTGCAGGGTGCCTTCCCCTGTCCCAGACTAACCTTCAATTTTATTGTGAAGTTTGAAGAATAGCCTGGCCAAAGCAACACGTTGCCCTTTAATTCCAGCTGGTTATAGGCATGTTTGTGCACCTGACACTGGAAGAGGATCCTGCTCGTATTTAAATCTGCATGTTTTGATGCTAAGCTTCCAGTTTCTTTACCGGAACACAGTTGATTTCCTCTCTTCTTATGGTAACTGGTGCTCAGAAGGATCATTGTCTCTTTCTGCCTGTCCTCCTAGATAAACCATTGTACAACATCTAGTTCTCCATGTACAAAACTTTGCTTTTTTTTTTGCAAAAGCATGAAAAACCATTTAAAATTAGTCATCTCAGCCATCTGTCTGTACCCAATCAAGCTTTTTTGGCAGGCAATTCTAAATTTTTGAACAGTACTGTGTCTAAATTTTAGCAGTATTTAAAGAGAGCTGCTGTTTGGACTTTACATCCTGATAATTCAGTACGCAGCATGCAAATTATCTCTAAATAAACTGCGCACCTGTCCCTCCTTTCACAGCCCAGCCACAGGTGGAGGCCTGTTACTGCGAGCAATGGTGGTTCAATAACCATCTCTATTTAGAGACTCTGACCTTTCAAAGCCTGAGAATGTCTCTCGTTTCCCTTCCTTCTTTTAACTGTGGCCATGGTGATAAGGGGACAATGTGCGTGTGTTTGGTGTTTATCCAAGTGTGTACGTGCATGCGTGCTAACGTGTGTTAGAGAACGATGTTGTTTCCTCTTCCCTACCAAACACTAACCAAATACAGGTAATTGAATCACAGTGTGTCTGTGTGTGTGTTGACTTTCCTGTAAATGTGTTTACAGAGCACTTAGCAGGAAGCTTGAGCTCGCTTTGGAAGTTTTCAGTTGTTGAACATGTAGAAATAGTTGCATTTTTCCTAAATAAATGAATTAAATTGTCGCATAATGAGTTTAATTTAGATATTAAAACCTGAATGAATTTGGAAATTGTTCCTCCTCTGCAGCAGCCAGCACATAAACGTTCCAGATAAGTCCAGAAAGACATGACAGTGGCCGGGGGATCAGCTCTCTCCTTTATCTGTGCTTTTCCTTCTCCCAGGCTGGAATGTTAATGGTGGCTTTGTGATGGGTTCAGCTCTCCTGTGTGACTGACAGGCTGACTGGCAGCTCTCAAAGACTCTTAATGGCAAAGCTGAGAGACTTCAGTGTTTTGAAAGAATGAGAGCTTTTATTTGATTCGAAGCAGCCTCCAAGGTTAGAGAAAAGTTCATGCGGTTCTTCTTCCATTAGATGTTTTTTATAAAATGTCTCTGTTTGCAGTCTTGTTACCAGTTGGTTGTGTGGTGCAAGTGAACATTGTTACCTGCATGCAAATAACGGTGCATTGTGTAGTTAGCAATGCGTTAAATTCCTTCAGAACCCTGACGCAAATCTGTAGAAAAAGCCCCGTAAGTCGGTCTATATGCTCAGTATCCTTGTAGAAAAAGTGTAATAATGTCAGGCTTTAAAAGTCATCCTCAGCAGGTATTTTTTAATATCAAACAGATAAGAGTATGTTCTACAGCCATGACTGGAGGGCTGACGCTAACAGCTAAATAAGCTAAAGCTTTACCCTGCCTGTGTTATTGCGGTATTCTGGGCCTGGAGGCGTCTTTCAGATGTAAGCAGTGATCTGTCAGGGCTTGCTGATATGCAGCACTACCAAATGTCCATGGAAACACTCCATTATTGAACAGAAAGGATCACAGGAAGCTGTAGCATGCTGCCAGCTAGGGCTGTACCCAACTCAGAATCATGTCAGTCGGCTCAGATGTGGCTGTTCAATACAAATATTTGACTGTTTGCTCCTTTTTTTTAAATATAGAGTTTGATAGTTTGAACAGGGTTCAGAGGGACATTCAAAGCTCCACATAGCTCTGTATGCAAGTCAACCAGAGGTCCTTTCATTCTTATGAGAACCTCTGTGATCTCTGATGTGTTTGTGTCTTCAGTTTTCATTGTTTGTTTTGTTTTATTGGTCTGGAATTTGCCTTGAATACGTTGAAAAATTAGAACTTTTTGGGTCAGATTTTGGACAGACTGTATGCACTGCCCCACAGGAAGTTAGAATAAAAAGGAACAAACCGACAGATACATTTTTTTTCTATGTGAAATGTTCAACAGCATACTTAGCAAGCTAACACTGGTAGCATGCTAGCTGTGAGTCCATGCACCGTGGGTCATATGTCTTGTAATAAAATATTTCACACACTGACTACACACCTATCAGGCTAACTCCTCGCTTATTTGTCACCATGCACTATTGGTCTTGTTTTTGTCTCTGTACTGCTCCATGAGCAAATTCAACAAGATTGGATGGCAAAAAAAACATCAAAATTACCTTTTCTGCCATTTCCGCATTGCAGTTTCTAACAGTAACAAGATGCATTTCCTTATGTTGAACACTAGGGGGCTTACTTCATATACTACAGAGAGTTCCAGGGGTGACGTTTATCTGTAGGCCGACATGGAAGCTAGCATCGCGCTGGTTCCCTTGTCAAAAAGCCTAGAGGGTTTTTCCAATGCAGTTTGGATTACTGTCGAAAATAAGCTCTGTGGGAAACAGAAATTAATGAAACTTACACATTTTTTTGTACAATTCTGAACAATTTCAGTGTTCAAGAGTGGGGTGTTTACTACCATATTTTATGTTGTAAATCAATCAATCATTAACTTGTGTTAACCACAGACCTTATTTAAGGTATCTAACCAAAAAACTATTCAAAATAACCATTGACTTGGAGATTAGAGAATTGTGAGTGGTAAAATGCCAACTCATTTCAGGTGACTTTTTTTTTTTACCTCTAGGCAGAAGGCAAAAGGTAACATTATCTTGGAGCCTGAGCGGGAAAGCCTCTTATTCTCGGAGCATTCAGACTTACCCTGGGTCTGGGTCTGCAGCTGCCTGTACTGGAGAGCAGCATGAAAGCAAGGAGCGTTCACTCTGTAGTACACTACAAACTGACAGACCCATACAAACAAACAATAAATAGAGGACTGCTCGACTTGAAAAATCTAAACATCGATGATGATTCGAATCTTTGATGTTCAGAAGGCAGCCTTACCAACCCTCTCTGCAATATGACGTTAGAGTAAAATGCAGGGCCGTAATAAATCTTTAGTGACGGTCAAAGTGTTTGAGGCAACAGCTGATTTGCCATTTTCCTGTCTCATAGGCTACCTGTCCAAAGTGTTGAGGAATTACACCGAGCAGGCCTGTGACGGAGACTTCCTGTCTGTTCGCTGCCCACCACGCACCACCATCACCGTCCAATCAGCTTTCTACGGAAGGAGAGGCGCCTCTGACCCCCAACAGTGCCCCCAGACCTACCAAGCCCTCCTAAGTTCGTATAACGGTCGGGAGGATGACCGATATTGTTCTGTGTCCACCGCACTACAGGTAAATAACGAAGCTCACACGTTTCTGCTAGTGTTTTGTGTCAGGAAAGGATTGTTTTGTCACCATTTTGGTTACTTTTCCTCATTTTTTAACCTTGAAGCCTAAATTAATTTTGTACAGGTCTCTGAATTTATCCCCAGTGTTTCCCATGCTTCCCTAGACCTTGATCTCATATCTTTATATGGCTTCCCTCCTTCAGTTAGTGCACCCCTCACACACATGTACACCCTCACTTGTGGGCTGCAGATCCTTCTGGGAGAAAGTGTCCTGTAAAATGGTCAAATTGGCCAAGGGTTATATTTTGGAGGACTACTGATTATGTAATGCTTTGTGAGGACGTTTTCCGGCAAATTACACCCTCTAAAGAGGAAGCATGCTTGTTCCCATGACACAAAGCGATTTCATGGGGTCTTTGCCTTAGCATCCTCTCCTAAATTGGGATGTGGCTGGACTGGAACCCCTGCTTTGCAGCACCAATACAAACACACACAAACAAACACATCCTGTTCAGCATTCATTCGGTTGTTTGGTTTATTCTTAGTCCCCCTGCCTTCTAGCGTCGAACACCCTCCGTTTCCATAATAGACAGGACAGCCATGAATGCACAGACACAGAGAGTGCATTGTGCTGAAGTGAGAGAATGACTGACTGCTGCGCCACCCACATTAGTACAACCCTGAAGAATCCCATTGTACCACCTGTTCATGACCCCTGGTTTGTTGGCATTACATGAATGTCTCCATATAAAAATGCCTAGTTCAAGGGCATCTCAATCTAATGGTTATTTTCATTCTCCTTTTAAGTGGAAACAGACAACTTTTCAACTTTTCACCACATAGCATTTGCAGGTGGTATTGTTGTTGGCACCACTGTCGCTAAGACAACCAGATTACCTTCCGTTTTCCTCAGAGCTTAGCAACGGGGCTCTTTTTCTTTTGATGGGTGGAGTTTCCACAGTAACTGTGGTTGTTTCACCATCCACCATTTCCGCTCTGGGGATAGTAACTGCAAAGAACTTACACTGTCACTTCTGATATCTGGGGATAGCTACAGATAGCTACCATTTAAAAAATGTCGGTGAAGATTCTCACTCATTCATGTCATGGTAATCATAAGTGCTATAGCCTATGGTAGGCAACTGGACTTGCTTGGTAATCAGCCAGCTTCCGAGATGTTCTTTCGAATTCCCATACCATTTGAAGGGCTTTCTTCCCAAATTGATTGGCAACATGTCGGTGAAGATTCTCAGTCATCCAGGTCATGGTAATCATAAGTGCTATATGGAAGGCAAGTGGACTTGCTTTGTAATCAGACAGTTTCCTAGATGCTCTTTCGAATTCCTGTAAGTTGAAGGGCACTCTTCCCAAATTGATTGGCAACATGTCAGTGAAGATTCTCAGTCATCAAGGTCATGGTAATGTTTGTGGGCAACTGGACTTGCTCAAAGCCTCAAGCAAGTCCAGTTGCCTATGATATAGCACTTATGATCACCAGGTAAAACAAAAGCACTTTCCTATTCCTGTTTCTGTTGCACAATGGTTGACACACTTTCTTTGTGCTATTAACTGAGCCTTCATTTTCCTGGGAGATCATACTTAAAGGGAAGTAATCAACTGATCATTAATCTAATGATTATAATGACTTCTTCAGAATGTTTTTTGTGTGTGTGACCAATGGTTCAAAAGCCAAAGGTATTTGATAAACAACAATAGGCCTATTGAACAGGGAGAAAACAGCAGATCCTTGCATTTGAGAAGCTGCAAGTAGCAAATGTTTGGCATTTTTACCTGATAAATGACTTTATTGATGAATTGATTATGAAAATAGTCACAGATTGGTTTTCTGGCAATCAAGTAATCAGTTAGTCATTCAATCATTTGACTAATCTAAGTAATTGTCACATTAAAAATGTGGTAGCAGCATCCAGCATTGCAGCACTTGAAATGGATTCTCAATGACAACGTTTCCACGCACACTTTCACTATTATTCTGAATATGACAACATTCTGAATTTGATTCGGGTCATGTAAACAGCATATTCTGTCTGGATATTCTGAATTAGGCTTTTTCGGATTAAGACATTTGAGATAGGCCAATATTATTCAGGTGTATGGAGCATTCTTTGGACATGTATACATAGCATTCAGCCTCAATTGGGGGTTTTATTGCAGTTTGCAACATGCAGCCTCTTGTCTGTTTATAGTGAACTCTGTACGTTGTCATGGATTTGTTGTACTCAAACCAACTAGGCAACAGTTTGCAAGGCTGGTGTAGAAATGCATGCCTAAAAGAAAAGCCCACATTTCTGGTTTCTAGTTCTTGGATCAAGCCTACTGTTAAACATCATGAAAGAATTTGATATCAACAGGTTTTTGGATGTGAGCAAATTCGCAACGCTGACCTCTCTACAGAAGGTAGCTGGAGAAATGAAAAAGGAAGGCTGCTTTCGCACAGCCGAACAAGGCCGCCACAGGTGGAAAATTAAAAAAGTCCAATCATGATGCAAAGCTTAGTAGGAATTTTAACTTTTTTGGAGTAGGGTATGTAAGGGTGTGTATGTAATTGTAGCCAGTGTGTGGCCTTGCGGATGTAAAGATAAGCATTTAATGATATGTGATTCAGAGATCTATGTATCCCTGGTGAATGTTATCCGAAATATTAGGTCGCCTTTTTCTAAAAAAATTTATTGTCAAGAAATCCCATGCAGGTGTATTTGGTGCATCTTTGGGGGAAACACATAAATGTTCTTTATTTCTCCCTCTGCATTCCATGATCTATTATAGCAGATGCGTCTCCTTTCATGTTAAATTCGGGGAAGGCTCTGAACAGAATCCATTGAGTCATTCCTCTAGTGAGTGGGATTTCAGTACCAGAGAAGGTATTGTGCTGGAATGTGCTCACCTGGGCTACAGCCGGCCAAAGATGATGAAACCAGAGAAGCAAAAGGATGCCAGGAAATGAGTGGACTGGAGCTTTCTCTTTCCCTGCTCCTCTCCTCCGTATTCCCATGGCCATACGCAGCCTGTTTGAAGTGGTTTTAGGTTTTGCCCGCTGCTGGTCTCACCATTGTTGGCTTATTGTTCTCCCTCTAAACCTCTCTTTGGTCTTCTCCCACTCTCTGTCACTCTTTCCCTCTTTAGAAAATGCTGGACGAGTGCCAAGACAGAAGGAGCTGTCAAGTCCTTGTCAACAGCCGCGTGTTTGGGACAGACCAGTGTCCTGGCAGCAGTAAATACCTCATTGTCTGGTACAAATGCAGACCTAGTAAGTCCCTCATCGTCTTGTATCTTGAAAGTGACACATTTCTGTCCCTCTCTGTGCTGGGACAGTTTTCTCTTTTCCCACACACCTCCACATTTAGTCAGAAATACAACAGTGGTAGGGTCACTGTATTTGCACTTGAGACAAAATATATGACAACATTAACTGTCAAAGGAAATTCATGTCCACATTCTGGTTACTCTAGACGTAGGCATGATTTTAACTGAAATATAATTTATATTTAAAGTGTACATGTAACAGAGTATTTGCAGATTTTACATCATGCCCCTCAAAGGGAAAAATCTACTGAAAAAACATCAGTATTCTCAGTGAAAAGCAGTGAGGCAGAGCAGCATGAGAAAGCTATGATTAATGTCAAGTTTGATTTGTCTGATTCTAAACGTGTCTTTAAATGGATTTTATGTCAAAATATATATTTATCCTCTGCATGTTTCTCCTCATTTGAGTGTGTCACACTAAGCTGTTTTAAAGGAACTGAATGCAACATTCAGAACATATCAGTGATTTAGAGTTTGAGCCAGAATTGACCTTTTGCAAAGCCCCGTCCCTTGTGATGGTCTGACAAGCTGTCGCAGTAAGCATGTAGCCCACACTGTAACTAACTGCACTCCCTGAAGAAATATTATCATATTTTTGTAAAAATGAAACAGTGATTCCAGAGAGAAGCAGACAGAGGGGTCTACAGTCTGTGTTTGAAGGATATATCCACGATGTCAAACTGACTCAGCAGCAACAACAGGTTAAAAAGACAAAGACAGTTAGAAGCTAAAGCCGAACTATAGGCTACAGATCACAGTGTAAAAGTGAACCACCACATCGCTGCTGATCGCCACAGAAGACAATGAATATAAAGGGAAACTTTGCTGATATTGAACCAGCTGTGTGGCATCACAGTGTGTGCAGATGAACTGTGTTTGGCTTCACCCCGTGTTGCTGCGAGCACCAGGACCTCTGCTGGACGGGCAGGGATCTCCAGGGGAAGTCAAACAACGTTCATCTGCGCACAATGTGATGACACAGAGCTGGTTGAATATCAGCAAAGTTTCCCTGCTTCCCTTCACTGGTTCCTGTACAGCAGGATCGGTCTTTTTTTCACTGTTATAATCATTAAAAAGCAAAAGCAGCACGTGTATACATTCAGTAGGCTATATCTTCAGTAGCTAGCTAGCTAACCCTACACTTTTCAGGGTTTGATTTTGGTTTTGGAACAGGGAAGAAACATATATCTTTTTCCAACCTCTCCAGGTAACGAGTATCATTAATACACAATGTGCCCCAGACACAACATTTAGCTCCAAATCCACAAAACCAGCCTGAAAATGAGGGAAATCTGAAACGACTGCATTAGAGTCAATGGAGCACAGCTGTGTTTTTGTCGGACCCTGGTCTGAGCGGGCCTGTTGCTACGTTACGATTAGCCAGTCTGCGTCCGGGGGCGGGATATAGCGAAGGGTCAGCACAGTGCAGAGCAGCAACAATTACCTGGCCAATGGGATACACGCAGGGACTCATATGCACAAACATGCAAAAACAGCCGGACCCTCTACCACAACAAACAACAGAGAAGCTCGAATTTCAACACTCATGGAAGGAGCTTGACTTGGTTCTCTGTTTAGGATGACATTACTCCACTATGTCTTTACATAGCAAGTTGTTTGATGCCATATTAATTCTCTGAATGTTGCATACAGAACCAGGTCATTGCAAGATATATATTTTTCTTATTGTCAACAAATCTTATGAAGAGACCAAATCAACAATGTGTTAGTCTGCCTCAATACTTTCGGACTTTCTCACTCCGCCTGTTGCACTTAGCTCTTAACCTACTGGTTCCTCCTGAAGTGGTAAATCTTAAACAATGGGTCACAAATATAAGGGTTTCAAAAGGCCAAGTAATTTCTTGAAACAGCTGGGCACTGTAGTTTTTAACAAATGTAACTCAAACTGGAGTAAACAGTGTATTTGTTGGGGACTATTTTCAGCCGTGGATAAATACACATTGGGTGCACTAGTAAGTATTTACAGCATCAGGATGTTGTATGTGGAGTTGACTCAAAAACCACAGTGCCCCTGTTTGTCGAAATTAAGGAACATGTCACTCAGTGCAACAGTGCGGCTCATTGATGTGTTTTTGTGGGAAAACAATGGAGGAATAAGTTATATCAGGTTTTTTCAGTGCAGGCAAAACTTCATTCATTGCATTTGATATTTAAGATATAGTTTGCCAACTGTATCTTTTAAAATTGGCAGTGCTATTTCAGTTTACCTCCCAGCCTTCCCTGCTCCATTTAAAGAAAAAGAAAAAACTCTGTGCGTGCCTCTCCCTTTATCCCACTCCTTCCCTCTCACTGTGAGCCAGGAAGCTAAGAGTATCACTCCAGAGGGGAGCCACAACAGTGCAATAATCCCACCCAGATTCTACTCTCCATTCACGGCTCAGTGCAGTGCTGAGCCGAGCTGCACTGAGCTGTGCAGCAGTTCACACTAGAGTGACCAGAAGTGGGCATTAATCCACTGATCCCCTTGCCCTCCCCACTTTTTCTTTCTCCACCGGACCCCGGGGCCAATCAACAGCTCTTTTGTTCACTGTCACTTAACCAATGACTTCTCGGGGGAAGAGAGAAAGGCCGCATGGGGTGTTAGTGAGGTGCAACGGGCAGGTGTCACTGCCTCTGAAAGGAGAGGTGGATGGAGGAGAGAGGAAGTGAAGGAGAAAGGGAGGGAGCGAGAGCGAACAAGAGTGAATCCATCACCAGGAGATATAACGAAGCAGGTCCTGCCCCTTTTATCTGCTTTCTTCCTCTCTCTTCTTTCTGCATTCCTGTTCCACTCCCCTCATGGATGTAGGAACGGCGGCTGTTGTGTTTTTATTTGCTGGCCAGTGGAGCTGCTCTGGCTGTCACAGGTCACTGTGGCTGGATGTGTGTGAGGAATGCCTCTGCATGGCTCTACATGTCCACTGAGCAACTCTGGCTCTGTTTCTGCCTGTTCACACAGAATGAAGCCTTTTGTCTGTCCTCTGATTTCTTCGCTCATTAAAAGCTGCTCTACAGATGTTTGATTAACAGCTTAAGGATATTCTTGATATTGTATACAGTTCTTTTGGTTATAAAACTGGTCTTTTGGTTTTTGTTTTTTATTATTGCTAACACATCTGTATCCTCTCTGTCCCTCTATCTCCAGACGAGTATAAGAGTAAGGTGGTCTGTGAGGAGGAGAGGATGAGGCTGAGTTGCAAACGGGGTATGCAGATCGCTGTCTACTCCGCCATGTTTGGCCGAACTCAACAGGGCACCCTGGAGTGTCCCCTGCACCACAGGAGGGCCCCGTCAGTAGGTGAGGCACCTTAAATTGTAAAATATGGTCGACAAGTTGCAACCTGACAATTCAAAATCATGTTTATGATGTCAACTAGGAAGATTTTAATATACATTTCAGAAAAATAACATACTGGTACCTCGAATTACAAAACATATGTTCATGACATCATTATAAACAGAATTAGTAGTAAGGTTATATTTATATATTTCTCTATGTACATAGGCTAAATAAAGCAAAGATCAGTTTAGCTTATCCCTTATGGGCTTTACTAAGAACTTAGTAAATGTAAGCTAGTAGTAATAGCTAGTAGTTATCTAGCAGTTACCATACATTACTTGGAATACTGAGCTAACGTAGTACCTACTAGCTAACATTTACTTAGAAATTGTTAGCTAGTAAGTTAGTAACAGCAAGTAGTTAGCAGTTACCACGCATTACTTAGTAGACTCAGCTAACGTAGTACCTACTAGCTAACATTTACTTAAAACTTAGTAAATGTTAGCTAGGAGTAACAGCTAGTAGTTAGCAGTTACCATACATTACTTAGAATACTGAGCATAGTAACTACTTGCTAACATTTTTTGAGAACTTTGTAAATGTAAGCTAGTAATTATCCAGTAGTTACCATACATTATTTAGTAGACTCAGCTAACAAAGCACCTACTAGCTAACAGGTAATAACTAGAAGTTAGCGAGTAGTAACCACACATTTGTTAGTGGACTTAGTTAACTTAGGAGCTACTAGTTGCATTTACTAAGAACTTAGTAAATGTTATCTAGTAGTAATAACTAGTAGTTAGCTAGTATTAAACACATGTTACTGAGTAGACTGAGCGATGTAACAACTTGCTAACTTTTATTAAGAGCTTCATAAATGTTAGCGAGTATTATACAACAGTTAGTTCCGACCGAGTAATTTGATCGGACGAGAGGTATTCCGTGAGTGCTGATATAGTGTATAACATCACTGGGACCTTCCTGGCGTGTGTGCTGCGTTGCCTGGCAACAGACTGGGGAACTGTTTTTTTTTTTTTGCAGAGCTACATAACATACTTAAATAATTTATTTTATCACCTTTTGTTAACATTTCCTTACTCAGCATTGCTGTTTAAACTGTTGTTGAACTGTTGTATAAAAGGTCGTGACGTGACCGAATCACAGCCGTGACGATATACAGTACAACATCACTCCCTCTCGTGTGATATTGCTTAAGTAATAGCTCGTAGTTATCTAGTAGTTACCACACATTACTTAGCACACTCAGCTAACATAGTAATTACTTGCTAACATTTACTAAGAACTTAGTAAGGACTTAAAACATAAACTTCGTGATGGATTTTATGCAGCAAGAAACTGTGTTCCTATCAGGTCCTAGGGTGCTGTTTTGTAGTGGCCTTTCCTTAAGAGGGCGGGCAAGGGGTTATAATCATATTAACATCAATACTGTTTGACATTATCATTCACTCTTTTCATAGTATCAGTCTTGGGGTCAGTCTGAGTTCGGGAGAGAAATGAGATTTCTTACATGAAGGCACAAGCTGGGAATGCAGATTGAGTTTGATGGCGTTTGCATGATGTTAAAATGAGTCTCCTTGTCCTGTTAATGCTCTCATACATATTAATGATTTGGTAGAGTGGATCTTCAGGTCACTCTGACGCTTTGATTTGTGCCTTTTTGCCCTGATTTGTCTGAGCCAAACAGGATACCAGGCGTCATTATGCATCCAGCAGATGGGGAAAATGAAACATTTTTATTGATGAGTTTTACGCGTCAGGACTCGAGCACCTCTGAACCACAAAGACAACTACGAACGCTGCCAGGCTCATAACTCCTGTTGAATGCCTCCTTCATTAATTTTCTTTGACTTGGGTGATATTGCCTCGAGATGCTGTTGTGGTTTGGTAGATATTACAATTTCCTCTACAGCTTCTTCACCTCAGAGGCTCTAGAGCAAATGCTGCCCTGCCACACCCATCACTGATGTCAACTGTTTACACTGTCCCACTGTGATTTATAACTTTTAGACACATATCACCATTTAGCATTTTTCTATCTTGTTATTATGAAAGCATGCTGAG
This sequence comes from Epinephelus lanceolatus, assembly GCF_041903045.1. Taxonomy (NCBI): domain Eukaryota; kingdom Metazoa; phylum Chordata; class Actinopteri; order Perciformes; family Serranidae; genus Epinephelus; species Epinephelus lanceolatus. Next base: position 20,404,714 of record NC_135746.1, read on the forward strand.
ATATATAAAACCACCACTCAAGCTCAGGTAGACACAAACATGCACTCACACATTGCCAGGGGAATTGGGCTGGAATGTAGATCAGGTGTCTCCGTCATCCAAAGCGTAGAGTTTGGCCCGTAGAAAAGGGACAGTATTGAGTTCCCTCCAAGTATGTATGTGTTTGTGTGTGTGCATGTGTGAGTGCATGGGATATCCAGATGTACTCTCACCCTTGTTTAGGGGAATGTTAATGATTCTAAGCTTGGATCCATGACAAGTATTAGTAAAACCGTAGCTACTGTGGTGGCCCTGGCCTCTTGTCTTGGCAGCTTATTTATTCCGCTTCATTCTGCGGTGCCTTTGTTTGGTTAATGTTTAGACGGAAATGTACACTGATGTTTGCGCTTGTGAATAAGTAGCCCGAGCAGGTGTAAGTTAACTGGTGTGTGTGTTTGTGTGTGTGTGTGTGTGTGTGTGTGTGTGTGTGTTAGAAAAGTTGTGAAGGAAGGCGAAATATCATTCGTCTTGATCCACGATTCAAACAATGCACCACAGACGTGCCCTGAAGTGTGTTTGTGTGTGTTGCCTTTTTGACAAAGGTGACAGGATGGGGTCGAAAGGCTGACACAGGCGTCAGTCCTCGGGTAATCAGAGACAGATGTAAAGAATGGCATTGTGTGAGTGTGTATGAGTCTGTGTGTGTGTGCTATTGTATACTATATGAGCATCGAGGGCTGCTTTGAAGCAACCTCAGCCTTAGTCCTCCGCATGCAGGTGGACCAGGAATGTGCGACAGGTCGGTGAGACAGGGCTGGTCTGATATCTGGTTTCAGACTCTGGATTAAATACAGTAACCGAGTTCTCCCAGTATTGATGGAAAATGGACTCTACTGTTACAGTTGTACAAAGGCCAGATTAGACCAGAGGAGAAGTTGTGTTCGGGTGATTCTTCAATGAACGGGATTTAGGAAATAGGAAAAATGAAAATACATCTTGTTTTTTATTTGTGTCACACTCACTTGACACCAAAAGGGGCATACAAAAATGTAATGATATATGAGTCATTATTTTTATTATATTAAAATATCCTTTGATGTGTGGTTTTTACTATATTTATATTGCCCCTGGGCCAGATTTTGGGCATTTAACCCTGCTTAACTTTGAATTTAATATTGATCTAATGTTAATTCCAAATACAATTGAAACATAAATGCTCATTTTAATTAAATGTGTCGTGTTGTGAGAGATATACGTATTTTATGTCTTTACATGTAGTATGTCTTTCAAAATACACTTCCATTTTCACAGGAAATGTGCAGTTTCTACTCATTACATGCATAGTCTTTTTCAAAATGAACTTACAATGTACTTAAAACACTTTGTTTTTACATTTATTTCCTTAAGTTTAGGCAACAAAAGCAGGTGGTAAGGTTCAGAAAAAAAAACATCATGGCTTGGCTTAAAATACAGCTGTTACCAACATAATGTAATGTCATGTGACATATACTGTAGCATGCTACACATACCAGCATACTACATAGTTGTTAAAATAACTCCCTTGACTTTTGGTTTAACACTGGAAATGAACAGTGGGTTCCCAGGTGAAAATCTGGTGTTTGTTTGAACCATCCATTTCCCCTCCCACCCTTTCTGGAAGGACTTTCTGGCTCTTAATACTACAGTAGTTGCCAGCACATTTTATAACGCCACAAAAGATTCCCTTGTGGGTCCAGAACCGTGGACGTCTACTGATAAAGTGTCGGTATTTGAAGACTTCAGCATTTTGGCCCCTGCGTCAACACGTGAAAGGTACCTTTATGCATCGGTATTTAGCGCTGACGATATTTGACGATATGGGAACCACATTGTACAAAATTTTATTTCATGGAGTCATGTGACAGGAGAGCACGTGGCTGTAGGACAGGTTAGCCCCGTGGTGTTACATCAGAAATATGTTTATTGGCTGTCATTTCCAAACAGCTTTGAATGTACAAATTTTTAAAAAAAATTATATTGTGCATTTTGTTATCTAAAAATAACAAAAAAAAAATTGAAGAATGACCAGTTTACTTTCAAATCACATGTTAACCATGTGTATATTTACCCAAACTGTACAACTGTACAAATGCCTTGTTGTTCCTGTTCACCCATTGTACAGCATGTTTTTCTATCTCTCTATCACACACACACACACACTCCAACCACCCGCAAACATCCCCTCAGGCTGTCCCAGACAGTCTAGCAGTGCCCTGGTGGGACTTCCCCTGTCAGCCTCATCTTTGATGTGGCTCCCATGTCACCAGGAGCAGGAAGTGAGGGTGTCTTGAGTGACAGCTCAGACACACACCGTTGATTATTTTAAAACGCTTTTCTCCCCTCTTTTTGACCTTGCGTGTGTGTGTGTGTGTGTGTGTGTGTGTGTGTGTTTGTGGCTCTGCATGTATGAATAATCTCTGGCTTGGCAGTTGCATTATGCGCATGTTTGTTTTGAAGCTATTTTGATTTCATGTCTCTTTAAATGTGTGTTTGAACGTGCCAAGAAGGTAGGTTATAGTAATCTCCTTAACCGCACCGGCCTGGCAGCCTCAGCGCTGCCTGAGGTGTGAGGTCGACCGGTGAACTCACACATCTGGCTGCACCTGCCCAGGTGAACTATGCTTAGTGTCAGAAAGACAGTAGCACCAGCAGGGGATTGCTTGTACACTATTTATTTTTTGTTATTTTTCCCTGCAAACAATCTCCTTACGTCTTCTATTTCTGGTCGCAAGTCAACACCAACAACCTGCCAAATAGAGGTTGATTTCTCTCTCTGGCTTGTTGTCGACATTGTCTGAAACCAACCATCTTCTGGAGTGACTTTTTTAGTCTTCAAACCGTATTTAGCTTGTGAATTCTGCTGTAGAGAGCTGCTATCTGGTTGCTTGTCGAATCCAACGCCCTTGAAAAGCATAACAGACAAACACAAGTGCATACACAGGCATGTGCGCACAAAAGCAAGACCTCTTTGATCTTGTCTGTTCCTCGGTTTTAGGGTGGGGTGGGAGTGGTGGAGTTGGACAGGTCTTGGCGGCGATGGAGGATCCTCAAAGCAAAGGGGCCTGCTTCAGCCCTCCTCTCTCATCTGCCCCATTACCATCACACACACCTCTTGACATCTAAATAGCCCCCCGTGCTTGGCATGCAGGGTCTCTGACTACTTCTTTTTTTTTTTTTTTTTTTTTTTTTTTTGAAGGCCACTGCGCTTTCACTTTTGAGTATGTGCTTCAGACGAGATGTAAGCACAGGCCGGTTGGTGTCTCATGTGATCACAGTAGCTTTTAAAAGCTTTTTCAAAGGCTGAGCACACACAGCTGCAGGTCAAATTTAACATTTGGCTTCTGGACGCCTGTTCCAGTTGTTCGGGTGTGAGCCGCTTCACTGTAACTCTATCTGCATCTCTGTCTGACTTTGATGCACACGGAGCAGATAAGCAGCAGGAAGTCAGAGTTGTTTGGGACGAGATTAGATTATATACATTCCTGTCCGATAGTCTGTTTCAGTCACTTCGTTCTTGGTAGTTTTTCCTAAACTTCTCCAAAATAACATCCCTGATGCATGTTTTCCCTTGATATCAGCTTCGTAGAAGGTTTAGGGGAAAGTCTCACAGCTGATTGGATGTGGTGTTTGAATATATGAAGTAACATGAATATATGAAGTAACATGATGTCAGGGTTGACTGTTTTCGTACCTCTGACTCGTGAAATCAGCTGCTATCAGCTTACAATCGAGAGCTTACGAGAGAAGTCTCGGCAGGCGTTCTGCTGTGATTCTTGAACTCACTCTGTTACATGTTACAGTAACATCAAATCCTGCCACAGTGAATAGAACTTTTACAGTAAGTGTGTGTGTGTGGGAGCGGTCTCGTATTCATTAATGGCTTTTATGGGAAGCACTTAGCGTGTGCAGGTCCATTTTACGACAAAAAGACTTCTAATCCCACAACAATGAGTTAAGCCTCCCTATCAAATGATACAGGTGAGTCAGAGCAGAAGGGGAGATGAGTACTTTTTTGTCCGCCTATTGTCTTGGAAATTCCAGGAAAGGTGTGCGTGGGTGGAAAACCTGGAGGATTGTTATGGAGTGTCATGGTGAGAATTTTCTGGGAACGGTTGCGCTATGCGTCTTTGCTTGTGCATGTATGTGTGGATGGGTATGTTTGACAGTCCTTCAGTCCCCCTACGCATACCCGCCCACGACACACTCCCCCTACATCAGTCTTAATTAAAATGGTCTCTGACAAGTGAAACTCAACAGCAGCCATCTCAACACACAGCAGCTACTATTTTACATATTGTCACGCTGTTGCATTTTGAAAATTATGCCATCATGTTAGAATAATTCTGTGCAAGTGGGAAGACTGGACACAATCCAAGGCTGATGCTGGTTTCAAGCAAGCAGAAAGTAAGATGTACGACAGATGACTGATGTGACAAATGGAGCTTAGCAACAGAAGGATGCTGCTGGTACAGGGCAGCTCATAAACACACACTTCAGAAGCAAGACAGAAGACATTAGCGGAAGGTTTCTCAATCTAGAAATGCTCCGTTTGACCAGGTGTCAGTAACTTCAAGAAGGTGTGGGTGATCAACCATGGGTCATTTAAAGGAAAGTTATGCCTTTGGGTATTCTTGTTTGGGTCATGAGTGCGGATAAGTGTGTGCGTTTGTCCAGGAAGCTCCTCCCTTTCCCTAAGTCGCCTCGCTCTTGACTGTGGACCTTCTCTTCTGAACCATAGGCCTGTCCTTGTTGGGCGTATGGAGGCCAGAGGTTGGGTGCACAGGCTCGGAGGTGGTTGAGGGTAAAGGTTAGAGGTATCAGGGTTTACTCATGCCTCTGAGTGTGTGAGACAGAGAGAGAGGACTGTTGTATGCCTGTCTGTCCGTATTAAAGCCGCTAATGAGAGCCAGAGGAGGTCAGACCCTGAGGAATGCTCTTTTAAACTGCGCAGAAATGTGTGTGTGCGTGTACAGAGAGCCAGCGGACAAAGAATAAATGTCTCCATCCTCTTGTCTCTAGAAGTCTCTATCTGTCTCCGAACTCCCCCTCTACCCCCTGCGCAACTAATCACCCAGTCAGGGAATCAAAGCTGCAGCTAATGGGGACCTGTCTGTCAGTGGACTTGCTCGTCAGAGAGGAAAGTTTTCAGCGTGGCACACCAGTTCAAACGAGCCCTCTGGGAAGGAAAGGACTGAGGGAGAGCAAATTAAAGCACAGCAGGCAGAGCAGGAGGTCACTGTGCTGCAGCATCTGCACATAGACACTGATATACAGACACTTTGACGGATCTGCACACATTTGAAGTCATTGTGACAGAGTTAAAGGGTACCCTAGGTATTTTTCGACATTTCCCATGTTTTTGTGTCTAAGTTATTAATGGGAACAACAGTTTTTGAAACTGGTCCAGTATTGAGTGAGACAGCTGCAGCCGGCAGCAGCAGCAAAACAGGCTGCAGTGTAACCACCTGGGGCATATTCGCACCGTCAATGTACGTCCACTAAAAGTGTTTGTTTTTGTCACTGGCAGGCTCAGATTGTTCATATAAGTGTCTGACAACATTATGGAAAGATCCCTACTGAGATAGGCCTTTTTGGTAAAGGGTAGTATCCTTTCTGTTTAACCAGAAACAGCCCTAAAATCGTTATCACCAAACCCACCAGACTCCATTTGAATAAACAGTAATTTTAGCATGTATAGAGTCAGCATATTGTCACATCTAACTGGGTGCATTAAAGGTTTGTTTCAACCAAACCAGAGTTGGTGATTGTTGGAACAGCGGAAAGATGAATCGGGGTGGGTTTTGTGAGTTTTAATTTGTTTCTTTCGACTTTTCGACACTTCTTTCGAAGTGTGTTTTACAATAATAAAATTACTGTTTATTTTAATGGAGTCTGGTGGCTTTTTAGTGATTTCGGGGCTGTTTTTGGTGCAACAAAATGGATCTTACTCTTTACCAAAAATGTTTATATCTGTAGGGTTCCATTCCAGAATGTTGTCAGACACTTGGAATAACTATCTGAGCCTTTCAGTGGCAAAAACAAGCACTTTAAGTAGACGTAAATTGACGGTGAGCATGTACTCTGAGTCGTTGCATTGCGGCCTGTTTCGCTCAATACTGGACTAGTTTAAAAAAGCGTTGTTCCATTAATCACTTGGAGACAAAAACATGGGAACATGGAAAAATGGGGTCCAGGTTGAAAAATACCAAAGTTATCCTGTAATGAATAAACTTAACTTGACGAAAGTTGGTGAAAGTGATGATGATTTTGTCATGAAAATAATGTGTATGTCTTTTAACTGTGGCAAATCTAGCATGGGATGAATGCTTTTGGCAGGTAAGCACTGTCTGAATGTTCATTTCTGTTGATTTGAAATAGGCAGTCGTACCTTAATTAAAGTTGGACTGACTAGTAAGTAATTTTTCATGCAAAAATGCCAAGTATTTTCTGGTTCCAGCTTGTCAGATGAGTATTTGATGTTTTTTGTTTGTCATATATGATAGTAAACTGAACACCTTTGGGTTTGGCGACTGTTGATTGAATAAAACAAGCAACGTAGATACATCTCCTTGGGTTGTGGTGAATTATAACGTGCATTTTTCACCATTTTCGGGCATTTAAATTATTCATTTAATCGAGAAAATGATGCCTGTTAGTTGCAGCCTTGATCTCGGTCTACACCTTTTAAACTCTAAGGCCTATAGGCACTCAGATATAATCAGGTTGTGTAGATTGTCTGACAAGAGAAGAGGATTATCAGCCGAGAGCTTACATTCAGTGCTTCACTGGTTCAGATTATACAATGCTGCTTCACTCCTGTCCTCAGGATGCAGATCAGCTGGTGATGCAAGGCTGCTCAGCCATAACTTTCCATTGGTTTGTATTGTATTCTTTTATGGTGGAAGCTGATGCAGGCGTGTATCAGACATGTTTCTACTGCACTAAATAAGCAAAAAGAGAGGAGTGTCTGAATGTACCAACATAACAACTGACTTCAGCACTTTGGAGACACTCCTGCTGAGCAGTGCCAACAGTATCTTGATATTACTCTTCAACATAAGTTTCCTGAAATCACTCAGGACACAGAGAATTAACCTCATCAGTTGCTGTCAGTGAATCCCGTCCAGTTTTAAGTGACAGTGGGAACTGTCTAACCTTTGAGGTGTCTTACTGGTGATCCAGTTACACTCACTGGTTCCCACAGTCTCCCACCTCACTACATCCTGGTCAGGAATTCCAGTGTGTCGGCTCCAGCTGGGGAGTGTCCGGTTGCCCCTTCAAACAGTGTCTGAGTGGACAGACGCTGATCTTTTATCTGGTTTCACTGCAAACACAATCATTACTACGACACAATTAATTCTGATTGTTGTAATCCAATAAGACTGGACTGCACAGTGAATGTTGACACTGTGCATGACCACTGATTTGCCCTCTTTCACTTCCTGACTGGGACATTTACCCTTTGACCTGTGCCATAATTCATCATGGCCTGTTAACGTGTGAGCCAAGCTTTAACCAACCTTTCTGATCTCTCTGTCTGTCTTTGAGGCCCACCTTGGCAGACAGTGCGAGAGCCCAGTGTCCACTTTCAAAGGCTCATCTCCTTGTGTTGTCTTTAGGGGTTAGATGAACCGTGGGGGCCCGTGGGAGGCATCCACGTGGAACCCCGGCCCATCCACATTCCCACAAGACTCAGCGGGACGGTTTTCCAAACTTTATTAGCACTCTTCACCTCACTCACCTCAGTTCGGCATGTCACTGAAGTTCACGAGGTGGAACATAAAATACTGATTCTACCAGAGTTCCTTCCATTGTACTTTACTCTGTGAGTGTTGTTTGATTACAAGATAAACTGATCTTAAATATATATTTGTTTGTTGCAGCCCCACTGTAAAACAGGGGCGTGTAAACCTGGCTTTATGAGCTCTAAAAAGTTCATACTAAAATAGTCCTGTTATTAATGTGAGAGGGATGTAAGGAAGGAAGTGAGAGCGGAAAAAGGAAAAGGGAAGAGCCTCATCTGTCCGTCCGCGCTCCCTCAGAGGATGAGAGCTGCAGAACAGAGAGGGTCTGGAGGAGCTGGCGGGTGCTTAGCAATGATATATGAGAGCCACGTCCATTACGCTGTCTGGTCTCCATACACACACACACAAACACACATGCACACACATATGTTGGATCAGATATCCTTTAGACAATGTGAGGCCCCTGTAAGGTTTCTGTATGTGGGACTGATGAGGCTCCACCATGGGAGCTGAGGAGGCCTTTATGGGAAGGAGTGTGTGAGATGCTCTCTCCAATGTGTGTGTGTGTGCATGTATGTGTGTGTGTGTGTGTGTCCATCTCTGTCACAGCTGACAGAAACTCATGTAGTCCTTTTGTGCCTGAAGTGTTACTTGTCCATCAAACACTCCACAGTGAGGCAGTAAGAGACTCATGTGCAGTATGAACGTCATTATATCAGGGGTGTCAAACATACGGCCCGTGGGCCAGAACCGGCCTGCCAAAGGGTTCAATCCGGCCCACTAGATGACTAGACTAAGAGGTGGCAGGTTTCAGGAGCAAGTTAAACAGTACTACTACACTGACAATGAATACTTACTGTGACCATGTTTAAATATATTGAATATTGTGCAAAATATTGTCAATCAGCTGCTTCAGTTCAAAAGAATCTGTATCAGGAAATGTGTGGATACATGCACATGTAATGACAGAGAAGTAGACTGACTGAATTTGGAAAAACAGAGACATACTGTTGAAATTGCACTTATTTTTCTTGAGACATCTCAGGCTGTTCATCTGTTTTGTAAAAGGATGACCGTCTACAGAATGTACTTGTAACTCCTTACAAGTTATTGTGCGATGGTTTTATTGGTCCAGCACATCTGAGATCAAACTGAGCTGTATGTGGCCCATGAACTACAATGAGTTTGACACTCCTTCATTATATCTTAAATAATACTCTTATCTGGCAAAGAACTTTAATCTGGACGAGAGAGTTTCCATGTGTGAGGACAGCAGAGTAATAAACTAGTATTTAGAAGATAATCTGTCTGCCTTGTTGATTGATTAAATTTTGAACTTTACTTTCAGGCTAACTCATTTACATATTTTTCCGTTTATGATTTAGCTCTGTTCTTTTCAAAATTAAATATTTCATACTGATATGAAAATATAGAAATCTGTATTTTACAGGCCCTGTAATTTCTTAATAGTTTTCGACAAGAAGTGTGTAATTTGGTCCCTATTATAGGGAACACAGAGACAATGTTTGGAGACAGTACATGTAATGACACATTCATTTGAGGTTTTAAGAAAGAACAAGGAAATTATTAGTACTTACACAGTTGGGTAAGATTTATAATCAACACTTTTAAGATCTTCTAAAATCTTAATGACCATGGTTGGAAACTTAACTGTCATATTTCTTACATTTCTTGCCAGTTTTTTACAACTCCAACTGAACACTGTCTCCATTTCAGGTTTACAACGAGTTATTTTCATTATTACGTCATTTGCATATTATTGTAATAATTAATAGTTTGGTCTTTGACAGAAAATAAGTTGTCTAAGGTGATACATTTGAATTGCTTCATTCCATCATTTTCCTATTTTAGACAACCAATAATACCAGTTAATTCACATTTGAGGAGCTGAAATCAGTGTATTTTTTGGCATTTTGGCTTAAAAAATGACTCATAATATCCATATTATTTGCAGATTATTTTATTGTTGATTGACAAATTGATAACTCACAACTCATCGTGCCGACTCTACTTTATTTTCCCCTTCAATTAGTAGGCTACCAAGTTACAGACTTCTTTAGAAATCTACCTATAAATGAGGTCCCACTTCAGGACATGATATTCCCATGGACCATCAAAGAAAGTGTCACCAGAAAAAGTATAGACCCCTCTTATAATTTAAAATTAGTGTCATGTATCAGTCAGTCTGGATTTCTATTTTTTTTGTTCTTTCTTTTCTTTCCTTCTTCTTTGTTTTTTTAACAAGTGTGTTTATTGGAATTTTAATATACTTCAAATATCACATCAAAGACAACAACAAAAAAAAAACAGTAAGATACGCAAAAGAGCATTCACAGTAAGGCATCGTCTTAATATCAACTGCTACAACAGGGCAATGCAATGAGTACTTTTCCAAGGTTCAAAATAAATAATCAGAAATTCCTATACAAGTATAAAGGAAGGAAAGAGGAAAGAAAATGGGCATTGAGGAAAGACAAGTAGACTTCTGTAGCCTTCACCCCCTCTAGAAATTTCTTAAAATGTTCTACCCTTAATCATAAAATGTATTTTTTCAAGGGTATCAGTCTGGATTTCTAATAATAATTTAATACATTTCTCTGTCTTTCCTTCAGACTGCCAGTCGTCTGTGGCTCTGCAGGTCCTGACCGCCCGCTGCCAGGGAAAGAAAAGCTGCCTGGTCCGAGCCTCCACCAGAGACTTTGGGGATCCGTGTTACTCCGGCACCAGGAAGTACCTCAGTGTCATCTACACCTGTGGTGAGTCCCCGTAGGCCTTCACTGAGGGCTGCATTTTCTCACCACCAGGGGGCAATGTTCACCCACTGATCAGCTTTGCTTCAGTCTTGTCTGTGAGGTTTTAGCTCTGTGTTTCACAGTTAGCAGCTCTGAAATGGGCTCTGATATACTCAGAGAAGAATTATGTCTTTTCGGATGATGATACTGGACGCACACTTATATGGACAATAAAGGGCGTATTGGTTCTGCTTTTTCTAGGTGCTACTCCATGAATGGTACCTTCAGTGGCAATGTGTTCTGACTACTGTCATAATTAATTTGAAGTACTTTTCTCTCTAGTACTTTTACTTCAAGGATTTCATCAAGGCGTCAAGTGTAATCATCACTTTTTAGACTTTAAATGGTTTCTATAAGAACGCAGTGTTTGTTTTTGGAGCTCAAACATGAAGTCCAAAGTTTCTAAACCTATTTTCCACGTTCAAGTCACACCTCCGAACTTCTGCCCTTTGGCGCTGTGTCTTCTGTTTTGACTTTTTGTCTGCACAGATGAGGGAAAATGATGGTCTTCCTTTTTATCTGTTCTCCACCCCTGGGCTAATCCTGACCTGTCAAGGCTGTAATTCATTAAAGGCACACTCAGACACACACACGTTATCCAGACGCCTCCAGCACCAGAAACTGATCAATCAGCAACGTGGCCTGGAGCCTCTCATACGCACTGAAATCTCTGACACATGGACATCTTGCATTTTACTGAGTTCTGATTTTAAGGCTTTTATAACATCTGTGTCTATCCCCACTGGGCCTGAAAATCACTGTGTGCTTTAAAGGACTGTTCATTAATCAACACTTTTTCCACTGTCTCTCTTCAGGTCTTGAGTTTGCACATGAGCTCAGTTATAATTCTAAAGTTCTGATAACACTTTATGGCTTGTTCGTGGTCTCGTTTTGAAGATCCACCACCCTGAATCTCGTGTTTGTCAGATTGCCGTCCAAGAATCCATCCATCCTTTATCTCAGCAACAACCGGTCAGCGCCAACAAGAACACACAGACCGTTTCAGCTGTGTTTATAGAGTCGTTTGGCTCCGACTGACCTCCCTTATCTGTCACTGATAACACAACATACTCTCCTAACATCTCTGGCTCAGTAAACGTGTGAGGTATGCAGGGGATGGTGTAAATGTTCAACAGCGTGCTGCGAGGGGGCGAGAGATGTGTTTTCTGGGGCTGCGGCGGGAGTGGAGAGGGTTGAACGTGAGTAAATCAGTCTAGCCACTGCAGACATGAAGTCACTGGTTGCTCCAGGCTCCAGCAAAGGGGTAATTTCGGGGGATCCTCTTTCATTGGTGGTCGAGTGTGTGTAGGATTGACCCCATTTGAGTCGGAGTTAGGGGACGGAGGATGTCTGTCTGCACATGATTGGTTGCGTTTGTGTGTGTGTGGGGGGGTCTGCGCAATGTTTTTGTGCCAACTGAATAAAGTGGAACTTGCACAAAGGGATTGATAGCACAAGATTAATGGACTTGTTTGTCTTTTAGAGTTATTTTAGAGTATGATTTTAAGGAACTTTGAGTGTGTGTAAGTGTTTGTGTGTGTGATTAATTGGGTAGCATGGGCCACGCTGCCTGAAGGACGTGTTAACCCATTTAAAATCTTTACTGTTCTTGCCCAAGTGCTATTTTAGAGGCTTTTGCAGCCTGCCAAGAAATACGTAGCGTTTTATGTGTGCGTAAGTGTGTAGCTAGGTTGGTGTTTGGGTGTACAGTACAGCACACACACATGCAGCAGGCACAAGTACTTGTTTAATTCGCATCATGGACTCGCTATCGGCCCCGGCTTGCCTGTGATTTATAAAGCCATCAACCCTCCAAGCTCCAGCTTCTTCCTCACACAGCCCCAGGGGTGGACTTGCTCCTGAGCAATAACACAGCAGCAAATGGCCCGGAACCTGCCATCAGTCTCCCGGCAGATCACACACACTCCGCACTGTCAGGCTTCATTTACATCTACTCCCCCTGGAGGAAGTCCCTACGGTTTGTTTGTTTGTCAGAAAAAAGGACTTGAGCCAGGAGTCTGATCACAGCTTTAAATATTTGACATCTTTAACAAGATGAAGTAAAAAAATACATTTGAAGTAATGAGGTCTGTCTAGGAAATTATTTATAGCCTAAAGTTGGGAATATTTACCCTCAGTGTGACTGGTGGAGATTGATGAATGAGCCTGCTTGGGGCATTTTCTTCAAAGTACGGCCACTTTGAAGTTTCTTCCTTGTAATGTGTTGGTAACTTTGTCAGGGTTTGACCTACGACTTGTGAAGCTGCAGGGATGAGAACATATGCATCTGTGTGTTTGATAAAAAACTCCAGTTCTGGCTCTTGTTGAACGCATCCTGTACAGTAAGCGTGTCTTTTCGGTTATGTGTCGGAAGGGTCCTATTTATTCAGCTTGCTCCGCTAGACCTTGAGCTCTGTCCTGCAGCCCCTCAGCATCATCCTTCCTCTGCCGTGTGAGTGAAGAGACGCAGCCTGAGGGCATCCTGCTTCTCTGTGTGTATCTTTGTCCCATAAAGCACAGCGATAACTTTAAACTTCATTTAACAAAATGTGATTTATGGATGTCCACGCTGATCAAATCATATCCAGAAGAATCTTTCTTTCCTTCCCCTCCTCCTTCCTGTGTCAGTCCCAAACACAGGCCTCCCTACACACAGCGCAGCTCCTTTCCTCCCCCGAGAGGTATTAAAGCTTCAGACTTTATATCAAGGCCTCTCTCCTAAACTTCCCTCCAAGGCTTCCCCTCGAGTGTTCACTGCGGTGTAATGGATCACCCTGAACAAGCCACACAGCCTCTTTTGAACCACGCAGAGCAGCAGACTTTCAGGGGGGATAAAAGGTTATGTAAAGCCTAATGAACAGGTCTAATTTCTGAAGAGGAAATGGATTAATTGCGGCACTTAGCTGGTTAACTTGGGGTCTGGTTTGGGGAAGGAGGGGGCTCGGTGGAACAGGCAACTCAGGCATTTCCAACCCCGGGGTTGAAACCTCAAAGTGGAAATAGAATCTCTGCAAAAACTCCTAATGAAAGTATAATGAGTCCATTAATATACTATATGTGTTTTCAAATATGGTGCTAAAGCCAGTCTGGCTTGTGGAGCGGATGCAAAAACAAAGCTGTGCAGCTTTTCTGCTGAGCTAATTTTCCACTAACTGCTGGAACTGTTACTGTTTATCAAATATAACAGCTGTTTTGACAAAACAGTCTCACCTCAAGGTCCAGTCAGAAGCTGCTCTGGAGCTTGTGATCATATCACACAGTCTTTATCAGCAGATGGATTTTACTGACTTGTCATGAAAACATAGATAATTGGCAAGAGATTGCCAAAGAAATGAGGAACATATTTAGAATAGAAGTTGATTTTTCTTTTGTCACATTGAACTTGGGCAAAACCCCAGACAATCTCATGACCCAGGATAAATACCTATACCAAGTACTTTTGGTATTTAATTTTATTTAAAGGACAACTGGATTACAATTATCAACAAGAGAATGCAATTTCTGAAGAAACTGCGGGTGTGAATGCTCCATGCTGAATAGCTGACGCTACACTGCAATGCTCACTTTAAATGTCGAATAGTACAAGTAATGTATGAATGATGTAGAGTACTTTAAGGTTGTGTGAAAAGTTGATGCTACACTGTAGTGCTGGCGTAAATGTTTAGTAGAAGGTGAAGTATTAGGAATAGATGCTTTTCAAAAGTTGAATGATACTCGTAACGTTGAAGATTTGAAGGGCTGTTGAAAAGCTGACGCTACACTGCAATATTCTAGGTTTAAACACTAAATAACAATAACAATCATGTGGAATATTTCAAGGTTGTTTGAAAAGTGAACGCTTCACTGCAATGCTGGTGTAAATGTGTATGAATGTCATTGAAAAGGTGAATGATACCAATACTGTGCAATATTTCAAGGTTCTTGAAAAGCTGACGCTACACTGCGGACAATCTCATGATCCAGGATAAATACCTTTACAAAGGTTTTTGGTTGCTAGCACAAAAGCCATCATACAGAAGTGGCTACAGGCAAGACCCCCTTCAAATGAAATTCACTGTATGGAAAAAAAATCACCTTTTCTTTAAGACTGCGACTTGAACAATGTATGAAATATTGGAAAAAATGGACCGTATACACAAAGGATGTAACCTATTGACTGCTTAGTTGAAAAATCCAGCCTGTGGCCCTTTGCTGCATGTCACTCCCTCTCTCTCTCTCCCCCTTTCACACTTTTCTGTCCTATCCATTAAAGGCTAAAAATGCCCAAAAAATATCTAAAAGGTGCTTAGATGTCTTTTGGTCTCTTGGTGTCTTTTGGATAATTTTATGGACATTTCCATGAAATATAGTCGCTGTAGTTCCTGTGCCTGTAGTTAGGCATGTTAGGTAACTTTGCAGACCTTGAAACCTACATTATGTTTATAATAATGGACTTAGGTCAGTTAAGGAGATCTGAGGAGACTGAAGGAAAAATTCACTCTCAGCACTTTGACAGATTTAAGAAAACAGCGACTGTACAACTATTCCTCGGCCTGCTTTGTTTGTTTGTCATGTTTTAATTTTCACACAGAACTCAGCAAAAAGCTGAATGTCTCACAGTGTAGGAGTCCTATAAAACAAACAGAAGTATTCTCAACATGTGTTTGTCCTTCACATGTACAGAGAAAGCAGTCATCATCACAAACATTTCCTTGTTTATATGAGAAGAAGCTCACTTTGTTTGAAATGAACAAGTTCAGGCACACTGCTCGCTGGTTGCTGTCAAAAGTCACTTCATGTACTTTACTAAAATAGCACAGAGGATGGATTTGTTCTCTATTGTCCAAGCTGGTCTTAAAATTAAATTTCCCTGTTGTGTTTTCACCTTATGAAAACAAAACAGGCTCAAAAGTATTATTAGCTATCACCATATAGCTCAATACTTTTGACCCTATATTGTTTCTGTATTCTTTAAGCAGACAGAATACTGCAGGAGCTGGTAACACTGTAGAGACCAAACTGCAGGGACTGACAGAGGTGTGGTCACTGGACTGTGCTACTGGTGTTTTTAATGGACACAATCCAAGCAGCGGAGGCTCTGGCAGCCGACATGTGGCTCGGGGGGGGCTGATTTAGATGTAACAGGGGAAAATAGAGCAAGATAAAGATGTAATTCAGAAGCTTGAGGGTTTGTATTATCCCAATTGGTTATGCAGACATACACATGGAGGCATACACACAAATATACGTGCACAAAGATATTTGAGGTACACATGCGACCGCTGCAAGCCACACACTCTCCTCCGACTCCCCCGTACACATTCATGTCATTTCAGCAGAGGAGACTGTGGGGAAGATGTTTATTTTGGCCCAGTTGTGTGGAACTGCAGTCCAGGCAGGCGGTAGCTGCTGCTGCTGCTGCTGCTGGGCCCCGTTGTTCTCCCTTATAGCTCATCCTATAGCTGCAGGACCAGAGGCAGAAACACACACATTATGCTGTGGACAGGGAGGCAAATAAACAGTTTTCCCAGTATCTCTAATCTGACATGTGCACATGCAGTTGACATAGAACTGTTTTCCTGTATATCTCAAGTTGGTGACTCGCAAAATTCAGGGCAGATTACTGTCAGTGGACCCTGAACCAAGCAGCAACCTCCGGGGCTTAAAAATGCAGCCAATGTGGAAGTGTCAAAAGTTGCAGTTCCTCAAATGGCCACTTGAGGCTGACTCCAGAAGTGAGTCAATCCCCATAGACACCATGTTAAAATGCCCAACTTAGCAGAAATACAGCAGAAATAAACGTATTTACAGCCTGATACAAATATAATTTTGGTCTCTGTAGCTACTTTCATTCAAGACGACTCAATGGGGAGATTTTTATATAACTCACCCTTTTACATTAATTTACACATAATTAAGGGTGTCTCTGCTTTTAGTGACAGGCTGTAAATGGAGCATCACTACAGTCTGTGAATCAGATTGACCCCTCATTCCTCCACAGCTTCACACTCTTGACCAAATATGGTCACTTCTGGCTGCAAAAATCCCAAGATGTCAAACTTGAGGCTTCAAAACAGGAGTCAAGAAACCAGTGGGTGATATCAATTTTTGTTGAGCCCAAGATTAGTGTTCTACCATAGGGCCAGGACACATGCTGCATCTTTTACCACCTGGAAAACGCAAGGTCAGGTGCTGGGTGCTGCTCTTGTGCCTACTCTGTGCCAACTTTCAAGGTTCGGCAGGTTGAGCCTGAGGTTGCCAAGCAACCATAACCAGCACCATATCATAGCCTACTTAACAGAAATCCCAAGTGCAGTGCTGTCCTTTTGCAGGCGTTCTTTTTTAAGTGTGTCTTAGGCCTAAAATGTCAGTGTGACGGGTCATCCAGCTCTGGGTAGCCTTGTGCTAAACAATCAGCTTCTCCTCCATAGTAGACATGTATTTACAGATTATTAAAGGATGATATGCAGTGTGCACTGGTGTGTTCCAAAAGTTGAACTTGGTTTATCTCCTGCCGCTGTTGAACCCTTAAAAATACGTGCTTCGGAACAAGTGGAAACCTTCGGGGATAAGAAATGAATCCAGCACACAAGTCCTAAAATCTGCAGTTCCTCGAATGGCCACTTGAGGCTGGCTCCAGAGTCCAGTTAAACCCCATAGATACCGTGTTAAAATGTCCAACTTTACAGCGGAAATAAACATGTTTACAGCTTGGTAAAATAAACCGTTTTGGTCTTTATCGCTGATTTCCCCCTTAGTGACAACTTAACAGGAGTGAATTTTCAATAACTGACCCGTTTACATTTTATTAAGGCTAAATTTACGCATAATAAAGGGCCGGCTGCTTTGAGTCACAAGCTGTCTGCTGATAATATCCTTGGCTTTTTCAGTCAGAACCCACCTTCACTCCTTCACAGCACCAGCCTCTTGCGTAAATATGGTCACCTCTGGCTCCAAAAAACCAAGATGGCGACGGCTGAGATGCTGAACTTGAGGCCTCAAAACGCGAGTCCACAAAGCAAAGAGTGATGTCACAGTAACTACGTCCATTGTTTTTACAGGGAACTGCTATGCCGCATGAGAACGCCACTCTCGTTTTTTAGCATGCCTGCCGTGTGTCTACTTTGACAGTAATGGATTTAAATGGTGCAAAAAAACATGGCATGTGTACAGGCCCTTAGACATGTCAAAGTTATTACATTTTATCAAATCAGAGATACTCCAGTTACCTATTAATTTAACTTTATTATAGTCAGAACTCAACATGCCTTGGACTTTTTCCTTATTTACCACTGTTGTGGCCCTTGACTCCCAAGAGTGCCTTTGTTCATTTACTGTGATTTAAAATAAACAAAACACCTTTATTTTTGTTTTGGGACTTGAACAGTCTTGTTCGTTCTATCAGTTACTGAGAATTCCTCTTGGGCTCACCTCGATATTTCTTGGGAAGCTCCATTTCAGGGTTATCAGTCCTGCTTGATGCGATTATGTGTGTCTGACTATAATTTTCATTAGATTTTATTGTCAACTTGTTTGAAGACGCTTTCAGGAAACAATAGTACATAATGGGAGCTCTTGAAGCTAATTACGTCAGTCATTGAATCAGGTGTTTTTGTGCTGTCTTAATGCCAGCCGTGTATGTTTTCTTTACTGTAATATATTGAAGCTGCACCTTGTTAGCAGAAAAGAAACAAAGAATTCTTTGAGTATGTTTTCACCTGAGTGCGCAGACAGATCGGGTGTGGTTTGCTACAAACGGCCAAGTCTACTTGCACCAAGTGTAGTGTCAATCACAGTCAAATGGCCTAACTTAACCCTCAAATACTTCAGTGGTAGCGTCAGAGGATTCTGGCTCTCTTGCATCATTATTGAGTTTTGACCCACCCTAACAAGTGGGTGTTTTATTGGGGTAAAACAAACCAAGAACCAGGAAAAGGTGTTTCTTTAAAACAGTCTTTGACCCAGGAGTGATCCGTGGTGTGTCTGATTTGAGCCAAGCAGAAAGGAATGAAGTGGCCCCTCTGAACGCTCCCCAGCCTCGTAACACAAACCTGACTCTGCAGAAACCCTGGAATAACAGCCGCAGCTGGCACACTCAGGAACACTGCTGCGAGAAAGCACATAGCATGTGACCTCAGCTGACCCGTGTGTGTTGCATTAATAGTGGTAATGGTTGATCCAGCCAATGGCCTTAAAAGGCATCGAGTCTGATTGGTACAGCATAACATCATCTCTAAAGTAACTGGCTGAAGGTTATTGAAGCCACCCAGGGCGTGGTCTCCAGAGCAAGCAGAGGAACATGGAGGGAGTTTTTTGGCGGGAACACACATTTGTCATGGTGATTTGCTGACGCGAGGGGTTGTGGGACTGTGCTTTGCCAGTATGTTCAGTCAGCTGATGTCTGGCACTGCACCGCGTCTCATCGACTTGCATCATCTGGTATCTGCTGGCTGTTTGGTGCATATGAGCAACATGTAGTGAATAAACACTGGTGAACTCACACCTTCCTCCTGTTTTCCCTCCTTCAAACACGCACACACTTGCCTACATGCAGTGTGGTCAGACATTACACATCTAGTTTAATACCAAGCCAATGTGGTCACTGGCCTCGAGGGGAAAGTCTGTAAGAAGTATAATTAGATTAAAATGCATCTTCAACAAAAAGAAGAAGGCGTTAAATTCACTTTTAAGTCCTCACAGCTTCTCTGACTTTCCCTTCTTCTTGCACTCACATGTTTGATTTCCAAGAAACAAGCAGCACATCCCAAAACCACATAGGTTTTGGGATGTGCTGCTTGTTTCTTGCTCTGCCCCTTTTCAGTGCTCTCCATTTCCTTGTCCATGTCCAGGTCACCCTCACAACCTGTAAACCCTCTGCCTTTGATCTCATCTGTCTTCCTTGTTTTGTTTCTGTCTCCATTCTCTCCACCATTTCCGACCGCTCAGATGGTGATAGCCCCGAGGTCAGAGCTGAGAGTTGACTGGTTTATGTCCCTGGCTATCTAGGAAAATATACATTTGGTCTTGGGGTGTAATAAAGTTATGTAGATACTGTTTTTGTAGTATCTGTGCAAATAAAAAGTTTCTGACTCAATTACTTAAAGTTAGAGACTGCAGTTTCTCCTATGAAAGATAAAAAAAGAGTTTCAATTGTATTATTGGTTAAGTAAAACGCACCATGAATAAACAGGACTCATTGCAGTTTCTGATGTGGTGCTTATGAAGTGTCTATAATTTGTGTCTATAAGCAGTGTAGTAAAAAATAATCTATCAAATCCTTCAGGCCAAAGAAACTTAAGCAGAACTAAATGGCTGACTGCCACTTAGATTAGTTGTAACTCCTTACTTGGACACTTGCTTCTTACTCATTTTGCCTGTTAGTGTAAAAACCTTGCACAGAGCTTTGTATCTCGCCACAGTATCCATGACTAATGTGAGTTAAGAGACTTCTCAGAACTCAGCCATTTGTCTCTTCCCCTGAGCCAGTGGTGCGGTGTTTGAATCCAGCCCTATTCACATTGGATTGTGTCATGGCACCAAACTTTAAAAAGTCCCTTTAATGAATACAGAGAAACTGGAAATGGAAACTAGACTGTGTGGCAGCCAGACGCTTTGATTCCATTATCTACAGACTGCTTTGTAAACACAGAGAAGCAGCAACAGAGAGCTGCACTGATACAGACAGATAACACAGGTGACTGCAGCGTGACACCAGTGGACGTGAGCCAACTGTGTCCTCACTGAACATGATTAACTCAATTCTAACCTTTGAAGCGTTCAACAGGCTCATCAGCTCTGCTGGCAAATGTCAGAACGTGCTGAATCACCTGTAACACAAGATAAACCCATGCAGTGATTATCATGTTTGTATGTGATGGCTTTTAACGGTTTAATCAATCAGGACCAGCAGTGCTGTACAACAGAGCAGAGTACATTTCCTTACATTTGAGATACTATGGCAGGGGTGTCCAAACTTTATTGAATGGCCAGTCCTTGCTGTCGACTTTGCACTTCTTTGCTGTGGCCATGTCTGCTACCTAGCAAGAAATACCTGCTGTAAGTTACCCGTTAAGTTAATCGTGGGGTGAATGGAAAAAATGCAAAGTGATCTTACATGATTAACAGATAAATGACTTGAGCCACATATCGCAGATAGTTTGAACAACAAGCCAGGTGCCGTCTAAAATTGGCCCCCAGGCTGAGCAACAAAGGAATGGGAATCAGCAGAAGCCCCATGATACAATACCTAAGTCATGATAATATTAATCGTTATTCTAAACATTTTGCAAATGTCCCAACCTTCATCTATGGTCATGAATTCTGGGTCGTGACCGAAAGAATGAGGTTGCAGATACAAGCAGCCAAAATGGGTTTCCTCCGTGCGGTGGCTGGACTCTGAGTAGAGCCGCTGCTCCTTTGCATTGAAAGGGTTCAGTTGAGGTGGTTTGCATCTGATCACGATGCCTCCTGGGTCCCTCCTGTTCAAGGTGTTCTGGGTACGTCCCACTGGTAGGAGGCCCCGGGGCAGACCCAGAACACGCTGGGGGGATTACATATCTCATCTGGCCTGGGAATGTATCTAGTAGACTGAAAAAGCAAATGATGTAATTATTCTACTAGGCATTTACTGTTAAATGTTAAGGCATTTACTATATTTAAAGAGTGTAATTCTACCATTTCCTTGGAGACCCTTTTTTTTGCTTGAACGTACGCTTGTGATAGCCGAGGCTACCTGTTGTCGCACCAAAGTGTCGTCACACACAGTTGGCCTGATAGTTAAAAGAAATGGCAGAGGACACGAAAACCGACTCCAGCTTGCGGCCCTTTCTGCATGTCATCCACCAACTCTCTCTCTCTCCCCATTTCACCCTGTCTCTGTCCATTAAAGGCAAAAAGCCCTGAAAAAAAAAATCTAAAGAAAAAGAAAAAAAAAAACATGGGGAAAAAAAGGTAACGAGAAACTTGGTAAGAAATGGTAAAAAAAATTTCAAATTGCAAAAAAAAATAGATTTAGAAAATTATTTTTAGAAAGCCAGGGAAAAAGAAAAAAAGTTTGAGAAAAACTTTATTTAAAATTATAATATATTTGAAATTATTTTACAGAATTATTATAATTTTTAAGTTTTTTTTCCAGGTCATTACCTTGTTTTTTTGTTTGTTTGTTTTTTTCTTTTCTTTTTTCAATTTTTCCCCACAAATTTTTGTGTTTTTACTTTTCTCATTTTACTAATTACATGCTAATTTTTTTTTTGGTCATTTCTTCTTTCATTGCTCATTGCCATCTTCCCATGTTTTTGACAGAAACCAAGCCAATTTGCTCAGGTTTCAAAGGGTTAATTGTCTTTTCCCTGATGATAAATTTCATGTGCTAAGCAGTAGCATAGTTTAGGATGTATTTATTGTATTCCTTGCTCAGGGTGTGTTATCAGTGGCATTATTGCTTGTGAGCTAATTATTGATTACCTCATTTTGTCTAAGCACTGCAGTGTACTCTGACTTGCAGAAATGTTCACTTGTTAGATTCCTTCCTGCTTTGCCCTCCCCCTGTTTATCTTCACTGTGCAGACGGTCTCATGACACAGCAGATAATCAATGTCCATCTTCCCTCCTGTCTGCCCCGCCGGCTCATTACCGAGCGCTCAGTTCTACCTGGCCTCTGTGGCTCTTCTAGTGAGGCCATAGGTCTCATTAGCACTGATCTGTGTGGGAGTGGGAGAACGAGGGGCCTCTCTGATGATCATTTTGGGGTCTGTCGCTCTGCTGCCACTAGTCAAAGCCACTTATGTCCCTGTAACTGTTCCAGCCCCCAACATAGGAAGCGCTTCCCAGAGCGGAGGAATGTTCTGCGTTTGGCTTCAGGCTGTTTGTCTGCTTTAGAAATGTGGGATAATAGGGGCATGCAGTCATGTTAACATCCATACAGTCACATGTAAACACATGTACAAACACACCTACACACATTAAAACAAGGGCGAATAGATTATACAGTACATGCACAAACTGAATGCACAAACACTGTACGCACAAACATCTCCCCCCTCCTCGTCCTGTGGTTTTTTACTTGGCCTGTTTTCCCAAATGAGCAACTGCTTCTTTGTTGGTCTGGAAACTGCAAAATAAGCAAAACTCTGGAGGAGAACTCGCTGCCAACTTTGTCGGCTTTGCAGAGTCGTAAACTGTGTACACTACTGTTTTCGTGTCACTCTACGCTCACGGCGAAAACTGCTCTCCACTCTTTTAGTGATCCGTCACTCTTGTTTTCGTTTGTATGTAGAGTGTGTTGAATCGGAGGGGGGGGGGGCAGACTAATGCTTTCCAGTCTGTGGCTGGTTTCAGTTTTCCTCCTGCGGTGGACGAGGACAGAGGGAGAGGGAGAGAGGAAGGGAGAGGGGAGAATTAGTGTGTGTGTGTGGAGGGGCAGTCTAGGGGGTGGGAACCAAGGGGAGAAATTCCCAGGGCATCTTAAGCTAGAATTATAGTTCTGCAGGATACATTTAAATGTCTCCGTGGATCCATGCAGAGAACGTTTTGGATAACTATAGGTCTCAGAGGGGCGCAGAGGAGTAGATGATCCAAAATCTTTCTGTTTCAGCTTTATTGACAATGACGTCATGGACCACAACAGTGACCGGGGTGACGCCTTTGTACATAAACATAATAAAGAGCACATTCCTTATTAATTTTAACTGCTTTCTAGTTGTTTGAATCATTAATGTCATGTAATATATTAATATAATTAAATACATTTGTATATTTTGATTTGTAAATATTGTATCACCCAGGGTTTATGACCATTAGCACTACTGAGCAATGTCCCATGCACACATGGCAACGCAACACACATCCACGATCCCAGTTTCACAATGTTTCACCAATTGACAGTTCGCACCCAAATAGTGCCAAGGAACAGCAATGCAC
Organism: Epinephelus lanceolatus; assembly: GCF_041903045.1. Lineage (NCBI taxonomy): Eukaryota > Metazoa > Chordata > Actinopteri > Perciformes > Serranidae > Epinephelus > Epinephelus lanceolatus. Next base: position 20,428,187 of record NC_135746.1, read on the forward strand.
TGGGAAAAGCAGACGAGAAAACAACTATCGAGCAATCGATAGCAAATGTGGATCTAAACAACACAAAATGTTTCATAAAATAGCTTTACAAATGTTTTATGAGAAAAGAAATGTAAAAAATCCCTCCAACAGCGGCTGAGGATGGGACTCAAAAACTGGCTTCAATTGAGAACCATTTCCAAATTGTCCGATCCATCAGAATCATCTGCCTCTGAGCTTATCATTACCTTTTATTCATGCTGACGTGTTTTTCTTACAGTTGCGTTTCACGGAGAAAGATGGCAAAAGTGCTGATTGTAATGTCTGTAATCTGATCATTTCAAGTAAGGGTGAAAAAAAACCCAGCAGTGTGAAACATCTTCGTATGCAACATGGGCTGAAATCCTAGGAATGCCATGTGTTTGACGCTCTACACACAAGTGCCACTGCTTCTCAATCGAGCAGCATGTCAGTCCTAGTTATAATAACATTAGCACCCTGTAGGCAGGCTTAAAGAAAACCTAAATGAAAACAAATGCTGTACAAATATCATGTCATCCATTTGAGTTGATGACCCATGCATGTCTTTTTCCCACCTTGTTAGTACATTGTGTTCAGACTCAGAGATAATAAAACAGCTGTGTTGACACTGAGAACCTCCATAGCTCTACTTTTTATCCACATGGGAAACTGATGTGGAATCTGGAATTAGGGAATCAATAAAGACTCTGACCGATAAACAGAATTGATAATGGCATTAGTGACAATAACGTTGTAACAGCTCCCATCCCTAACAATGCCACCAACTCCAAACGACAGCGCTGAATAAGGAGTGGGCAATATTGATTAAAACCTCTATCGTCAGCGTGGGTTTTCTGCGGGTACTCCGGCTTCCTCCCACCATCCATAGAGATGCAGGCTAGGTTAACTGACTCTTTGCTAAGTCCCACCCCCGGATGCAGACTGACCTATCATAGCGTAGCATTAGGCCAGCACAACACAGCTGTGCTCCATTGCCTCTAATGCAGTCGTTTCAGATTTCCCTCATTTTCAGGCTGGTTTTGTGGATTTGGAGCTAAATGTTGTGCCTGGGGCACGTCGTGTATTAATGATACTTGTTACCTGGAGAGGTTGAAAAAAGATGTATATTTCTTCCCTGTTCCAAAACCAAATTCAAACCCTGAAAAGTGTAGGGTTAGCTAGCTAGCTAGCTACTGAAGATATAGCCTGTGTCATCACATTGTGCGCAGATGAACGTTTTTTGATTACCCCCAGAAATTCCTGCCCGTCTGGCAATGGAAATCCGGGTGCTGGCAGTGGCACGGGGTGAAGCCAAACACAGTTCATCAGCACACACTGTGATGCCACACAGCTGGTTCAATATCAGCAAAGTTTCCCTTTATATTCATCGTCTTCTGTGGCGATCAGCAGTGATGTGGTGGTTCACTTTTACACTGTGATCTGTAGCCTATAGTTCGGCTTTAGCTTCTAACTATCTTTGTCTTTTTAACCTGTTGTTGCTGCTGAGTCAGTTTGACATCGTGGATATATCCTTCAAACACAGACTGTAGACCCCTCTGTCTGCTTCTCTCTGGAATCACTGTTTCATTTTTACAAAAATATGATAATATTTCTTCAGGGAGTGCAGTTAGTTACAGTGTGGGCTCCATGCTTACTGCGACAGCTTGTCGGACCATCCCAGCAGCAGCAGCATGTTCCAACTCTGCACCACAGTCTCAGCTCTCCAATCTGAGCTGAATGAAATTCTCAGGTCATTTCCTGAAGCCGCACGCTGACTTTTTTCATCCTCCCCTTTCTATCCGTCTCTCTCTCTCTCTCTCTCTGTCGTGCATACACTCACAGCCCCCTCCTCCTCTTTTCCCCTGCTCCTTCCTTCCCCTTTCTACCTCTCTGTGACTGCTCATTCACACAGCAGTGGGCTGTGTAGGTGGACACTACATGTCGCCGCTCCTGTCTCTCTTTCTCCCTCCCTCTCCCCTTGCTCTCCGCTGCTGTCACATTCCAGTTGTCTAAAGCCGGGTTTAACTTTCTCCCTCTGTGAGAGCAGGAAGGAAGGGGAAAACGAAAAGAGGGAGAAGCATTAGAAAAGCCTCATTCTCTGTGGATGAGAAGAAGAAAAGAAGAGGAAACTCTCTTTATACTCTGTTTGGCTTAAAAAGGGGGGAGTCACCTTAAAGGAGAATACCTTCTTAAAGGGACTATCCTTTTTTTTTTTTTTTACTCCCTCCCTTCTTTTTCTTTGCCTTTTTTGGGCCGTGCTCTCTCGTTCTGGTCGGACCCACGGTGGAGTATTCACGTGAACGCTTGTTTTTACGGCAAAGCTGGTCCCAGCTCTCCTGGCGGGACAGAGGGGAGGAGGAGGAGGAGGAGGCGGAGGAGGAGGAGGAGGAGGAGGGGGCAGTGTTTGACAAGACAGACACAAACACACGCTCGCAGAGAAAGTTACTGCCTGGACCTCGGAGGATTTTCCATTCAGCGATGTGTGTGTAAGTGTCAACTCATCTTCTGTCTGAACACGCTTTTAAATCTCCTCGCTGTTGTCTGGCTGCTGGTTTCTGTGCTGTTGTGAGACTTTTGAGAAGCAGGACCATCCCTCTTGTTTTCTGTCTGAAAAGCTTGAAACTTTGAATGTTTAAAAGTTATTTCTGTATATTTGAACCGTCAGATTTTTACCTTTTGCTTGTTGCGGAGATTAAACGCCTTACCTTTCGTTGCCCTCAGGAATGTCACTGCTGTTTCAGCTCTGGCTGCTGAGGATGTGATAATGTGTGTGCAGATAAACTGGTGTGTGTGTTAATTGTTTGGAAGATGATGATGTGTGTGTGTGTGTGTGTGTGTGTGTGTGTGTGTGAGAGAGAGACACAAGGAAACAAGTACTCAGGAGCTGAGACTTTCCAGGTCAACTGACTAGATTAGACTCTGATTAGGCTTCACGGACAGATAAGTGAACACAGTGTGAGATCATCGAGATTCCCTGACTACTCTGATACCTGAAAACACCCCACTCAGTGTACCTTTAACAGGAACAGGGAAACTCTTTTTTTCATATCCTTCCCAATGTGTGTGTGTGTGTGTGTGTGTGTGTGTGTGTTTCCATAGATAGTGTTTTTTCCTAATGAGCTGCTGGTAGCGAACAGGCTCTGCTGGCCTGGTGGAGTTTGACTCCACTGTAATTAACCACCGGGTGCATAATACAGTAAAACCAACAGGGGCAGCGAGTCGTTCACACAGTGCAAATACTGGCGCTGACTCAGAGCAGGCAGCAGGGTTCAGCGCACTGAAAAGATGTCACTTATCTCCTTTTGTTATCTGTAATTCTGCTGGTTATTTTCTTAGTCAATGAATGAATTGTTTGGTCTGCGAAATGAAAAAAAAAACAAGGAGACATTGTCAATATGCAGAGCCTAAGATGAGGTCTTCACAGCTCTTGTTTTGTCTGACCAACACTCCCACACCTAAAGATATTCAGTTAACAACAGGGCTGTCCCAATGGCATTTTCGGGGCTTCAAAGCTTTAGTGACAATTATCTGAATATATTCAAAGTTTTGACAGAATGCAATGGGACCCATGAGTGGTCTATTGCACACAATGTTTCTGTAGGTTATAAATAACTAGGAACGCCACGGGTTGGGCTGCATCACTAGATGCAAAGCAAGCGCTTCACTACAGTTGCCAACCGTGGGAAACTGGCTGCAATTCGTCTCACCTGTTCCTTTTCCTCATCAGACGGCCAATTTAATTGCTTGAAGCGGGGGTCAATGACTGCACCAAGGACATTGGTCTCATTTGGTCACACTTTCCAGTGTCCTCCACCAGTTTGTGTGTGCAAAAACCAAACAAAAATGAAGCCTTTGAATACTGATTTTGACTGTGATAACCATGGCAGCAATTGAAGCTTCGAAGCTTCAAAGCAGCCACTTCAGCACCATTTAACAATGATTTGAGCATTTGATTTGGTTTTCGCTTGAAAAACAACTAAAACGATAAATTGATTACCAAATATTTTCCCATTTATTTTCAACTAATCAAGTTATTGACTAATTCCTTTAGCAACTGCAGCATTATTAGCCTTATTGGTCTGAGTATATTTGATAGGGATGGATGGTATGATAAATGGACTGCACTACTCAGTAACCATTCACATGCACTCACACACTGATGGAACGGCCATTGGAGGCAATCTGGGGTTCAGTATCTTGCTCAAGGATACTTTGACAGGCAGACTGGAGGAGCCGGGGCTCAAACCACCGATCTTCCAATAAGTGGACGACCTGCTCTTCCTTCTGAGCCACAGCAGCCCCACAAAATCAGTATCACAATGAAGTGTGACATTTACCTTGAACAATAGCTATTTTCAATGCATCAGTGGTAGTGGCATTTCCTCTCTTGTGCAGTCTTACTTTTTATATTTGTCTTGATTTGTTGTTTGATCATCTGTTAGGTGTCAGTTTAGTGACATAGGATTCATACTGTTTGCCGTATGTACTCTAAAATAGAAAGTTATGGTCATTAAAGGAATACTTCACCCACATAATGACCATTTGTATATCAATTAGTCATGATGTGTACCTTGAATTGTAACACTGCTTAACTAATTCACATACAAATGGTCATTTTGTAGGTGAAGTATTCATTTAAAGTATCACAGCACAAAAGATTCAGTAATGCAGTAATACATTTGGTTTATGGTCAAATAAGAACCTGGAACCTGTAATCTGCCTCATCATCTCAGTGTACAGCAGATGGCTTTCTTTCGTCTGATGCTGGACTCAAAACATGTTCAGTGTTTAATCCACAGGCACGATCACAGCAACGTCTGCCACAATCCAACACGTGTTTTCCACAGGAGCCTAATACAACTGCAGGCTTAACTTGGAGTGATGCATGCCCACCACCTCAACGCACGTCGTAAACTGAACTGAGAAACCCAGCGAGCCGCTCACACCAGACAATGGCGCACTCAGTTCCTGGGCTCCGAAATGACAAAATTGCTTAGATGGCTTCCAAATGGTGTGTGTGTGTGTGTTTGTGGGCGTGTGTGTGTTGTGAACATGTGCATACAGTAGGTCTGTGCTGCTGCCTGTGAGACTGTAAGTGTGCGAGCCTTTTAGTGTGTGCATGCATCCACACCTACCTCTCCCTGTCAGCCAGGTCTCCCTCTAATTGACACGTAGCCGTTCCGCTGTAGCGCCAGTTCGCAGTGCCGGACCGGTCCCTCCCAAACCACAAGGGACTCTTTGTTTGTAATTTATGAATTAGTGTGTGGTTTGGGTTACGAGAAGAGAGGGCGGGTCGGAGGCTGACGGCACAGGAACAGGAACAGGAATGAGTCCGGCCTGCTCCTGCGCTCATTTTGATTTGCTGGAAGTGAACGTGCTTTTTGTTTATTATTCCAGATTAGCAGTCTGGATGTACTCTGGAGATGGACGGAGAGATTGAGAAGGAGGGTAGAAATGACTAATGTGGAAGATGAATGAGCGTCTGTTTGTCTTTTTTTCCTCTTTTGGACCCCTTTCCTTCCCCCACACACAGAGATGTGACTTCATGTTTGACAATGCCGTGATAATCTGTTTAAATCTGTGTCCAGCCGTCAGATAAGGCTGACTGCTCTGTTGTAAAAACAGAAAGTCAGACCTTCTCGTTCTCTCCCCCCTTCATCTTTACAGCATGGCGTAGCTTCATACCCCCCAGCTCGGAGCGCTCTCGCCGCCATCCATTGGCTTCCTTTTGCTCTTTTTCATCAAGTGGTTTTATTTACTTTGTCTAGTCTGAATGGAACCTGGCGCTGTACTAAGCTTTGGCCTGGTTCTCTCACAGAAAAAGCGAAGCCCTCTTTCCCTTTCCAACCCCCATCTTTTTTCTCTACCCTTGATTTGATTTTTATCCTTCCCTTCTCTGTTCTCTGTTTTCCAAACTCAGCATGCATTCCTAATGGCTTCAACGCTCCTGGAGGGGTGTTTTCATTTTTCCTTCCTTCCTACTTCCCTTCCTTCCCTCTTTTCTTCCTTCCTTCCAGAACAAGTCTTTAAGAAATAAGTCATTTTGAAGTAGGGAGGTGAGGGGGTCTCCTGATAGCCAAAGCAGATGTGCCCCCCCTCCCCAAAAAAAAACTTCCTGGCATTCTTGAGCACCAACATGCAGCTGCTTGCCGGGGGTGCTGGGGTTCTCCTGTCCCCCATATCTCACCCTATACTCCCCTTTACCACCACCTATACATCCTCATACCATCATCTGCATGGCTTTGGCCCCAGTTTCGCCCTCCCATCTACTGTATGTCTCCAGTGTCTCTTCTCTCCAATCATAGCTGCCAGGGACCCCCAGTCTCAGTTATTATACGCCACAATTCTCTGTTAACAAGCTGACTTTACAGACCAGGCTTCCAAAAAGTACAACCCTTTATTTTATAGTTCATCTACAAGAACTTTTCCTTTTCTCTCGGGCCAACTCTCTGTGCTTTGAAAAAAAAAAAAATCTTCTCCTGGAGGAGCAATGTTTTATCACTCGTCTGATGTCTGTGCTGTTGCCCGGACTGGTCCTGGATAGAGGGATTTGAGGAGCCTCATAGCTGTGGGGACTCATTTATCTCCCAGTGAGACTGTGGGGGTAAATCCCCTGGATCCTGCTAGATTTTAAAGGTCAGCAAAGTGGGAGAGGGGGAAAACCGCAGAGGGTTGACATAGGACTGTCCCAAATGCCATTTTTGGGGCTTTGAAGCTTCAGTGATAATTACCTGCAAATATTCAAAGCTTTGACATAGTGATCAATCATGTTCAAATACGCCAGGGTTGTCCAAACTTCTTTGAATAGGGGCCAGATTAGATAACGTAAAAATACCAGGGGGCCAGCTGCTTCTCACATTATGGGTTATTTTTAAAAAATCACATCAAATGAGACAAACACAGATGTTTAATCTTCTGTTTTAGTTTTGCCTGCATACAGTAGTTCCTATTTGGTCCATTTCTACAACTTGTAAGATCGTTCTGCCATCGTGAGGTGAACAGGAAAAATGGAAAATGAACTTGCTTTTATTAACAAGTATTGTCCACCAAAATCTGTCCACTGGCCCAGGCTGGACTTTGGACATGCCTAATATACACTAATAAACCACCTAAACCTGACCCATCTTTGGTAGGATATAGCACCGCTGCGTGTGTGTTTGAGAGGGGGAAGAGAAAGTGGAAGGTGGACTATTGCACGTAATGTTTCTGTACGTTATTGATAACTTGAACGCTGCAGGATGGGCCGCATCACTAGATGCAAAGAAAGCACTTCATTACAAATGCCAGCCGCAGATAGCTGCTTGCAATTTGTCTCATCTGTTCCTTTTCCTTGTTGGACAGCCAATTTAATTGCTTGAAGCGAGGGTTGATGACTCCACCGAGGGCACTGGCCACCTCCTTTCAATTTCTTCCAACAGTTTACTGGTTAAAAAAATAAAAATAAAAATAAAAATGAAGCATTCAAATATTGATTCAGATGTTGGTTACTATGGCAGTGGCTGAAGCTTAAAAGCATTTGGGTCAGCCCTAGTCGTGCAATGATGAGAATAGCTGTAGAATAGAATAGCTTCTCATTGATCTGAGCATATACAGTAGATTGGCAGCTGCAGTTATCCGGTAAGCATGTGTGTGTCCAGTTCATGCTCAGGTCTGAAGGATGTGGACAAAATGCCAGGGAACCTCTTGAATGGCTTTATTCAGCAGGCTTTCTGCCGCTTTAGTTGCCCTTTAGTAAGCCATGCTCACCCAGGGAAATTAATTTTCTCTGCAAGGCACTCTGGTCAGGGTGAAGGACGCTGCCCCTGTGTGTGTGTGTGTGTGTGTGTGTGTGTGTGTTTTCCTGGTTGTTCTGGCCTTAGAGGAACCTTCACAGTAGTCTAGTTAATTAAACCAGAGCATTGCACCATGAGGCGAGCAGAAAAAGCCCAGTGTTGAGGTGCATACCAACTATGTGTGTTCACGTCAGTGTTTTGCCAAAGGTGTGTTTGTTTGCTCACTTGCCTGTCCGGCCAGGTTTGTGTGTACCAGACGCCGGTCAAAAAGATGGATGGCGTTTCTACTCTGCAATACATACTGAAAGTTGCAGCAGTTTGAAAATCAATGAGGGTGTGAACTTTTCTCTGACAACTGCCCTAATGTAGTTACCTTACCCAGATAGCCTCTGTGCACATTAATACAAACAGAATTATCATTACGTTACACTCCAAAACAATCGAGACTAGTGTGAAATTACATTTTAAGACTAACCCTCATTAAATGTTAAGATGTATTTTTTGCCGTTCAGTGATTTCCTGTGTGGGTATGTGCATCCGTGTGTACCATGCCAGCACACATTACTGTCGGATTTGCTGGAAGAAGTAATGCTGCTGTTCTCCTCGCAGGGGACTGGCATGGAGTAGCATGTGGTGTGTTTTTACAGCCCTCTCTTTGCCTTCCCTTCTCCTCCCCCTCGGCTCACCCTGCCTCACCCCCCATTAAACTCAATTTGTTCTGAGAGGCAAGGATCACTCTGAGTCCAGAAACATGTGCTGCATGGGGCTGAAGAAGGCAGAGAGAACTTGATTTAGAGGAGGATTTAGCGGCATGGTGGGAAAGAGAAAGGACTGTTGGCTCAGGGAGGGAGGTATAAATTGGTAGGAGAGTGGGAGAGACATTTATAACATACATTTTAAGTAGTTAATCATCAGCATATAGGTTTAATGTATGCTCTGTTTCTGTCATGCTTTGGCCAGCAACTTATAGCACGTTTTACGACCTGATTGAAATGAGAGGGAGAGACAAAAAAAGAGACAAAGACAGACGATAAAGGGAGGAGAGACAGAGCACTCCTTTCATATCAACAAGGTTTTTTATGTTTTGGCTCGGTGGACTCTTTATTAGAAGTCTGGAGACTTTCAAAAAGCCCAAACACTCCTCAACAATCCACCAAGACTTCCAATAAAGGTTGAAATGTTATGCAGTGGGATTACAGGGTGCCAATTTAATGAAGACTCAAAGTCTCTGTGAAGAGACTCTGAGAGGTGGTTTCTATCTAAACATGTGTTTTAAGTGGGCCCACATTTAGGAGCTTTCAATATACAGTAAACATGTGTTTTGGGTTGCGTTGCCTTAGTAATTTTATCGCTGCTGTATTTCAGGTTGTAGAAATTAGCAGACATGCTTAATGATGTCTGTAGATTTTTACAGCCCGGGGTTTTTGAATGAAGCATTAAATGACTCGCTGCAGATGTTAGGCAGGTTTTCAGATGTCTGTTGGTTGAGGGAACAACATCTGCTGTGAAGTAAATTTGTGTAAGCAATATCTAATAAAGCACTTACTTTTTAGGGCTGAATTTAATCCCACTGCAGTCTAAACTTCAAGAGGTTTAAGCAATATTTATATACAACAAATAGCTACTGATGTTGGAATAGAGAACAGATTTTCGAGGTGATTCACTAATACAGGATATTGGCTTGAAGTATTCTTTGAAGGATAATTGGTGTGGGTAAAAGCAGTTTTTATTTCAGCTGAGTACTGGTATGATAATATTTGATATACTGTATGTCTTCGGATTTCTATTAAAAATGAAATAATAGCATTTGTTAAATTTGAACATTGCCAGTATTTCTTGTAGCAGTTGATCTAATACGCCCTTTCACTGTTAGTAAACAGTATGACGTTTTTGGTGGGCGGGGCTTAGCTGGAAGCGAAACAGTTCTTCACAGACATTAGCCTGCACTAGCTAGCAAGTTCTGTTGGCTTGTTTTCAGTGGAGGGAGATGATGGGAATGGTGCATTCAGAAATACTCATTAGACGACACTTGAACAGTTTCCTCCATTTTGTTGTGCTATCGAAGCTGACGTTAGCTAATTACCTAAAACGTTAGCATTACAGAGAAATCTGATATTTCTTTTAATGAGTGTGAGCTGCACATCTGAGCATTTTTGATGATTGCCTCCATCCTGTCCTTTCGTCTTGTTGCTTTTAACCATAGCTGTCTTTGTTTTTGGGGACAGGCAGTGGCAGCTGGTATGTGTTCAAATTTAAGTTTTGAGCCATGACACTTTATGTTCTGGCACCCAATAACACAACAAGATGCCATTTTAAGACTCCTATGCAGCCTACAGCCCTGTGGTGGCAAGTCGAGTTTTGCCTCCAGCTAACAAACTGACGTCATTGTGACGTAGGCCCTAAAAGGGTCTATAGCATTGATGGGAAAGGTTAGATATTCAGATTGTATTTCTGTTCTTTGATCAACAGGCTTGAGCTTAAACCTTCAGTTCAGCTGCATTATACGCTCAAACATCAAGTAGAGGAGCTTGACATTAGCCAAATTAATCAGTTACATTTCAAATCTTTTAGAGTCCCTGATTGAAGACTTTTAGAGACTTTACAGAAATCACATGATCTGACATGGTCTCGGCTTGAGAAGCTTCACAATGATGTGAGATAAGAGATCTGGAAAACACAGGACACAGAGCTCAAGTAAACATGTGATGTATCACGACCTCAAATGGCCAGGGTCAGTCCACCTATCAATGCGTTCTCTGTGGAAGCAACCTTACTCAAGACAATATTGATCTCTGATAGCTGTTTTCAGGGTCAAAGGTTATCAGCGGTCCTGTAGCAGAGGTCAGGAGATTGTTCTGGAGGAAGTAAACTTCACAGGTCATCTGTTGAATGCTTCTGAAGGTGTTCAGGTATCACTGTTCTATACAGCTGTTCTCTGTGTGTTCTCTGTATTGCCGGTTATAAAAAAAGGAAAATAATTTTGGTTGTAAGTTATATCTTCTAAAAATTTGTAGAGAAAAGAAAAAAATCAGATGTGGCGAGAAACACCAGCAGTCAGACAGCCAAACCCTCAGGTTAGCCAAACTTTGTTGGAAGTTAAAAAAGCTGCCAATCATTTTTAGCCAAACCAAATATCCATCAGTGTGCACACAGTTTTCCCTTAGCACAGGGGATTATTTCATGGATGACAGTTTTACTTTCACATAAAGTGGTTTATATAATCTGGCAAAACTGTCCGATCGTCTGAGTGCTCATGTTTCTTGCTATGTCAGGCTTCTATTTAGCAGTATTCACCATGTTCTGAGGTCTCAGCAATTAACTTGGTTAGTACAGCATTTTCATATAACTGATAGAAATGATGGCCAAACCCAAGCTGTAATAAAGTGAAGTTTTCTTTTTGAATATTATGAGGATATATATGCATCTTGAGATGTATTGTACAAAAGTCTTTGATTTGAGCTCCTTACAAAACGCCACTTTAAGTCTCAGAAATAGTAGGACATAAATAAGGGAAGTTTAAAAAAAACTGGATCCAGTACCTCCATCTTCAGACTGAAGCAGTGCCATCAACTAATGTCAAATGTTAGCATGAAAGCATGGTAAAGATGCCTTGAGTTGGATGCAATCACAATGTGCTGTGACAGTGTTTCTAGGTTTTTAGCCACGACTCAGATTTTGATATACTCAAGCACATTTCGATCAAGAGAGACTCATTCTGAGAGAAGAGAATATTTATTTACATGTGCACATAAGTATGAGAAATGGGAAAAGGTTTTGGCGATTAGACCCCATCGAGATATCATCTATTCCAGGAGGGTGGTAAAGACATAGATTAGGGAACCTCCCCTCAATTGAGTCTAGACACTGGCGGTAGTGATGAGATGAGATGAGATGAGATGAAGAGGGAGCTGAGGATCTGGATGTGAAGACGAGTTGGCTTTTGATGAGCTTGTTCTAGGCTCTGGATAAGGTGACTGGAGGTACGAGGTAAGTGACAGCTGACAGGAGCAGACAGGAGAACACATTTAAAATTTGGCAGTAGTAACATGAATGGCTGAAGAAGAGTGTGGCAAAGTCTGATTGAATAACCTGGAAAGGGACTGTCCATAGTCAGCTGATTGGTGGAAATGGTGGGAGTGGGAAAGAGAGAGAGTTGTGAATGGATATCGCATCAAGAAAGTCTTCCTGACTGAACTTACATTGGGCTTCATACACGTACCCATTCAAAAACAAATCAGTCGTGCACCCAACTGCACACAAAATAGTTAGTTTATCGATCATGAGACTCTTGTATGCTTTCATTGGCTTGCTGTGTAACATTAGAAACATTGGGAGGTCTTGAGGACGAGGTAATTTGTGACAACATGGGTCCACACTGTGCACATCAGCCACCTTTATTCATTTTGTATGGATCATATCTAACATGAGTTTCAATGTTCTGATGATACCTGCTGCCATCAGGTTCGTCCAACCCTTTAAACATTCATGTTCCTATATTTTCAATTCACGCGCCATATGGATTTATCACTTCCTGCCCTGTATCTGAATTTAATAGTCACGTGATTGCAAACAAGGTTTGCAGGTAGGTTTTTAAGGTTAAGATAAAGCCAGGCTAGCTGTTTCCCCTGTTTCCAGTCTTTATGCTGAACTAAGCTAATCAACTCCTGGCACTTAGCATACAGAAATTAAAGTGATATTGATCTTGTCATATAACGCAAGAAAACCGTAACAGTATTTCCCAAAATGTCAAAAACTCAAACTTTATTAACTTTTTATCATGACATATGATCACCTATTTGCTCTCACACATACTGTAAATGTAGCACTTATGCTTGTGGTGTTTTTGTTCAGAGCAGCACTTGATAAGAATATTATTCCCCACAGGTTTAAAATATATTCTCACCCATTGGGATGTGTCCTAAATAGCCTGCAGGCAGGCTCTGAGCCCCAGCCTAGCCCAGTACAGTAGAGCCACGCTGGGCTGTTATTTAAAAATCTCCCAGAGAACTCCATCACTGTGATCTCGAGCCAGAGCCCACTGATCTAGCCTCCAAACACCACCGCCACCTCACTCTTCCTTTTCCTTCCAACCGAGGATGAAGGGATGATGGAAGGAGGGATAGAGGGAGGGAGGAAGGAGAAAAAAAAGGAGGGATGCATTCTCTCTGGCCTTCTTTGGCATGCTTTTTTTTCTTCTTCTTCTTTCTTTTTTTACCCAGCAGGCCATCTGTTTCCTGTCTGCAACATGACACCAGAGCCCGATTGGGTTCTGCTACTCTTGAGGTGTGTGTGTGCTATTGTGGGCTTTATGATTAGCTGCTATCCTAATGCAGCTGGTCATTTATGTTGGTACAGAGTGGCCCATGTGCTCTCACGTGATTCAAGTGTGATATAGTAGACATGCTGTGTGTGGGAAACGCTGACTTGTGTAATACTGATACATTTTGAGTGTGCTCAGTGGCTGATGTGATGTAGAAGTGTCTCTGCCATCTAGTGTCATGCACATACACTTGTTGGTATGGAGCAGTTTGGATGCTCTTTGAGTGTACTCTGCTCAGGTTTATAGCCTGGTACTAGTGGCTGTTTAGTCTGACCAGTATTAAGTCTTGTGTATGCTTGAAGGAGGCAGTCTCTGTTTGGATCTTGGCTTTTCTCCACTAATAACAGTAATGGAGCTGCTTGGATGGACCTGGATAATCCCCACTCTCTTCTTTCACTTGCTCTTCATGAAAGTGAAGGAGTGAAAATGAAAGTCTACTGAGCATTCAGCTTTACTGTCAATCCTGTTACGCTGATGATACGCTGGCATCTTGGCATTAGACAGCTCAGTCAACAAACTAGAAAAATCAGACTATCCTGTCTTTCACTTTCTCCTGTCTAACCCTGTCAGATGGGGATTTTCCACCCCTAGGCCCGAAAAGCTGGACTTCTCCCTCTGCCAATGTGTTTGTTTTTAATTGACGTGCATAATGACGTCCGTCAGCTAAAGCGAAGCCAGACCTCCAAGTTGTGTTTGTTTAACGAGGCCACTGTGGGTCTAGGCCTCCGTTAGCCAAACCAGACACATTTTGGGATGCTACTTTTGTGCAGTCCAAAATTTTGGTAGCTTGCTGATGCAAGCAAACGCACATCAGGACTCTGCTGCTGTCAGGGCCAGATTTACTGTCGTTTAGAGAAGGCTACATTGAAACATCAATCTAGGAGTCCGAAGAGGTTGATTTCCTGTGGATTGAGCTGCTAATCTGTAAACATTGCCTATTTAGTGGGTTAGCATTTTGTACTTCAAAGGAATTCTTTGACCCTCCAATTATCATTTGTGTATCAAATACTCACCCCACGCTAAATTCATCAAGTAAACTGGCTTTCTCACATGCTTCCACGATGGACAGAGAATCCAAAAACAGAAAATTTCTTGAGTTGATGTCACTGGGGTCTGCATTTAACAACAGCAACACACTCACACAACTTGTGCAGTATAATCCAAGTCTCTTTTATCCAGTCATAGACTCAGTACTTCCCAAACACATGCATTTTCACTACAGCTTTATTATGAAATATACTTAACAGGCGTAAACAGTCCCATGCACGGACGAATAGCGCACCTGAGATTTTATGTGGAAGTGTATTAAATAGTAAGGGCAAAAAAATGCATGTGTTTGGGAAGTACTGAGCCTATGAATGAATAAAAGAGACTTGGATTATACTGCACAAGTTGTGTGAGAGTTTGCCATTCTTTCTCACTTAAATTCATCAAGATTGTTTGTTGTCAATCGAGAAAAAGTAACGTTTTCCGTTAAAAGTTTTCCACACAATTTCAAGGTAATACAGAGAAAGTAACATGAGGGGAGAAACTGATATAAAAAAAAATCATTTAAGGGATAAAATATTGCTGCATTTAGGGAGGAATTAGCTTAACCCTCTCAGCCAAAACCAATGAACCATGAAGTTCTATTACCATATAGAACTATATACAAAAACTGTTGTATTTTATATGAATGCACCCACCTAGTGTTTACATGGTGCATTGAGATTTATTACCAACTGTAACCAGTAACTCATCAGTGCTCGGGTTGGCTGGCTTTCTTTACAGATTTGTAGACTTTTTCATTGGAATTCTCTTGTTTACAAAACTACTTCCAGCATATTTATGTGTAGCCAAAAACTGAGAATTGCTGTGCTCTCAGAACATGTTTTTATTGTCTGTACTGAGTTTGGTAAGCGAGCATTTACATATGCAGCTCGTTATATGTGGAATCTTCTGCAGAAGGACTTAAAGTTACACTCTTTGGTTCCTCTCGGATGTTTCAAAACTGTGTTGCAAGGTTTTTGTACACAATCTTCTATATGCCAATCTCACGGTGTATCCTGCCTGGTTTTTGTAATCATGTGTAGTTGACCTTTTTTGCATTTTTATAGTTCACTTCTAGTATATATTATCATACGTTATCATACTTTTTTTGCACGATAAAAGTTCAAAGACTGTCATAGAGACCCACAGACCCCCAACATTAGAAGTGTTACAGTCAGCCACATGCTCTATGTTTTGATCACAAGATTCCATCTCTTTCATTTGCCTAATAAAGTGCCTGTCAGTGTTAATATGACAGTTGCCCTATAAAGGTCAGTGCTGATGAGTTCATGGGTGGTCCTCCAGCTACTAAGAACCACTTTAGTGTGATCTCTGGCTCCTCACAATGTTGGCATATACCTGACCCTGCATGCATGAAATGCTGAAGTGAAATTATTGTGAGCATAATTAAAGTACTGTAATTTAAGGACATAATTTCCAGTGAATTCATTAGCAGATATTTAAAGTAATAGTTCAAGATTTTGGGGAATACCTGAGCGTTAGATGAGAGGATTGGTACCACTTTCTGTCTCCACACAGGAGATAGTAGCTTAGCCTAGCAGAAAGTCTTCCCACCAGTAACTCAAAAGCTTACAACTTATATGATATCTCATTTGTTTATTCTGACAAAAAATAAACAACAAATATTGTTTCAGGAAGTCTTTTGTGCCAGACTATTTCTTGGTAACTTCCTGGAGTCTCTGATGGTTGCCTGGCAACTACTCCCAGCCAATCTTAATTCTTAGAAAAAAAGCATATATAGGGTCCAGTTATATATAGAGCCAGGTCCAGTTTTCTGCTACCTTTTTTTCATTATTTCCTATCAGCCTATACCGTGGGCATTCACAAGTTGCTAAGGAGCAACCCCCACAAATATTTGGGCACTACAATGGCATTAATAGTCATACAAGTCAGAAATTTGGCAAGGAGTATCCTGACCAGGGCTAGGCAAGCCAGGGCCCTCCAATATTGTCCAAATCGGCCAAGCAGTTGCTGAAATATGGTCTGTATAGGTGATTATGCTATTCAGTGCTAATTATGCTAATTATTTCCCAACATATTCAAGTTAGCATCTGGCAATTTCTAAATGCTGGGCACCCATTTCTAACATGAAACTTTGGGGAACTGAACACTTCCGGATTCACATTGCTGGCAAGAGGACTCTCTGGAAGGCTAGTGACTGAAAATTCCTTTTTGCTGATTTGAGGTATAGTGTCAAATTTAGGCCAAAGCAAGTGTAATTTTCAAGACAGAAGGGTCAATTGAAGCTTATCAACTTGGGAAGTTTTCTCTGAGAAAGTGAACCAGTGACATTAAACACAAAGTGATGAAAAATAATAATTTTTGATGAGAATTTGTCAAACGGACGGTCATTTATTTTTGGTTTTTTTTGGCATGTTATGTGTGATATTTTGAAATAAAAGGGCAGCAAGCCCCAGAATCTTATTTTGCTACTTTCCTGTTTGTGTCAGGATACTTCTTGCCAAATTTCATACTTGTAGGACTATTTATGCCATCGTAGTGCCATAGTATTTGCATTTACACCATTTCGCCAGGAATATGTCCCACAAAAGGGGTCTTGGGTCCCCTGAGACCAAACGGCCCTAAGTTGGGGTGCTTGTTATCAATTTGTGATTGCCCAAGGTACAGGCTAACAGGAAATAATATCAAAAATGTGTCAGAAAACATCATGACTCCCAGCCTATATATGCTAATTCCAAAATGTCAAAGTATTCCTTTAAATTTCTGCCTGCATGTTTCACGTCTTTCTCCTTTCAAGTATCATTTGTATTCCTCCTACAGTGACTGGTACATCGACATGATGGATATAAATATTTTTGTCTGTTTGGTTTAAAGCTGATCTATCTCCCTCACCCTCAGGAAAAGCCATAATTTTTCCATCCCTCCCACTCTAACTTCCTGTCTTCCTCTGTCTCGGGATTGAATATATGTGCCAGTAAGGTGTTCTGCATAATATGTGTGTGAGTTAAAGTGTCAAGTGTTGACCCGCGTGTCAGTGTATGCTTGTGTGAGTCTGTCTTATGTCAAATCTGCGCCGAACCCCCCGCAGCAAGGCGATGTGAAAAAAGACACAACCATCACAGATCAAATTGCATTTTCTAACTCTGTAAGCCACATTTGGCCCACTGTTGGAGGGTTTCTGCAGCCGTTTGATACCGGAAAGATTTAGAGCACAGCTGGAATGAAAATACTGCAGGCAGGGATCAGGATTGAGCAGACAGATCTTCTCAGCTGTGACACAGGGTTGATTGCTGGTGGGTAGAGAGTTATTTGTTACTGCATTAAGGGTTATAGGGATAAAGACGGGTGGGTAAAGCTACTCTATCATTTATCCATTAGCCCCACTGCATTTTTACTTATTGTTTGACCTCTAAAAATCTGTTAATAGCTTCAAATGTAGATGTATTTTTCACAGAAACCAGGGATATTTCAAAATGGAGAAACAATCGATGTTTTATAATCAAAGTATCAGAACCAGTAGATGATAAAGGCAACTGTTAAGTGAACTCTGTAGAAGTTCTTCCCCAATTAAGGAGAATGGGACACAACCAATGAATGTTACTTGGATCGCTTAGAGATTTTCAACCAGAAGTGCTTTGACTAGCTGCACAAAAAAGTCACAGCGCTCTGGAAAAGGATGCTGGGTGCGGTACACACATGCTTTCTCGTCATTGGGAACAATTTTAAAAAGAGGCTGGCAAGCAGAATAGAAAATGCTGTGCAGACACAGGCTCTAAGTTTGCCACACTGAATGACTCCAGCAAATGTTTTTGCTAAGTTTGCTTGATTTAGGGTATTGTCAAATCTGCGGTGCGATTTGTTTGGGTAAATCTTAACACAGTATTTGTACTTAGGTGAACCAAGACGCTGTAGAGGAAGTGGTCTTGGTCTGGTCACAAATCCTTGAGCAGCTTGTTTGCGGTGGGAAAGTGACCTGACCTCGTTCTGACCCAACTGCAAGGCCGACTCTAATCATCCTCCGAAGCCAAATGTGCCTTGCATTCTGGGATGTGGTCAAATGAAATCAACAGTTTCTAGCAGATGGAGAAAAGGCATCAAATTTACCGATGAACTATAGGTTTTAAAACATCCTCATTTCCTGTGTTGCTTGAGTGAGTTGGTGGCGACTCTGCGTTCGACGAATACAAAGTTCTCAGTGTTCACAAACCAAACAGTGATAGAATTTGCAAAAGAAACCGAGCAGCGAAACCAGGTTTGAAGCCACTAACAGGTGTAAAGTTTGAGTAAGCCCTTATGGGTGCTGAATTTTAGAGGTTTGCAAACAGTGTTTTATGTGTGTTTACCTTCCACCACAACTCTGGCTGCATGTTTCAAGTGTTTATTTCCTTGTGCTCATACAGAATATCCAATTGAGACTCAAGGACTTGAGATCATTTGTAATGTTAGAGCTCTTTTAGTTCAGTTTCTTTATCTAATCACAGCCGTGTGATTACAGACTGCAGGATCTCTGATGTCCCCCTGGCACTTCAGCCACGGCGGCAGGTGTTTGTTTTAAAGACTGGTGTAAAAGTGTCTCTGGCAGCCTCTGCGTCTATCACTTCTCTCTCCCATGCTCTTTCTCTCTCCACTCGTAACCCCTAGGGACATACATCTGCATCTGTTGTGGCTCAAGCTGTTTTAAGACCATGGCTAACTTGACAGGGGCAGGAGAAGAGGACAGGACATAGATTGGATGGAACAGAAAATGCAGAAAGGACAAACAGATAACCAGCTGTACCCTGAAAGTCTCTGCAGTTGGGCCCACGTGGGACATTTCAGTTTCTAAAATTAGAGTTATGTCATCATCTATGGACAAGGGATGTCAGTATCAGTTAGTTTTGCTTTCGACAGGCTGTCACCAAGTAACCAGTAACTAACTGGTAAATCTTTATAAAAAATTGCAAAATGACTTGTAATTCGAGAGGCCTTTCCTTTTAGTCCAGCGCTCCATTGACACCGTGAGCTTTAGCACCACATGTCAAAGCTTTATCAACTTAAAGGTGGTGAAATTATGTTTTGAGATGTTAATGTCTTGCCTTTTATTTTATTTTATTGTATGTTGGTTTAACTGACAGCTAGCTGCTTAATATGTGGAAACATAGGGCCCACTGCCCACCCTCCGGTGTCTACCAGTTAGCTCACATAAGCCTTAGCCGCTCTGCACTGCGCACCATTTGGGTCAAGTGGGAGCTAGCTAACAGTGCCACTCATTCAGAGATGACTACTGGTAGCATTGTGTTGCTAGCAGGAGGTTGCCACCCTCCAGTCTCCCCCCCAGGTCACCCCAAAGAATAAGCAGCTTCATTTTGAGCCGCAAAACCCCATTACCACATTTATGTTAGCACCACCAGCCATGCTGACACTGCTAGCAGTGCTAACAGAGCTAACAGTGATAACAGGATACAAAGCTAAAGGGATTTGTCGCTCAAATCCAGCCACTTAACTGGGGGCTGGGCACAATGTTTCCAAAGCAAAGCTGTCGGGTCGGGACAGCGTTACTAGCACCGCTCGCTAGCTCCCACTAGACCCAGTTTGTGCTCAGTGCAGCAGACTAAACCAGTGGTTGCCAACTGGTCCAGCCACGAGGTCCAGATTTCTCCGTAGTCATTAGTTTGAGGTCCACACAGTTTGCTATATTGAGCGTCATACTTGGGTTTGGCTATGTTGTCGAGCTAGTTTGCTGTATCTGTTGAGTAGCTGTCTGTTAGTCACTCACTGCACTTCAAAAGAAAAGCTCTGTGCCGGAAATTGACTGTTCTTCAAAATGAAGTGTTTTTTACAAACTTGACACATTTGTGAGTCACTTGCGGTCCATTCAAAGTGGACCTGTGACCCAGTTTTGGACCCTGACCCATCAGTTGGGAACCACCGAACTAAACACAGTAGCAAAATTGACCTAAAGACTGACGTAACCTGTCAAGAATATCACAGTTAAGTGTTGACATCCCTGCTCTGGCCCCAATAAGTGCACTGCTGTGCACAAACTTGGTCAGAACATTATAGGACCCCTGTATGCCAAAAAAAAACAACTCAAGCCATACAGGGAGGAAGGAAAGGAAATGTTTATGGAGGTTCTTCTCCTCTCTTCTCTCATCTGTCCTCCCTTTCTCTTCTCTCGATCACAAACAGCTGCTCAGTGATGGCACCCGCCTGCTAATGTCTATTTTTGGAGTTGGTTCTAATAATAGTTCTATTAGAGTGATGTCAAAAGTCTGTTCAGATGGCACAGGCTTGATCCAGTGTGTAGGGCAGGCTATTAAACCTTTGGTCAGCAAGTTTAGCTTAAGGTCTCCCTTCTGTTGTCAAGTTAAGAATAAGAACACAGGCTTGTATTTCCCCAAGGAGGGTACTCAAAAAAAGTATAATTTTGGCACTGTTGGTATTATCAGAAAAATTTAAACAATTCTTAGTTCCAATCTAGCGTTGAAGTAGCAGACTAAACAAAAGGTGGAGGATAATATGCATGTGTGAGTGCCGTGTGCTCTTGTGGTGATAAGACCGATGACAGACTCAGGCTGACCCAGACCTCACAGTCATTATCTCTGTCCAGGCCTGACCGCTAATATGGCCCAGCACCCTGTCAACACATCAAGGAAAAACATGCCTCCCTTTCTTAAACACATGCGAACACGCCAACTCCTACACACTGCGGAGGTTTTCATCAGCTCTGTCTAAGGCATAACTTCGGATGAACGCTACTGGTCGTGATTCACTCTCACTTAGAGCTTGTCTAATTACCTGACAATGACAGGGCGCAGGAGCACCTATGATAGAGCAGCGCTGCATGAGGCAGGTGGTAGTGTTTTAGCAAAATGATAAAGAGTGCATCAAATCATAGAGCGCATAATGACACACAGATGCTCAAACAAACTCTGCTGTGTTATTTTGTTGTGGGTACATCCTCAGTCATTTAGCACATCGGCTTCTAATCTAATCTAGTCATTCTTGGTGTTTACTGAAAAGACAATATGTCACGGAGAGGGTCTTAAACCTGTGACTCTGAGGTCATAGTCTTGTAGTATCACAAGTATGTGTATTGTCCATTTTATATAGATTTCCATTTTAAAACACAGCGCTTTTATAAGTACAATGTGTTGAACTTAATGACTGTCTCTTCACTGATTGCGGAGGGGAGGAAGAACAAGTCCTAATAGCCATCAGTTAAATATCACATTAGTGGTACAAAGTGCAATCAGAATGTTCACATGGATAAAACAGAGAAGACCTCAGGGACAAATCAAATTCACCAGGGATGTATGTTACAATGCCACAAGCACCTTATCTTTGTCCCCACGCCTCTCAGTTAGCTTCTGTAATGAAGTTAGCCTTATCAAAGAGACCCATTCAGCGAGTAAAGTGCTGACCTCAGTGAACTCCTGTTGTGGGATGGAGCAAGGCAAATCTTCTGTTCTTACCTGACTCCCATCTTGTCCACTCGATGCTCTGCGGACATCTCTGACAATATTTTGAGGCTTTTGGTTTATCTCTATTAAAAAAAAAAATGTTGAATTTCCATTTATTGTTGTTTTTGAAATCTGTTTTTAAAGTTTAGGTACACTCTTAACCAACACCGTGAGGCAAAAACAAAAGTTAACAGATTACTTCAGAACACTGGACTCCCCCTCACCTGACGCTGAAGCTGCTTATAAGTGTGTTTTTTAGAAACTTGACACGTTCGTAAGTCACTTGTGGTCCATTCAGAATGGACCCATGACCCACTTTTGGACCATGACCCACTATTTGGGAACCACTAATCTGAAGACTTTCAATAGGTTAATCAATAGTAAAAATCAACCTCCTTAGTTGATTTTCTATCTTGTGTTAATCGTCCTTACTTTCTTTTTTTTTATTTCATTTGTCTCAATATACGTCCTTGCTTTCCCCACAACTTTCTTGCTGTAACCTAACCTGGGAATCAGACGAATCCTTGAGCTCATGGTTCATTTGCTCTTGCAGATGTGTCTGGTTCCCCTCCCGTTCAGTTTCCACCGGGCCAAATCCTCGGCAGGCCAACAAAAACTTTTTTCCTAATATGGAGCAGTTTTGATACATTGATTGACAGAGCAGTGTCACCAGTATCTGCTTCATCCAGTGCACCAGGCTCACAAAACTTCAGTCAAACTGACTAAGCAGCGCTGATCAAATATGAGTTAAGATTCTGTTACTGCATTGCCTATTCGTGCCTCAGATGTTTTAAGAAACATATTTTAGTGTACTGTTTAGCTGTAATTTGAGAGTTTGTGACCGGGCCGCAGTTTTTTTCCTGCGTCACATGTTTAATTGCTGTCACTGGTTGTATGTCTACCCTGTTGCATCCAGAGGTATTTTAGAAATCGAAAATTAACTGAGAGGTTCCAGACTAATTCACAAATGGCCTGAGCACCACGCTGTTCGAGGAGCCTATTGAAATCCAAGGGATTTTTCTTCTTCTTCTTCCTTCAAATGAATTGCTGTTCTGGGGGGCTTAACATACTCCAAAACGCACAAAATTTGGCAGACAAATCAGAACCGATGAAAAATGATATTTTTTGGGTTTCATGCTCAGGTGCAAAAAAATGGCTCAGTAGCACCCCCTACAAAATTTCTGCGAAGAAGCCCCCAAAGTCGGTTTCATCTACACGCACGAAACTTGGTAGGCACATGCAACACTCAAAGATGTACAAAAAAGTCTCTTGGAGCCATGTTTTAAACCCAACAGGAAGTCAGCCATTTTGAATTATATGTTTAATATTTGTTTATTTTGTAGTTTGTGTGGAATTTCACACCCACAATCCAATACCAACTAATACCAGGGCCACTGTCAGAGACACTGTTCGTCATTAAAAGCAACTAATATGTAGAGGAGAGCAATGTGTCATTTATGAGTTGATTAACCGGCTTCCTCTGAGTAAATCTACTGCCAAATGAGTGTATAACAATAGCCATTTTTGGATCATTTTCTGTTAACTACTTGTGTTGGATATCTAAACTGACGAGGGGATTGCTGCGTTCATGCGTGCACACAGCAGCAGAGGAGCAGAGTGTTCATGGGCGCAGAACGTGATCTAACTTTAGATGGTCCTGATGTTTTCACATGCTCTATAGAGAGACCGTCAGCAGAAAAACTTTTTAATCGAATCAGAACAATCCCTTCACACATCGGAGAATGGAATGAACCTTGCTCCATCTTATTGTCCCTTTCTATCACTCTAGCAGTCGCTCATGATTGAAAGCCTAATCACAAGCCTTTTGATGTATTCATCCATGCGGGAGACTGAGAGAGAAAGAATGCCGACAGCCAACATTCATCTCAACTGTAATAACTGTCACACGTTAACAAAGACAACTGTATACTGCGTGGAAAGGTTAAATAGAGACCCAGTAGTATGTTGGGATGGATGATTAAGAAAAAACTGGGCTACTTTTAGGGAGTCGTAGTTAATCTTTCACCGAAACGCCATCCATTCCTCAGCTCCCAGTGGACTGTAAGTGCTGATTTTATTAACTGCTGCGAACGACCAGTTGTTCCCGTCTGCTAAAGATAGCGCCATTGTTTAGATCAGCCGTGACATATGTTGGAACATGCTTGTTGAATGTTGCTGCCTTTATTTCTGTCACGATTGTGTCTAGACAGGTCCCACCACTATCTGTCCTCCCTCTGTTCCATATCAGCGACAACAAATGACAATCTCTCGTCATTTGACGACCTCAGCAGCTCTTTGGCCCAATCAGGACTCAGCATCCCATTACCTCACGACTCTGATATGAAGGAGTGAGTTTAGGCGGGCAGCGTGGTTTGATGATTCAGCGTTGGTCACATCCTTGTTGACCCAGTGGAACATCAGATAATGATGAGGCAGTGCTGACTTCGACAGTGTGCCCTCCTCTCCCACGTCCAGCCGATAAAGACGTGGAAATACAAACATTAGAGCTATCTGAGGGCGGCATTCAGTGAGGCAGCTCCAGTCTGGTGGGGTCAGAGGTCAGATCGAGTTATGGACAGTTAACTTTGAAAATACATATATATTATGTTTAAGGTTTATGGCTTGTATAGCTGGGAGTTTTACTGAATCTAAAACTGCTGATTTTCACATGGTAATACCTAGACTTTTTTTAAAGGAAGCACAGGAAGTCCACAGTACACAAGGTCATTTAGTAAAAACAGCTCAGGAATTTTTTCCAGTAATAGAAAGTTATGGAAAAAAGAGGAAAAAGCCCAAATGAGGTGATGACTATGCACCAGAATCCAACAGTGTAGTAAATTAAGTTTTGTTAAACTGCAGAGAGTTTTTGCTGCAAATTTCATTTTAAATGTCTTTTGATGTTCTATGTCATTTTTTAAATCTAGTTTTACACAGTTTTTATGTATTTTTTAAATTAATTATTAAAATCATTTAGTCCATTGGAATCAGACAAATCCATACAAAGGAGGGGTGGGTGATATGTCAATTGTTCTCAATGTATCGCAGCTTGTTCCACTCAGGATTTATAAAATGACTGTATATTGAACATCGAGTGTCAGCTGTTGCCTCTCACAGACACTAAAAGAAAAAAAAAAAGTCACAAACATGCAATCCACTGCCCATCCAGACCACTCTCCTATGGGCAATAGTGTGTGAGAGGCAGTGTGTGTTTCTGTATCTGCAGGGCTCCAGACTGCAACTATTTAGTCCCATTTTGTGACCATGGAGCACCAGTGTGACTCGCAAATATTATTAACTAAAGAGTTAATTTAGTTAATTTGTTTCCCACGCACAATAAATAAATCCTCACATTTAACGGCGCTGAGCTATCAGTTTAACTCTCCGCTAACTGCTAACATCCAAGTGTTGAACGGAAGCTTCAAGTTCACAACAAAACATCAACTCTTTGGTCCGAGACAAGCCAGTCCTTTCAAAATAAAAGCAACAGTCGTTACGCTTTGATTTATTTTATTATAACAATACTTATACAAATATAGGTTATACAGAATTTATTATAAGAGTACTTTATCTAACTTTATTATGACAGTACTTTATTAAACTTTTTTATAACAGTACTTGATTTAATTTTATTGTAACAGTACTGTATTTAACTTTGTTATAACAGTACTTTTTTTAAAAGTTATAACAGTACTGTATTTAACTTTGTTATAACAGTACTTTTTTTAAAAGTTATAACAGTACTGTATTTAACTTTGTTATAACAGTACTTTTTTTTAAACGTTGTTGTAACAGTACTTGATTCAACTTAGTTGTAACAGTGAAATAATAATAATAATGATAATACATTTTATTTATACAGCGCTTTTACAGCTCTCAAAGACGCTTTACATTTAAAACCAAAGAAAAGAAATGCATACATGTAAGTGCAAAGACATAAACAGAAGACAAGGATAATATAAAAAAACAAGGTGCAAAAGCATAGTGCAAAACAAAGAAAAGGAGGGCACATGAGGAACCGAGAACCGAGTGCTTTGTTTAACTCAATTGTAACAGTAATTTATGTAGTAGTTTGTATTTTAATAGTCTACAGGAGTTTAGAGAAGATTTCTAAATATTGAAATATATATATCATGTATCGCAATATAGCCCAAAATTATACAAGCAATTTCATTTACAGGCCAGATCGCCCAGCCCTTATACAAACTGATAAGATCAGTACAGGCAAACAGAAGTGCCAGATGTTTAGGTTTGATTCACTGATGATAAAACTCTAGGCAAGAATGGATGTGTATATGTATGAAGTGATTATCATGCTCAGCACCTCCGCTCTGTGCATATTTCAAACTGAGGTTGTGGATTTTATCAGTATTGACGACATCAGTGGGAGTCTTGTGTGTGTGGGGTCTGAGGCGGCGGGGAGCTCCACAACTGAGTGATTTTCTCAATGATTGTTATGACCCCGTGCTGTCAACAGAGCATCTATTCTTGTCTCTGCATCCATGTTAATGACGCCAACTGTGTGCGCGTGCGGTGTGTGAGCTGTGTTTAAATAGCCAAAACAGCTGGGATTTTGGAGCCTTACTGATGGTTGTGGTGAAGTGAGAGTGATTATGTTCAGAGCCCGTGCTGTGGCATCCGCATGTGTGTGTGTGTGTGTGTGTGTGTGCATACATTTGCATTTGTGGGTGTCTCACAGCGGAGGGATGTGTGTTATCCATTAAAGTAAATGGGGGAAAAATTCTGAATGTAGGGCAGGGGGCTCGGCGAGGCAGGATGGGGGGTTGAGCTGTTCCACTCTCGCCATTGTGGAATTTACTCTTCTCCAACCACGCTCTGGATGCTTTTAGATTGTGTCACCATCCAGCTATGTCTTGTAGTAGATTGTACCTGTATTGTATTAAAGAACACATGCCTCTTTAGCAGGCAGATCTTGTCACGAGAAGCTCCTGCCAACTAAGGGCTTTTCTAGCCTGCACAATCTGTGCTGACTGGATAACTTGAGACCGCTGATTTGATTAAGCATTCATGCATCTGAGCCAAAAGACAAAGCTGAACTTTTCCTGGATCTCCAGGATTTGAGGCTTGATTCTCATAACGTTTTGTAAAGGTTTTCTGAGCTGTGCCTACTTCTTATTCATACAGATACAAACAATCACTGGAGTGAACTTTCTAGCATAGCCAGTTTTCCAACAGTGGCCTTAGATGAGCTGCAGAAGTGCTTTTGGGGCGGATTAAGGGACTTACTTAAGGACACATTGATGGCAGTTTGCCTAGTAGTAACGTTCCCAACTCATATTCCTTGTTTGTCTATAGACGTTCAAAGGCAACATACTCAGTTTGTCATTTTAACCTTCTGATTTCCACATGCATGTTCAAATATGAGGCATATGTTCCGTGCCTGCGGCACAGTGGTGAGGTGGTTAGCATTGTCGCCTCACAGGAAGAGTGTTCTTGGTTCAAACCCCGGGGTGGGGGAGCCTTTTACATGTTCCCCATGTCAGCGTGGGTTTTCTCCGGGTACTCCGGCTTCCTCCCACAGTCCAAAGACATACAGGTTAATTGGTGACTCTAAATTGGCCGTAGGTGTGAATGTGTGTGTGATAGGCTCCGCAACCCCCAACAGGATAAGTGGTTATGCAAATGAATGAATAAATGTTCTGTGTCTGTTCTAACATTTAATTGACAATGTTGGGCGATCGTTGAGCATCTGTTGTCAAAGTTTTTGTGGTTAACTCACATCGTTGGCACTAGTCGGCTGTTGGGGGCTTTCTTTCAGCCAATTTAGCATGTTGAATAAGCACTGGAGATGGCAGAGCCTATTGGTGAATGAAATCACTCTGAGTGGCAGTTCAGGTCACTGCATGAGAAGAGACACGAAAGTGAGGAAAGTAAACAAATGGCTAAAGTCAAGAGACTTTAAAACAAACTTGTTTATTAGGTAAGATTCTTTTTCGCCATCGGTCTCTTTAGCAGAAACAGTTCATTATTATGTGTCTTGTATTTTGCTGGTGCACTGTAAATACCCTTTGTTCTTTCAGCATTGGGTGGTTTTGTTAGCGTACAGGCTAACTAGCATCTTCAGCCTTTCCTGATGGTCTTCCGGTTTTTAAATGACGAATACACACTACAGCTGCTTGCTGGTATGGAGAGCTATTTCCTCTCATGTAGATGCAGAACATACATGCTAGTTGGGCATTGACTGTGGTCTGTGCGATGTGTTCAAGTGCAACTTTTTGGCCAGGATGCAGACAACTTTAGGAAACGCAACAGTCGGCCTCCGTCGCCACTCTTCTTTGATGTCAGTTTGGTGTGCCTGAGCCTTAAGATGCTCCCACTGATTGAAATATGCATCCCAGCCTTCATAATTTTATGGCGGCACTATTCCACCAAAGAAAATTATATGACTGTCTTGTGCACCGTTTAGAAAAATGAATGTAAATCAGTGGCTGCTGCCTTGAAGGTGGGAATTAAATGTTAAATTATGGCATGCTTTGAGAAATTGTCGACAGTCATGTAAATTAGATGTAGTTTATAGTTAATGGACTAAATCTTTCAAACCACCAGTATGCTCCTTTAAGCCTCCTTTAAGGTTACCACAGTCCAGTGTATGTTGTAACTCTCTACTACACACACACACACACACACACACATACACACACTTACAAGAAAACCTAATAGAGTAGTAGAGGAGGTTAGATTGCCCACAGTGACATAAAAACTGCAACAGAACCAGGAAAAGCCCACAGCTCAGACCACCAGTCCCTTGATAGAGGTCATGTTACCAGGTCTACTTTGTATACACAAGCCGAGAATGAGTGTGTAATCATGTCCTATGACACACATGCTCTCAGTCATGCAAGCACACTTGCGTTTAGATACATTCATGCAGCAATTCATTTTCAGAGTGAGGTCAGGGCAGTGCGTTCATTTGTGGGAAGATAAACATGACAGTAACACCTCAGAATGGCTCATGACAGGGAGGTTTGCATCTCACTCACACACTCACATCCTTATACTGTGCCTTCCTCATCTAAACAATGCACTGTTTTATCTGTAAGTTGCATGTTAGGCTGTCAAATGTGCACTAACATTCACACACACTGGGGTCCAATCAGCTGCTGTCAGCTGGATACTGTTAGTGTTACGCTGGGGGTTGGTGAAAAAAAAAGGAGAAGGGAGAGAGACGAGGAATGCAATCTCAACACCTTCAGCTCCTGCCCTATTCACCTTGCATGTTGTTCTGCAGGAATGCCATTAGCTCAGTGAAAAATGGTTGTGTGTGTGTGTGTGTGGGTGTATGGGCTCTTGAATGTGAGCGTGCAGATGTCTGCATGCCTGTCTGTGTGGTGTCTGAGTGAGAAGCCGGAGGAAGAGCTACAACAGAATACATTCTGTGAGCCTAAGGGTGTCTATAAACATTGATTTGAGTTTTGGAGGCATTGTCTTTGTGTCTGTGTGCATCACGTGAACGCTGGGTCTCAGACAGCACTTTAATGTTGTAGATTAAGTAGGCACTGGCTGTGTGCTGATTGAAAACAGACGCTTTTGCTCAGACTTCTTACACACATGCACACACATGCCAGCACATTGTTTCAATGCACCCTTCCCTCCCCTTCTAAATGCTATATATCCCCTTAAGGGAAAATTATTACCCATAGTGTTATGCATTTTGTCATCTAAGCACTTAAGTTATTCACTGCATAACTGAGCTGTTTTTCTAATCTGATTTGGAACAAAAACCCTCCATACTATGTGTAGCTGCAAATTATTTCTGTCTCTTGTAAAAAGTGTGTGTTGTGCACACTGTATTTTACGTTTTCCTCACACACTTTCCCCTGCTTTTACTGCACTCAAAAATGGTGCTAAACAGTACCCAAAAGTAGTCAATTTGTATTTTTCTATATAGAGCCATTAAAGGTGCCATATAGCACTATATTGTTGTTTTGATTTTTGAGCCTCAGGGCCCCTGAATGATGCCAGATAATACCATGGACAAATTAATATGCTTTAAAATGACATTTTGACTCAAAGGTATAAAATCCTGTATCAAATGCTCACAGAGAAAAACAATATATCACCCTTTCAATTCTTGAAATATTTCTGTACACAAGGGGGCAAAGAGTTTGAGAGCCAGTTAAAACCACTGTGTTATCCTCTGGAAATACACTGTTTGTAGGCTGTTTAATATAGTGTTTTCACTCTATACCCAGTAAACTGGACTAAATTAAGCTGAAGAACAGGTAGAGAACCTGTAAAGAACAATACAGGGACTTAGAAGGTTCTCTACTGGTTCCTCAGCATAGTTATGTTTAGTGTACTGGGGGAAGAATCTGTAGAGAACTCTAAAGAACCATACTGGAGCTTAAAGTGTTCTCTAGTGGTTCTTTGGATTAGTTAGGTTTAGTTTACTGGGAAAAGAATCACTACAGGACTCTAAAGAAGCATAGAGGGGCTTAATGGTTATCTAGTGGTTCTTTGGCTTAGTTAAGTTTAGTTTACTGGGGAAAGACTCAGTAGAGAACTCTTGAGAACCATGCAGAAGCGTAAAAGGTTCTTTGGTTTAGTTAATAAGTTTAGATTACGAGGGAAAAAGACAGTAAAGAACCTTTACAAAATATTAGAGTGGGTTAAAATGTTTCCTCGGCTTAATTCAGTTTAGTTTAAAAGAGAAAAGAAACAGTAGAGAACTCTAAAGAGCCATTTTGGGCTTAAAATGTTCTCTTCTGGCTTTTTTGGCTTAAGTTTAGCTTACTGGGGAAAGAGCCAGTTAAGAACCTCTAAAGAACCATCTGGGGGCTTAAAATTTCCTCTACTGGTTCTTTAGCATAGTTAAGTTTAGTTTACAGGGGAAAGAATCAGTAGAGAACTCTAAAGATCCATAATGGAGCTTAAAAGGTTCTTTACTGGTTCTGTGGCTTAGTTAAGCCCAGTTTAGTGGTTAAAGAGCCACTACAGAACCACTAAAATATCATAGATTGGCTTAAAATATTCTCTAGTGGTTCTTTGGCTTAGTTAAGTTTAGCTTACAGGGGAAAGAGCCGGTAAAGATCCTCTAAAGAACATTAGAGTGGCATAAAAGGTTCTCTACTGGTTCTTCGGCTTAGTTAAGTGTAGTTTAAAAGAGAAAAGAACCAGTAGATAACTCTGAAGAGCCATATGGGGGCTTAAAATGTTCTCTACCGGTTCTTTGGCTTAAGTTTAGCTTACTGGGGAAAGAGCCAGTTAAGAACCTCTAAAGAAACTAATAGTGGTTTAAAAGGTTCTCTACTTTTTCATCGGTGTAGTTAAGTTTAGTGTATTGGGGAAAGAATCAGTAGAGAACTCTAAGGAACCATACAGGATCTGAAAAGGTTCTCTAGTGGTTCTTCTGTTTAGGTAATAAGTAAGTTTACTGGGGAAAGAATCACTACAGGACTCTAAAGAAGCATAGAGGGGCTTAATGGTTATCTAGTGGTTCTTTGGCTTAGTTAAGTTTAGTTTACTGGGGAAAGACTCAGTAGAGAACTCTTGAGAACCATGCAGAAGCGTAAAAGGTTCTTTGGTTTAGTTAATAAGTTTAGATTACGAGGGAAAAAGACAGTAAAGAACCTTTACAAAATATTAGAGTGGGTTAAAATGTTTCTTCGGCTTAATTCAGTTTAGTTTAAAAGAGAAAAGAAACAGTAGAGAACTCTAAAGAGCCATTTTGGGCTTAAAATGTTCTCTTCTGGCTTTTTTGGCTTAAGTTTAGCTTACTGGGGAAAGAGCCAGTTAAGAACCTCTAAAGAACCATCTGGGGGCTTAAAATTTCCTCTACTGGTTCTTCAGCATAGTTAAGTTTAGTTTACAGGGGAAAGAATCAGTAGAGAACTCTAAAGATCCATAATGGAGCTTAAAAGGTTCTTTACTGGTTCTGTGGCTTAGTTAAGCCCAGTTTAGTGGTTAAAGAGCCACTACAGAACCACTAAAATATCATAGATTGGTTTAAAATATTCTCTAGTGGTTCTTTGGCTTAGTTAAGTTTAGCTTACAGGGGAAAGAGCCGGTAAAGATCCTCTAAAGAACATTAGAGTGGCATAAAAGGTTCTCTACTGGTTCTTCGGCTTAGTTAAGTGTAGTTTAAAAGAGAAAAGAACCAGTAGATAACTCTGAAGAGCCATATGGGGGCTTAAAATGTTCTCTACCGGTTCTTTGGCTTAAGTTTAGCTTACTGGGGAAAGAGCCAGTTAAGAACCTCTAAAGAAACTAATAGTGGTTTAAAAGGTTCTCTACTTTTTCATCGGTGTAGTTAAGTTTAGTGTATTGGGGAAAGAATCAGTAGAGAACTCTAAGGAACCATACAGGATCTGAAAAGGTTCTCTAGTGGTTCTTCTGTTTAGGTAATAAGTAAGTTTACTGGGGAAACAGTCGGTGTAGAACCTCTAAAGAACCACAGAGTGGCTTTAGAAGTTGTTTGTGTTGCTATATAACACCTCAACCCACATCGAAGAACCACCGAGGAACCAACGTCTTTCTGTGTGTGCAGCTTTCTGAATATACAGTAAATCTAAGTCAGAGCTGGCTCTAGTTGCCCACAGCTCTTGCTTCACCCATGGATAGAGTGAGGAGTGTCACCACATTAAGCACACTAAGCTTCGAGTGCATCACAGAAAAGTCATAGTGTAGATTAAGCTGTCTTTATTGGGGCCAAAATCTCGGAGAGCTAAAGCAGACCGAGCATTAAAGAATGGCCTAAAATGTTGGCCCAGGTCTGATCTCATCTCAGATTTAGCATGGTTTAATATTTCATTATATCCCCTCTGGCTTACGGGGCTTTGTCCCAGCTGTGTTCTGCATCGGTCAGCACATGGCCCACAAACAGACACACACAGACATGCACACACGCACATACACACTCTCTGGCCTGCAGAGCCCAGTGAAAACAAAGCCGGGCTCTGCCAGTGTAAACATAGCCCATTGTTATGGGCACTCTTTCCCGCCTCGTATCTTCGCTCCCCGTGGCGGTCCAGGGCTCTGAGAGGTACGGCGCTGGCACGAGTCCCGTTTAGTGCAGTTATATTAAGACTCATTTGCCATGCATTTATGTGACCATGTCATTATAATGCAGGCTGTAGAGTGTGATTTATGTCCTCGGTTTCTCTCCCTCGCGCTCCTCTTTCTCTCTTTTACTGCTTCAGTTTTTACTGCCTGGCTCCTCAAGTGTGGTTTGTGGCCGTTTGCTTCGAGAGGTTTTAGCTTTTTGACAATTATTTTTAGACAAGCAGCAGTCAATTTACTATAATGTACCAGCTTCTGCCAACAAAGTAAGCCCATAGAAAAACATGGGAAATGTTTGGAAGGATAGATATTCTCATGTTAAACAAGTGTGTTGGACTGCGTGTGTGTGCACATATGCCAGACAATGCATCCGTATGTGTTATCTGTGTGAACTAAGTGTGCATGCACGGGTGTATCTCAACTATATGTCCCTTAATTGCGTAAAAGATGTGTGTGAGCGGGAGTGTGTGTGTGTGTGTCACATCGTGGCGTCTCTCAGCTGTGACCCTGGGCCACATGTGCAGCCAATTAGGTCCAATCAGAAGGCTGTAATCAGGGCGTGGCGTGGGGATGGTGGCAGTGTGGCAGTGGGGGAGTTTTAAGACCCATGATTAGTGTGTCAGGCTGATGAGGAAGGACAGGGGGGAACTGCCAGGTCGAATCCCATTTCGTCGTTTCTCCGCATATTTCACCTCCACATGTGAGGGACTATGTTTATTTAGTTTGTGCCAACCAGACCTGGATAAAATAAGGTTTCAGATTCTTGTCTTTTAACCTATTTAGGTGACAGATTGGTGCGGTGCGCCACATGAGATGATGCAATTACAGAAAGGTATTTAAATGTAAGAGTATTCCTTTCTACAGCTGGCAGCTCACACCATATGAGTTCACCTACAGCAGCACAGTGAACCCGTCTAAGCAGCTTAAAACAAAGACCAGAAATCATTCACTACTTCTATTAGTCCGATATTCTTTTGCTCAAGTCTAAAAGCAAAGCCAGGAACCAGATTCACTGAAGCTGTTTGAAGTCTGTGAGTTTCAGTCAGCCAGCTTTGTTGAATGACTCTCAGTGAGATAGCATCAAGAACTTCCTCCTCTGACATGTGCATTGCTTCATAAAGCGCTCTCAGATGATATGGTTATGTATGGCGAAATGAATTACAGAGTTCTAGGGTGTGACTGCGAAGGCTCTTTCTGAAAGAAGTTAATCAGTTACTGTTCTCATTGGCTGCACTGCAGTGAAAGAAATATTTTAGTAAGTCAGTGTTGTAAGTAAGAAACTTATTACTCAACTTTGAACCCAGTGGAGCAATTAGAGTGTGCAGAGTCACAGTAGTTGTACTGTATAGATGCAGCTGTGATTGTGCGTGATTAAAGGACTCACATCTCCTTCATGCAGGCCCGTTTAAATCAAACATGTTTTGCTTGGGGTTCATTCATTCATTACTTCTGTAATACTTCTATACTTACTTCTCTAATCTACTGGGGCCGTATTCACAAAGCTTCCTGGGGCTAAGAGTTGCTCCTAGTGACGAAATTCTAAGAAAATTTGTATTCGTTTTCTTAGAATTTCCCATTAAAGTTAAGATGGAAGAAGGAGGAGGAAGAGGTTTAAGAGTTTCTTAAGAAGAGAAAATGGCGGAAAGACAAAGACTTGACACTGGGAAACAGTGAATAAATGAAATGCTACACATTAGATCCTGCAGGGTTAATATGTGTGGTTGATCTCATTAGGGATAGACACACATTTCCCACCCAACACATTGGTGCTATAACACCAGAAATAAAATGATCACAACACTAAGATATTTGAAGAACTGGAGTGATGAGTTATGACTGTCTCAACCTTCCATCAGCAGAGTGATCACACTAACAATGACGACACTTAGCAGTTAATTTCATGTCCACTGGGTGTCCACACCTCACAGGCTCACAAAAGGGCACGTCTGTGACAACCAATCACATCTGTTAAAAGGATGCATCATACCTACGTAGCAACGGGGTCAACCACACCTCCTCACTCAGGTAAAAGTCTCTGTCCTGTCCTTGCTCAGAGTTGCTCTGAGAACTTTCCTAAATCACTCCTAAGCTAGGACTCCTTACTAAAAAAAATTCAGGCTAAGTCAGGAGCTCTAAGAGTATTCTCAGAATGTTTGTGAATATGGCCCCTGGTGTAAACGTGTCCCCCAAATGACCATTTGTGTATCAGTTATTTACCCCTCTGTTACGTTGAATTCCTGAAGAAAACTTTGTTTTTCTTGCATGCCTCCACAGTGAACAAAGAACCTAAATACTGAGAAAAGTCATGATGAATTGAAGTGTAAGGGGTCCACGGTTAAAAACAGTAAATCTTATTAAAACAAGGCCTTTGTGACGGATAACTAAACTATAACTGACACTTATCTATGCCCTCTTCATAGCCAGACTCCATTGACAAAAACAGCAATTTTACCTTGTGTGGTACACAGGAGCTGCTGGTCTACCTCTGCCTCGATCACTTAGTTTGTTTGTGTTATTGTGTGACTTTGCTGAATACAAACTAACCCTTTAAAACACCAAAGTCACACAAAAACACCAACAAACTAACTGATTAAGGCAGAGGTTGACCAGCAGCTCCTGTGTTCAGCGAGCTAAAATTACTGTTTTTGTCAATGGAGTCTGGCTTTGAAGAGAGCATAGATAAGTTTGGAAAGGGCTTTTGGTTTGGGAAGTACCACGCATACAACTGGATAAATTTGACTTGGATTATACTGCAGGAGTTGTGTGAGAGTTTGTAAATGTATGTTTTGGTATAGTTTTGCTGTTGTTAAATGTGGACCCTATTTACTTCAATTCATGATGAATGTTCACCCTTTTGGATTCTCAGTTTACCCTAGAGGCACGCAAGAAAAACAAAGTTTTCTTCCCAAAATTCGATGTAACACGGGATGAGTAATTGATTTACAAATGGTCATTTTTCATGTGAAGTGTTCCTTTAACATTTTTATTGACATTGGAGTCTTATCAGTTTTTATTGGCTGAAGAACTGCAACTACCAACAGCCAAGTCATTTATTCAGTACTTAAACTTTCCTGCACCTGCATTTGCATCATTTTTAAAGAATAACAAAGCTATTAATTCCAACCCTCTCAGTGGAGTAAACAGCTCATTACAAAAAGAAATGTGCATTTCTGTGTTAGCTTGTTTACAACTGCTGCAAGTTCATCCCTTTAGTATCAAAATATCATGAAAAACACATCCTATAAGATGCAGTGGTGCTTAGGTAGCATGATAATCAGACTGAATGGAAAGTGTTTATAATAACTTGTAGAGCTGCATCAACCTTTGTCGTTATATTTCATGAACACAGCGAGCTAGTCACATACGAAGATCACGTTTTAGGAGCGTATGTGCAGGTGTACCACAAACATCCATCTTGTCCCCATCTTTCTATGTATACTGCCCAAAGATTGCTGTTATTATGTGTGTGCCTTGTCGTGTGTGTGCAAGTGCCCTGGCCAAAGTGCCCGCTTAACAACATATCCTGTCAATCTCCAACGTCAACTGTATAATAAAGGCAAAATACTGTGTGTCATAAAAAATCTGTACAGTAAATGTCAGTCGCTAAATGTCCCTGCTCAGCCTTTTCATCATTGCCTACAATTGGAAAACTCTTGTAATGTGTCCAGGGCCTAAGTAGCATCCAGCAGAGGGGAGCTTTGTGAGGTCTGCTCCAATCCTTCCTGCTCTTTGATTGACTCTTGGAGCACGGCCAAAGCCCGTCTCTGGAAATTTGATCAGCGTGTTTATTTATTGGCCTTTAAACAAATGGTCCATTTTTACTCAAAATCACGTCGCCGTTTCACTATTAGTGTTACTGATGTCAGCAAAACCAGGCAGCTGATTATTCCTCACTGCCTATTTGTTTGTCCGAGCGGAGCAGTAAAAACGTAAGACTGGCAGACGGACAGACAGCTGGACAGAAAGTCATCTGTGGAGCTGTATATCACCGCTGATCTGACAGGGCAGACAAACACGGTGACCGGAGCGTGGCCCGGCCTGCGAAACCACATGTGAGCGGGCAGGAATGTATAGCCCGCTGCACTGTGGGTTTGAGTCTGTGGGGAAAGAGTGCAGACTCCCTGACTCACAGGACACTGTGAGGTTGGGGGGATGTGAAGGAGTGAGGAGGAGGAGGAGGGGGGCAGCATAACTTTCGGGAATCAGAATGCAAGATCAGGAGGAGTGTGTGAATCACGGCCACAATGCTGTCTCATTTCTAGCCCCTTGCTCCACCATAACAATGAGTTTTCACTCTCTTCTCTCTATTCTAGGTTAAAGGTCGAGTGTGTAGGCTTTAGGAGGATATATGGCAGAAATAGAATATAATAGGACAAGTATATTTTCTTAAGTGTATTATTACCTAAAAACAAGAACAACTAAATCTAATAAATCTGAGGCCATGGTTGTCTGCCGGAAAAAGGTGGATGGCCCCCTCCGGGTTGGGAGAGAGTTACTGCCTCAAGCGAAGGGGTTCAAATATCTCAGGGTCTTGTTCATGAGTAAGGGTAGAATGGTGCGTGAGATTGATGCAGTTTGGTGTGGCTTCTGCAGTGATGCAGGCGCTGCGCCGGACAGTCATGGTGACGAGAGAGCTGAGCCAGAAGTCAAAGCTTTCAATTTACTGGTCCATCTACGTCCCAAACCTCACCTATGGTCATGAGCTCTGGGTAGTGACCGAAAGAATGAGATTGCGGATACAAGCGGCCGAAATGAGTTTCCTCCGTGGGGTGGCTGGGCTAAGCCTTAGAGATAGGGTAAGGAGCTTAGACATCCAAAGGGAGCTTGGAGTAGAGCCGCTGCTCCTTCGCGCCAAAAGGGGTCAGTTGAGGTGGTTCGGGCATCTGATCAGGATCCTCCTGGGCAACTCCCATTGGAGGTGTTCCGGGCACGTCCCACTGGTAGGAGGCCCCGGGGCAGACCCAGAACACACTGGAGGGATTACATATCTCATCTGGCCTGGGAACGCCTCAGGGTCACCCAGGAAGAGCTGGAAAGCCAGATCAGACAAACACTGCCTTTCGATTAGGCCATTTGCGTTTTCCCGTCACCCACCATCTTAGCAGCCCCTCCATGTCAAGCTAATCAGCATCATAAAAACACAGATGTTTGAAGTGAAACTGCTTTATTCAGTGTTTTTAAAAGTTGAAATCATCAGGTCCGATTGTTTTGGAGAGGAAGAGACTTCTGTGAATAATTTGGCTCCTGGTAAAAACCTCCAAACGTCTGGATGTTTAGTTATGATAGACAAAAATTGAGCACACATTAGGAGGGCTTGGGCCAGCACCTTGTATATGTCGAGCCAAACATGGTTGGAGAAACCCTACTTGTGCAGATACATCTATGGTTATCAAATATAGCTATATAATATTGCCTGATTGATATTGGTTAGGCTCTGTGCAGAACTGAAATAGAAGTGACTGCTTTTCAAATCCATCTAATTATCCTCTGTGTCTTTCTTTGATTCCCCCATCCCCAATCTTCCCTCCTTTGCTCCTTCTATCCTTCTCTTTGAAGTCCCAAAGAAGTTGCTCCAGGAGCAGGGACCCAGACCACCGGTGTACTCCCCTCCACCCAGCGCCCATGACCCCAACATAGTGGGAGACAGCCCTCCAGAGGGGAGCTCAGTCAAAAGCCCCGACAGTGTTCCAGGTGAGCAAAACGACAAACAGAAGTTTTTTCACTCACACATACACACACACACACACAGCCTCCCATGGAGAGTAGTTAACACTAAACAGTCCCAAGGCCTCCCAGGCATCAAGAGAAACAGTAATTCAGGTCTCAAGTCAGGGCATATATGTATGTATATGTAAAGTCACACGGGGTTCAACTGCTTCCATATGTATCCATCGGCCCAGACCATTTATGATCATCGCTCTTAAAAATATATGAAGAGCCAATGATGTGACCACAGTCCAAATCAGTGCGCTAACTCCCATCGAGAGAAAGAGGGAGAAGACAGACGAAGAACAATGAAATGAAAGAGTGGAAAGAAAACGAGGAGACGCCAGCGAGAAAGGAAACTTAAACAAAGCGTTATTCATGAGGGATGGTGGCCTGCATCCAGCACACTAATTACTCTGCTCAGCTACCGGCACTGTACTGATTAGGAGGATAGACGAATGAATGAGGAGTTAAGAGAGGGAGCAGACAGGAGATGTGTGCCGTGGGGCTGACAGCTCCTGACGCATGAATGGCTTTACTTCCTCTCACCGGGCTGAAACGCTTCACTTAAAGCTCATCTAGAAAAACCTGTTTCCATCTCTGATGAAAGATAAAGGCGGAACACGAAACATTGAACTGTAAATATAGGTATCGTGGTCTTCTCAGTTCTCTTTGTTTATTTTTAACTGGCTGGGGATTGGCGTAAAGAAACAGATTTGATCTTTCTGCTTGACCAGCAGTTCACTAAACAGCTAAATCACAGTTTCACGACATTCTTCTTAAAGGGATAGTCCACCACTTTGGTAAATACACTCACTCACTTTCTTACTGAGAGTTAGAAAAAAGTCATACCACTTATATTTTTACCTTAAAATCTTGATTTTCTACTTCTCTTTTCACTCAGCTTTCATAATTTTCTCTATATATGTATTTAAGGGTTTCTTTTATGCCTCCGTCCTGTCTGTTTGTACTTGCGCCCGTCCGTCTGTCCGTCCCATTTCCGTGAACACAATATCTCAAGAAAGCCTTCAGGAAATTTGAATTTTGGCACAAACGTCCACCAGGACTAAAGGATGAATTGATTACATTTTTATGGTCGGAGGTCAAAGGTCACTGTGACCTCACAAAACATATTTTCAGCCATAACTCGAGAATTCATGCGTTATTTATTACAAAATTTCAGAAAAATGTCCTGGAGCCGTACATGTGGCGTTTTTTGTGCCCTCAAAGTCATTGTTTCAATGAATGTTTTCACTGAGTTCAAATGCGTTTGAAACGCATGTGAAGAGGAACAACAGTCACAGCCAACAGATATCTTTCCCTTCTTCTGTAAATCTTCAGTCAGATGAATATGGAAAAGTTGATCATGATAGTGCAGGGCTACCCAGAGCTTTACATCTGTCCCACGGACGATAGGCCTACACACTTGCTCTGCAATAAGGATTTTAGGTAAATAGGCTGCCATGCTCCTGAAAGCTGGCTCAAAAAAGTAGCACCCAGCACCCGACCTTGCATTTTACAGGCGGTAAAAGAGGCGGTTAAAGACGCGGCATGTGTACAGCCCCTAACAGGATATAATGATGAAGTGATGACATTTCATATCCGAAAGGTCGAAGGTGAACTTCACTGTGACATCATAATATTCTGCAAAAACGCTTATCTTATTCGATTCCATAACTCAGGAATAGGGGGGGACAAATTCAGTCAGATACTGATTTGATAGTACTAATCTTGAGCCCCTTTCCCGATGCACAAAAAACCCACTGACACCCACTAACATCTGGCTTTTTAATGCAATTGGAAAGGTTTTAATCGGCATTCACATGACTCTGCTGTCATCACAGGTATTCGATCGGCATCGATGGGAACACAACACCCAGGTGAACATGCTAATTTTAGCTCCTTTACCAGCGAGATGCAATGACATGCCATCACAAAATACCGCCTGTCTCTGCCCAAGCAACACTTAAACAGTGATCCAAATTATTTTGCACCAACTTTGAAAGAGCAACTGAATAACTAAGAGATGTATAAAAAGAAGTAACCACCATAAAGTTTTCAAAGTTCTCCATGCTCCTCTCTACTACAAACCTGCTCTCCAGCCTGGCTGTGTGCCATACAAATTATATTCAGCCACAAAATAAGCTTGAAAAACCTGGAAATCAAAACAGAAGTACAGAGAGTTGTTGCATAGAGATGATACACCATCTCATCTAGTTGCATTGGCGTGAACCGCCAGGTTTTTACGACGTTGCAGAACGCCGCATTGCAAGTAGTTGCCTGTTTCAACTCGTCTCGTTGCGAGTCTTTGGTCTGACCTGGGCTTAATGCTCTGCAAGATGCTGACTCTTCAGTGTCTCCATCTTTGGTCCTAACTGTTTGTTGCTGTGTGGTGTTTCTGCACTGGAAATTCCCGGAGATCATTAGACCACTACTGTGTTTTTCTTTCAGTCAAGTCCTGTTTTTTTTGTCCTTTCAGCCATGATGCCATCATATCTACCAGATCCTATAATGTCTATTGCTCACACACCTCTATTGCTGATAATGAAAACATAAAATACTGAATATCACTTGGTGTGAGGCAGAGACGCAAAGTAGATGCAGGATTAAGTATGAAAAGTGAAAGTAAGTAATTGGAATATTAAATGTGATTTTCCATAGTTACGTAGCCTGTATTTTTAATCACTAGAAGTGTTTTCTATTGACGATCCGCCTGCCTGTTTTCATGTGTGTTAGACAGAGCCATTGTGGTGTGTTGGTCGAACGTTAGCTGATGTGTGCACCGCAGCAGAGGGTCCAGGTGGAAACATTTACCTCCTCAGTGAGCAAATCCAGTCTAAACTGCATTTATCAGATAAAGGGAGCCTGACACACCTTGAGAGAGTCTGCAATTAGAGGTCATTGGTGTGTGTGACAGGTCACTAAAGCATGCTCACCTGCACTGACAAAAGAATCAAGTGTGTAAATATGAGTGCGTACACATGCACACCGAGTTGAGGCTTAGATTTATTTTGGCTGCGTTGGCTTAATGGTTGCTTATTCATGGAGCTAAAGTTACAGTAGTTACATGTCCCACCTAAACACTTCTTAAGGTTAACTAGATGTGACTTTACTCAGAAAGTTCGTATAAATCAATGTAATCAAATCACCCTGCGCTCCCCTGTTCTCTCCTCTCAACTCCTTGACTCTTGCATAAACAACACAAGCCAGCGTGTAAACACCCCGAGAAGTCACTGTGATGGAAATCCAGAGGAGAGAAACAGTTGTTCTCGTCTATAAATAGAGTTCTGAGATTTTAGGGGAATCTTTTGAAATGTTGCCAAAGCGCAAACGTCTCCCATGTGGTTCTGTTAACGACCTGAGTCAGAATGAGTTTGACAGAAGCGGATGTTGTGTTATCTTCTGAATCACACAGCCCTCTGCGAACATGTGTGCATCTTTATGTATGATGCATCTTTTTACAGAAGCGTATCTCCTAAAATCTGAAAACCACCGCCAGACTGCAGATGACTCAGTGGTCTCGGAGCTGTAGTCACAATACCTCAGAGACAATTCACTCTTACTTTACTGTAAATGAGAGAACCAGCGCCGTCATAATGTGACTCCACATGTGGTAATGAAATGTTGGAAACACACTCCATGTGTGTCATTGAATGTCTGCTTCAAGGTTGGGTGTATTCTAGTTCTTTTTCAAATCAATTCAAGTGCTAAATCCTGATAGAGTATAGTCTGCTTTATGTTGTTAGATAAACTTTTTCTGCTTTCACAGATAGGAAGAAGATTAGGGAGACGAACCCCAACGAGGAGAAGTTTTCAGAAGCCGGAGGAGGAGGAGGCAGAGGAGAGAGTCCACTGCGGCCCCCAGGCATGAATCCCATCATCAACTCCACCTCTACCACCAACATGTCCCTCATCAGCAACGCACTGGCAGCCTACACTTATATATCAGGTAGGGCAACATCCATTTTCTTGTGTGACATCACATTACAAGATTCAGGTAAGTAAGAGATCATAGTCTGATTATGGTCATTAGTCGAGAATAGGGCTGGATCTTAAATGTCCCCTATGATGCTTATTTCCAGGTCTATTCCAATATTTTTGGTTTCCACTATGTTAACGTGCTTCAGTGTTCAGAAAGTGCATTATTTTTCTCAGATGGTCTGCCTGAATATACCTGTAATCACCCTCACCCTCCGTCTGAAACACGTTTTAGAACCTGT
Source organism: Epinephelus lanceolatus (assembly GCF_041903045.1). Classification (NCBI taxonomy): domain Eukaryota; kingdom Metazoa; phylum Chordata; class Actinopteri; order Perciformes; family Serranidae; genus Epinephelus; species Epinephelus lanceolatus. Next base: position 20,470,674 of record NC_135746.1, read on the forward strand.
CTCTTTGAGCCCCCCCTCCTTGAGTGACCTGACTTGAGTCCAGTTTGCTCTGACTGGTCAGTGTTCCTGCACTTTCAGCATCTCTGCACCATCTTAGCAGCTGTGGGAATGACTGTAAAGCAGAGTCCTGCACAGGTCCCTTTTTGAAAACCTGCACCCACCCATACCCATAAAGCTCAATACCAGAACCGACCCCTTACCTGTCATTAAGGGTGCTTTCACACCTGCCCTGTTTGGTTCGGTTCAGTAGAACTCAAGTTCATTTGCCCCCTAACTGCGGTTCATTTGGGCAGATGTGAACACAGCAATCACACTCAGGTGTGCACCAAAACAACTGGACCGAGACCTTCTTGAAGAGGTGGTCTCGGTCCAGTTACAAATGAACTCTGGTGCGGTTCATTTGTGGTGAGAACGTGTTCCGACCTTGATCTGAACCAACTGCAGTCACATGACACATTGTTTGGGTTAAACATGAGCATGTTACAGTCCTGGAGGATTATTAATGTGCGCCTGCTCCTGTACTGCCTTAATATGCACATTCAGCACATCCAATGCATCAAAACATTGTTTTCTAGTTGGAGCCGCGCCTCGTTTTCAAACTGTATGGTTTGACTAAAATGAACAATGACAGCAATATAGTCCACGATGACCAGCGCTAAAATCAACCTGCGTAGTTGTCCCACCATTGTGACATTAGAAAGTGTCACATTTATCCTGCAAGTGTACTCTTCTTCAACGTTTTGTTTACTTCCTGGATTTTCCCCGCATGGAAATTCTGACCAATCAAGAGCAGCTTTCTCGTGCAGGCATTTTATTATTTTTACCTGTGGGTACCTGACCCAGTGCAGGACTCTGCTGTAAAGGGACTGTGGCAGCTCTGTCTATCTTTATAGACCATCTCACTGGAATTGCGTTGCAAGGCAACAGCTTGTGTTCATGTTTACTTCACATACACTGTAAAACATTCCAACAGGAAATACAAAGGGACCCATTTATAATGTTTCAGGTTTGAAACAGTCTGTGACATCACATCTTCACGGAAGTCCTGACAACTCGTTTATAGGCACAGTTTCTGAATACGGACTGTGAGCATTTCTCTGTGGACTGTGTTTTGATACTGTCACAGGATTTATATGTAGCATCTATACCTGCTTTATATTAAAAAGACATGGAAATCAGACTTTTTACAACATGGGACATTTAATATTTAAAGGCCTCATCAGATCAAGATTCCTTCTTAGACAGTAGTATTAGTGACACTGGGATTTGAGTGCATGGTTTCATGTGTGGTACACGTGTGTGGCATGCTATCTCTTGCATAAAATTTCCCTGTTTCCTTTTTCCTGGGACTGAAATGTGGGTAAATGTGGGCCAGAGGAATGCAGATGTTTGGCAGAGATAACAGGCTACACACACACACACACACACACACACACACACACACACACACACACAGTCGGTCACCTGCTTCAACCAGCTGCCAAAACAGACGCTGCAATAGTTTGGTTGTTTGGAAACTTCCTGTGTTATTAACCCAAATAAACTCAAACAGTTTATAGTGAAATGCATTAGTCATGCAGTCAAATAAACACACACTATAATGTGTAATGGAAGATAAACCTTTGTAAGGTCAGCTCTAGCTCAACCTTTTTCATTTGGAACTTCTTGAATGTCTGGGGGTCTAATTATCTGCAAACCTCAGTACAAATGAAAGGAACGGCACTGAGCTGATACACAGTGTATGGTTGGTTAACAGTGTCACCTCAAAGCAAGAGGATTCCTGGTTCAAACCTGGAGTGAGGCGTTCTCTGCATGTTCTCCCTGTGTCAGTGTGGGTTTCTCTGGGTACTCCGGCTTCCTCCCACAGTCCAAAGACATGCAGGTTAATTGCTGACTCTAAATTGCCCATAGATGTGAATGTGAGTGTGAATGATTGTCTGTCTCTATGTGTCAGCCCTGTGATAGTCTGGTGACCTGTCCAGGGTGTTCCCTGCCTCTTGCCCAGTGTCAGCTGGGATAGGCTCCAGCCCCCCGCGACCCCTGACAGGATAAGTGATTACAGGAAAAATTAAAATGGAATGAATGGCAGTTCAGCTCACTGCAAAAAAAAAAAAAAAAGAGAAACTAAAGTGAGGAAAGTAAACAAAGGGCTAAAGTCAAGAGACTGTCAAACAAACTTATTTATTAGGTATGATTTTTTTTAGGGTAAGTGACACTTCAACAGTCTAGATGAGCTGTGAGTGTCTATGAGTGTGCGTGGAAGCCAGAAAAGAGCAGTCACAGTAATCAGGCCCGAAAGTTGTGAGTAATGTTACAGAGAGAAATGTACACGATGGAGCAGCGGCTACACAGCAGGCCTCATAGGATCTTGCCAAAGTCATAGATGGATGGAATGCGTCTCACTTTGTTTCTGTCAGTAGTGAAAGACAGACCATATTAGGCTGAGGAAAAGCAGCTCTTGTCTACCTGGAGCTTGAGGTGTTGGGACACATTAACCAGCATTAACAACATGTGAAAATAAACTCCTGAAGATGAATTGCAGCACATAGCAGGGCAGCAGAATCTGTGAGACATTTTTGCCAAACCAAGTTACCAAGCCTGGGAAGTCAGTAATATGATCTGTGAGTCTGCAGCCAATGTTCATTACAGTGAGCCATCAAGTGAAATATTTTCTAACAGAGCAGGCTGAGCAGGTCAGAGGAAAATAAAAAAGACCCAACATCAGTCAAAAAGCTTCAATTAAATGTTTGACGTGTGCTCTGTAAGAAATCAACTCAATGCAGCACTTTATATTCTGTTTCTCTCCCCCCATAACAGACCACCCAGAGAGGGCAGCGCTCTTCTTCGTCTGCGGTGTGTGCTTGGGCCTCTTCCTCACACTCTTCGCCCTGGTGGTCCAGATCTCCTGCCGCACCGACTGCCAGCCCCGCCAGCGGCCTCCTGCCAAGAAGCGAGCGCGCCCCGCCGACTCGTCCTCTGACTCCAGCGACTCGGACTCAGACTGGGACACCACTTCAGATCTGTCGGCGAGGCGGCACCGGCGATTCGAACGCACACTAAACATGAATGTGTTCACGTCGGCGGAGGAGTTGGAGAGGGCGCAGAGGCTGGAGGAGAGGGAGCGAATCATCCGGGAGATCTGGATGAACGGGCAGCCTGACATCCCCGGGACACGGAGCCTCAATCGGTATTACTGAGGACTTTAGGGGCTTTTTATAGGAAGCTTACTTGAACAAAATTTAGGACGCACTTGGGTTGGAAGAGGCACGAGACACAGACATGAAGCTTTATCGTGCAAACTGACACTGATGAGACCGGTGAAAGGTTTGGCAGACTTGGGACGAAAGTGCTCCCACTCTGCTGGTTTGCATTCTCCTCTGGGTATCATAAGCTGTACCCCGTTCAGTAAGAGAATAAGCTCCCTCTCTGCGTGGTAAGCTCACCTCTTTCTGCCGGAAGCACGAGGTGAAAGGCTACACCGCCTTGCCCGTGACCTCAGCACGCCTTTTTGAAGTGGGGATTTATGGGTTAGCCACCTTAGACACACATAGGCCTGTGGAGGCTACATGGTGACTGAAGGACCAAGGCCTCAGATGGCTCTGCTTTACACAGAATGCAAGGCAGCTGCAAAAAGACTGCGACACTCAGAGCGTCACGCTCGGCACCCTCCAGTATTCAAGTGTGGACTTAACAGAGGGGCCGCGTAACGCAGGACGAAGCGTACGACGGGACAACGTGAGACAATCTTTCCACAGTGAATAACCATGCTGCCTTTTGAACTTTATAAAAACCAAAAGATATTTTTGGGGGAATTCATCTCAACCCTTATGAAATCTATTTTATAATATTTAATAGTTTATTGGTGTTGTGTATTTTTGTTCTCAAGTATGGTTTATTATGAGATATTTTTTATACTTGGCGAAGGTTGTCTGGCACCTCAGGGATGCAATCCTAGTGTTTCTGTGTTTGGTTGATGTATTTGCTTCCTAAAAAAAAAGGGGGGGATCGGCCCATTTAAACAGCTAATGTCAGCATTTAAAGAAAAGATTTAGAAATATCATATAAAGAACCTCAAAGAGGTTTAGTGATTTAACCTTATTTTTTTTTTGATACAGTATGTTTAATTCACAGTGCAGTGCCTTTTCTAGCTATTAAGTCACTGTTGTCACGAGTGCAGCTGGTGAATAACCCAATAACTGGTCACATGATTGATCATATATGTATTCCCTTTTATTATTACAGTTGCTGTCTTGGTCACACGTTGCACTTGCTGTTCAGCCCAGATGCAAATGACCAGAATATGCCAGTGCAAATTTTAGGTCTTGTGTCAACTTACTTCAAAGATCCTAGTGCTACACCAGATGTTTGTGGTAACCTCTGTTCATCATCTGGAGAAGGAACTAGCACTGGAGGAAAGGTTCGCATCGAACGTGACACCTGCGTCTCTTAAATCATGTCGCCAGTTTAATAAAATAAGCTATTGTCAGTCCAGTTCTGTTTGCGCTGCCCTGGATTCGAGCGTAGAGATATTAATAGTTTTCATAAAGAGCTTGCTACTTTCCTGACTGAGAGTTTAACTTGAGAGCACACAGGACATATTAGGGGTCATCCGCATAAAGACTGCCACTCTATATAGTTTTTATAAAGATAGTTATTATGTTTAAAATTTGAATGGGATTAAAATGTGCCGATAGCTGGTAAAGTGAGACCAAAATATGACTCCTGTGCTTGAAATAAACTGTGTTGAAAAAAATGTTTTGTTTGTTTGTTTAAAATGTCACTTCAAATAATAGTATAATAATAGAATGTATTTGATATAGCACCTTTCACAGAAATGAAATTCACAAAGTTCCAGCCGGGAGGACACAAAAGCATGGATAATCATCTCCAGCTCAGGTCGAGACACCTCAGGCCTGATCTTTGCAATATTTCTTTGCTGAATAAAACAAGTATGGGTCAGTGGTTGAACATGATGATCAAAATGCATGGCCTGATCAAAAATAACACCAAGATTCCTGAAATTTGACCGTATAGCTGACGAAAAGGCCCCAATATGGTGCATGATGCTTGTATTCTACTCCAATCATGTACAGTGCTTGCTCTATACTGTGGCAGTCTGAGATAGGAACTGCTGTAATCTCATATTAATGTCATACTATACTTATAGACAGTAAACACACTGTACAACACAGTCATGAACTCCCATGTGTGTTAATGATGGATGACCTATGGGCATTGCTAGTAGTGAGATTTATTGGTGTTGCGTGCCCCCTAGTGGTGAAGTTAGAGCATTTCAGGTTGTGTGTAGGAGTGTGTGAATAAAAGTCACCCGTTTATGATCAATAATTGCAGCTATGGCAAATAATTTTCTAATATAACTACTTTAATTGATTGTAGCACTAAAGCTTCTCGACACAGGAAACTGCTGAGTAGATATGACGTCATATTATGGAGGATATGCAATTTTGCTTTTTACTATTTTTTAAATGTTTGCCAATATTAATTCCTTATCATTCATGATATAGCTTTATTTTTTGTTTTATTTTTTAAGCTATGGTTTTTATGAATATTTGTTTACTTCACTTTATTTACTTGAAACTGTTGCTGTCGTGCCGTTACCATGGATACCACAAACTCAGCACTGCGGAGCTGTAGTGTAGCTTTACATGGTAACACGACCTGACTTAGCTAACTTAGTTAGCTTAAAACCACTAACTAGTACTGTTCAACTTCTTGTGGTGAACAAACAATACTTTAATAGCAGCAATGTCTTGGAACTGGAACAGCCATGGACTGCCATTTTTACCGGGATACACTTTTCGGGATGTAACGGTAAGAACTGCCCTTTAAAGTTAACGTTAGACTAGCTAGGTTAACGCTAATTTAAAATGCGTGGAGTTAAGTTACGTAAAGTTTTAACGTTTAATATTAGTTACAAGTTAAACGTAAGAAAAAACGCTGTTCACTTTATGTAATGTAAATGTCTTCCCTGCATTCTTCCAGTCTTTACGTCCAATAAAGTTAAAGAAGGTGACATTCAAAACTAATTTAGGACGCTATTAGCTGAAAGCAGAGCAGACATTTTGTGTTGCCGTAGTAGGAGAACAGAGGTAAAACTGGTAACATTAATGATGGTGTAGTTCCAATAAGTGTCCCAGTAAGCTTTGTTAGTGAGCCAGCATGAACAATATCAGGGTTTCCTCTAAGTGGAATGCAGCCATCATTAGTGTTATTAAATACAGCCGTGCTTTTCCTGCTATGACAGTGTTTTCAGTCCCTTTACACAAGTAAAAGTACTGTTAGCAAACAAGTAAAAGCTCTGTATTGAAAATGTTATTCAAGTAAAAGTAAGTACGTGTAATTAGGATAATGTACTTTAAACCTTCAAGCCTGGGTTGAAATCAATGGGCCTATATTTGAGACAGGCTATATGGGACAGGCCTTTCATTCCTTTTGTACAAAACTGTCTCTCAGCAAAGATGGGAAATAAAACCAAATTGTTAATGTAAACCAGTATGAATGTTACCTGTTTAAAAATAAGGCTTCAGATAATATATCAATTATGAATCATTTATTTAATCTAGTGCGGACAGACAGCACATTAAAGAGAGAGAAAGTTATGGCACTCGAGGATACTCACAATAATCACACCTTACGGCTTATAATATTTATGAAAAACCCTTTAGAATTTTTTGGTTTGTGGACCCTTACAGACAAGGGTAATCGAGGAATGGACACATAATTTGAAGTAGCCATCAACCTGGTTTTATATATCCGAAGAGCTTCCATTAAAAAAATTAACTCAGGGACTGGGCGTTTAATTTAAGTTTGACAGTACTTAAAGTAATAAAAGCAAAAGTACCCCATGGAGAAAAAAATCTTATTAAAAATAAAGGAAAAACACTCAAAAGATGTAAAATATTTAAAGAATTATGTATCAAAATAGTTGCCAATTAATTTTCTGTCAGTCGACTACTTGTATGAATTGTTGGGGAGTTTAATTCGTAACAAAACATAATATTTTTGTGCAAAACTCTTAATTTGTAAAGTAACTTGTAAGTAAAGCTGTCAGAAAAATGCATTTAAGTAAAAAGTAAAATATTACCTTATGAAATGTAGTGGAGTAGAAGTATAAAGTGGCATGAAAAGAAAAGACTCAGGTAAAGTACAAGTACCTCAAAATTGCACTTAAGTGCAGTACTTTGGTGCAGCTGTGGCTCAGAGGTAGGGTGGGTCGTCCACCAATCGGGAGATCAGCGGTTCGATCCCTGGCTCCTCCTGTCTGCATGTCAAAGTATCCTTGACCAAGGATGAAACTGAGTAGCAGGCGGCACCTTGCATGGCAGTCTCGGCCACGTGTATGAATGTGTGAATGTGACTTGTAGTGTAAAAAGTGCTTTGAGTGGTCGGATGACTACAACGGCGCTATACAAATGCAGGTCCATTTACCATCACTGCTATGGCATGTGAAAATGTCAACTGTGAAAAAGGTCTATTGTTATGGACAGCAGGCTCAGATGATAATCGACCTTTGTGTTTACACTTGCATCAGTGTTGCAGATATTTCATGTACTTTAATTTGTGTTTCTGTTGTTATTTACCAAAGCTAATGTATTCCCTCTTGAATATTTCTCTGCAGAAGTCAGCCTTCCATCGTCCCCAGACACTTGGCTATAAGAATGGCTTTGCTCTGCCCGGTCGCCCCACTGTGGGCATTGGACAGGCTCCTCTTTTATCAGAGCAGTTGATCCAGCAGGAGATCAGTGAGCTGTCGTTTGAGACACCAGACATTATTTACGGCTCCCTTGACCAGAGCATGGAGAAAGAATTCATCCCAGCTCATGTGGCTCTTGACAAGAAGGTACAATAAGGCCAAGAAGACCAGTATTTGAAGATTTTTCTTGCTGTTCAATTAAATGTTTGTCTCACCACTCTCTTGTCTTGTAGGTGCTGCGTTTCTATGGATACTTTCTAGAAAATATACAGTTTTCCCCTGAAGAGGAGTGCCGCGTGCGCCCTGTGGTCATTTACTACTACCTGGAGGATGACAGCATGTGCATCATTGAGCCCATGGTGGAGAATTCTGGGATACCACAGGGGAAACGGATCAAACGCCAGCGTTTGCCCAAGAATGAATTTGGAGAGCATTACCAGTGGAAAGAGCTCAATGTTGGCATGGACCTGGAGGTGTACGGGGTCAAGTACCACATCACACAGTGTGATGCTTTCACAAAGGTACAACACTCACCTGTGTGAATGCTCTTGCAGTGCTTTGTGTGTCTTCATTATTGTGTGTTGCTGTAACTACTCTCTGCCTGTCACTCATCATGTAAAGGAGTTCATGGAAAGTGAGGGCATTGTTGTGAACGACCCTGAGCCGATGCCTGTGGACCCTTACAGCCAACGTCGCATACAGCCTCAGCCTTCCTACACAACACCCTCCGAATTTGACTGCATGCACCAGTTTCTCACCATGGATCGTAAGGTAACGGAAATTCCCTCCGTTCCAAACTAACTAGGTAAATATTACCAACTCTAATCTGGACGGCTATTAACAGAGAAGCATGGGTACAATAACATCTCCTATTAAAGCAAATTAGAAAAGGAAGTTATTATTATTATGTTGTATTTGCTGTTGCAAATTTCACACTAATAGTAGACAGCAGCAAGTGTAAATATGGTTTAAGAGACGACACTCACAACACCACTACCAGTTGGGGAATTATGAATGCATTTGGCACACTAACAATCTAACTCCAGGCTCTTCACCTCTTCTTGGTCAGGTGCTGCGTTTCTTTGCCCTGTGGGATGACAGTGACTCTCTGTTCGGGGACACCAGGCCTGTTACCATCCAGTATTTCCTGGTGGACGACACGGTAGAGATCAGAGAGGTCCACGAACCCAACAGCGGCCGGGATCCCTTTCCTGTCCTGATGCGCAGGCAGAAGCTGCCCAAGAAGATCAAACCAGAGTCCGGTGAGAGGCAATGATGTGTCTGTTCCACTTTTAGCTGTGTAATTGCATTAAATCTGGTACAGTGCATTGGTCAGGTATCTCTTTGCACGTAGTCATGTAAACAGTAAAAGTGAATGCTTTTAGTAAGCGTCTCTTGCCCTGTAACTGAGTATTAGTTATACTGTTTTTGTCAACAATTTTATGCACTACAGAAAAAGCAGAGTCGTTTTTTAAGAGATATAAATGATGTCTAAAAAGAAACTAACATCAATAACAATTCTCTTCTTATTTATTATCAGAGACATTTCCCAGCTGCGTGCTAGAGGTTTCAAAACAGGAAGTAGATGAGTACTACTCCCCCAAAGACTTCAAGGTGGGACAAACGATGACGTTGCTGGGCCGTCGCTTCCTGCTGTATGACTGTGATGGCTTCACTAAAGAGTATTATCAAAAGAACCACCCTGATGTGGAGATCAAACCTTCAGAGGTTCCAAAAAAGACTGACCTCCTTCAGGAGACCAAGAAGGTGAGAAACTTTTGTTTGCCTTTAAAAAACTATATCATTGGTATTCCCTGAAGGTACAGTACAGGCCAAAAGTTTGGACACACCTTCTCATTCAATGCGTTTTCTTTATTTTCATGACTATTTACATTGTAGATTCTCACTGAAGGCATCAAAACTATGAATGAACACATGTGGAGTTATGTACTTAACAAAAAAAGGTGAAATAACTGAAAACATGTTTTATATTCTAGTTTCTTCAAAATAGCCACCCTTTGCTCTGATTACTGCTTTGCACACTCTTGGCATTTTCTCGATGAGCTTCAAGAGGTAGTCACCTGAAATGGTTTTCCAACAGTCTTGAAGGAGTTCCCAGAGGTGTTTAGCACTTGTTGGCCCCTTTGCCTTCACTCTGCGGTCCAGCTCACCCCAAACCATCTCGATTGGGTTCAGGTCCGGTGACTGTGGAGGCCAGGTCATCTGCCGCAGCACTCCATCACTCTCCTTCTTGGTCAAATAGCCCTTACACAGTCTGGAGGTGTGTTTGGGGTCATTGTCCTGTTGAAAAATAAATGATTGTCCAACTAAACGCAAACCGGATGGGATGGCATGTCGCTGCAGGATGCTGTGGTAGCCATGCTGGTTCAGTGTGCCTTCAATTTTGAATAAATCCCCAACAGTGTCACTAGCAAAACACCCCCACACCATCACACCTCCTCCTCCATGCTTCACAGTGGGAACCAGGCATGTGGAATCCATCCGTTCACCTTTTCTGCGTCTCACAAAGACACGGCGGTTGGAACCAAAGATCTCAAATTTGGACTCATCAGACCAAAGCACAGATTTCCACTGGTCTAATGTCCATTCCTTGTGTTTCTTGGCCCAAACAAATCTCTTCTGCTTGTTGCCTCTCCTTAGCAGTGGTTTCCTAGCAGCTATTTGACCATGAAGGCCTGATTCGCGCAGTCTCCTCTTAACAGTTGTTCTAGAGATGGGTCTGCTGCTAGAACTCTGTTCTGAGCTGCTGTTAACTTGCGATTTCTGAGGCTGGTGACTCGGATGAACTTATCCTCAGAAGCAGAGGTGACTCTTGGTCTTCCTTTCCTGGGTCGGTCCTCATGTGTGCCAGTTTCGTTGTAGCGCTTGATGGTTTTTGCGACTCCACTTGGGGACACATTTAAAGTTTTTGCAATTTTCCGGACTGACTGACCTTCATTTCTTAAAGTAATGATGGCCACTCGTTTTTCTTTAGTTAGCTGATTGGTTCTTGCCATAATATGAATTTTAACAGTTGTCCAATAGGGCTGTCGGCTGTGTATTAACCTGACTTCTGCACAACACAACTGATGGTCCCAACCCCATTGATAAAGCAAGAAATTCCACTAATTAACCCTGATAAGGCACACCTGTGAAGTGGAAACCATTTCAGGTGACTACCTCTTGAAGCTCATGGAGAGAATGCCAAGAGTGTGCAAAGCAGTAATCAGAGCAAAGGGTGGCTATTTTGAAGAAACTAGAATATAAAACATGTTTTCAGTTATTTCACCTTTTTTTGTTAAGTACATAACTCCACATGTGTTCATTCATAGTTTTGATGTCTTCAGTGAGAATCTACAATGTAAATAGTCATGAAAATAAAGAAAACGCATTGAATGAGAAGGTGCGTCCAAACTTTTGGCCTGTACTGTATGTGACTTAATAAATGATAATCGTCTTCTCATTTATAACCCTCTCCTGTCTGTGTTTACAGGAGGTTCCCCCCTATAATGGTTTTGGCTCACTTGAAGACTCTCTGCAGAACTGTTTGTCTTTAATTCCCGAGCCTCCCAAAAAGAATGTGCTAAAGATGCTAGAAAACGACCACAAAGTGTTGCGCTACAGTGCCAGGCTGGTAAGTCAGCATGAATGAGAACATGTTTGTGCTGCTCCTTTAACTAAATATTCTGAATGACTAGTGGCTGCTTTCACCAAAACTGAAACTGTACCTCCTTGCTGAAGTTTGCCTGTGTTACTGACATTCCAGGACTCCCAGAATCCTGAAGATGAGTGCCGACGTTTCATACTGTCCTACTTCCTGTCCAATGACATGATCAGTATTTTTGAAAAGCCCACTCGCAACTCTGGTATCATCGGTGGCAAGTTCCTGGAAAAGACACGCATCCCCAAACCGGGCTCTACGATGGACAAGCCTGAGTTCTACTCACCTGCAGACTTTGCTATTGGAGCCACTGTGGAGGGTAACATTCCACTTTATAAGCCTGTATTTATTTTCATATTATCTTGTGTTGGTTTCCAAAAGAAATATTTTTTATTCAGAAACTAGGGCATCTTTTCTCCAAGGAATTAGCAGGAATAACTCATGTTGCTGCCTTCCATGTCTTCTGAGATAAATCAAGCTTTATCCAGAATTATATTTTAAAGGTGAAATCTGCAATTCTAATCCAATACACTCCTCCAGTTAGCTTCGTGTTCTCTGTGTGCACTGAAAAAAATGTGGTCCTCATACAGCCCTGGCTCTGTAAATGGGAAACAAACAAAGTGGCTTGGACCTAGCCACCTAAAACTATGCCAGCTTCTCTCCCTCTTCCACGTCCTCACCCATGAGGAACAGAGCGACACCATGATAGTAATGAAACATAAATGACATCAGAGATATTACAGGAGCTTCTGAAGGAGCACTGGTTGCTGTTGTCTGATAATGTGCAGTGCTGGGAAGAAGAATTTCTCCTCTGGGACAATGAAGTCTAAGTCTGTAGGAGGGGTGCGTTTGTTTGGGTGTTGAATTAAGATATCACCAATCTTTCTCCAGAATCGCAGACTCCACCTTCAAGTTAGATTCCATTTTCCGGTAGGAGATCAATAGATAAGTTAGCTAAAATCTCAGCTCACTGCATCTTTTGCTCCTCTCGTCTGTTTTTGTAGTTTTCAGCCACCGCTTTGTGCTGACTGATGCTGACCACTACGTGCTGACGTACCTGGAGTCCAACGCAAGCCAGATCCCTTGTCAGACACTGGATTCTTTGCACCAGAAGCTGGGTGTGAAGACAGCAAATAACCAGCCAGCTGACCAAAATGGTAAATAAATCAAATCAGCAAGTCAGCAAAACACACATGTCTAGAAACTTCTGTCAGTAGATGTCACTTTACTTTTTAAAATTTTGGACTTTAACAATGTACACCCCTTTTTTTAATCTATCTTTATCAGGTGACGATGTAGCAGAGCTATCTTTGTGATGTCAGGCAAGGCTGGATTGCATTGTACACTCTGCACTAAATCAGACCACAAATCAAAGCCTCTACAGAATGTATCTTGACACTATAAATAAATACTGGACCAGCTGCAGAAAAGTTGATTTATTTGGCAGAATCTGACAGCTTCTGGAAATAAAAAATACAGCTTTTTGGTGTTGGTGTGGTTGACCTCAAAATATCCTTCCTATATAGGGCATATACCAGGCAGTTGCCAAAGCCGAACGTCAAATCTGAACAAAAATGCAAAGTTAAATTAGAGTTGGGCAATCAAGCGAGTACATTTTATCAAGAACACTATGTTTCCTCAGCCACATAGAGCAAACTGACGGTCAAACCAGGGATGCTTTTAGCATACTGGCATTAGCAATCAGCTAAAAGCAGAAGTGAAGGTGCCTCCACTGTGCTCAGTGCCACCCTTGATTGAGTCCACCTCCACCGCCCTGTTGACAATTGCCTAATCACCCTGCTTTTTACTGCAAGACTGTCGCCATCGAATTATCGATAAAGGGGACCAAATCTTTCAAAGATGTCAAACTCATTTCCTATTTTATTATATTTTTTATCATTAGCAAGTACAGCTATACAGTATACTATGCAAATATATAATAAATGAAAGCTACTGTCTACATAAATGACACATGACAACATAAATGATTGACACTTTACTCAGACTTCATGTGGGCTACCTGACAAATAACATAAAGACAGTGGGCCCAGGAGGCATCCTGATCAGCTGCCTCCTTTCACCTCAACTGGCCCTTTTCGACCTGAAGGAGCAGCAGCTCTACCCTGAGCTCCCTTTAAATGCCTGAGCTCCTCACCGTATCTCTAAGGCTGAGCTCCTTTCAGCCTCTTGTATCCCAAATCTCATTCTTCCTGTCACCACCTGCAGCTCAAGGCCATAGGTGAGGGTTAGGATGTAGATGGGCCAGTCAATCAAAAGCTTTGCCTTTTGGCTCAGCTTCTTCTTCACCTTGACAGTCTGGCACAGCACCTGTATCACTGATGAAGCTGCACCAAACTGCCTATCCATCTCACGCTCCATTTTACCCTCACTCGTAAGACTGAGATACTTGAACTCCTTTACTTGGAGCAGTAACTCTTTCCTTACCCAGAGGGGGCAATCCATTGTTTTTCGGCAGAGAACCATAGCCTCAGACTTGGTGGTACTTCACACTCAACTGCAAACTGCCCCAGTGCATCCTGGAGGTCCCTAAAGCAGACAATTGCTGCTTTGGTTCACTATATAAAGAAAGAAAATTGGATATGTAGAAAAATCCTTTGTAAATCTGCATGAATCAATGTCCATTTACCAACTGGCAATTTAGCATTTTCATTGATCCAAACTCGAACATTATTAAGAACCAAAATTTTAAAGTTTTGCCCTTTGTAGACAGAAAAATGACTTCAGTCACAGCATTTCAGAAAATTTGCATTATTTAATAAAGTAATTAACAAAACAATTAAAAGAAAAAAAAAACGGAATGGCATGCGGTAATATCCAACATACATACTTGATGCTTATCTGTTAAGTGACCAGTGACAAATGTAGGATTTTAAACAGACATAAATCGGGAGGAGCCCAGGTGACCACTCTATTGATTGGCCATAATCCCTTCCCTGACACGGTAAAGGGATATTGTTAGGGCCAGCATACAGTAAGCTCATATCATACCATATCATCAGTAACATTTTTCTGCTCCAATGGACCAGACTAGAAAACAAGCAAAAGCCGGCTCAATGGCAAGAGCTGAAAACAGCTGCGACATATCGGACAACGCTACGACCAATACAGTACTTATGTATGAGGATATGCATCAACACATTCATAGTTGACACACACAGTAACGTGTGCTGCATACTGTGTTCACTTTACATTTTAAATCATTCTGCATACAATGGTGCTCCTTAGGGTGGGATAGCAGGCTGCGTGGATGTATAAAAAAAATACTGATATGATGAGAAGAGTAAATGTCTGTTGGGCTCGAGGGATTTCCTTGGATTTCATTTTCCAGCATTCAAGCCTAAGTCTGTAGCGACTGAGTCCCTGTAACATCTCAGGACATACTCAACAAGAGGCTGGGTGGCCAGTGGCCGCCAGCTTTCCTGTTGTGCTGATGAGAAACCTTAGCCGCGGCTAAGGCCACTGTTCAGGCCAGTCAGTGTGTTATCTTAGGGGGATTTGAGTTTTTTGGTCCGAGGAGAGGCTCCGTTCTCAGCTTTAAGAACTCCATTTTCATGGTGACCAACTAGCAGGAGAGACAGAGGGGAGAAGTCAGGGTCTCTACCAATGAAGCACATATCAGATATCAAGAAAGCACAGAACGATGGTGGGAAAAAACACGTTTTAAGAAAGGAATCAAGTCAAATTCCTGATGAGTATAATGTTATGAAACAGTGCTTTACTCTTCTGTAACTGTAGGAGATGGTGACAGTGTTATGAAACATGTTTGAGCGGCTGCTTATACTCACGTGAGTCTCTCTTCAGCGGCCGTAGGGGTTGTTTTGCGGCAGCCTTCTTGCGAACAGCCTGTTCGTGTCTGAACTCCCTCCAGCGCCTCAGCTGGAAGCGGATAAACTTCCAGAGTAGCCAAGATTGGGTCAAACATACCAGCAGTAGAACAGTCATCCTGAATGGGGCCCCCGAGGCAAGAAGATTAGTGCGATTGTGTGTTTTGGAAAATGGACCTGACATTGCGTGCCAAATTTATACAATTACTTCCTGATCCTGGTGTGTGGGGATGTGAAATGAGGTCTGAAGAATATGTTTTTTTATTTCTCTGGGTATGACAGTAATGGTTGCCCTGGACAACAAGGGGACCTGAGTGTGCTCCCCTTGTTTCTGTGTTCTGTTGCTTTAGAGTGCTCCTATCACACTTTATCAGACATTATAGCACTAAAATGAAAAGGTAAATAGTCAAAATACGGAACAAATTCAAAATATATTTCCTAGCACAAATACTTTATACAAAGAGATACATTGATATATTGCTGAGCCCTAAATTAGAGACAAGATGTCATCTTAGATTTTGGATATCATAATATATCATGGTGTCTTTTCCTGGTTTGAAATTCTGCATTACAGGAAAGTGATGTAACTTTCTGACCTAAATGAATTGATCTAGCTGTTCTGTTATTTGCCTTTACCCACTTAGTCATTATAACCACATCAGAGTTCTGCATCAGGTCAGGTACTCAATGAGAAAAGGTGATTCCCGAGTGGCCTTAATTTTATTTCCAGTTTTATTGTGGTTTGGGGTCTGGCCACAAATCTTGTGTCAGCACATTGGGTTGGGTAGTGGAACTAAATTAAGCATAGGGTTAGTTCAGGCGGGACACTATGTCAAGCGCAGTTCACATCCCAGCTACATCAGCTGATCTCAAACAGCCTGATTGATGGAACTGACAGATCACATGATTCATTTCTATGCAACCAATTGGCGAATCTCATTCAGGGCGCCCCATTTAAACTGCTCTGGCCTGCCTACTGTTGCTGCTTCCTCTGCAAGCTGCTTTGCAACCCGTCTCCACCCCAGCTCCTCCTTTTCATGCTGTTTGACTTTTCAGTGTCATTTCTGTTTGTCATTGATGCTGCTCTGCTCTGTTCCAGGATGGGGGGGGGGGGGGTCTTTGCTGCTGCTCTCCTTGTCTTAGGCTTTACATGTAGGCGCAAGGAAGGGCAGGGAGGTTTGTTGTCTGCCTCAAGCTTTCCTTGTTTGCACATGGAAGGGCAGAGAGGTGTGCCCTCTTTGCCTTAAGGCTTTCCACGCAAGTACATGGAAGGGCGGAGCGGTGTGCTCTCTCTTAGGCTTTCCATGTAGGCTCGTGGACAAGGCTTTCTATGTAGGCCCGAGTGTTCCTGACTGAATTGGCCATATGCGTAGATGGTGTTCGGGTGGTGGGGAGGGGGCAGTAATGCATGTCGCCTTTCCGGTTTGGTAGCAGGTCTCTTAAGTCAGACCCATGCAGGACTCTGATCCTCATTAATGATGATTATTTATCAGAGATCTCATTGTGTAAATATTTTGTGAAATACTCAACCCTACAATATCATCCCAATATCAGCATTGAGGTATTTGGTCAAAACATGGTGATATTTGATTATTGCGCGGCCTAATATAATTGTAACTACAGGTATAGTGAAATCTGGATTTGAAATCACCCAGTGTCAGTCAGTGTCAAAATTCCTGGCTCTATGCACTGTGAATTTGTGTTATAAAACAATAAAAACATTAAAAAGTCAACACTTTTTATGGGCGCTAAGTGTATTTTGACTATAAAGTTGTCACAGTAGCTATAAAAAGTAATATCAGTGCCACAGAATGAATCATTATCCACAGATGATGGACCAGAGGTCTTTACCTTATCAGTACAGTGTTGAAGTTGCCCGTCTCCAAATCCAGCCCCTGGTTCTCAGCACGAGCCAAACCAAACCCAACAGCCAGGAACATCAAGGTCAGAGTTACCATCCGTGTAAACACAAAGCTGATCGCCCACAGGTCAAACCTGAAGCACACAACACAGCGACAATGTGGTCAATAAAGAAATAAGACAATAATAATATATGAAGTTACACGGAATCATAAAAGCACATGACACAGTAGCTAAGAAAGTAGTCTAGTCAACAGCAATGAAAGCTTGACAAAAAAGTGAAAACCACTAAACACAGTGAGGTTGCTTACATTTTCTGATGGTTCTCATCAGTGAAGTAAAATAGTCTAGCGATGTGGAAGCCCAGCTCTGACACATACTGCAGGAAGAGGAGTACCAGACCCACACGACTCAAACTACACAAGATAGAAGAGAGAAGCAGGTGATTGATTGGGTGACAAAGAATAACACATCCATATAAGGTTCAATGAAAACCACATACAGTAAAAAAAAAAAAAAAGGTCCTTTTGCTGGATGCTTACTTTAACAAATAGGCTGCAGCGATGTGAAGTAGATACAGGCAGATGTACTGGAGCTGACGAGGAATCTCCTCCTGTAAAACAAACATTCATTTGCAAAAGGTACTGTAATTTTCAAATCCTGGAGCTTTTAATTCGTCACTCTCTGTCTAATGCACACGCATGCAGACACAGGAACACACACACCCAGAGCTTATCTAGTCACACTCCAGAACTCCTCCAGTTCCCAGGGCCTCCTTACTGACCTTGCGTACTTTCTGGAAGTAGAGCTCCGGCAAGGCGTGGAGCCAGTAGGCCAGCTGAGTGAGGTAGAAAAACTTCACCTGAAACCTAGAGCACAAACACAGGCAGACAGGCAGAGGGAAAGTAGGAGAAAGAGCAAGAAGGAGAGAGTCAGTAAAATTTACACAGCTGCCCCAGTGATACATTCCTGCTCTGATTTGTTTTCATTGATGTACAACTGTTAAAAAAATAAACCCAGTTAAGAGTAGACACAGCCAAATAATCCAAAAATGGATTACCAACAGACCAAAGCAAGCAACGGGGGGTCCAAAAGTCCCTGGACTGACTGTGTGGCAATTATTATGTAGTGCTTTGAGTTTTCAAAACTTTACCAAGTGTGTTATAATCTGAGTTGGTAAGGGCTTTAAGATGGCGCCTGCATTTTTATAGATGGCCCTGTTTCAAAATCTAGTTTTAATTGTGAATATTTTAGTCAATATTAAAGGGATACTTTGCTGATTTTCAACCAGCTTTGTGTCATAACACTGTGGGGAGGTATGTGTAAATGAACTGTGGTAAACTCGCTCTATCTTACCAGCGCCTGCTCTTCTTCCATCTAAAATCCGCCTAATAACAATCCAGCAGATTTTTACTAGCTGTAGGGCTGTGTTTGAACTATAGATCGTATTTCCACATTTTTGTATGGCCGCCACCACGGACACAAAGAGTATAGAAGCGGTTTCAGAGAGAGACTCGCCCCTTTCTCTCAGACGCAGACCAAACTCAGATCAAACTGTCAAACTAGGCAGCGCTGATCAAATCCAAACCAAGATTATGTTAATGTATTGCCTGATTCTCACCTGAAATGTTTTTCTAAACATATTTAAGTGCACTGTTTGGCTGTAATTCAAGAATCTGTAAATAGGAAGTGAGTGCTACACTGTTCTGTGTATTGTAAAAACAGTCAGAGAAGACTGAGATCAAAGGGTACAGGTGACCGGTGAATAAATGAAGAAGCAGTTATTTCCTCAGTCAATGTTTGATGTTACTTTTCTCTATTCATTCATTGGAGGGCATTTTTCAGCCCAGGACACATGTGCCTACCTCTGCTTTTCAAAATAAGGTCTTAACAGTAGATACAAGTAGATACAACATACATGTGGAAACATGATTAATTGGATTATATTGCAAGACATGTAAAAATGTATAGGGATCCCCCTCTACGGGTGTATATGAGGGGGCCCACTTTTGAAAATGTTGTCACCCTGCCTGTATTTCCTAACAGCTGACCTGTATGTACTTTACCTTCTTAAATGAATTTGTATTTAATCAAATTGTAACCACACTAACGTAGGGGTGTGCAGGGATCTATACTGGGGCCCAGTTATTTTTTGCCCCTGTTCTAACCAGCCCTGGGGTAGTCAAAATAATGCAATCTCAAAACAACTTCTCCGACAAGGAGCTGAACATTTTGAATACCAGTTAGCAATATCCGTCAGCTTTAAAAGAGGTATTAAGAACTTTTATATGTGACTTTTTCAAAGCTTAAGCCACCTAACCATACTCTAAAGCAGCCAAAATATGTTAACACATTCCACAAAATACAGCTGTGTTTTAACATTTGTCTTTATAAAGCAAAAATGCCAAAAGTTCACTGCTTCAGCTTCTCAAATATGAATATTTGCTCATTCTCTCAGTCCTCTATGATATCAATCTAAATACCTTTGGTTTTTGGACTACTGGTCGGAAAAACAAGACGTCTGGATGTTGATTCAGGCTTTTGGACATTTTGAGGGGCTTTTTTTTTTATAAAAATAAACTCTAGTAGCAGCCCTGGCATGTGGTTCTACAAATAAATGCGTATATGTGGATACTTCTAAAAAATATATATATGTATTGTTTATTAAGTGTATCTTGCTGAGCAGCGCTAAAATGTATATGGATTTTTTTTTAATGTAAATATACGACTGATAGAGCAAAGCAGTCATACCTGAGGTGTACATGGGGATAGTTCTCCCAGAGGCTGCTGGGATGTAAGAGATATCCTTCCTGTGTAAAAAAAATATCAGAGAAAAGAGCACTTTAGTGTGTGTGTGTGTGTGTGTGTGTGTGTGTGTGAGTGAGAAAGAAAAACACGAGCTGTCCTTGATAAGAGTATGTGTGTGACATTTCCTTGAGTAGGAAGTTGTTACTGAACACCACATGATAAAAATCTCACTCACTGTTATGAGGATGTAAAAACTCCACACACTCGACACCAAGTGAAACACACACAGCTGACCCGACTCATTAAACTTGGTATTCTTGCTCTTGGAGAGGTGGAGACGCCGGTTCACCTTCTGCAACATGAACAATAGAAAAGCATCACATGAATGCAGCTTGGAGCCGTCATAATGGGTTGTCTCATTGACTGCTGAGAAACTGTCATGCACAAGGAAGCGCCGCGGTAATACACATAACTGGGACAAGAAAAGACAGCAGACACTATTTATGGCTGCTGCTGAAAACCTTCCCCTGAAGAAGTATTCCTTTCAAGACACTTTGGAAACCGTGGCAATGGTGCTAAAATAAAACCTTGTTCCTCCTGGCTGGCCTATTTCTAAACAATGACACAAGGGCTCATACCTTCAGATGGATTAAATGCTGCTCTGTCTCTCTCTTCCTGTCTCCATAACTCTATCCCTGAGAGAACGGCAGCGATGGCAGCCTCGCTCATTTAGTCTAGAAAACAGGCAGTCTGCTACTCTTGTAGTTTTTCATGTTATGTTTAAATGACATTTAAACAGAATTGTTTTAAAATATTAGAGTGCAACAGGATGCAAACAGTGTAAGTATACATTTCCATGTATGGTACTTATATATATTTGCAAATAGCATACCCTTGCTAAGTAAAAGGTAAATAGGATGAGACGTTAAAGAGACTTTTTTTTCCAGATTCAAAAGTTACAAGAGTTCCTACAGTTTAAGTTAAGTGGGATTTGAGCCTTTTAACGGCTATTTTAATGCCACTAAAATTAAATTTAAGAGCAATTTTACAATTAACTAAAGTGAAGAAATAAAAAACATGCATGAAATGACTTTGGTTACTTAAGGCTAGCGGCAATTTTGCCCAAATATTTTTTGTAACATAAAACATGCCCTTTTGAAGACATTAATTTGAGCAGGAGTCAGTACAATATTATTATTATTTTTTTTTTTTTTTAAAGTTACCTGTTATTTTCAGATTTCACAATGCAGCACCAAAAAAAACATAACATCCTATGTCTTAGCATTTTTAAGAATTTAAAAAATATTTATTGTAACATAAAACATGCCTTTTTGAAGACGTTAATTCAAGAGTCAGAAAATTATTTCTTTTTAAAAAGTCACCAGTTATTTTGAGATTTTGCAATGCAACATCACAAAAAAATAATTCATAAAATTGTATGTCTTAGCATTTTTAAGAATTTAAAAATATTTATTTAAGATATTTTGACACAGATTAAGGCCATATTTTTAGATAAATGAATTCAATGCCTTTTAAGACTTTTCATGGCTCATTTAATGCCACTCAGATTAAATTTCAGAGCAATTTTAGAATGAACAAAATTAAAAAACAAAAACAAAAAAAAAAAAAAAACAACTGACATGAGTTACTTGGGTTAGAGACCATTTTGCCTAAATATTTATTGTAATGTAAAACATGACTTTTTGAAGTCATTAATTCGAGAGAGTCGATAAGTAATTTCTTTTTTAAAAGTCACCAATCATTTTTAAATTTTTATACTGCAATGTCAGAAAAAAAAATCATAAAATTCTATATCTAAGCATTTTTTAGAATTTTAATATAATATAATATGATATATATATATATATATATATATATATATATATATATATATATATATATATATATATATATATATATATATATATTCATTTAAGACATTTTAATACAGATTAATGCCTTATTTTTAGACTAATTAATTCAATGTATTTTAAGACTTCGTAATGATCCCTGATTCTTCATTTTCCCTACTATTGATGGAATATTGTAATGCATGTCTGTACCTAATAATATTAATAATATTGCTGATGACTCCTTTCAACAATATTTATTTCTATGGGTCCATCATTTCTGAATTATTTCCTAACATCCATTTGCATCCTCTTATCCAGGGTCGGGTCACGGGCCAAGCAGAGCACCCCAGATGTCCCCCTCCCCAGCAATGCTTTCCAGCTCCTCCTGGGGGTCCCCAAGGTGTTCCTAGGCCAAACAATTTCCAAAAAGTTCCTTGGAATTTGGTAGTAATTATGGGGAACATAGAGACAGTGTTGAATTTGTACACTAGAAATTATGTATTTCAAATTAATTTCAGCTTAAACTAGAGAGTCTTTCAGTCGGTGTACATATAATCCAACATGGAGGATATTGTTTCCTATTATAAATTAATAATGAATGGATATTTACTTGGGGATAAAGTAACTCAAAATAGTACCAAGTTATACATATATCTTTTACAGGAAAATTCCTAAGAAAATATGGTGCAGTAAAATAAAGGGTTACCCTCATTCTAGGCTGTTATTATAGTATATATATTTTATACAGTAACTTTTTATGTATTTCACTCTTGACAGTATAAACACAGTATAGCAGGACCTCTGTGTGTGACATTAGCTACGCCTCCTCTTGTGACTGACTGCTGCATTGTGCTGAGTACTTACATCCAGAAGATACTCCTGCACTACTGCATGGAGGATGATGGCAATGAAGAAATAGAAGAGGATGGTGGCGGAGTCCTTCCATCCGTAATGGTACAACGTCACCTCGCCCTCTAAGCACACATAGGAGAGGTCAAACACAAATGCAGCACATGCTTGTTAAAACATCCTGGAGCAGTGTAAACCTATTCTGTGATCACTATTCAGTGTCGGTAATATGACGCAACATGAAGGAACAGCTGCAGCAGAAGTGAAACTGTGAACTGTACGAGTTAAAAATGTGTCGATAAGTCATAGACTGTGAAAATGAACATTAAATAAGAACTGCTCTGCATACCTGGTGACTGTGTGGTGACATTGTACTGAGGCTGAATGAACAGTATGGCCGTCTTGGCTGTCGCCTGGAAATTAGATGAGATAGTAATTAGCAACATATTTCAGTGAACCTCAAGAGGCCGGTCATCAAAGTATCATCGTAGTATAAGTGTGTGTTTGTAACAGGTGTCTGTGTGTGCTTGTGAGTGTGTGAGGCAGATAAGAGAGCCAGTGAGAGTCCTTGCTTTTCAGAATATATAATGTTGTTTATCACACTGTCAGTCAATCCTCCACTGTGGCATCATAATAACCTGCTGGGAGCTGAATTCCTTAAGTAGCGTTGCTGAGAAATCTGTCTTGCATGACAAGGCTTGTATTGACTTGGGATGTGGAAGAGGCTACAGAGCTTCCCAAATTATTCAGTGACAGCATCCTCACAAAGAAACTCAATAGAACAGTGTTTCCCAACCTTTCTGGCTTGAAACCACTTTAGATGCAGCTGCAGGCCCCTGTTAAATGTGTCTGTGAACTGTGACTATGTTCAATCAACTGGTGATTTCAGCTTCAATTGTTTCATTTCATTTTCATTGTAATCTATGTCAATACAGAGCCTACGCCATACCCTACGCCGTAGCCTGACGTGCACCGCCCCAGAAGTGTAACTACATGTTGTGGCGATGCAGACCTCCTGTCTATTTTTATGAGCTGAAACCATTTCCCTCAGTGGAAACAAAGCTTTTATTTACTTTAATTTCACAGATAATAAACAATAAATTGTGTAAATAATAAAGCCTTCACAAAAATAGCATTTTAAGTCCTGTGTGTGATTTATCCTGGCTTCATATGAGCAGAGGAAATCTCCTCTTGTCGCTAGGCTAATTTATACAATGTAAAATGCCGTAAGCTTGTGCTAATGACATTAGCATGTTATATTTGTTTGGAAAACATGTTTAGTATAAGACAGTTGTTTTGTCAGTGAACCTTGTGAGCGGTAATGGAGCCGGATTTTGTAACGTTACCTTTGTTAAATGTTGCCGTTGTCCCTGGCTTCATATGAGTAGAGGAAAAGTCTGCTAGCCCCTAGGCTAATTTATACAATGTAAAACGCCATAGGCTTGTGCTAAAAACAATAGCATGTTGTATTTGTGGGGGAAATGTGTGTTTTGAATGAACTAAACTTTACGGCACTTCACAGAATCACCCCGCCGCCAACTAGTGTTTTGGAGGTGTAACTACAGAGTGACAGTGATGCTATGGCGTATCGAGCTGGCACACAAGTACAAATCCTGCTTTATTAGCCTAGGCTTCTGTCCAGGGGTCCGGGGGAATCCTCTCCTTGCACTTGTGTTTTTTTTGTTTTTTTGTTTTTTTAAATAAAGCTCTGTTTGATGCTTTTTATGCACTCTGCCACTTCATCTAAATTCAAAGTACAAAATAAAATCCCAGTGTGAACCAATTAAGTCTGACTTAGACAATGGTTGGCGGGCCACCCTGCACCCTATCGCAGGCCTGGTTTGGCCCATGGGCCACAGGTTGAGTATCACTGCTCTATAAAGAGTCCAAGGGGACATTTTGAGGTTGCTTGTTTTACCAGACCAACAGTCCAAAACCCACAGATGTTCAATATACAACACACAAAATGAGGAAAGCAGCAAAGCCTCAAATGTGAGGAGCCAAGACTCTGATAATAGCACGCATATTATGCTTGATAAATAGTTTAAGCAATAAAAATTGTTGTCAGTTGACTCATTTGTTTTTCGACTAGTGAATTTAACATTACGAAAGATGATAGAAATGCCATTTTGAGTCTCAGATATCTTCCCCACGCCATTCATCTGTTGTGGGCTCTCACATTTATCATCATCATTTATTTATATAAGTAGGACATGATTGGATTTTGATAACATTTTGTCTGAAGCATTGTAGTGATATGACTTGAAGAGTCACGCTGAAGGGACCCTGTTGGACCCCTGGCCCCAGCTTGGACACCACAGTGCAACAAGTCACCAGTCATTCCTTGCGCGCCGAGGCCACAGGTGACCTGTCAAAGTGTCAAATTCAAGAACAGCTTTAGCCCTGTTGTTCTCTTTTTTTGCCGAAACTAGAAAAATTAAGGAAATCCCCTACTTAGTTTTACTCGGCCAGCTGTGTGACCTAAACCAGCGTTCCGGATTGAAACTTTGCTAAAACCTTGAGCAGCGGCCTGGAGAGTCTGTTTGAGGGCACGCAGCAGAAGCTATTAGCTAATAAATATTTCATTAATACAGTCACTGTCTGTTAATGTGAAATTCCTCCAGGTCAAAGCAGTCTTTAGAGAGACAGAGCCAACTGAGAACCAGCAGCAGCGGTTCAAAGATTGAGACGTGGCAGTTAACTACCACTGTCGAGCTCGCGACGAAAACCACATCGCTTCCGTTTAAGATTTTCACAATATAACCCCTCACAGTCACACGTCCGCTGGAATCCCATGCTAAGCAACGGCGATGCTTTTAATTTGAAGTCCTCAAACGCTTCACTTCCTATTTCAACGGGTTCTCTTCGCTAACTGACAAATGTTGGACTCAAAATGTTGCAGCGGTTTGTCTTTGCTGGAAACTGGAACAAGACTTTGCCAAAAGGGTAAATTTAGGAAGGAAATACGTTACACTTTGTTGTTTTTAAGTAACAACTTATGTCTACGCCAGCAAATGTGTTCTCAACTGTATCCCGGTTTACGAAACTCCTTTTGAAATTAAAGTATCACGAGCAAGACAACGAAAACTTTAAACATAACGTTCTAAGCTAACGTTAACGTTGCAATGAACGGCTAAAGTCGACGTTTATATCCTGTAGTTGTCAGTTTTAAGTTGTTGGCTCAGTTTAAAATGATACGTTGCTACTTTGTGAACAGAGCAACATTCATTGTTCACAAAACTTGTAAAAAACTGCAGCAAGTCAGCCACCATATCCGCGGAACTGATTCAACTGATAAAAGCTAAGATGCAGTAACGTAGAGCAAGCAAAACATTTTTTACAAAGCAAAAAGATGATTTCGTTACGTTTAGTACGCTTCCACTTCGCACCGAGTTACATCTTTGAATATGCAACAGGCTTGCCATCTTAAAACAGCTGAGTGAGACGAGGGAAGAAAAGAGAATCTGAGTTCATCTCACCTCAAACATCAATCCAATCAAAATGAAAATCACGAAACTGAAGACGATGTCGGCATGGTTTTGAATTAGGAACTCCTGGCTGAAGAAAGGGTAACTCTTGTTCCTTCGGCGAAATGCCATGTCAACCCAATGGTGTTTTCCCTGCTATTTTATAAATCAGAATTTTTCTGACTACGAAGTTCAGGAGTTAACTTTCTCACTAGTATGCGCATGCGCGACTTCTTAAAGGGCGAGTGCCATAAATACCTTCTTTGAGGCCATTTCCACAATAGGTTCAGTCTGTGCTGACAAAAGACCATTTCAACCTGAGTGATCACAGCACTGCACGTTTTAAATGCTCCAAAACACTGAAAAACAATCATATGATAGCATAAATTTAAAAAACATTCATCAAAGTCTGAATAATTACACACACTTATATTCCAGTCACCCCAATATGTAGGCTATTTATTGCTTATTTAAAGCCACCAGTGGCCTTGCACTTCACAGTTCAAAACTTCATGTAGGCAGTCACCTAGGTGCAAGAGCAACCCCAGCATCATTTCACGGCTTTGTTAGTGGATTTCATCCCCTTTACATAAAAGAAATGAGCAAAAATGCATTTGTGCCCCAGAAATAGCAATCAAGAGCACTACAAATGTCACTACAAGTACCTCATCAGCATTTTTTTTTCATTTTGTTACATAATAGACAGTGGAAAGCTTTTTATAAAGAGATAGTTTGGATGGTTTGAAGTGGGGTTGTATGGAGCTCTATTCATAGTCAGTGTATTACATACAGTAGATGTCAGTTTGGAGAGGCAGGCTGGAGTCAGACATGGAAGCTAAACAATGTACTGCTGTGGAGAGGTCAGCAACAAAAAATCTTTTAGCCACCTCAAAAAAATCTGTTTCAGTTTAAGTGTATGCTTTAATGAGAGTGTTTTCACTGCTTAACCTTTCCATCAGACAGCCCATTTCGACAGGGAAACCCTTGATGGCTTCTCCATCTATGCTCTCGTCAAAGCCACCAGACTCCATTGACAAAAACAGTAATTTTAGCTCGCTGAACACGGGAGCTGCTGGTCTACTGCTGCTTCTATCAATCAATTAATTTGTGTTATTGTGCGACCTTTGGTGAATTCAAACTAACTCTTTTTAATGCAAGAGTCACACGATAACACTAATAAACTAACTGCTCATGGTAGACCAGCAGTTCCTGTGTTCAGCAATGTTGAATCACTGTTTTGCTCAATGGAGTCCGGCTCTGAAGAGCGCAATAAAACAGCTTCATTTTCCTGTTGGAAATTTCTGTCTGACATCAAAGTAAAGCAGTGAAAATATTCTAAATATAGCATACACTTTAGCTGATACTGATTTTTTTTGTAGGTGGCGAAAATACATTTTGTTGCTGACCCCTCCACAGCAGTACATTGCTGAGCTTCCATGTTGGACTCCAGCCTGTTTCTCCAAACTATAGGGGCATGCTGACCACCATCTATTGTATGTAAGTACTGTCTATGGATAAGTGCTCCATGCAACGCTACCTCAAAAAATCTAAACCATCTCTTTAAAGGGTAGCTTTGGTATTTTTCAAACTGGACCCAATTTTCCCACATTGTCTAAGTGACTAATGGCAAGTGGCTATTTTTTAATAGGTCCAGTTTTGGGAGAGAGTGCTCCAGCTGCAATGGTGAAACGGGATGAAATATACTCACTGAGGGCAATTGTGCACCGTCAGTTTATGTCAATTAAAAGTGCTTGTTTTTGCCATTGACAGGCTCAAATTTTTATAAGTGTTTGACAACATTATGGAAAGGACCCTGCAGAGAAATGAAAAGTTTTTTGTACCTTTCGTTGGTCTGTTTGTTATTGTGACCAAGTCTCGCTCAAGGAGAAGTCCTGTTCAGAAGTCTTGTGAGAGGTGATTTGTTGCGAGAGAGTGTGTCAGGGAAGAGTTTGTTGTGTTGCAGTACAGAAAGCATAGCTTAGTGTTATCTAAAAGACTTTCATTGCCATGCCTGAATATTGTGGTAATTTTAACAATGCGGAAAAGCCTGAACAAAACTTTGCCTTAAACAACACTTGGTTACAAACACTAACAAACAGAGCGGATCTGAGAAAGGTGAGGAAAAGCCTTTGTTTTCCCTGTAGGTTGTCTTCCGTATTCCATTATCAAATACGTAGAATAACAATATGAGCCTGACAGTGGCAAAAAGAAGCCATTTTAAAGGATGTAAATTGATGGTGCACAACTGCCCTTATCTATTACACTGCAGCCGGTTTCACTCAATACTGGACCAATTTTTAAAAATGTTGTCACCATTAGTCACTTAGACACAAAAACATGGGAGAAAAGGGTCCAGGTTCAAAAATACCAAAGCCTCCCTTTACAGTAAGTGCCTGAGACATTATTTTTCCCCCAACATAATGTAAATTCAAGACATTTTAGCAATTACATGGTCAACATGTAAATCAAGATAAAACATCAAACACAGTTTTTGCCAGGTTGACACACTAGCCCTGCTCAAAGCAATGCCAGTTGACATGATTATACAAAAAATACAGAAAGATATTCTCTGAGGGGATTGGCAATTTTTCTTCTTTTTAAGGGAATAACAAAAAAATCACAGCAATAGACATATAATACAGAAGATACTTGTGCTTTTAAGAAGCCAATGAAGCTCTGGCTTACACTGAGATGGTAAAGATTGAGAGGTCAGACACTCCTGTCCCCTTTAGATCTAGGAATAGCTTCTCTATTCTCATAACTGCTGGCATATATCAACATGAATAACAGCAGTGTCGGTATGTAATATAGAAGCCGTCAGTCATCTGAGATCATTAAACAGCTGCATATTTCTACTGGTGTTTATTGATATAACTCAGAACCAGTGTTCTGTGTTGCACAGTATAGTTCTTGAGGCTTACGTTAATGCTGCAGAAACAACAGAAGAAACGTTAAGTTAGATAGAAGGCGTTTCTGAGCTCTGTGCACCACCTTTGTGGTCTTCAATATGTCTGATAGAAGAAAACACTGCTGAAGGTTTCACCTCTCTGTGTCCAGCATTTAGGCAAAGCAATGCTTTAAGAAAAAGCTAATGTTTATTTGAGAAGAATACTGGCTAGCTTAAGATTATCCCAAATTTGTTTTATAGACTATGCCCCACAGTGTTCTAAATATATAGACATATAGAGGTGAAAGTTCTGCCAGCTTTCTCATCCGGCAGCAGTGAGCAGATGGAAAAGCAGCCTTCTGAAAAGCTGGTGTGCTCCTTTAACGTCAGATAAGTCACTGCTGCTCTTTCCCTGATTCTGTCTTAAGAAAGCTAGAAGTTATCGTCCTCGTCTCTGCGTGACATTATAAGCTGCCTCCTGGGACCTGTGAGATGAGGGACACTAGAAGGGGAGTCCATCACTCCAGAGTCCAATTTAGGAGTGGAAGTACAACGTGGCCCGACGCGGCCCATGAGCCCACGGATATCTCTGTGAAGGGCTGGATCGCTTGGGATTGAGTTGAGGCGCACCCCCTGTTCCAGAACCCCCATGTCCCGGTCCAAACGGGGGTTACTGGCACTGCTGGGAGACTGGGGATCAGCGCTGAAATATAACGTCGAACTTGACTCTGTGGGGCAGAAGTATGGCTCCGGACTGTCTCCAAACACGGACTTGCCCTCTGGTGAGCTACGTTTGAAGTCAGATGTGGGTGATTCCATTGGGCTCTCCATCTCCAGACTGTCATCCTCGTCTTCAGGTTGTTCAGTTGACGTGGGCTCGCTCACGCTCTGGAACTCGTCTTTGCAGTCTGACAGAGGTGCCAATCCCTTCCCCTGAGACTCAGAAGTGGAGACCCCCTCGCAGCTGCCTCCTCCTGTGATAGTCATACCCTCGTTACTCTTATACTCTTGGTTGTACTCCTCCATGTCCAGTATGGCTGCTGCTCCGCCGGCCCCGTACGCTCTGTTGATCTTCCCCAGGTCTCCTGTTTTCAGAGCCAGCCGGATTAGGAGCCAGTGGTGGTGGTAGCAAGGGCAGGAGCTGTTAGCCTGGCCCCCGCAGGTTCCTGGGTGCTCCAGCAGAGAACCAGCCACACCTGAGAGGGAGAAGCTGCCGTGGTTTTGAATGGAGGCAGCTGGCAGGCTTTTGTCCCCGAGAGAGAAGGAGGACTCCCCTCGTTCGATACACGTGCTGCCCATGTGGTTGTGGTGTGTGCCCTGGGAGATCTCTGTCGACTTGGGGTGGAGGAACCGGTAGTAAAGGACAAGAGAGATAGCGCCTGGGAAGAAGGGAACAGAAAGTAGTTGACTTTATCATACTCAGTATGTTTCAATAAACTTGTACTGAGCCTTAAACAGCTCACAGTCATTTGATTGCTTAGTGTAGTTTAACAGACTTTTAAAGACACTGTTTATTATTAGTTGCGACAATGTCACAACGGCTGGTAAGAGAACTGGAAAAGGGAGAAAGAGCACGCGCGAGACAAGGATGGAAAATGAGAGAAAGAGAAGGAGGAGGGGCTGCAAGGCGACTTGGTTGGCAGTGTTTCCTTCTGCCTCCCCAGCAGTGGGGGAGACGTGCATCATGCAGTGAAGAGCAGTTATCATCATCTGCATGCCGCATCGCCATTGACGGCCATGTGTACTAGACTCACCAAGGGGTGCAGCCTGCTCTGCTGAACCTGTCGATCACGAAACTATTTGAAATACTTGAAATAAGGAAGAAAAAATTGGGGAAGTGGTGCGAGTAAACATGTTCAACATGGTACTCCAGCTTCCTCCCACAGTCCAAAGACATGCAGGTTAATTGGTGACTCTAAACTGTCCGTAGGTGTGAATGTGAGCGTGAATGGTTGTCTGTCTCTATGTGTCAGCCCTGTGATAGTCTGGTGACCTGTCCAGGGTGTACCCTGCCTCTCGCCCAATGTCAGCTGGGATATGCTCCAGCCCCCCGCGACCCTCAAGAGGATAAGCGGTTAGAAAATGGAGGGATGGATGTTGTCCTTAGTGTATAATCACCTAAACTAAGAATTGCTGTGTTTCAGAATGAGTCGTTTATATCTACAAACACAGTGGGTTGTCTTTCACAGAGTACGCCATGTTGTTCTACAGTAATGCAGCACAGACAAGTCAAACTCTGGCTTTAGAGACAGCTACTCATATTTACGTGAAGGTAGGCAGTTCTCCTACACGCTGTGCACACAGGAGAAGTTTCAGTCCCTGCAACCTCACTTCTTAATGTATGTCATTAAATCCTACACACCTTTAACAAGTTGCACTTAAAGGGCAAATATTGTTTCTAATGCCATAGCTGTGTCTTCCTACTTCATATCACTTGTAACCTATTTAAATCACCACTGGGTCTGTATTACTCAGACGGTGCAGAAACTATTAGGTGTTTTGACACAAGTCTAATTATAAGCATTGGATGTCAAAACATCTGAGACAAATCTGTTCCAAAACAAAGCGAGCCCAGATCAAGAGGGTGACTCACCGAGGAGAAAGCTACACAGCACAG
Organism: Epinephelus lanceolatus; assembly: GCF_041903045.1. Classification (NCBI taxonomy): domain Eukaryota; kingdom Metazoa; phylum Chordata; class Actinopteri; order Perciformes; family Serranidae; genus Epinephelus; species Epinephelus lanceolatus. The sequence continues at coordinate 20,502,175 of NC_135746.1, forward strand.
TGGTGGGAAGGGTCATGCTGTCCCATGATGCTTCGCTGAGGAAGTCGGAGGCGGCCAGAAGCAGAGTAGCGTTCTCCACGAGCATGAACTGAAGGGAGGAGAGAAGGTCACAGCATCAGTCATCTGCAGGCAGCTTTACGTCACTGTAAGCTAAGCTCGCAGAGGTGAGGATGACAGTGCAAACTATCTGCCTGTGTGTGTATCTGTGTGTGTGTATCTGTGTGTGTGTGTGTGTGTGTGTGTGCAACTGCCCTGCTGTGTACAAGTCAGTGAGGCAGTGCTGCATGTGGAATGCAAAATATTGAAAACAATCACCAGAATGAAATGCACAGCAAACAAGAGTCACGTCTTACTGCATAAAAACTGGCCATGCGGAAGCGCGAGGGTCCGTCTTTGACGTTGAGGAAGAGGAAGACGTGTAAGAGCCCCATAATGCCGTTAAAGGCACGCCAACACCAGGGGCCGGTGCAGATGTCTGGCTGCTGTGATACCAGCCAGAAGGAGGCCGTTAGCCAGTGGAAACCTGGAGGTCAATGTAAAAATAGATTAGGGGATACAAGCACGATAGGGAATCCATATGTAGTACATCAAGCTGATGCAGAGAAGCAAGTAAAAAACTGGATTAAGAGGACAAGCCGCATCACTCTGGGGATATTTATATCACTGAACTTGAGTATAAATGAATGAGAATCTCCACCTTGAGTTCTATTTGCATGTGTGTACTCTCTAACTACACAACTTCAACTATATAACCCTTTCTGTTTCTTTCAGAAAGGTGCCAGACTTAGGTGTGAGCTACACAGACATGCCCACAGAGCTCTCTGCTCACCTGCTACTCCACAGACCCACCAGTTAAAGACCCTGGCAAAGAACATCAGGCAAGTCACCCTCGCACCCAGCATGCCTGCCCTCCACACCAGCTGGCACAGCAGGGCTGCCGGAGGCATCGCCAGGTGGCCCGGTCGTATCAGACAGCAGGCTCTGCTGTACAGCACCAGCGCCCAGGAAATGGATAGCACACAGAGACCACAGCAATAGGCCACTGAGGGTCAGAACAGAAGGAGGAAATATGAAACATAATATTAAGTAAAGACACATTATCTCCCACTCAACTGACATGCCACAAGCAAGATGTAAAGCCATGCTAAGATCACCTGGGGACATGATGCCCACATCAGTGGACACCACCACATATGCCTGCAGCAGGCTCTGAGGCAGCGTGAGGACGAGGGCCTCCAGCAGCCAAAGGGCAGCAACATCTGCCTGCTGCATGACGGCAGCTCCAAGCTCGGCCACTGAGCCCTGCATGTGCAGCACAGACCTCATGCAGTCCCATAACCTGCCAGGAGAGGGAGACAGATTCCAGAGAAGTGATGCACAGTAACCTCCTGGTACAGATTTCAATGACAGAATATTTCTTTAATGTACTTGATTGGTTAGTCTCCTACGAGGGCACCCTGACGTGAATCCGAACATCACATTCTATATGCAAATGATGCTATACTTTGTAATATATATAAAATATCTGGAGTTGCAAAGATCTTACCTTTTGAAGATGCCCAAGTGCAGTATGTGTATGACAGAGAGGTAGCACCGCCTGTCATCCCCGTCATCGTAGTACCATTTCATGCTCAGCAGCTGGACTGCTGTCCCCGGGAGAAAGAGGCCGAGAGTGAGGCCCGCCCACTGCGTCTCCTCATTCCAAAGGTAAAACCCTATACAATAGATCACTAACACGCACACAGACAACAAATACAGACATGCAAATGCAAAAAAGTGTCGGTATTCTGTGTTTCTGTGTCTAGAGAGACATGTTTGTTTTCAGTTAAGAGTTCACATCATGCAGTTTTTTTAAGGGAAACAGATAAAACCCAGCTTGTGTGAGGATTTGTTGAGAGCTGCAGAAACCGGCAGAGTCCTTGAGAAACTGAAGAGCACATCCACCTTGCTCAAGCGTCCTTTAATTTAACAGGAGGCTGATTTAATGTGATGATATAAGCTCCACCAAGAAGGGACCAGGGCGTGACTCCTGGCTGTAACACACTCTGCAATCATTTGTCTTTCGTTACATAAGTTTTCTTGCACCGTGAAAATAATAACTTATTGATCTTTTTTTTTTCAGTGTGGAGACCAGTCCCAGCAGCAGCAGCACAGTATTTTTTATCCTGTGGGAATGGTATACCTGCTGGAGGCAAAGTCACACTCTGTACACAGTCACCTTGTCTGTCTTGTGTCCTGCCCTTGCCCCATTGATCTGCTTAGTCAGGGAGTTGTCACACCTGAGAGGGCTGCACTGTTCTCAGTGCAGACTCCAGATGTGCATTAGCTGGAAAAACTCAAGCATTAACACTAATAATAATAGTAATATTATAATAATAATGCATGTTTTTGAAGGGTGGGTGCAGGACAGATCTAATAGGTGAGCATTATTCCTGTAAACGACAGCTGAATGACTCTTTGAGATCCAGGGGCCCCAGCTTGGCTAACCAATGCCAGTGTTGCACAGCCATGCATTTACATCTAGCTAGGTTTGCCCATTCAATAGTAACGCCCATGTAACAGCGTCACCATTTGAATAGTGTTTCCAACCTGAACTACGGCTGCTGCTGGAAAGCTCCAGCACGTCGCACCACGGCTGAGCACCAGCCTTTTTTCATTCATTCACAAACGAAAATGTCTCCACACAAATCCAGCACTACCCATCCATGTTTTCCAATAGGCTTTAGCCCACAGCAGCACACTAGCAGCCCGCCAGCGCGGGGAATTCTATGCCCACTTACGCGCGGTCCGTTCGGCCACGATAACCAGCGCCGACGCGCCGAGCAGCGCCGCCTGGCACCACGCTATCCAGCAGCCGCTCCGCCGGGCCACCGACGGCATCCTGCGGACGACCGCCCCAGCAGCGTTTATCATGATAGGGCTAGGTGGGACAGCGAGCACACCGGTGACATTATCCCAGGCATCCTTCACCCTGGGTACATCCGCTCCCTTCTTCTCCCGCTGCCTGCCTCCCGTCAAAAATATGTGACGTCACTGCGCGCTTTTAAAGGGGCATCAGTTTACCGAGCTGTAAGTGTTACTGTACAGGGCTCACCTTCCCTCCACCTTGGCTCCGAGCTCTGACACATAAATGCTTTAATGTTTTATTAGAGGGGTCATCTTACTTATTTCCTCATGATGGACTTAGTGTTTAGAGTCTAACTATCCTGCCATAAAGAACAGGGTTTCTTTCTTTTCAGGAATTATTCAGCACCTTGCATGGACGTATTATGTGACAATGGGCCCCCGGGCACAGATATACAAAAGGCCCCACCACCTCTCCTATATAGGAACAAGAGGCAGACTTATGGTAGTTTTGCCCTTTTTGTTGTTGCTTTGTGTCTCTCTTGGGAGTTTGTGTTGTTGTGTGGCCATTTTGTGTCTCTGTGGTTGTTTTGCCCATTTTTAAGGTTATTTTGTGACTATTTACAGTTGCTTTGCATCTCTTCATGGTCCTTTTGAGTCTCTTCCTTATTGATATTTGTTAATTTGGGTGGCAATTTGCAGGTGAAGGCCATGAGGGCCTGCAACACTTTGGGCTCGTTCGGTAATCCATTGTTTTATGTTGGAGATAAATAATATTATTTTACTGCTTCCTGTCAGGTCATTCCTCTGCCATGTCTTTTCTTGCGAGGAGGCAAAAGAGCTCCAGAGCAGCTGGCTTGCTGTGACCTGATCAGAAGTCTGGCACTGGCATTGAAGATCCATGTTCTCTAAGTTATAATTTCTCTCATCACTGGATGGCTGAATCTGAATATTACACCACCTGACACCCTTTTTTTAAGTTGCAGTGTGAGGATCACAGAACGCTACTACACTAAATGTCACAGAGCACATCAGGCCTTCTGCTACAGTGTGTTATATTTTTATGTGTCTGTGCAGCATTCATAAAGTAGTCTCAGACAGGGATGCTCAACTTGCCTTGCCCGGCAGCCACTTTTGCAAAATGCCAGGGGCCAGTTAATAAACAAACATTAATATTTAATACATATATAATTAGCCTGGATCAAAGTGCTGGGGGCTCCCTGGCCTTCACCTGCCAAATGTCAACCAAAGAGACATGTTCCGAATAGGAAGAGACTCAGAAGTACTGCAAGGACACAAAACGAGCGCAATGAGCCTCACCACTACTACAAAAAGGGGCAAAACAACCACAAAGAGACCCAAATTTACCATAAAGAGGTGAGTACCAACTATAGAGAGATGCAAAAAAAAAGAGGCTAAACAGCGATGAAGTTTGTGTGTCTTGCTCCCATGAAGGAGAGGTGGTGAGGCCGTCTGCATATCTGTGCCCAGGGGCCCATTGTCTCATAGTTTGCCCATGTCAGGAGGTCTTATGGATCCTCCACTGGTGCATTTCTTTGATAAACACGTTTTATTTTGATGCTCTTTATGCACCCTGACACCTTATTTACATGTAAAAGATAATGCTTATTTTCATTGTGAAATAGAAAATGGGCTGCGGGCCTCCCACCATCCTGCTGCAGGCGGCATTTTGCCGAACTGTGGGTGTAGTATCACTCCTCTAAGATATAACCTCCGGTTGGTAAATGTCAGATTAATTCTTCTACAGTTAGATGTTAAAGGTCTTCTCACAAATAATCTAACATTGGTGGAATATATCTGAATAAACTGTTGAGTCATCCGTTGTGGCTCTATGTCTGTCAGCAGATTAATACTGAAACTATAATATGAAAGTACATGCAGCAAGCAAAATTAGCAGCAGCATCTTATTGATAGTGAAGATAATTCTGTCGTGTGTTGTTTTGTGTTTTTTTTTCCAGGTTGAAGGGGTTGGCGCTTACTGGTGGTGAGTGTCCCCAGACTCATAACAGGATGTTTGTCTACGTCACCGTATCAGCGCATTACACACTCAAAGGCAAGTATATATGCCACATGCAAACAAGTGAGGTTTCATCTGTGGTACTCACTTCATCATTTAGCTCACTTACACTGCATAGTCATGACTGTACAGTAAATGTCACTTTAAATAGGAGACTTAAATATGTGCGCACATATATAAACAGAAACAGTTTCACACAGCAAAAACTGCAAACTTTGTTTATGCAAAATCACATTTAGTTGTTGTTCCATGAAGATGTTCCAGGGATACAAGAGCAGAAAATGTAACAAATCTCTGTTTTATACATTTAAGATTAATGTTAGCAACAGAATAAATTAACAAAGAAGTATACATTAAATCAAAGGAGTCACTAGTCCCAGGCCATGCTGGTAAAGTCTTGATTCTTCACACGCTACAGCCTGTGTAGAGTAGGCAATCCATGATTGAGATAAGGCTTTACTTCAAATAGGGTAGTAACAGACAGCTGCTGAGCTGACCTGTAAGGATTATATGGCTGGATTAGCAAGGCAGTCTTAGGGCTCTGATATGCAGCCTGACTCCAGCTTGATGCTGGTTGAATGCCGAGGTAGAGGGCTGCCGTGATGCAGCTTAACAGCAGAGCACTCCTTTGCTGAGTTGTAGATGCTCAGCTCAGTCTCCCCTTTTTTGCCATCGAGGTGGCCAGAGGTATGAGTCTCCATCTTCTTTATCAGGTCAACAACATTCCCCTTGTCCATCTCGGCCTCAGCGGCCATGGCCTCGAGCTGCTCCGCTGCCTCGCTCATGTCAAACCTCTCAATCTCTGTGTTAACTCGGTGTAGCTCCTCCGGCGAGTGTCTGTGGGAGGCCGAGGGGGAGAGGGGGCAGAAGCCTTGGAGGTGCACCTGGAGGCTGCAGTAGTGGAGATAGGCACAGGGGCAGCAGGGACACCTGTGAGGTCGTTCTCCAGTGTGAAGCCGTTTGTGGAGCTTGAGGTGGACGAATTGAGTGAAGCGGGCTGGACAGAGCTTGCACTGGTAAGGCCTCTCGCCCGAGTGTAGCCGCTGGTGGGTCTTTAGGTTACTAGTGCTACTGAATCGCTTATAGCACACCTGTGTCAAAAAAGAGCCAAAGAGAATATGTTTTAGGATCTGTTCGACACAGTTACTACCTTTAGTTTTGATACTATGATGTAATGAAGATATTTGAGGATGATTTATGGGCATTAAAGGCAATAGTTATTCACGTGACATTGTTTGATCTATATGGGGGATTATGTTTGAGACTGTTTCTTGGCCAGGAGCAGAGACTTTTGAGAGGTCTTTGGTTTTGGAAAGGAAGAGACTTCTGCAGATAATTTGTCTCCTGGTAAAAATCTGGATTTTAATTTATCAGAGAACTAAAGGTGAGTACACATTAACAGGTGCTGTGCTAGTGGCCTGTCTCCTGTGAGATGAAGAGACCTCTGTGGATAGTTTGGCTCCCAGTAAAAACCTCCTGAGCAACTAACACTAAGGAATCCTAACTAGGAGTTCACGCTTGGCACACGGGAGAAGTTTCAGGTGGTTGCAATCTGCCGTCCTCACCACTAGATGCCACTAAATCCTACACACTGTTCCTTTTAGTTTTTGTATGGATTGAACAAACAAGATATAACTTGTTGGCTGGCAGGTTTTGTTACCTTAGGGTGGAGCCAGACCAGCTGTTTAGCCCTTTTCCAGTCTAAGGCTAAGCTAACTGAGTGTTACCTCAAAGCGCATATTTACTGTAAAGCCGTGAGAGTGGTATAAATCATCGCCATACCTTGCATTCATGAGGCTTCTCCCCAGTGTGAACCAGGTAGTGTTTCTGCAGGTGAGCCAGCTGAGTGAAGTTCTTATTGCAGGTCTGACACCTGAAGGGACGCTCTCCGCTGTGGACTCGCAGATGGACCTGTGGATGGCATGTCAGAGATGAGCGTTTACATTTATTTATTCTGTCAAACTCATTAAATCACAGTGTTTTGCAAGTCAGATTACAGCAGGAACTAACCTTTAGGTTGGACAGCTGCCCAAAGACCTTTCCACAGATGTTGCACTCATACCGGATCTTTCCATTCTGCCTGGTGAGGGGGTAAGACAGGGTCTTGTAGCCAATAATCTGTCCACCTCGCTTGGTCTTCCTGAGGTCCACTGCATTCTCAGTGTCACTCAGAGTGACAGAGGTGGGTTTGGAGGGGAGGCAGTCTGAAAAAGCAGCCATGCCCACAGGTGGTGAGCATCCTCCAGGTGCAAGAGAGGGCAGTGCTCTGCGGAGTGAGGTGACCATGGATGAAGCGCCGGATGTGGCAGGTAGAGTGAGGTCTGTGTGGACATTGCTGGGAGGAGAGTGTTTGAAATCTCTGAGGTCATCTGAGGGGATCTTGAGGTAGTTTTTCCTTTTAGATATGAGGTCCTTGTTGTCTCTGTGCTCAGGTGAAAGAATGAGGTCTTGTTTGGCGTTGGATAGTGCAAGTGTCAAGTCTTTGTGTCCGCTGGCTAGAGGGTGAAGGAAGTGCGCGTAGCCGTCAAAAGGCAGTAAGTGAGATGTTAAGTGAGGTTTCAGTCGATCACTGTAAAACGGGTATGAATGAGGTAGGATGCTGTTAAGGCCGAGTGAGTAGTGAGGCAGTAGATAGGGCGCGTGCCTCAGAGCAGGATGAACTCGATCCAGCACAGAGGGCTCTTGGTAAGGTTTGGCTATAACAGGGCTTTGACTGTGCTGCAAGGGGAAGTGCAAACTGGAGGGGAGGGGGACGCTTAGAGCTGGCCTTTTTGCAGCTGGAGGGCTACATGATGGCAGAGGTGGTAGAGTTGCATATCTGTGGCCGTGGATAGATTCTGGGTGGGGCTGGATTGGGTAGACAACACGGGGACACAGGGGAAAAACTGTTGGGAGGTTGGTCTGAGACAAGGGACCGTCCAGGCGTCTGGCGCAGGCAGTGTGGGATTTGGTGGGCTCGTCTCGGAGGATTTCAGAGACGCTGTGTCCTCGTTTCGCTGTTGTCTTCTCCTGAGCTTGACTGTGCTCTGTGGGACAAATACATGACATCAGCAACAGGTGAAGTCATTTTTAGATATTCAGTAACAGCATCAGCATTTGGTTGAGTGACACATACACCCATGACATTAATGTGATCATGCACACGAGTTGTTGAAATCACTGTTTATTTTTACTTTTAGAGGTATGTGCTCTAGTCCAAAGCTTAATACTGCGTGTGTCTTTCAGGGCTGTAGCTACTAAATATTTAAAAGACAAATTATAACACTTTTTTCAATCGGGGCCCTTGGCCTGTGTCTGGTAGGCCAGTTCAGTAACCCATCTATGCTCGAACAGATTAATCGATTATCATATCGGCTGACAATTAATTTAGTAGTTGACATCTACTATTAATCATTGCCTCTCTAGTGTTTTTGTAAGGTGTATGCCTGTCTGCGCACCGTCTCCCAGACTTGTTCTGGCTCTCTATGAAAGTGGACACCACGTGAGAAACAATAGGTGTCAGATCAGGACACAGATAGCATTCAGTAAGTGGGTACAGTATGTTATTTGCATTAGAGTGCTGTCCAGTATTTTCCACCACAACCACGACAGGATACACAGGATGAGGAACTGTTTTTTATTTGAAAGTGACCGATGAATCACAGATTTCGCCCGGACACAAATAATCCAAGATGCTTGATGGAGCGGAAAGTTTACAAGTCACAACACAGCTGACCTCTGAACAATATTTATTTTCCACTCAACTCTACACACAGGTCAACCTCATGAAATCTGGGTCTAAATCTGTGTTTTATCTGAGCAAATCCTTCCACTTTGTACCCAGGAAGTCATGTGAAGAAACTCTGCTTTACTGACTTGCTCCAGAATAGACAAAGGACACGAGCTGACAAACAGAGGAAGACAAAATATAGAAGTATGCATGCACATTTCACCTACTCCTGGACACAGTCAACATCAACCCACGCAAACACAGAGCAGCCCTTATCTACTGTGTGCTCCCCCGTGTTACCCTTCCCCCTCTCCTGAGAGGCCGGCTCTCAGCAAACAAACAGCCGAAAATCAGTGAGATATCAATCTGTCAGCGGGTCGCCTTGTCAGGAAGTTCAAGTAGTCACTGGAGCGGTTCCTACCTCTCTTCCTCCTTAAGAGCCAAATAAATAAGGGGAGTCGTGCCAGAATGCTGTCAGCACCTCAGGCTGCCTCTTGTGTGTGAGCGTGCGTGTAAATGAGTATTTTGGTGTGTGCATGCGGTCTCTCCGCTAGCATGTGCGCTCTTTGTGTTTGTGAATGAAAGCCGAATGCTTTGTGTGTGTCACAGAGCTGCCAGCTGTGTTTCTACGTGGAGTTAAAAAAGGGAAACTAAAACATTGCCTAAAGTCTTGAAATTGGTCTCATCTTACACAGGTACTGTGGCTATACCTGAAGACAGACCCTCTCTGCTTTCAGGACTCTACTCTCCTCCTTTGTGTCCTGCTCTAACAAAAGGGCCATGGGTGTGACTGAGTAACTTCTTAAACATGCACACAAAGAGCATGTCAGTCGGCCTGGCGCTTTGATTGGGAGCCTTACTACACAATAACAGATGTGTCTCAAAGCGTGGGCACAGGAATTGTTCCTGGTAACTCAAAAGGACATACCTCCAACTCTTGGCAGCTCATATCGTAACAATCTAGAACGATAGATAGCACTACAGGTAACGTGGAAAAACATGTATTTTTGAGTTTGGTGTCAACTGTACCTTTAAGGAGAAGAGGATATACTTTATTCTTTAATCCCAGAGGGGATACACAGGCCTGAAATACACACACATGCACAAACAGGACCTATACATGCATTAAATGGAGAGATGTCAGAGCAAGGGGGCTGCCTTGGACAGGAACTCCAAGCAGTTGGGGGTTCGGTGCCTTGCTTTACTTAGGAGGTGAACTGGCACCTCTCCAGCTACCAGTCCACGCTCCATACTTGGTCTGTACTACCCTCCAGTTCCCAAGTCCCTATGGACTGAGCTCCTGCTGCCCCCAAGGTATCCAGAAACAAAGCACCATCCTAAATGAATCCTGCTTCTACTCACACACTTACCATTACTGTCGATTGCCAGTTGGCCCAGTGGAGGGTAATTACAGCGCTGGGCTAATTCGGGGCAGTACCACACCAGGAGCTCCTGCCCCGGCTGAAGAGGTTTGATGGTGTAGAAGTAGATATCCAAACCACTCTGGCACGCCACCAGGTTCTGCTCATCCACACTGCAAGCTGGGTTGACGTAACGCATCCAGTTGCTGCGCTCCTCGTTCAAACCATCCAGGATGTGGTGCAAACACCCCTCCGAGAAGACCTACAGTTTGAGAGATGACGAGACGGGCGATAATTCAGTTAATGATGACACAGTCTGAATCTGAAACCATGATGTCACAGGTTTCCTGATGCCTTTATGGTAAATACTGTATGTTCTTTCAGCTGAGATAGGTGCTGCCCATGTTTACGGCACACAAGTCACCCAGCATAAGACTGCATAAGAATTTCACGGTATGACTGGATTGTAGTATTGAGTGTACTACCTCGCCCACTAAGACTCTCACCTACCACCTTTGTGGTGAAGAAGTGCTGACCTTTTAAAAAGCTGTTTGAATTCAGCTCATCTAAAGGAGCAGTGTGTGAGTTTTTTTTGGCTCACCTTTTTTCTACGATAACTTAAGATCCAGACATTCAGGAGGTCTTTACTAAGAGCTGAATTATCAGGTCATAATCTTTTTCTGATGCTCTTTGGCTCCTAGTGTGGGGGCTGCTAACGACGGTGGCTGATGCAAAATCACGAGCGGCCCTATCTAGAGCCAGCATTTGGTTTGTCCATTCTGGGCTGCTCTAGAAACATAGCGGTGCAATGTGGTGGCCTTTGTGGACGAGGACCCCCCTGTGTAGATACAAACAGCTCATTCAAAGGTAGCCAAAACACAACTATTCTTACTGGACCTTTAAAGAGTTGTCTGTCCCTCTCTTTAGATCTGTTCTTCATACTATCTTCTCTTTGTAGCCATGCTGTCAGTTGAGTCATGGCAGTAATGTTAACACATTGTCTATGTTATGGCTGCTGCAAGTTTTGGTCAGGGGTTGCATGATTTCAAGGCTGCTGACTCTAAACTGTCGAATTACACAGGCACTTGTGTGTGTAATGGAAGATGTCCCGTTGCTGCTGATTTGTAACATAACAGCTCTCAGGCTCAAAACCACTTCCTTGCTTAGTCAGTGTGAGAGTTTATGAGTCTGGAGGAGCGCGGACATGTGTATGGTGTATTTACTGGCAGCGACACCGCTGCCGAGGGAAGCGGAGAGAGAGGAGAACCGCTGCGTCACTGAAACCAAACAGCTGTATGTGTGACCTCAGGCAGCCATGCAGAGAACTGGCAGACACACATTCACAGTGTATGCACATTTAAAATCATTTGATGTAGCAGCATTTAAAGGTACTCTAGCATCGGCACACCGAGTCATACTTTCACAGGATGTCAAGCGTTGACCACAACTGCTAACTCGTGCCACACCACAGCCTCAGCAGTGTCTCCAGATGGAGATACAGGATGTGAACAGTTGTGTAAAAAAAACACATCAAGACGGAGCTCACTTGCACACATTCAGCTCACTTACCCTCCAGAAGTACTTTCTGTCAGCATCTTTCGGCAGCGTTTCGTCAGTGTAGCTTTCCCCCACCAGAGGGCCGAAACGTGTCCCCATAGGAATCAGCTCCTTACTGGTCACCCCGAGCACCTGTTCAAAAAGGAGGACATGAAACCATCAAACGACAGAGTGGCTCACAAATTGGAGGTCTGAGCGAGCAGCCGGATGCACTCAGAGCTGAGAAACGTAATTAGAGGGCTGAGATTCTTGGGAATACAGTCCTTATCTCTGGCTCTCCACCCCGTGCTGGTTTCTTGGTGATTAAGAAAAAGGATCAGGTCAATTCACTGGAAAATCTCCCACAAAAGGAAATAAGCAATTAGTTGTTATTGTTATATATTGGACGTCGTGACAGATCTTCCCCTGAGAAAATGAGAATTTTGCCAGGCTGTGACAGAACGTGTCCGTTCCTTCACACGCTGAATATTTCATAAGCTGATTGCACCATGTTATCTTTAGTTTCTTTACCATATTAAAATTTCACCACCACTCTTGTTCTGCTACCTCCAGGTGTGAAACTCACCCCTCCGTCTCAAGCCTACAGGGTGTGGAAGGGAGGATAAGGTGTCATGGGCACACCCCTACCAGTCAACTGCACTTTGAGCTCCGTGTCCAAATCCCCTAAAGCAATGGTAATGTAGTCTCTCTTTCATCTCGGAGCAATACCGACGTGGTGCATGTAGCTGGGATCAACCACTACATGCTTCACCATAGAGTTTTATCCAGCTAGTTTTATCCCCTTTGTCAGACGGCTCCATTTGAGTTGCTCCTGTGTCACAGATTACTGTAACGTAACCTGCTCTTTGGTGTCATCCAGACTCCAGACAGACCTTATTAGAAGGTCAAAGTGGTGGTACAGGTATTTTGCTGCAGACAGCGAGGCTACTTCCTCTCATCTCACCTGACAACCATCTTTCATCTACAGGGGCTCAACCCTAATCTTGCATAAGGAAACCTAATGTATCCTTTTCATTGATAGCCCACTGGGTTAATCTTTTATCTGCAATTTCCTAGTCCATCCAGCTGAACATAAATTATCCTCTTCTTTAAGTCACTGGAACTGCTAAACACTTAATCCAGATGATGTTTATGGTCTTATACTTAAGGTGCTGGTGCTCTACTTTACGGTGTAATTGTGTGCTGGGACAAAGGTTTAGGAATCTGAGGTAGCTGCTAATCACAGAGACTTCAGGCTGTGCGCCGAGGGGCTCGCCTTTCTCCGTCTTTGCCTCAAAATACACAGCAGAGAGGAAAGGCTGAAATTAGACAACAACATGTCAAGTACTTCCCGCCCCGAGGATGGATGAGTGGATGGAAGGATGTTGGAGTGACGCAAGAACTCGTCAGTTACACAAAACATAAACAACGGCAGTACATGCTTACATACCTCACAGATATATTGATTTGATTATTTTTCGGTGTCTTTTTCACGCTTTGGTTTTAAAAAATGGATGCTAACAACTCTTAAAGCTTAGACAAGTTGAATGCGTACCTCTGTGGAGTCATGGCAGCGTTTCAGGGCAAGGTTTCTGGGTAAGGATCTCTCAGCTCGTGTCTTGCCGCTGTTTTCGGACTCTTCCTCCAGAAGTTGGTCCTTCACGATGTAAGTGCACCTCTCCTCAAAGTTTGCCTCGCTCCATGATGTCATGTCTGCGTCATGCGTCTCTGGCATCGCTGCTGCGACGAGTCCTGTGCTTTGCGGTGAGCTTTCTGAGGTTAACATGGCTGTGGTGCACGGAGAGGAGGAGGCCTACAAAGAAGATAGAGACATAAAGTGTCTGAAAAAACAGACAATTTTGGCAATGGGAGTGACATCTAATTGTTGACCATTTTCCTTTGACCTTTTCCTTTTTATGTCACAACATAACAGGGAAAGCACAGACAATACAAACAAAAGCTGGAGTACCAAGGGAAGTCAAGTTTTGAATGGAGCTAAAATTAGATTCCAGAGTGCAAGGTGTGACACAGAGGAGGCAGAGAGCAAGTCGGGGATGTTAAGAGGAGGAGAAGTGGCGGAGAGAATCTAACTTTCCCATCAACAGGACACTACACTACTACTACCGGACAAACAAACTTCAAAGCGGAACCTTCGTGCGCGCTGCCCCATTGCCCCCACTGTCCCATACATCCTGTGACTCTCCACATAACAACCCCTGGGCTATAAGGGAGGTTCCTGTGCACGTCAGCCCCCGGAGCAGGACCACTTTCACAAGGAAATCAGCACTCCCAGTGAATCGAGCAGACTTCCTCTGAACTGACTGAGGCTTGGCTCTCAGCCAGGTCTAAAGTCTCTTTCTCTTTCTGTCTGTCTGTTCCTCACTGTCTATACCTTCCTTTTCAGGAAGATTGGTGTCAGGCACCTCAACAAAAAGTTCCCCAAACTGATGGGATGAAACGGTGAAATAGTGAAAGAGAGGAAGATAGAGGACTTGTGATTGAAAGACAATGCTCAGATGTGACTTCTTAGAACTTCCTTTTTTTAGGCTCATAAGTTTGCGTCTGAGATAGTGATAGATAAGGTCTGTGGTGGGTAATATTTGGTAAGCACTCACATGACCTTTTAAAGTAAGACTTAAAGTCAAGTGAAAACTGAGGGGAAGCTAAATCTGTATGAACAAATATTTCATCAGCGTGCCTCAACAGAAAGACTGTCATTCCCCTTTTTGAAAGTTGTGTTCATAAAAAATTGTCAAGACACACACAGTAATCTGACATCTGTATCTAAAAATGGAACATATGCTGCAATACCAAATTATGTCATCTTATTCTCAGGCAGAGATAAAAAGGGAATTCAGATGAAAGCGCAGCAAGATGAGATTTATGGACAACATATCATGCTATTTTTTTCTCTGAAGTTTGGTCACCACAGCTGACGCGGAATGACTGTCACAAGTGTGACAGCTCACTCCGAAACCGCCGAACCCAGTGACACAGCAGAAAATATATTGTGAAAATCATGGCATGAGTCAAAGGCACACAGCTGTGTGGTTCACAGGGCAACATGTAACAGGTTGACGCTAGAAAGCGCTTTTCACCTTACTTTGACATTAATGTTCTGCGGGACAGTGTTGCAATGCAAAAATAAATGAAAGAATCAGTAAAAAAAAAAAAAAAAAAAAAAAAGCATAACTCCAGCTCATACTTATAAATAAATTAGAAAAATCACATCTGTTATACATCATAATTAATAAGATGATTTAAAAAGGATGCACACTTACTGTGAAGCCTTGAGAGGAGCCACACATAAGGCAGGCTGTCAGTGCCCTCCTTGAAAGCTTGAGTGTCTCTGAGCAACCAGTGGCTGTCCGTCTCTTATCTTCTCTTTCTCTCGTATAGTTTCTCACCAAACCTCAGTATCCTGTCTACCTGTACATGAATGGCCGCGCAACTGAGCACTCGAGTGTGTGACTCTTCCTCTTGCTTCTTACATGGGAGGAGGGAAGGTGTGTGTTTGAGACAGAGAGAGAGAAATACACTCCCTTTTCCTCTCGTGCTCCCTCCCCCTCCTCCCCTTTGCCCCATGACTCCTCCTTGGAGAGTGTTTGTGTGTGTCACTCTCTTGCCCCGGGGTGTGAGGCTTTCTCTGAGTTGGGGGGGTCACTGGCTGTCACACAGCTATGTCCGGATCAGACAAATACATCTTCATTTTCTGACAGACACTCTCCCACTCCATCTTTGGGTGAGGGGAAGGCATACCTGTGTTGTGTTTGGAAGTCAAGGACTAAACACAGAGGATATGAGGTCATTTTGATGCTTGTGTCATGTGAAGCTAGTTTTGGAAAGTTCTTTTAAAGATGTTAATACATATCAATTCACTTTAAGCTTTTAACTTGTCATAGGAGAGCTTGTTTGCATGCAGGAGTAAATGCAGCACAGCATATCGTCACATTCCTGAAATAACAACTCTTGATCATGACACTCACTCCTCCATCACAGTGCTTGAAAAAAGTCACATTTAAAGCAACAAATGTCTCCTCCTCCGTAATTCTTTTGCGTGTTCTGCAGCTTAATTAGATGGTCAATTTAAAACGACTAAAATACAGTTTGTAAAGTGACACTCGTTGAATATGAAGAAATTTAATATCCAACTCTTCATCACAGCAACAGCTGCAGACTGAAATATTTCCACTCTATGTATCAGTGTTGCCTCTTTGACTCACTGATAAAGATTGCCACTAATGTTGAGCTCCAGAGAGAAGTGAAACAAAATATTGTAAAACTAATTTTCAGAAGATGTAATCTGCAACAAAAATGAGGCAATCAGGTCTCCTTTAAATCAATAAATGACAGTGACTTTGGGTTAAAATTGGATAGCTAATATCAGTTACTTTTGTCATTGATTAGTCTGCCGATTATTTTCTCACAATATCTTAGAGCAGTGGTTTTCAACTAGCGGTCCCCTGAGGGAGTTTCAGGGGGTCCCCAGAATAAAAAGGGAAATAGTTTATTTTCACTATTTAATTTACAGTAAAAGTGAGTCCAGTGTGAGCAGAGTCATAAGAGTGATTTTCCTGATCAAAGGTTTCACTTCCTCCACAGTTATCCCCTCAACTGTAGTTGACAACTACAGAATTCTGGTCTTGATCAAATCTAACAACAAAAATATTTTCAGATGGAAGTCCCTGAAGTAAAATCACCTATTGTTTATCAACATAGGGGTCCTTGACAAAAAGGACCACTAGAGCACAAAGTAGTAAAGTAAAGTAAGACCAAGAAAAGCAGCAAATTTTCACATATCACAACCTGAAACTAACAAGTGGTTGGCCCTTTTTTGCCTGACATTGACATAAACGATAAACCGAATATCATAATAGTTGCTGATTAAATTTATTTCCATTGACTTGTTGAAATTGCTAATAATAAAGGCCCAAACATACTTGGGCGGAACATACACAGAGCGGACTCTGCGGAGGTTCGCCCGGTCTAAAAGTGGATGTCCGCAAGCCCTGTGCGCTCAAAGCTCAGATTTTACGGCCGTGCGGACTCCGTCCCGCGCCCCAGTGTCACACAAAAGACTGCTTGGCATGTATTTTTCACATCGCAGGGATTTTTCATGGACATTTTTACAGGAAACTACAACGTGGAAGTGCGCTCGACTATGGAAGCCCGAATGACTGCGGACATTCCTCGCGGAGTCCACCCCGCTTACAGTACGCCCGAGTCTGTGAGCACCTTAAGAATATACTTTTGCTTAAACACCAAGCGACAACCCCCCTGGGGCTGAAAAAGCTGCAGTTCATCGAATGGCCACTTGAGGTTGGCTCTAGAAGCGAGTCAATCTCCATAGACCACCGTGTTAAAATTCCCAACTTTACAGCAGAAATGTAAACATGTTTATAGCCTGGTACAAAAACAGTTTTGGTCTTTAGCTCATTTCCTCCTTCATGCCAACTGTGTGGGGGGTGCATTTTTATGTTACTCACTCCTTGGCATTTTATTAAGGCTTAATGTTAATGTACATAATTGAAGGCGTAGCCACTTTGAGTAAAAGACTGTCAGATAGTGTCCTCGAGCTCTCAGTCAAATCCATAGTGCCAGCCCCTCACCCAGGTGTACTCATTTCTGGCTCCACAAAACCAAGATGGCGATGACCAAAATGCCAAACTCAAGGCTTCAAAACCAGAGTCCACAAACAAATGGGTGACGTCACAGTAGCTATGTCCATTATTTTGTACAGTCTATGTTAAACATTCAAGAGAAAGATAGGGGCACTATGAGAGTAGACACTTTATATTACTGCCAAGAAAAAAAGGAAACTAGTGATACTCAACCTTAGGCCCATGGGCTGAATCTAGCCCTCGGTAGGGTGCTTGTTGGCCCCCAACCATTTTCTAAGTCACAGTGAAAATAAATTGATTCATACCGGGAATTTTTTGTTTGTTTGTACTTTTTTTAACAAAAGACGTGCCAGGTGGGACCCCCCCAAAAGAGGCCTGGGCTAATTGCGGAATGTCCTCAAGTCCCAGAAAAACTCCAATGTACACCTGACCTGTGTGAGGCTGCTGCATCTGGACCCTGGCCTCCTGTCATTTTGCAAAAGTGGCTAAGCTAAGCTAATTGAGTGTCTCTGATGTCGACTATCGGACATAGATAAAAGAACGTACATCTCCTGGTATTTTCTTCTGATTCTCTGCTCTTTTTTTGTCGTCCTTACAGAGGCGTTTGACTGATATAAGTCATGCTGCGGCTAAAGCTCTGCTAGCCGCCCCCAGCTAGCCCAGGTTTGTTATTCAGGTTAAAGGGGGAAGAAGCAGCGGATCTCTCGGGCAGCTGAGTGAAGTGGAGCCTGAGGAGGAAGCATCTGTTAGCCCCGGTTTCACTACAGGCAGATTCAGTCGCTACAGGTGCGAGGAAATAAAACCTCAACAGCCAATCAGAGTGATCTCTCTCACCGACAAGCTCCGCCGCCGATTCAACATGCTCAATCGGCCGAAAAGCCACCGACGCCGAAGTGCCGATGGTGCGGGACACACCGCAAAAACTAGGCCCGACTGCCCGACTTTGGTCGGCTTGGTGTGTCAGGGCCTATAGAGACAGACAACCATTCACACTCACATTCACACCTACAGGCAATTTAAAGTCACCAGTTAACGTGCATGTCTTTGGACTGTGGGAGGAAGCTGGAGTACCCGAACAAAACACCATCTTCAAAAAACATTCTACACCAAAATGCTCAGTTAGGGGTGTGTTTTCTGGTGCATGCAGGAACATTTTTTTTACTGTGTTTTCCCTTTCAGGAGACTTGTGTCCAGCTGTCCTTCTGTACTGCTCAGTGGGGGTGAGAGCCAGAATGTGTTGATACTTGTGTCATGCTGTAAGTTTATCTGTAGCCCGCCTTTCACCCCGCTCCGCTCCCACCCCTTGTTCTTTTCTCCAAAAGCAACATTTAACTTGGCAGCCCACCAGCCAGCTTAAGAATTGTCTGAATTTCCAGTCTTGTCATCCATGCGCTTGACACGCGACATACTGCGAACAAAGGCACGTGCGTGTCTCTGTGAGCATACCTCCATTCATAGCCGTGAATTCGCCATGCATACTGTTCTCATTCACTTTCTCCACTTCAGGGAAGTTCATATTGCATCGCCATGTGTCATGTGGACTCTGTTTGCTCAGACACTCCTTGGTTTCTTCGCTGTGTCGTCCTTTCTTTCAGGCTTCCTGTCCCACTCATCACACCTGACCAAGCTGCTAATTACGGCTGCTGACATAAGCCACCGTGTAATTTAAAATCCACTTCTCTCTCACTGTTTCGCTCTTTCTCTTTGCCTTCAGTCATCTCATTCATCACCTTCTATTCAGCTCTCCTCCACCTCCTCCTTTTCCTCTGTAATACCTCTCCATCTGAACCTGCTCCTTACTACATCTATTACTCATACGCGCTGCGTGAGTAAGTCACATAATGACAACTTGAACTTTTCTTATGAGTCGCGGAGAGGCCTCTGAGTCGAGATTGCACTCAGAACTTTGGTTTTGTGTGGGTGGATGCCTTTGAGCGTGGGCACATATGGTAGCTGGGTTGGACTACCAGATATTTCATGACATTCTTAGAATGACAGGATGACGAGAGTACAGAGATATGGAAATGACTGACCAAGAAGAAGTGACACAATTTAATTTATTATGTAGCCCAAAAAAGGACAAGCTCACTGACTGACAATGGCAGAGATGGTGATAGATTAACTCATGTTTTTAGGTTGCATTGTAAAAACTGACAGAAAAGAAGCAAGGCAACACCTAGAAAACGGCCACATGTGGAAATTGCAGTATCACATTAACTGTTACAGGCGTTAGCTGTCTGTCCGTGTTCAGCTTAACCTCTGACTGAACTCAGAACTCACCAGAAACTCTGCCTTTTTTTGTTTTACCTTGATCTGTCTCCTTTTCCCTCTTATCGCTGCACGTTTATGACGCAGATTCATACTAATATATGGAGGAATATGTGGCTAATTTTCCGCTAAAGCAGACATGTCTTTGTCACTTCCCCGCATCTTGGGCAAATGTGTCTAATTGCGTTCTTAACATTGATCTTGTTTTCAGTCTTTCCACTGACCAAAATTCTGACCAGGTTTCAAGTTAACAAAACTAGATTTATTGTAATTATTATTTTCATAAAGATTATGTCCATTGCAACTAAGAATGACCCACACATCATCTCCAACAGGTTTCATTGGAACCAATCTCGTAACCCATCGACAACAATAAAGCCTCTGGCAGGCTGATCTGATGTAGTCAGTGGATACCCAAACCAAAACTTCCTCTTCAAGGTGCCGGTCATTTTGACTATTCTTGATAAGCAGATTTCATTTCATTAATTTATTTTTATCTATGAAAACAACACACATTAATCAGCATTTCTGTAAATGTGCTAGTGTTAGCCAGCTGGCTAATTTTCAGCTGCAGTCCTTTGGCAAGATGTTTTGAAACCAATAAAGGATAACATTCAAAGGATCACAGGACAAAGACAGCATAAAGACATATAGACAGTATTAACTACAGCAAACAGAAATATCTGCAGATAAACTTAAAAAAGCTAATTAAAGCTAAACTGGCCTCAGATGGTAGCAGATGGGCTCCGCGTCTACATTTCGGCCAACGCGTCTACTTCTCCACATGGACTGTGTACCTGCCATTTAAACGTGGTTGGTTAATACTCCTTTGACTAAAAACGTAGTACTAGGATTGGAAACTAAAACACTTCCGACACCAAAATCTTGTCCTGTCGCCTGTAGATCCTGAAAACATATGTAGAGTCTGTTTATCAAGATTGGAACAGTGGAACTACTTTCTACCCTCGAAATAGTCCCTCAGAAAACTACAAACCACAGTGTGCCATTTGGATTAGCCAGGGTAGTGATGTCATTTTTCCAAAGGACATTTTTGGTATTAGAAACTTTCGAGTTTCAGCTTTTTGTCCAAGTTGACCAATAAGGTTTGAGTGGCAGGTAAACTGTGTGGAGAATAAAAGGAGGTGGAACGCATTGGCCGAAATGAAGTCTTGCATCGGCTATTGTCTGACAACAATTAAGCTTTCTATTAATTTCTTTTTAATTTACCTTCATTCATGTACAGATATCTGATTAGGTGAAATGACTGGCACTTGGAAGAGGAAGTTTTGGGCCACATATCTGCTAGCTACACTGGAACCCCCAAAATACTGGCCATTGCCATCAGAGGCTTCTCATTGAAGCAAATGAGTTCTGAGATTGTCGTAAACAAAATTTCACACACCTCCATTATTCTGGGGTAAAGGAAATCTTATAGAGGGATATCTTAAGAACTGGGCAAATCAAACTAAAGCAATCTGTATGGCTGGACTTCCCAAGAAGAAAGTGAGAAGGTTTTTTTGTATGTCAGGTGTTGCTCAAACAACAACAAGACAACAAAAATTTGCATTTTCCAGTTGGCAGAAGATACAGTTAGTCAACAATAAACGTAAGTAAACTAGAATACAGAGAGCTGCTTGTGCACAGGCTATGGGTGCCTTTGGGGCCTCTGTAAATGGCGTCGCTATCTGAAGCCCTGTAATTTCCATGCTTGAGTCGGTACCTGCCTAGGGTCATTTCTCGCAGTGGGACTATAGGCGACCGCTCCTTGCCTGTCACCTCCCCCAAGGATGAGGACAATGATCTTTGGCAGAGATGGCTGAGGCTGAGCCCATTTTATAACCCATTACAGCTGAAATGTTTGACGCAGCCTCCACCTCTGCCTTTCTCAAAGTTTTATGGCCGACTCAAGGAGAAATATTTCGCATTCTATCACAACTATCTTGTTGTCAGAGCCCCATACTCTCAACCATGTCACCCTCACTTTTATCCCTGCCATGCTGTGCTGTTACAAGCCTGTCTGCCCTGCCGTCAGCCTCCCCGTCCATTTCCTGTTACTTTAAGTGATTTCTTTTACCCTGCACTCTATTCAGCTTGTGGTGGAGAAATCACTCACACACAAATGCGCTTTTTTTCCCCAGTCTTTGACAGTTTGATTGAGGTCAGATGTGCTTAACCTGACAGGAGCAATATGAACTTAATGAATGCGATGCGAACAGAAAAACAGTGACGGAACTTGTCACTCTCCATCTTTTTATCCCTCCTGTTTTCCACTTTAGGTGTGAACGTGAATAAATGTCAGCACTGCATCGCAGCCACCACCCACCTAGTCTACCAATAGTCTCCCTTCAACTGGTGGATGATCCCCTGTTGACAGGCCAAGGGTTATTATCGTGGTTTCAGGGCTAAGAGGAATGCTACTGCGTTTCAGAACAGATGTCTTTTTAAATCCTGACAAAACCACCCACAGAGATGAGGAGAAAACGCCATCACTGTATTCAGCTGACCCACAGTGTAGACGTCTATAACCTGTGAATGATAGATAATGTCCAACACTGACGACAAAACAGGGATGCATGCGTGCTTGCATGCACATACAGTACGCACTTACAAAGACAGCACCTGCACAGACAGTATTTCCAGGGGGCCAAGAAAGGATTGGACTTCCAAGAGAAAATTTGCATTTAAATGCCCAACCTGTATGATACTAATCTAATGGCAGCCATTAGATTAGTTACACTTTGGCTTTAATTTGAGACCTGCACCACTTCAAAATCAGACCAAAAGCAAACTTCTAGTATCATGACACTAGGATTTCTAACTTTGATACAATACCTTGAAAAATATTAATATTCGATACCATATGTGATTCACGGGGGGCTGGAGCCTATCCCAGCTGACATTGGGCTAGAGGCAGGGTACAGGTCACCGGACTATCACAGGGCTGACACATAGAGACAGACAACCATTCACACTCACATTCACACCTACGGACAATTTAGAGTCACCAATTAACCTGCATGTCTTTGGACTCTGGGAGGAAGCCGGAGTGCCCCGAAAACAACCTACCCTGACACAGGGAGAACATGCAAACTCTGCACAGAAGGGGCTCCCCCACCATCTTGCTGTGAGGCGACAATACTAACCACTGCACCACTGTGCCGCCCACCATATTTAATACCTCTGCATAGTAACAATGACTGTAGCTTTATAATATACAGTAAGGTATTCTTATGTGGTAGTGCGTGTGTTGAAAAGCCTCTGAGATTGTCACACGTTCCAAAGGTGATAAAGTGCATGAAAAAAATCAAAAACTGCTGTAAAAATCTTTATGCAACCAGAGCGGATGAGATGAGTGACAAGAAGACAGCATTGTGAGTGAGTGAGAGGAGGTGGGGCTATGGGGGTACTGCAGCAGTGTGTGTGTCAACTCGCTGTTGGAGAAAAGAGAAAGCAAGACAGTAGTACTGATAGTATCAAAACTGTGGATAATGACTAATGAAACTATTTCAGATATTCAGAATCAATATGTATCGATACATTTATATTTTAACAACACTATTACCCCCTTTGATTGCTGATTAATATTGGTAGAGTGTACTATCATCTTCAAGTGACAGAGATGAGTTGTGTGCACAGAATCTGAAAGCAGCAGGAAAGAAGTGTGCTTTGCATACAGCTCATGGTGCTGTCTGGGTGTCAGGTTGACGAGCCTGCAGTGTAATTGAAACACGTTCCAGTCTGGAACATTTGTCATTTGTCATTTCTGTCTCTTCACAAACTTCACTGTGGATCAGCTGGACGAGCAGCTGCTTATAAACTCTGCTCTAGTAATCAGTTAAAATGGCCATAAATGGGAACAAAAAAAGTTAGAGCTTTGGTAAAATTATTTCCGTGTCATAATAACCACATGCATGGTATGTTGAGGGTTTGTTTCGCAGTTGTTCGTTCTCATTATTGTTAGTTCTGCTTTATATGAATGTGACAACCTTGTAAATTCACCTTTCAGACAGTCTCTTTCTTGCGATGAAGTTTTTCTGGTTCTGATCCTGAAAGTGTAAAAGTTTATTTGTGGCCTTTGAAACAGCTACTTTCACAAACAAATTACTTTTACAGCTGTTCCTCAGTGGTAGAAGTTTTCTCGGTTGTCATGGAGATACAAAATTTTGCATAACATGACTTAAATGTAGAACTTTAGTTACA
This sequence comes from Epinephelus lanceolatus, assembly GCF_041903045.1. Classification (NCBI taxonomy): domain Eukaryota; kingdom Metazoa; phylum Chordata; class Actinopteri; order Perciformes; family Serranidae; genus Epinephelus; species Epinephelus lanceolatus. The sequence goes on from NC_135746.1 coordinate 20,525,752, forward strand.
ACAAAGCATGTCATCAAAGGCTTTCTTTTATTTATTTATTTATTTATTATTATTTTATCTCATACTTGTTTTATCTTATCATATTGACTTTTAGTCTTTTAGTTTTTAGCTCCAGTGTTTGCTCATGGGGGGCCTCCACACTGAGAGGTGTGCCCGGTCTGCCCGCGGGGACATCGCCCTGGAGATCCCTCAAGTCCGGAGGACTGGGGGGCTCTGCACCATGTGTGGAGTCTACCCCAGTCTATCTGGGTCGGGGTGGACTCTGTGGCGGCGCTCCCTATGGCCATAGGCTGTGACACCTCTCAGTGTGGATGAGCTCCCCATAGGTGGTTCTTTGCTCACCTGGTTCCTCAGTGCCCAGCCATGTTATTGACTATATTGACCGTGTGTGTGTGTGTGTGTGTGTGTGTTTATATGTGGGGGTGGGAGGGGCGGGTTTTTAATATGTATGTAATATTTTTGTTGTATGTTTTTATTCTGTGAAGCACTTTGTGCTGCATTTTTAATGCATGAAAAGTGCTTCACAGAATAAAGTTTGATTTGATTTGATTTGATTGTTTTTCAGCCATCCATTGACCCCTGTATGATGATTTCTTTGGTCTAGTGTTCTGATGTCGTCTCTTGTCCAGGGTCCTTGATTTTTCAAATAAGGTGTTGTGACCATTAGGCTTCTAGTGCCTTGTAATCCATCGTAATAATACAAGGTTATTTGTGTCAGTGTTGTAGTACTTTGGTTTGGGTCTTGAGACCGGTCTCCAAACCACTTTTTGAAGATCTCGGTCTTGTCTGTGACTCGATCAAATTTTTACTTGGTCTTTTCTCAGTTTCAGACAAAAAGAACTCTGGATTTTATTTCAATACTGGTCAAGACCACCACTGCAGCGATGTCACTCAAGTGCCTGTGCAAAAAAGGAGTGTTGAATAAAAGTGGTGAAGTCGATTTCAGCTCCTTAGGGTGCTTTCAGACCTGGAGTTCAATTTCTTTGGTCCGAATCAGGAACTGATTTTGTCGGATTTGCCGAGAGTTGGTTTCGTGTTCTCACGGGAGCATTCACAATCAGACCAGATCAAATGCCTTGCGCAAGAAAGCTGCTCTTGATTGGTCAGAATTTCCATGCACGAAAAATCCCGTTTGTAACCGGACCGAGACCATCTCTTAAAGAAGGTCTCAGTCTGGTAGTTTTGGTGCGCACCCGAGTGCGAATGCTGTGTTCACACCTGCCCAAACGAACCGCACTCAGGGGGCAACTTGAGTTCGATTGAACCGAACCAAACAGAGCAAATGTGAAAGCACCTTTAGTGTTTGTCTGCAGTCTTGCGGTACGCTTACACATACACACATAGTAACCATATTTGACAATAAAAAAGGTGAATGAAGAGGAATCTTCATTTCTTTCCTGTAGGTGTTTTATGCAAATATGGATCTTCCAGAATGATTTCAGGAGTGCCTATGGTCTGCACGTTCTGCAACTGATCATAAGTGTTTCCTATAATGTGGGACACGTGTTGATCTTGTCTTCGCTTTGACTCAGTCTCATGCTCTCAAAGTCTTGAAAAGTCTTGTCTCATTCTCGATAAACTCTGGTCTTGGTCATGACTTGGTTTCGGTTTCAGTGGCCTTGACTGCAACACTGATCTGTAGATTATCCCAGAATGAACACACGTTTGGCAACACCTTGATTTTACCGAGTTAAATTCTGTTTGTTTTCTCCCTAATTTTGAGGAATAAACAAAATGTATTTTCATACAGCTACATTTATATTTGTTATGTGCAATATGAGAATATTAAAGTTTATTTCAATAAATAATGTATGCAAATACACCAAAAACACATATTTATGTTTAAAACACATGCATAAAAACACACAACTTGAATTGGTTGCTGATTGGAGCCACCATCCTGCCCTGAGAACTGAACCCACTGAGGTTGACCTTTGATTTCATCACACTTCAAAAACAAACCAACATCCTTTCTGGGTATTTGGTCTTGAGTGAAGTGTTTCCTTTTTTCCCACACTCGCTTTCAGTTCTTCGAGCCACCCTGTTCATCAGCCATTCTCAACGGATTACTAACGTTAGCTTGCTGGTATCCCTCCAAACCTTTAGTTACAATGAAAGCAGAGGGTCTTGAAGCATTTTTAAACTGTCCAACCAAAGAAGCAATATAATTATTTCTCTAAAAACACATGCAGTATTTGGCTTTCTGCTTTTTATCAGCTCAACTTTTCTCACATTGCAGCACCACAGTCGCTTTCATGTTCTCAGATATAAGGTTTCCTACTGAACCCTAGATTGACTGACTTCTGAAGGAGGAAGTGTCCGACCCCCAGGAGCCACACCTGACTGTATTAAAAGGCTTCTTGCATTGTTTTGTCTTCCTCTTGATTACTAAGGCAGACTGTAATAATGACCAACAGTGAGACACACCTCCGGGAAGGATGCACACACTCACACTAACACACGCACTCTCTCTGACATGCTCTGCAGAGCTTAAGACGTTTTACCAAACTGGAGAAAACACTGGTACTATTAAGTGTGATCACATTACAAGACATGGTAACACACACTGTAGAATTCAATGCATTTTGTCCTTTGAGAATGTGGTAAAGTATGTGTCTGACTGTCTTTCAGGAGCAGTTTGCCGATTGAGCTCAGTCAGCCTTGGGTAGCTCGCTGTTCTCAGATTCCTGCCATATTTCTGGATGGCCACTGAACAAACAGAGGTGAACCTGATCCATGCTGTCACACTGTGGTACGGAGTAGAGTTTCCCCTAACTCTCTCCCTCTCTCTCTCGCACACACACACACGCACACACACACACACACACACACACGTACACACACACAACTTCCTCCCTGATATCCCAAATGAAGACACAGAAAAAAACGTCTGTGTGCCCTGTACGAGCTGATGCAATGTGCTCGTGTCTACGCGTATTCTTGCATGCACATTCCTAACTGTGCGCCTCATTATCTTGTATGAATATTGCTGATCCCTGACGCTGTTGTAATTGTTACCAACATGAATCACCTGGATTGTTGTTTCCTTGTGTTCTTTAAATAGATCTTTTCAACGATAAGTGAAACCTGTTCAGAGAAGCGGTATCGCCACATCAATCATGACAGTAAAAGATACTCACCACACGAATCCTATCAGCACCAGGTGACATCATGTGTGTTAGACAGAGAGTACACTTCACTCTGCGTGTACTTCAGATGCTTGAAGGAATAATTTGACATTTGGAGAAAACACCTTGCTGAGTTTTCTGAGGGGGTACAGCCCGCAGACTGTTAGCGTAGCATAAAGACTAGAAACTGGTGAAACAGCTAACTGGCTCTGTCCAATGGTGCAAAACATCCACATAGCAAAACCTCAAAAATCGAAACCAAATTAACATGTGATATTATATCTTTAAAGCAATTTTGGTTGCCTTCGGCAGTCTTCGGCACTCAGCCTGCGGCCTCGTGCCTATGACTGAATCACAGCCGTGACGATATACGAGTATAACATCACTCCCTCTCATGTGATATTGCTTAATTCTAATGAATACAGAATTGAACTGAAACCAGACTGCTTGGTGGAAACGAGGCTTTAGACGTGTTGGTCAGTTGTGTTTTTTTTTTTTTAAACTTTGGACAAAACCAGGCTAACTCTTTCCCCCTGCTACAAGACTTTATGCTAGGCTAAGTTGTCTTCTGGCTACAGCTTCTTATGTAATGGACAATATGAGCGCGCTAAGGGTGCTTTCACCTGCCCTGTTTGGTTTGGTTCAATTAATCTCAAGTTCGAGACCTTCTTGAAGAAGTGGTCTCGGTCTGGTTACAAACGAACTCTGGTGTGGTTCATTTGTGGTGAGAACGTGTTCCGACCTGGATCTGAACCAACTGCAGTCACATGACACATTGTTTGGGTTAAACATGAGCATGTTACAGTCCTGGAGGATTATTAATGTGCACCTCCTCCTGTACTGCCTTAATATGTACATTCAGCACATCCAGTGCATCAAAACATTGTTTTCTAGTTGGAGCCGCGCCTCGTTTTCAAACTGTATGGTTTGACTAAAATGAACAATGACAGCAATATAGTCCACGATGACCAGCGCTAAAGTCAACCTGCGTAGTTGTCCCTCCATTGTGACATTAGAAAATGTCATATTTATTTTGCAAGTGTACTGTTTGTTTACTTCCTGCTTGGAGATTCTGACCAATCAAGAGCAGCTTTTTTGCGCAAGGTCCGCTTGTAAATGCTTGAACCAAAATTAGTCCCTGATGCGGACCAAGGCAAGCGAACTCTAGGTCTGATAGTACCCTAACTCTGCGTAAAAAAATAAATAATACATACGTATTTATAGTCTATGTTTCCAAGATGTCGAACTATTCCTTTAAGATATATGTATATGTATTGCAGTCATGGATTGTGTGTTGACGATAACCCACTTAAATGTGTAATGCTACTTCCTCTCAGAGCACAATGGGAGCACAATGTTGCACAGTGTTTAAATGGTTTGAGTCGGCTGCTCCGGAATGGCGATCCATTATAAAAGGGGAAGTTTTCTACCACTCAGTGACAACATCAATGACATCACCAGGTGCCACTGTGTCTGTCTGCACGTCTCAGTCTGTGTCTGACACTCGTACACACACACACACACTCACGCACAGACACACACCCTCTATTTTAGGACCAGTCAGACAGCACTGTCCTCCACCTGTCTCCAGTGTTACCTGCCCCAGTCATTATCAGGGTCCCAGATCCCCACTGTAAGTGCACATGTCAACAGTGAAATTACAGGGCATGCACACACACATATTTGTTTTGCTTTTAAAAGGGTAATATCCGTCTGCACGCAAGCGATACGTTCATTTTCCCTCCTCCTGTTCTTTTATTTTTATTTTTTTGGGACAAACCCAGAAAACAAAGCAGGTGAGGTTCAAAGACACAACGGAGAAAAGGACATGAATAGAGGAGATGTGTAGAGATGATAGATCCACATAGGTGGTGTGTGTTTGTGTAATGACAAGGGGTGAGAGAGACTCATGTTTTCAGTCCTGTTTCTCCGGTCAGTGCGGACTTCACCTCACCTGATTACAAACCAGTGTCATTACATCTTAGCTTTGTTCTCCCACTTAGCTCACTCTAGTCGAGCTAATTAAGACAAAAAAGTCTCTTCAGATGTCTGAGGGGAGAGTCTGCGTCTACAAACGTGACTGTCAGACGCTGGTGTAGTGGGAAATTGTGGCCTGACAAGTTTGACGAGGAGGGAAACACAGTGCCGGAACACAGATACGCATCTCTTTGACTTTAAGATATTTCCAGACAATGACTTCCGCTTTTATTCTATCTGAAAACACCATCAGTACCATCAGTGTAATTATGCCACGGTGCACGCACAGGCAATCAAAGACGCTCCACACCTGAAAGTTGTGTTTTCGTAAAACTGCCCTTTTATCTTTGGCTCTTTCACCAAGCTGGCTTTGGGTAACCTGAGTGCTTTCTTTCCCTTTTCAACATGATCAGTACAAACAATGACAAACTTCCCCTCTCCTCAGGGGTGATTGACTCACTCTTATTGACGCTCTTATCGTGTTTTTTCTGCTGAAAGAACTCATGACTGTACGTCTGAATAGATACTGACAGGACATCATTAGACGTGGCATCGCTGTCATCCTGAAACAGAAAGAAATGAAGTCACCACTGGATAACACTGGGCTTGTTTGCACAGTTCAAATGAAAATTAGTGGTTCTTTCATCAGTGATCAACACATGATATTAGTCACTGTATTTTGCCTTTAACCCGCGCATCAATGAAACTGGCACAGCCTGAAGCGTGAACCGACTTTACCTCAGTGAGCAAATGTGCTGTATATGCACGATGACAAACGCATTTAGCATTTCCTATAATTTGTGCACCAATCACATCCGTCTTCCGTGCGCGCTGTAATTTCCCTGACTGGATCCTCAATAACATCCTGTTGTCTGAGGACATCTGAGGGGCCAGTTTGGACTGACCCTGCACCACATCACACGCAGGACAGGACAGAGCAGAGACTGTTATCCTGGCCTCGGCTAATGACAGCCGAATGAGAGAAAGAGGCAGGAAGCTGTCCTCTGTGATCTCTGTATTTAAAAGCAGCCTTATTATTGCTTGTGTATTGTTTTGTCGCGTTGGGATCCCTTTGGACCACTGTTATTAAGGTGAAGGACTGTGACTTGACTGTGACTGTAGATTTTAGCTGGTGAGGTAACATGAATGGAACAAGGACATCCCTTATTGCTGATGATGGAGTTTGTGATGAAAGATAAAAGTGATATAACCCACAGCATATTGTTATATGAGATTCACATTTTATGCATCTCAGTCTCCCTGTTGAATATTCTTGTCCACAGATAAAACCTTCAGTCAACAAAAAGGTATCAAAAGGTGAAACAAATTCTCTGTGCTGGTCTGCCAAAGAAAACCCTGAACAGAAGTAGAGCTTGTTATACTTACATCAATATTATTTATATAGCCCAAGATTTTGAACAAATGTGTCTCTTTACAATCTCTACAACATACATCTATCCTCAGACCATTCTCGTTCCCAGGGCGTCGAATACTGCTGCTTTGTCTCACCCCTCAGCATGTGATATCAGCCTTTAGCATCTTTATGAGACACACTGAGTTTTCAGCCATCTCCAATGTAAGCCCATTAGAGACAATATTTAAAACTGAGAGCCACTGACGTTGTATAAAGAGCAAGAAAGTCCATGTTTGGTGGGTGGAAGGGAGGAGAGAAGGATGGGTCAAACTAAATCGGACTTTCATCCAGGAGACTATAGTTTGTGTCCAGTGTGAAGTTGAAAGTCAATGTTGTTGGTGGAGATTCTCTGACATCTAGGTCATGGTAATCATAAGTGCTATATCGTAGGCAGCTGGACTTGCTTGAGTTTCTTGAAGACGTTTCACCTCTCATCTGAAGAACTAAAGAGCCTCTTAAATAAGGGGTGAAATGTCTTCAAGAAACTCATGCAAGTCCAGCTGCCTATGATATAGCACTTATAAAGTCAATGTTGTTTTAAGGTAATCTTAAAATGTAACATAAATGTAATCCAATTTTCATGCAGTTGTCGCACACTAACGTAACTCGTGAAATATTTACATCATGGTACACTGTAAACGTACTTACTTTAAACTAAAACATGATCTGTTTTTTTTTTAAACTAATCAAGTAGTTTTGTTTCCTGAACCTGTACTGTAACATTAATCACATGTTACAATGTGTTTGCGCAACACATTCTCACTCCAAACTCGTCACATATCAACGTTTGGTCATGGACTTTCCACGTCCACATACGGCGTGCTAGGTACCCTGGGTGCGTTGGTTGTTGACGTTCTGGGACACCGTGTCAAGTTCTCCCTGTTACATGCATTGTCATCTTTCAAAATACTCTTCTGTTTTCTCAGGAAATTGAATGTTTACATACAGTCTCTCTATGCCGAATTGCCATTTTTTTCCCTTCAACATCAAATGCACGTCGTTGGGTTTAGGCAACAAAGCATGTAGTTGTGTTTAGGAAAAAAGAACAGGGTTTGGGTTTATAATCTTACGGGACGCAAACACTGCTTTCATGGGTAAAAGTCTGTGTTTGTTGGACACATCTACCACTAGTCTGGTTTAAATACACTCTCAGCTAAATACTAACATCAAGATATTAACATGCTGATGTTTAGTATGTATAATCTTCACCATATCTAAGTTAAGTATGTTAGCAGGCTAACGTGCTAATAAGCACCACCAGGTATTTGGTCTTTAACCAAATCATTGGACGAATTAAAATTTTGACATGATAGCGCTAGATGAAAGGAATCACCAAAGTTTTTCATATTTTTCCTAAGGAAAATAATATTTGTACCAAATTTCATGGCAGTTAGTTGTGGAGATATTTCAGTCTAGACCAGGGGTAGGCAACCTGTGGCTCCCTGTGGCTTTGACCACATTTTTTACAACATTTTTAACATGTTTTAACATGTCAGCAACTAAAACGTGCGTAATACATCCACTGCCTAGCTCCTTGTCCTTGAAATATTGACGAATCTTGATAGCAGTGGCTAGTCTTGAGTCTTCCTAGCTGGTTAGCTATGGATGCCAAATCCAAAAAAGTAAAAGTCTTGGAATGAAATAGAGAATTTAGTAGCGCATGTTTGCTTTCACTGCCAACTCTCCAAAGTTAAAGTATCAAAAAATCATAGATAGTGCCCTGCGCAGTAGCCACCTTGTGGGAAAACAGAAATCAGTGCTCATTTGGACTACTAGCATAGGCTAATTTAGACTTAATAGGCTATTTTACCTTCAATATAAAGTTGAAATATGTTTTGCGGCTCCACACAGATTTTTTTTAATGTATTTTTGGTCAAAAATGGCTCTTTTGATTGTAAAGTTTGCTGACTCCTGGTCTAGACCAAAATGGTGGACCAAGTGACCGACACAGCCATCTGCAAGTACACGGCTAAACAACAATAACGTGCAAAAAGTAGTGTAAAATATGAAAACATAGAATGACATTATTAAGTAGATAACATGTAACATGAAGTAAATATTGAGTGTAATAAGCTAGATTGTTTTTGAAGTGCATTCATTGGTCGCATTTTACATTTGGAGTAGACTCTTTGAGATTTAATAACAAAGACAGAAATAATCAGAAGTTAAGGTGCTGCTTGCCGCTGTGATGTATTGTTGACATGTGTGAGTCTGAACAGTGAAACTGGATGTTACAGTGTGAAGAGGCGTACTGTACGTGTTGCAAAAGTCTGACTGATATCAGCAGAAGCTGGCAACATATCAGTGTTTATCCTCCAGATATGATCTTAGAAGGTGAATGTGCGTAGGCTAACAAGAAAGGATTTCCTTGTGCATGTAAAACAGGTTATTGCTTTACTCACATAGCATATCTGCTCATCTTGGTACACTAAACTGGTTTATCCAATCTTATGATGTCAGTATTGTAATGCTGCTACTCATCTCTATTGTTTTCTGCTTTTCGCACTGCATAGCTGGAGCCGCTCAGAGTGAGGCCGTAGAGATTTATGAATGAGTTAACCTCGTGTTAACCCTGCGCAGTGAAACACAACAGGTGGTCATCCTCCTTTGTCCGCCGCAGCAGAGACAGGTGCTTCCGACCATGGTGGACAGATCACTGTTGACTCTGGACAATGGAGGAAAAACAGAGGAACAAGAAGGTCTAATTCATGCATGGCCACTTCCTGCCCAGCCCACCTCTATGTCAAACACACACATGCATAAACCCACCCACTCACTCTATGAGTATAAAAAGTCCATATTTCAATGCAAACACAAACACGCTCATTCAAACTGTCTGTGTTTTTCTTTCCCTGGTTTGTTCGGGGGAAACAGAGGCGTCAGAGGACAATAGTTCTGTGACCCATATCTGAGGCTGACATAGGCAAACAGGAAGAGATCCCCGTTGCATAGAGGGGTATTCCTGACTCCAGGTTAAGGAAGGGAAGAAGAATGGTGCTGGGGGTGGGGGGTGAGGAAGCAGAGACCATCCATTGACCTCAAACATCCACCTACAAGTTTTCCAATAGCTATCAGAAGTCTATCAGAGGAGGCCAAAAGACCAACTATGCTTCCTTCGCACAGAAGAACAAAACACAGGTGTCTTGTTTTTCTTCCGCCTACATGCAGCTCCTCTCTTTATTCACTTTCACTATGCCTTCAGCCACGAGATGATAGTTAAAACCCTTCTTGTCTGGTCTGAAATCTCTCTCAGCGGTGACAGCTCTGATGCTTTGAGCCAGGTCTGAAAGTAACAACACTTTGGAATCTCCTGAAGACATCTGACTGTATGATCAGCAGTGGTATCCAAACAATGCGTTTCCTTTCTCGACCGTGTAATTAAACCTGTCTCAAGGCTCTTATCTGCATAGCTGTAGAGTGACTTTGTCACAACGTGGCGTCACAGAGGATTGACAGCACAGTCAACAACATGGCCTCTCTGCCTAACTGTTCAGTAATATAGACGTCAATTGAGAATACAGACTTTTGCATTTACATATCACAAAATAAACCAAACAAAACCAAAGATCCCTGACTTCCTTTTTTGATAAAACATACAATTAATCACACACTTAAGTGAATCCACTCATTTCCTCAAGTTACGTGCCAAGTCAGTGTGCCTTATCTCGTGCTATCATTCATTGTGCAAGAGTAGGTGCCGGTGATAATGACGCTCAGATCAGCTTTGATTGATTAAGTAAGGAGAGGAAGGAAGGGAAGGGAGGGGAGGATGATGAGCAGAAAGAAAGAGGAGTGAAGGGCTAACCTCTCCTCCTCCTCTGTCGTGTAGATAAGAGTGATGATGGAGACTCTCAGTGGACTCAGATAACCTTTAGCTGAAGATGCAGCATCACTATTTACTACTTCACTGTTTTCTTTGCACGACTCGATTACTGGGGAAAATGTGGGCCTTAGTCATACCGCAAGTGCTTTATTTAATAGATTCGTCATCGATTTATTTCCGTTTCTATAAGTAGAATATTGCATACGTTAAAACTGTTGAATGTTCACAGTGAAGTTTCACAACAACAACAGTGAGGTGGGACGCAGCTGAGCTTTGGACTGTATCTTGAAGGTTATTTTCTGATCTGAAAGTGTCATTCTAAACTTTAGTTACTTAAACCAGTGCTATTTAAAATCAGATAATTAATGAATTTATTAGATATTGTCCCCATAGTATTGGCTAAGAACAAATTATTACAGGTCATCCATCGTCTGTTTGAGGTCTGGTATTTGATCATGTTGGCTCATGCTTAAAATGCAAAAGACTGAATCTCTGAACCTTCCTTTCAAATTCAAACATGTATGTAAGCTTTTCCTAAATTAACCTTAAAAATGAGGCTGCTAGGATTAATGGAAATACTATCAAAATCATAATATGGCAAAGTGCAATATCCATATTTCAAGAGCAAGGTATTGTGGTGTTAGGCCAAGATGCCCTGGCCTAAAAATTGTATTCCAGAAGTAAGGGAACATACTTGTTTGGTTCAGACCCCAGCAAAAATTACGTCATTATCAGATTTATATATTTTTCATTAAAAATCAAATGCAAAATGACCATTTCCACTAAATTTAGAGGGGGCTGTAGCTCAGTCAATAGGGACCTGAGGTGGGAACCAGAAGGTCACTGGCTTAAGTCCCCATTGAGGCCAAATATGGAGCGTGGTCTGGTAGCTGGAGAGGTGCAGGTTCACCACCTGGGCACTGCCGAGGTGTCATTGAGCAAGTAACAGAACCCCCAACCACTCAAGGCACCCGTCCATGGGCTTCCCCCCCATCTGGCATCTTTTCGGGCCTGTGTGTGTTCATCCTTCTGAGACCCGAACTCTTGTTTGATTCGCATTTTTAATTTCTCCTAGCTATTTTGGATTAATCGGACCTGTTAAGTATAAAAAACTTATCATTGTCAACAATAGTCCCTACATCCTCAAACGTGACGATAACAAAGTCTCAGTGTCCTCAGACGAGCTGATGATAAAATGTCCTCAATCTAGTACTTCCTAATTAACAGTGTCTAACCCTGTTACCGTTGTTAACATTGGTCAAATCTGTTGCTGTATCAAACTACAAATGTAATTAATCATAAATAAACAAGTTTCAACCATTAAATGTGATCAGGTTTTGAGCCTTGTCCACGTTTGTGTCGTCTGCGGACTAACTTTGCAGAGATGGCTGCCATCTTGTTTCTACATGGATTGGTGTATTGTGCTCTTACTGCCACTAGGTGGCACAAAAAAAGTGTCCACGAACAAGGACAACAGGTCTAATGCTGCATTCCAGGCAAGTTTCTGAGCCCGTAAGTCACCACTTCAAGTCACGACTCATGACTTCATAGCGTTCCAGGCAATTCACGCCAAACCAACAAGTCGGACCATGCGGGGTTTACACTTGTTTACAATCACCTCTATCACCAAAGGTGCCTGTTTCTTGCTCATTTGAGCGAAACGTATTTCTTGTCGGTGAGTACATAATAATTTGTGTATTATTTTGATGACAATGTGCAAATTTACTTTACATTTCCCTAGAGTTATTTTTTGTCTATTTCTCACTGTGTATCACCGGCATCAGCACTGCATCCATGGGGCTGCCATTGTTGTTTAGAGGGCTGTGTGAGGTCAGAGAGCGTAATTGGGAGTACATTGATCTGGTACGAGTTCACGGGTGGTAAGTTACGGGTTTGACTGCCGATCCAGTACACTTTCATGGGTAGAAGGTTGTAAAAACATGGGTTACGGGTTGCCTGGATCGCGCCATAAGTTAAGTAGAATAACACAAAAAACCCAAAATGTAATGTCCTCGTATGAGGACGTAGGGTCTCAGGAGGATATGACAACAGAGTGAAAAAAACGAATTTCCTCTCAGGGATTAATGAAATATATCTTCTTCCTCTTTCTCCTCACGACTCCTCGCAACATCTGTCAAAATTATTACAATAGAATTTTTAGCCCTACTTTGATATTTGCTGCAGTTTTACGAAAGTGCATTTGCATAGCTCTGCCTCCAGTTTTGCTTGAAAGAACAGAAGCTCTATACAGGTATCATGCACACAACATGATGTAAACTTGTTAGTTTAATATTGTTAACAGTGCACCACTTAGTTTAAAAGCTTACTATCCAGTGCTCATTGCCTGTCATTATTCAGACAACCTGTTCTCATGTCTTGCCAATAGAGGGCGCGCTTACATCTGGGCTGCTCCCCCAGTAGCCACCGGTGTTGTCTTTAAAGTGCTCGTTGGCTGTGTGTAAGCAGGGCATCTTCTCTGCCAAAAGCTTCAGCGCCTTAAGTTGATGTTTTACAGGATCCACAGGGTCATTTCAAAACCACTATTTCAGTCTGTGAGGCAGCTTGTTTTCTTTCGCAGTTCCCAAAAACTGACCTCCAGAATGGCTTTCCAGTACCCGCAGGCGTACCGTGACGATGCAGTTGTAAGTAAATGCTGCTAGCTAACTTAGCCTAGCGTGCTAATAAGCCGGGGTGCTTAATCATCACGCTTTTTCATTCATTAAAGTGAGCGCCTGCTTTGTTAGCATGCTAAGTTAGCCTAGCCTGCTCTGTCAACCCAGCTTGACTTTGTTGACAAATGCATGGGCAGTGGTTCCCAGTTAGCCTTAACTCACTGCAGCTCATATATAAAGCTAATTAGTACATTTGTTATGTGGCAAACGTTGCTAACCAACCTGGCGGTGCTAGCTTGGTAGCACAAGTCTGTCTTTTTTTGCCACACCTAGCTAGCTAGTTGAGCTCGTAGCAGCTGTCAATAACGTTATTGTTGCACCTGTCACAGATGGATGACTATCATGGCACCAAAGTACCAGATCCCTACAGCTGGCTGGAGGACCCGGACAGTGAGAAGACACAGGTAATCCTTATTTCTGTTTATCTATACATTTAGCGATAATGTGAGTGTGTTACAGACTGAGGACACACATGATTTGGTGTCAAAGTGTTACTGTACTAATATTTTGTTTATCTCGTGTTTTATAAGTGCTCACTTTTGTTATTCTGTTAATCAAATATTGGTGCTGGCTGTGTAATGTATTCACTTACAAATGCACTTATAACCACCAGCCTTAAAGGAACAGTGTGTAAGATTTAGTGGCATCAAGCGTAAAGATTGCAGATTGCAACCAGTGTAACTTCTCACGATCAGAAGTCCTTCAGCGTTCATTGTTCAGGAGTAGGGGTGTAACGGTACAGAAAAATAACGGTTCGGTACGTTCCTCGGTACACAAGTCACGGTTCGGGTTTTTTCGGTACAGTAATGAAAAAAATAGACAACTATTAAATATCTTTTACTTATTGGTAACCTTATTAAAACATACCACCACAGCAGTTAACTCTTTTTACACAATTTTTGAATGAAACAAATATATATAAAATCCTGCTTTTTCACATTGTTTGAATGAAAATAGAAATATAAAAGTGAAAAATAAAATCCTGCTGTTTTTTAACACATTTTTTGAATGAAAAATATAAATATACATTTCTGCTTTAACAGTTTTACTCAATTAAAATAAAAGTATAGTGCAGCTGGTCAGCTTTAAAGCCTGCTCAGATTCAGTTTTACTAGGAACTTACTTAGCTTTCCCACTTTGTTAAAGTGCAGTAAACAAAACATGCTTATATCTAAAGTGCAGTTTAAACAATTTTACTCAGCTCCAGTGGCGTTGGTTATTTCTTTAGCGCGATGGTCAGGGAAACACTCTTTCTTTTTAAACGACGACGATATCGTAGTTTGCACCAGATTGCTTTTTCTAGTCGTGCCGGTTAACGTTCAAACTCGGGTGGTGTTGCTTTAGATGCGTTAGCATGTTAGACGTGTTTCCAAGTACATACCCGACCGCTGTTCTGCAGTGTCGGCACACTGCTTTTGTCTTGTCCACTTGTTTATTTCCATCTTCGTATTTTACCCTGAAACCAAAGTGTTCCCAAACGGAGGACTTAAGGTTTGCGGGTGGGTCTTCAGGTTCGTCAGGCTCACTTGCCATGTTGTCAAAATGCGAGAATGCGCTGCACAAAGTGAAGGCGGAGATTTACGGTCAGACTCGGTCCGTCACTCAATTATGTCCGTTGGGGAACTAGATATTTTAAATGGTTCGGCTCGCAAAAACGGAATTAAAATAAAACAAAATAAAATAAAATAATATCCTGCGCCCAATAATTCGGTACAGGGTCGTGCCAAACCGAAAGTTGCGTACCGAACGGTTCGACACAAATACATGTATCGTTACGGCCCTATTCAGGAGGTTTTTACTGGGAGCAGAGTTATCCTCCAAAACAAATGAACCAGAGGACTGCACTATGAAACAAGTTCAAATTGACTGACCCTAACATTGGCCGTCTGGATAACCGGTACTACAAAGCTGGTTATCAACTAGTTCAGTCAACTCTGGGTTTTCCTCTCCAGCCATTTCATGTGAAAGAGGCAGGGGTGCCAACTAAATCATCAGAACCATGAATGAAGTAGGCTGCTTCATATGATACGAGATGAAACAGTACTGAAAGTGTCTGCAACTGCGAGACCGTAACATATCAGTGACCCATTATGCAAACGATACTCTGTAATCTTGTAACTGAAGATGCAGAAATATTGAAAACAATATCCAAAAATTCAGTCAGCCAAGACCTAAATTAGGTTTAGGTATCACTCGACTATGTGACATCATTACAGAATATTTTTTGCCATTTAGTTGGAAGATGACAACACTACTCTGAATATGTCACATAAAACACTTTAAAGGGATGTCAGACTGTTTCTGCTGCTGAAGTAAAGAGTGGAAAAGTAGCCTTGTTAATGACTGATGAGTCTGTCTGACCGAAATGTTTTATATACAGTACAGGCCAAAAGTTTGGACACACCTTCTCATTCAATGCGTTTTCTTTATTTTCATGACTATTTACATTGTAGATTCTCACTGAAGGCATCAAAACTATGAATGAACACATGTGGAGTTATGTACTTAACACAAAAAGGTGAAATAACTGAAAACATGTTTTATATTCTAGTTTCTTCAAAATAGCCACCCTTTGCTCTGATTACTGCTTTGCACACTCTTGGCATTCTCTCCATGAGCTTCAAGAGGTAGTCACCTGAAATGGTTTCCACTTCACAGGTGTGCCTTATCAGGGTTAATTAGTGGAATTTCTTGCTTTATCAATGGGGTTGGGACCATCAGTTGTGTTGTGCAGAAGTCAGGTTAATACACAGCCGACAGCCCTATTGGACAACTGTTAAAATTCATATTATGGCAAGAACCAATCAGCTAACTAAAGAAAAACGAGTGGCCATCATTACTTTAAGAAATGAAGGTCAGTCAGTCCGGAAAATTGCAAAAACTTTAAATGTGTCCCCAAGTGGAGTCGCAAAAACCATCAAGCGCTACAACGAAACTGGCACACATGAGGACCGACCCAGGAAAGGAAGACCAAGAGTCACCTCTGCTTCTGAGGATAAGTTCATCCGAGTCACCAGCCTCAGAAATGGCAAGTTAACAGCAGCTCAGATCAGAGACCAGATGAATGCCACACAGAGTTCTAGCAGCAGACCCATCTCTAGAACAACTGTTAAGAGGAGACTGCGCGAATCAGGCCTTCATGGTCAAATAGCTGCTAGGAAACCACTGCTAAGGAGAGGCAACAAGCAGAAGAGATTTGTTTGGGCCAAGAAACACAAGGAATGGACATTAGACCAGTGGAAATCTGTGCTTTGGTCTGATGAGACCAAATTTGAGATCTTTGGTTCCAACCGCCGTGTCTTTGTGAGACGCAGAAAAGGTGAACGGATGGATTCCACATGCCTGGTTCCCACTGTCAAGCATGGAGGAGGAGGTGTGATGGTGTGGGGGTGTTTTGCTGGTGACACTGTTGGGGATTTATTCAAAATTGAAGGCACACTGAACCAGCATGGCTACCACAGCATCCTGCAGCGACATGCCATCCCATCCAGTTTGCGTTTAGTTGGACGATCATTTATTTTTCAACAGGACAATGACCCCAAACACACCTCCAGGCTGTGTAAGGGCTATTTGACCAAGAAGGAGAGTGATGGAGTGCTGCGGCAGATGACCTGGCCTCCACAGTCACCGGACCTGAACCCAATCGAGATGGTTTGGGGGGAGCTGGACCGCAGAGTGAAGGCAAAGGGGCCAACAAGTGCTAAACACCTCTGGGAACTCCTTCAAGACTGTTGGAAAACCATTTCAGGTGACTACCTCTTGAAGCTCATGGAGAGAATGCCAAGAGTGTGCAAAGCAGTAATCAGAGCAAAGGGTGGCTATTTTGAAGAAACTAGAATATAAAACATGTTTTCAGTTATTTCACCTTTTTGTGTTAAGTACATAACTCCACATGTGTTCATTCATAGTTTTGATGCCTTCAGTGAGAATCTACAATGTAAATAGTCATGAAAATAAAGAAAACGCATTGAATGAGAAGGTGTGTCCAAACTTTTGGCCTGTACTGTATAATGGGAGCCAATTAACAGTGTGTGGATTATTTTTCTAATAAATATTAGCTTTTTTTATGCTAGTTTTCATCACACAGGTGTCTCATGTTATTTTGAGCTGCAGTGATGGAATCGGCGTGTAAAATAGCAACACTGTCACTGCGGACTGAAATGAATTTTGCATAAGTTATACAGCCAAAATCATGTGTTTAGTGTTGTAGATGATCTCTCTGTGAGAAGCCCTGTTTTAAAACCAGCCGAAATAGAGCTCTGAAACAATGAAATGATTCTACTGACCTGTAACAATATATAGGTTACTGTTTATAAACTGAGACTCCGAACTTTCACTCATGTCAGGATACTTTTTCTTCAGTGATCTGATTGATCAGAGGTCAGGGTATTGACAGGCTGTGATCCAGTACTCTTAAATCAACCTGCTCCGGAGCAGGTTAGCTGTTCAGCATAAATTATCACGGTGATTTATCCCAGTAAAAAGAGAACCGGCTTTGTGGTACTGAAAACCCAGAGTTAACCCAGAAGTTACCTCGTTAACATCAAATCCTTCTTCCTAGTACAGGCCTCAGGTGATTAAAAACCAGTCAAAACACTGACTGAAGGGTATTTGTATTTAAAAAAAAATCATTGTTTCTCCAGTGCTGTTTTCTGTCGGAGACGAGCCGCCAGTCCAGCACCTGCTAATGTGTGCTCACCTTTACTCTCTGATAACTTAAGATCCAGACGTTTCTGAGGTTTTTAGTGAGACCTGAATTATCTGCAGGGGTCTCTTCCTTTCCAAAACAAACAGACCCAGTGATTTAAACCAGTAAAACACTAAATAAAGTAGTTTTGTTTTATTTTTAGAGGCAAAATCAAGAAAGGTCCTGAGTAGTCACATCTAAAGCCAGTGTGGTTTGTCTGTTCTGAGCATCCACTAGATACATTTTGCTGCTGCAAAATCGCAATGTATTTTATCGCAATAATATTGTATCATCACTTAAGTATTGTGATAATATTGTAGTGTGGATCCTCTGAAGATTCCCACCCCTTATAGAAACATGGCGGTGCAATGTGACAGTCTGCATAGACAAGGACTAACTCCTTATGTAAACATAATCGGCTCAGTTTAAGGTAAAGGAAACGCAGCAGTTATTAGTTTCAGGTGATTATACACTAAAGAAAAAATACTTATTATATCATATTCCATTTCTGCCAATATAAGCTCCTAAATCTTACACATTGTACCCATAAGTGTTGTCGATATGACTAGGGGCCTGTCCCGGCATGCCTGTTTACTGACTGATCTAGATAACTTTGCTGAGTAAAACCTGGATCCCCCTGTAGTCTGAAACGTAATGTAAAAACACCTGCTTTTACTCAACAAAGGTATTCGGATAAATCAATACATCGGCTTCTTGGAACTGACCGCAGAGATTACAATACGTGGATGAGTAAAACCTGTCTGTGTTGTGTCATCTTCCACCAGGCCTTTGTCACGGCTCAGAACCAGCTGACGTTGCCGTTTTTAGAGCGCTGCGAGGTGCGAGACCTGTTCAAGGAGCGCATGACCGAGCTGTATGACTACCCCAAGTATAGCTGTCCCTTTAAGAGGGGGAACAGGTGAGCTACGACACAGTCATGTTACGGCACTTCTGCGACACATCTGTGAAAATATTTATTTAACTTCACACTGTCTCACCTCGTTTTCAGGTACTTTCACTTCTACAACACAGGCCTCCAAAACCAGAGTGTGATGTACGTGCAGGAGAGTCTAGACGCTGAGCCCACAGTCTTCTTGGATCCTAACACATTTTCTGATGATGGCACTGTTGCCCTGCGAGGTATCAACAGAGACTGATGTGAAAACAAACTAGCACTGTGTTTTATTACTACTTTTATTATTTTAGTATCATTCTTTAATGCTTTTTGGACATCTTTTGCATTTCTGCTCCTCTGCCTTGACATAATAGATTCTTGATATGGTAGTAACAGCTGACTTTCGATCCTCTGTTGTCTTCATATCCAGAAATAGCCTTCTATTTATAGCATCCACATCAACAGCTAAATAAAGAATGTTAAATGACTCTTTGTTAACGTTCTGTTTCTGCTCCTCTGATTGCTTTAAGGCTACGCATTCTCTGAGGACGGGGAGTACCTGGCGTACGGCACCAGCGCCAGCGGTTCGGACTGGGTGGAGATCCGCTTCCTGCAGGTCGAAGGCGCCAAGCCTCTGGAGGACCGCCTGGAGCGAGTCAAGTTTAGCTGCATGTCCTGGACTCATGATGGGAAGGGGCTTTTCTACAACTCCTACCCCGAGCAGGAGGGCAAGAGCGACGGTGAGGTCAAGACAGTGTTAGGTTGCATGTTCAAATCCTACCACAACTGTCCCTTAGCATGAAAACAAAATATATTAGCTAGTTGGTTTGTAGCTTCCTCTGCTCCCACTGATGCATCAGTGTTGTTTCTGCAGTCCACACCCACCCACTTCACATGTCCTTACTTCTCTCATCAGACAAGTTGTATTTTGCTGCCACTAGGGGGCGATGCTGAACGTAAAATGATTTGTCTCCTAGGCACTGAGACCTCCACTAACCTGCACCAGAAGCTCTACTTCCACGTTCTGGGGACTCCGCAGTCTGAGGACGTGCTGTGCGCCGAATTTCCTGACCACCCCAAATGGATGGGAGGAGCTGAGGTATGCCAGACAGGTTTTTCCCCCCCCTGCTCCAAAACATAAACCAAAATGACTTCAGTAGAGTGCACGTGATTTGATATTCAGGGAGGGTTTAGTGATTGCATATATATTGCAGGTGTCAGACGATGGGCGCTACGTGCTGCTGTCTATCAGGGAAGGTTGTGATCCGGTCAACAGACTGTGGTATTGTGACCTTCAGACCACTCCTCAGGGTATCACAGGTACGTTACCCCCTAACGCTTGGTCATTGTTCTGTTAGCTCATTGGCTGTTTTAACTGCGTACTTTTCTAAAGCAGGACAAGACTGTTTAGCAGAGAGAAAAGGCTCTACGAATATAACTTGTGTTCAGGTCTTCACTCTGCCCTCATCCTGTGGGATTTTCCTAAAGGTTATATGTTGAATAATAATCTAACCTTTGAAAATAACAATTTCTTTTAGATTTCCTCATAGACATGAAAAGGCTGAGATTTAGCCAACTGTAAAGTTTTCTTCAACCCCTTAAAATCAATAAGGCCTTTCAACTCCCTGTGGCGCTTCAGCGACCCCTAGTGGCTGTCGGGACCCTCAGCTTGGGAACCAGTGCATTATAGGACTAAAATACTCCTTATGTTTAGGACTTTTGCCATGGGTGAAGCTAATCGACAACTTCGACGCCGAGTACGAGTACGTGACCAACGAGGGCACGTTGTTCACGTTCAAGACCAACCTGGACGCCCCGCGCTACCGCCTCATCAACATCGACTTTGCCTCACCAGCTCAGAGCAGCTGGAAAGAGCTCATCCCTCAACATGACAAGGACGTTATTGGTGAGCAGCTGCAACGCTCCTGTGATTATTAAAGTATAAAGAAAGGGTGGTGGAATCTCTCTTGATATCACCTGAAATACAAATTTCAGTAGTTTCTCGGCTGTGTCTTTCCCTGCAGTGTTCGCCACCTGTACATACTCCAGCTACCTGTTTGTGTGTTTCCTCCACGACGTGAAGAATGTGTTGAAAATGTACCGTCTGAGCTCGGGGGAGGAGCTGAGGACCTTCCCTCTCGACGTGGGCTCCGTGGTGGGTTTCACAGGGCGGAAGAGGGACTCAGAGATCTTCTACTATTTCACCTCCTTCCTCTCCCCGGGTATGAGGACGCTAAATACATAGTGTTACACATAAACTAGATAACTGCTTGGGTTGTGTAGTAGTAGACGCTGTGTCTCTTAATTGCTGCAGAAAATAATGTTAATTAAGAGTTGAGGCATTAAGTGCTACAACATGCACTAAACACATATTGTGAAAGTGATTTAAAGATTGTAGAACAAATGAAATTACGTTTTCTTCTCCTGCGTCCAGCCATCATTTACCACTGCGACCTGACGAAGGAGCCGCTGCAGCCCCACATCTTCAGAGAGGTCACTGTCAAAGGCTTCAACCCCTCTGACTACCAGACCACCCAGGTACCCACAACATTTCAGTGCTTCCTTTTGTTTGTAGACACAATATCCATGATTTCTAACAGGGCTGTGCAATATATTTAATTCAATACAGACAAATACAAAACCGTACTAATGAACCTTCATTAACATAGGCCTATATTTTATCTACAAGTGCACGTCACACACTGAGCGAGCCGCCTGTTAATGACGCTGTCGGCAAAGCAGTAATGATTGTGCTAAGTGGCTAATGGGCATGTAGCTACTTCCATGTTTCAGATGATACGTCATGTTTGTAGTCGACCAATGAAGATGAGTTTACATATCACCTTGGGTTCGTCCTTCACCTTCTCAAAATGACCCCACACTTTGGATTTCCTGCCCGACATGTTATTAACTAGCCTGTGGAATAACCGCAGGTACCAGCAATACACAGTATCGATATCTGGGTATTTGGTAAAAAATATTGTGAAGAAATAGGAAGTAAGAAAGAAAATCCATCATTTCATTGTCTTTCCTGATAACTCTTCTCCCAGTGACGCTAAAGGAGATATGTGCTTCTAGACGAGGACAAATCATTCCAGTCTGTTGAAATGCGACTTGTGGATTTTAAAATTTGGCGAAAGACATATTTCTCAACTCATCTTCATACAGATTTTCAATGTGACATGTTATTTTAAATGCAAGGCAGTAAAGCTTCTGGCAGCGCAGCGTCTCACAGTCTGGTTTATTGTTCTATCCCCACTGAGCTGAGTGATCCCAACAAAAACATTCTAAAAGTATAAATAAGCACCAAGGACAGACTTTTGTTTGCGAGTCTCTTTGTCCTCTCCTTTCATCCGCCTCAGACACAAGGACAGACGAAGATTCAAGAATAGCTTCATTGCTAAATCCTCATTAGCACCAAGACAAACCCTCATAAAGATATTCACTGCTCCCATGTGTGTCTAAGATACCCATTCCCTGTTTTTTTCCTGGCACTCTTTCCAGTCCTGTTTGTGTTCCTGATGGTGTGTCTTTCTCTATGTCTTTGCCAGATCTTCTATCCCTCCAAGGATGGCACTCAAATCCCCATGTTTATCGTTCACAAGAAGGGCATCAAATTGGATGGCTCCCATCCAGGTTTTCTGTACGGCTACGGTGGTTTCAACATCTCCATCACGCCGAGCTACAGCGTCTCCCGACTCATCTTTGTCAGACATCTGGGGGGAGTCCTGGCTGTTGCCAACATTCGAGGAGGAGGAGAGTATGGGGAGACCTGGCACAAAGGTGTTCATCCATCTTGTTTGTTATCTGCCTGGAGGGAATCATGCATTTGGTCGTGTGGTGTGTGTCTTTCTGTCTGCAGCTAATCTCGCAACATGGCAGACAAATCAGTCTAATATTTTGTGTGCGCATGTATGACTGTATGCTCAAGATCCTCTTGTGATATACAATTGTTAAATAACCTGTTTTATTGACTGTTTTATACCGTCGCTGACTGCTGACTCCTCCCTCCTCACTGTGCTTTATTGATCAGTAGGAGCTGCAAGTCCTCAACAAAGTCATGTAGAAAAACTTTTCTGGATATCATCTTGGCCAAAAACAACAAGCCTCACAGTCTGACGCAGGCCACATTTGTTGTGGCTCAAAATTTGAAATCCATAGAAAAGCTTGGTCTCATTTTGAACTGGAGTAGCTGTAGATTAATTACATAACCAACATGTTATCCTCGCAGCCATCTTGACTTGTTTAGGAACCAGGAGGGACAATTCTACCGCGACGCCAGGTAGAGATCTGGAGTCTCATTTATAAAACAACGCATAGGATCCATGCTATAAGTGTACATACGAACATAAGCCAAACATGGTGTGCACCAAAAAATATGATACAATTTCTACAATCACCATCTGTGGCGCACATTTCCTGTCTCCAGGATGTTAGTAAGCATGGGTCAAAGTTTCTCCCATCAAGTCTTTTCTTATAGGTCATAATTTCTGATTGGGAAGTGGCATACGCCTCTTTCAGGCCTCCTTTTGTGCGTTTGCAGTGTTTATAAATGAGGCCCCTGCTCTATACTTGGTGCATTTTTCTAGTTCAAAATAACACCAGCATAAACCCCTCATTTACATACTTTGTGTTTTTCCCTCTCAGCTGGCATGTTGGCCAACAAGCAGAACTGCTTCACAGACTTCCAGTGTGCGGCTGAGTATCTCATCAAGGAGGGATACACTTCTCCTTCCAAGCTGACTATAAATGGAGGCTCCAACGGTGGCCTGCTAGTAGGTGCGTATGCTGCTGGATCATTTTCAGATGAAGCCTCAAACCATTTATCATCAGTGCCTGGTGTGTCTGACTGTGTGTTTCCTCTCTCAGCGGCCTGTGTGAACCAGCGGCCCGAGCTGTTCGGCTGCGCTGTCGCTCAGGTAGGCGTCATGGACATGCTGAAATTTCACAAGTTCACCATCGGCCACGCCTGGACCACAGACTTCGGCTGCTCTGAAGACAAAGAGCAGTTTGAATGGCTCATCAAGTAAGTGCTCAGAATATATGTCAGCAGTAATGTAAATATACAGAGTGTGCTGAAAACATATAAACGTCACTGAAGCATTTCTGGTTCAACTGTCGGTAGCTTCTTCCTCATCTCTGTATTGACACTAATTTAGGTTATGTTCATATTATTTCCATGAGTTGAATGCTGATCGCCCACACCATCAGGTCCTATGGTTTCCTCTGCTTTAATGTCTCCACACAAAAGAATATTAATGACCATGTTTTCCCTGCTATATTACCATCAGTGATAAACCACCCAGATCCTGACACATCTTGTCTTGTGATCAATGTTATTAGACAATGGCCTACTCACTCATTAAATATATATATAGTATTTGCTGAGTGAAATAGAACCTCTGCTTTTATCCCCCTGAAGGTTAATGTTTTATTTCATAAAAGTGTATTGATTTTTTTATGATATAGGCGGAGGTGGACTTTGCTCCACCCCTGCTATAAAACAGCGAGGGAGACACTGACTTACATATCTAATAGCAACAGTCTGTGTTTAATGACCTAATTAAGAGCAATGACTGAGCTGTGACATCGGACTTGAGCCAGGAAAAGGCTTGAGAAGAACCAAAGTTACCCACACAGTGGCAAAAGATTCTTTATTTGAAGAACACTTCTTTAGGTTAAAGAAATTCATATTAAGGCACATCAAGAAAGAAATTTTTCAATTCACTAAACATTGACTGATTTCACCGGAAAAAAAACCTTATGACAAACATTAGAGCTGAAATAATTAGCTGAATAATTTGTCAGGCAAATGGTTCCCAACCTGTTTGATTAAGGGACCACCTGTCTACCATTGAGTTAAGTGACATGTATTACAGATATTTCATGTTGTATTTAATGCATAATAATAGCAGTACAGAACAACTGATATACTGTACAGCAACTGCAGAGAGTTTGTGCAAAATGAGCAATGATTATGAATTCTGAGCAGGTTATTTCCCGTCATATTGCATCTCAGGTGAGTTATTTCCAATATTTGTAGGATTTTTTTATACAATTCTGTCTGTATTATGAGTTTTGTGTCTATTTTGAACAGTTATGTATAATATATAGGCTTCTTTTTTGATTTAATGTTTCCTTCTCTCTGACTCTTCACCATTGTTCAGTTAGCTCTTTGGTTACTTTAACTAATGCAGGCCGAGGTTGTTTAGCAGGGGGTGAAGACTTTGTGAATGTAGCTTGTGCTCAGCTCTTCACCTTGTCCTTATCCTGTTGAGTTTATGTGTGGACTAATAATCTAAACTTTAAAAATAACAATTTCATTTAGTTTTCTTCAGAGAAAAGAATGATGCTGAGATAAAGGCCTAGTGTGTATACTTTTTAAAAGTTTTCTCACGCCCCTTAAAATCAAGAAGGCATCGCAACCCCCCCATGAAGCGTTAGTGACCCTTACTGGGGGTCCATACTCCCAGGTTGGGTATGAGTGGATTAAACTGACTGAATTTACTAGCTGATCAACACAAACTCAAAGGAGCATTGTGTAGGACAGTGGTTCCCAACGGGTGGGTTGCGGTCCAAAAGTGAGCTGTGGGTCTATTTTGAAAAGACTCGAGAACGTGTGAAGTTTGTAAAGCACAGAAACAGCAAACTAGTTTGATGACATGGCCAAAGGCAAGTATGACTCTGAGTGTATTAAACTGTGTGGAGCTTAAGTTAATGAATAAGGAGAAATCTGGACCCCATGGCTGGACCAGTTGGGAACCAGTGGTATAGGATTAAGGGGAATCTATCGGCAGAAATTTAATATGATAGACGTAATTGTGTTTTCATTAGTGTATAATCACCAGAAACTAGAATTTGTTGTGTTTTCATCAGCTTTAAAGGGATAGTGCACCCGAAAATGAAAATTCAGCCATTATCTACTCACCCATATGCCGAGGGAGGCTCAGGTGAAGTTTTAGAGTCCTCACATCACTTGCGGAGATCCAAGGGGAGAGTGGGTAGCAACACAGCTCCACCTAATGGAGGCTTACGGCGCCCCAGATTTAAACGTCCAAAAACGCATATTGAAACATTGAAACCACAAAATATCTCTATACTGCTTGTCCGTAGTGATCCAAGTGTCCTGAAGCCCCAACATAAAAAGACGTTTGGAAAAACGTCATTTGAACTGTGTTTTTAGCCTCATTATAGACGGTAGCTCTAACTGTTTCTCTGTGCACTGCGTGCGCGCTTGCGCGAGACCATGAGACATGGGCACCGCTTTCATGTGTATTCATGTGCTTTTGCTGGTCTCCCGTGCAAGCGCGCACATGTGAGCGCAGTGCACAGAGAGGCAGTTAGAGCTGCAGGCTTCAATACCCCCTCTCCCCTGGGATCTCCACAAGTGATGTGGCATATGGGTGAGTAGATAATGGCTGAATTTTCATTTTTGGGTGCACTATCCCTTTAAAGCCTTTACACACCGGGAATGTGACGAATAAATGACACGAGAATGTGAAATACTCACCTGCAAATATTTTGCATCAAAACTAGTCATACTCGCAGGGATGCAGTTGAAACAGGTCTGCCATTGTCGCAATATCCATTCCTTACGTGATTGGTTGAAGCCTTGATTCGTTTTGTGAAAGCTCAGAAACATCAGACACGTTATGAAATAATTATATAGCTTTTTCCCGGCATAATATTTGTGTTTGTCAAGATATTGGTGTTCGAATTAATCGCACGGAAAAAATGACCTTGGTGCGTAAAGACCTTTTTAAAAAGAGCCATTCATATCTGTATATGGAGTGGGTCCTCTCCCATGGAGCCTGCCATGTTTCTACAGTAGCCCAGAACAGACAAAACATGCACTGGCTCAAGAGAGGGCCTTTTGTGTTTTTAAGTTACCTGATGGCAGGTTCTCTACACGCTTGGAAAGGGAGGGTTATTCAGTTGGTTGCAACCTCAACACCAGATGCCACTAAATCCGATGCACTGCTCCTTAAATAGGCGGCTACTTGTATAGTTTTCAGTCATTATTTAAGCAAAATACCTCATATTTTCTAGTTTTTGCCTCAAATGTGAGAACTGGCTGCTTGTCTTTGTCATATGTTAGTCAGTCGAGTATTTTTGGGTTTTGGAACACTTGGAGGTTTTTTGAAGAAGCCATCTGCTCCTCTTCACCAGATACTCCCCGCTCCACAACATCCACGTCCCAGAAGGCAACGGGGTCCAGTACCCTGCGGTGCTCCTCCTGACAGGGGACCACGACGACCGGGTGGTGCCCCTGCACTCCCTCAAATACATCGCCACTCTGCAGCACATCGTGGGCCGCAGCACCAAGCAGTCAAACCCCCTGTTCATCCTTGTGGACACAAAGTCGGGTCACGGTGCCGGCAAGCCCACCAGCAAGGTCATCCAGGAGGTGGCCGACACCTACGCCTTTATCGCTCGCTGTCTCAAAATCTCCTGGGTGAAATAACCTGGGCCTCCTGCTAAAGTGTGTGGGGTTTGTTTTGTTTTCTTACGTTAACTCAAATCATCTTTGGAATACTGTTCATACCAGCTGTTTACACTTTCTTTATAACACACCGATACAGTACTGGATCTTTTAACTCACTATTACCCAGCCACCATTACTACATCTTTTGTTACTGTCTTTCTTTGTGATTATCTTCCCCTCCCTCCCCCTCTCAGCATGAGCCTGATACAGACTCATCTGCCCCAGCTGCACCTGCACACAACTATAAGCCAACACGCAGCACTCACAGCTAGCATACCCTCTCCTGTCGGCCATGTAATGAAACAAAGATTGACTACATAATCAGTGTGTGTGTGTAAAAGGAGGGGGTACCTTCACGGTTCCAATAATCAGCCAATCAGCAGTCACAGTCATGAGGTCAAAGTGGCAAAAGTTTATTTGGAGATTGGTTTCTGCGTCCTCCGGGGGCTTCAACACGATGCTTATTATTTATTTAACGTTTGTGCACAGAATGGAGGCTGTGGGATGTTGAATGACTCCAGCATGTACAAGTATAGTGCAAATGATGACCGTGCAAGTCGACAGTATCGCTGTGGATGAGAAACTTGCAAAAAACTGCATTATGTGTATGCATGAAAGAGTGTGTGTGTTGTGTGTTTGAGTGTGTGTGTGTGTGTGTGTGTGTTTAAATGTCAGTCCCCGCATTTCTTTCAGACTGATAATGATTTCTACCTCTTGACATGTGCTGATTGTTTGCCTTTTACAGGGAACAAAACACAATGCCACAACTACAATAAACAACTTTTTAAACTGATTGATCATGCCCGTTTATTCTGTCGCGATGTCAAAGGGACAGTTCACCCTAAAATTAAAAACACATATTCTTCCTCTCACCTGTAGTGCTGTTTATCAGTCTAGATTGTTGTGGTGTGAGTTGCAGAGTGTTGGAGATATCGATCATAGAGATGTCTGCCTTCTCTCTAATATAATGGAAGTAGATGGCACTCGGCTTGTGGTGCTCAAAACTTTAAAAAAAAAAAACATTTTCACAATTATGTCTCTTTCCAAAAATCATGATCCGGTAACTCAAGATAATCCACAATCCTTGTTTTGAGCAGTTTCATAAAGGAACAACAACCCTGATTCCAAAAAGTGGGGACACAGTGTGAATGAATGCAATGATTTGCTAATCCTTTTCCACATATCTTCAATTAAATACAGTACAAAGACAAGATGGTTAATGTTTGAACTAATAAGGTTTGTTTTTATGAATATACACTTATTCTGAATCTGATGTCTGCAGCACATTCCAAAAACTCAGGACAGGGGCGTGTTTACCACTGTGTGACATCATCTTTTCTTTAACCATCTCTCAGAAAGCGACCTGACAACACTAATGGTTGAAGTTTTGAAAGTTAAATTCTTCCCCATCTTTGCTTGATATACGACTTCAGTTGCTCAACAGTCCGGTGTCTCTGTTGCTGTGTTTTGAGCTTCAAAATACACCACACATTTTAAATGAGAGTCAGGTCAGGACTTC
The DNA here is from genome assembly GCF_041903045.1 of Epinephelus lanceolatus. Lineage (NCBI taxonomy): Eukaryota > Metazoa > Chordata > Actinopteri > Perciformes > Serranidae > Epinephelus > Epinephelus lanceolatus. The sequence goes on from NC_135746.1 coordinate 20,554,352, forward strand.
AGACAGGCCAGTCGAATACCTCCACCCTTTTACTACGAGGCCAAGCTATTGTAACATATTGGAGGATGTGTCTTGGCATTGTCTTGTTGGAATAAACATGGACGTCCCTGAACAAGATTTTGTCTGGATGGCAGCATATGTTGCTCTAAAACCTGTATGTACCTTTGAGCATTTATGGTGCCATTCAGACAATCAAAGATGTTTGAGTTACCCATGATGCCTATGGGCACTAATACAGTCCCATACCATCACAGATGCTCACTATGAACTTTGAGCTGGTAAAAATCTGGATGGTCCTTTTCCTCTTTAGCCCAGAGAACACAATGTCCATGATTTAACAAAAAAAACAACAAAATTAAAACATTTCTGGATGTTGTTGATTATATGGCTTTCACTTTGCACGAGTCTTAACCTGCTTTTGTAGATGCAGCGACACATGGTTTTCCAAAGTGTTCTAGAGCCCATGTAGTAATATCCCTTGTAGAATCAAATTGGTTTTTAATGCAGTGTCACCTGAGGGGTCAAAGGTCATTGCAATACACCTTAAGGGCAGAGATTTCACCGGATTCTCATTATTATTTTGATGATTTATAGATTGTAGATGGTGGAATTCCTAAATTCCTTGCAATCATGTATCGAGAAACTTTGTTCTAAAACTGTTGGAGTAACATTTTTCCACAAAGTGGTGAACCTTGCCCCATCATTACTTGTGAACAACTGAGCCTTTCGAAAATGCCTCTTATACCCAATCATGATACTGTCGCCTGTTACCAGTTAACCTTTTTTACCTATGAAATGTCCCAAACAGGTGTTTTTTGAGCATCCAGCAACTTTCCCCATCTAATGTTGCCTCTGTCCAAACTTTTTTGGAACATGTTGCGGGCATCAAATTCAGAATGAGCGGTATTTACAGAAAACAATGTTTATTAGTTTAAACATTAAACATCTTGTCACTGTTCTGTGTTCAATCAAGTTTAGGTTGATAAGGATTTGAATCTGGGTTGTATGTTTTTTCTACCAAACTACACTTGCCAACAAGAAAGCAGACAACTCTACAGTTAATATCTCCAACACTCTGCAACTCACACCAAACAATGTAGACTGATAAATAGCACTACAGGCAAGATGACAAATGTGTGTTTTGATTTTGGGGTGGATAGTCCCTTTGTGGAGAAAGAGAGACTATGATAACAGACATAGTTAAGTTGGGTATTTTATTGCTGTCACACACACAGTGGTGTAGTGGAGGGTATCCTCAGGTATACCCACTTCTTTTTCTATCCAGTTACAATATACCCACCTATCAGCTAAAAAGCCATTGTAATATATAGGAGAGTATGCCCACTTCCTTATCAGTAACCGACCTATCTACCTAGTAGTACACCCACCTCATCAACTACCACTATACCACTGGTCACACACCGTAAAGAACTGACCTGCATATATGACCAAACAAAACAGTAGATGTGACTGCAACAACAGATGATATTAATAACTGATAAATTAATACCCACATTTATCTCATGATTATCTTCGACCACAGAACAAAATGCTGCTTGAGCTCTAAAAAAACAGACACTTAAAAACTGGACATATTCAATCAATTTTATTACATATTTTTCAATTTAATTTGATATATCCAAAACATCTTAATGTCCCTGTTTACAGACAAGAATGTGAACTTAAAGGCAAAGGCACCTGAAGCTGTAGGTGTCAGGTCTTCCACCAGGGGGCAGTCACTCTGAAAATGACCAACACGTGCAGCAGGAGCAGAAAATGAGGGTGGTCTGACAGAGGGCCCCATGTGGATTACTCAACATACATGTTTCATGTTCAAGAACTTCTCTGATGTCCCACTTTCATGTGAACACAGGGAATTTTACAGAGCCGTAACTTTTGAAAGACTCCACAAATCACATGTTCTTAACATGACTTTCACACTCCTTTCAGGGTGGAAATTAAATTTATAAAAACATAGAAGAAAAAGACTTTAGACAAACTTTCTTCATAAATGTTATATATACTTATTTTTCATTTTTAGAATAAACAACTTCCTGTTTGATTTACAGCATAACTGAAGCATTAAAATGAAGTAAAAGGTTGCAAGTGTACAAGATTTACAAAACAAAAAGTAATTAAAAAACAAATTGTTTTAGCTTATTAATTCACTGTACTCAGCAGTTACATTTTCACTCTACTTTTTCAAGCCATTTTCTCAATATACAACATTTTATTTACCTAATGTGAGCCAGAGAAGACTGTTAGGCCTTGACAGCTGTGGACAAACATGAACTTTGAAAGGATAATTTAGGGAAATAAAACTGTCCTATCTTTAACAACAACAAAATCTTTTTAGTATTTATGTGCCAAAGCATCAAAAACTCTGAGTAAATGATCCTTTGATTTTTACCATAACACACAAATACTTTGCTTCTTTTATCTGAATATAAACTTTGACATTATGTGGAATAAATGCACAATTTTCACACACAATTCAGTTTCATACAATAAACGTGGAGCCTAACCTATAATCAAAACAGTCCAAGAAAAGTTGAACACACAAAAATCTTTCATCTTTTATTTTTAGGGAAATTTAAATCAGGTTACAGAAAATTAGGGAGCTTGAAATGTGTGTTACATTATGACATTTTTTCCCCAAACATCTGGATGAAAGTGGAAAAACAAACTAAAATGTTAAGTTTAATAAAAGTTTTCAGCATTCAGATTTTTCAGCTCAACAAAATTAAACTCAATCTATTAGCAAAAGTTCCCAGTAAATCAAACTTTCCAACTGAATATAGTGTGAAGATTAATCTGTTCATGCACACATTAATCTAAATGTCTCCCCCATACACATTACATCACTTGCAATTTTTTTTGCCTTCTTTTAAACCTACTTTTAAGTTCTAAAACTAAATTATTTTCTTAAAATTTTCAACTGCACATGGACATTAATCCACTTGTTCCCCAACTTTAATGTTTTGGACTCCCTGAACAACTTTCAGAGTAATTTAATAGATACAAATATAAAGGGACTAAATCATATTTATGGAAAATAAATACTGTATATACATTTTAAAAAGGTAATTTTTAAGTAGACTAAATACACTTTCATCTTGTCACATCATAGACCATGAATGAACATTTCCAAACTTTTGGAAAACAGAGTATCCATGCCTACATTTAAAAATACTTTTCCATCCAACAAGCACCACAGAGGCTGGAAATCATTCAACACAGAAACAAAATGAGACACAGTTCATACACAGAACATGAATACTGAGAGGTTAAATCACTTCCCTGACTAGCAAGAATAAATAGTATCATCAGCAAAATCCCAACAACCAAACATAAGTAGCTAATTAATGTATATAATGTATGCGTGTGCGTGCGTGTACGTGCACGAGAGAGCTCTGAACCACTAGAGGGCGCTTAGCAGTCCTGTGAAACCCTGCAGGCCTCCATCCCTCACAGAAACACCACAGATAATCTGCTGACTTTTAAAAGCAAACCTGATTTCAACATTCTCTGACACAAAATGGTGGCGTATAAGAGTCCAAGCCAGCTGGGTTCCCACTATTATGAACGTTTAATATTATTAAATATCATAAATCGTCAACACTTTAAGCTGTGACATATTTAAAAAGGGCTCCCGTCATGTTCTTGTCAACTTCTGTCCTCATAAAGTCTCGTCAAACTGCTGCAGCGGGTCCTAATTCCTGATTGGCTGACACATTTGAAGACGTTCTGAAACACCCAATGAGCACACACCTGTGGCCACGCTGAAATATTAATGCGCCGACCGGAAATCGCCGCTTCGCCACTGCTGCGGAACTATATCACCCGGCGGAGGAGCACTAATTAACATATTTCTGACACGTATAAATGTAACACGTTGTAATTTTAATTTTCTGTAGCTGAAATATGCACTCTAGGGTTAAAAGAAGAGCAAATACTCAACTGGAACAAACTTTTATTTATTTAATTATATATTTTTAATCGAGTTTGTGTATGTTTCTTTTAAACAAGCAGCATCGGAGGTGAGCAGGCTCTTTACTTCCGCTTAATGAAAAATACAGCTTTACTTAAATTTTACAAGACAAAGAAAGGACATAGAAGTTTGGGAGTTTTGGTTGAAGTGATAAAAAGAAACCTTTGAATAGTTCACAGTGGATTTTTTCCCCAGTGTAGCATGTAAATATTTTTTATGAGGCCTGAAGGGTATTTAATTTATTAAATACACCTTTTCCTCCCCTAACTTTAGGCCCCTGTTTGTTACATGTTGTTACATGACTCACATGTTTATGAGGGGTGCTTATTTGTAAAGTGAAAAATGGCATTCAAGGCATCTACAAGTGGAATCTGCCTGTCCGTGTCAGATATCATGGGGGTCTCATGGGAACTATTTCTTCTCAGTGTGGGATGCACAATCGTGCAGGTGTTTGCCTGTAACGAGCCGATGGATGGCGCTATTCATTTCCCTCTTTCTCTTAACCCTTTGGTCATATCGGCTCCCAATCACTGGTCTGGGAACAGTTTCCTCGCACCGCTCAGTGAGGACACAAGGCTGAGTGAGTGAAGAGCAGATGTCAGATCAGTGGGGAGGCTTTGGGGGTTGTTAATTTATAATATTACATTCAGGTAGAAGAGCTTCTGTGTGGCTGTTTGATGAGGGATCAGGTGGAATAACTCACTGGCGTGCTTTCAAGGAGATTATGAGGTTTTTAAAAATGATTTAGAGTAGCTGAATGGTGCTTGTAAACAAGCTGGGTGGGGGATGTGAAGTATGGATCTTTATCAACAAGAGAGAAAGAGGTGGGGGAAGGCTGGGAGCGTGATGGGGGAGGCCAAAGAATGCCACATGGTTTGAAGAGCCATTATAAAGCTGTAAGGCATGCAGGAGATTGGGTTGAAATGTGCCAATGACCTGCCTTTAGCTGAGCTGTTGGAGGAATTAAAATCAACTCAAGGAAGTCTTTTTTTTATATATAGAAGCAGACATGTTCAGGAGCAGTAGATAGACAGTGGCTTTTGTGGGGAAAAAACTAGGCTCTGACACTGAACAATGCGCCTCATCCATGGATCATTTTGGGGCATGATTCTCCAGATGTGTGCCACAGGCTCCCCAGCAAACTGTCGGTGACACATTTAAAACAAATCTGCCCGCCCTCCCCTGCTCTCCTCGCGCCGCTGCAGCTTGTGTTACAGTGTCACTATAAAATATTCATCCATGGAAAATCTCTTTGATTCCAGCCGGTCACTTGGCTTCACGCGCCAGGTTAAAGTCAGCCTAAACATGTAACTCAAACTAGAGCGTCGGCAGACTCCATCCATCCAGCAGGCTCAACCTCCGCTTCTGCTCCCACATTTGCTCTGTCAGAGGGACACCGGGTGAACCGTCTGCTCTGCCTGTGCCATCCTAACTCATCCACGGAGGTTAGGGGGAAAAAAGGAGGATGTCCGCACCCTCTCCAACAGGTGAGTCACTTGTATTTTTAACTTACATCTCCTTCTTCTTCAACTTAAACTCCCATGTGAAGCACTGAATGTGGTGTTAGTTGCAGCTGAGCTCCCCCTGCAGAACCTGCTTTCACTGACCTGAAATGACCGGGTTGTAGCAGCATGGCAAAGGGATGGATCTCTTTTATCAAAGTCTTTCAGTGAAGTTATGATCCGCGCACATGCTCATATTGAAGATTGATGGCGCACAGAAATCAAAACTATATGTTTATAAGGAAACACAAGAAAGAAATGACTGTAAACAAACAGTAAAACAAACCTAACTTATTATAACGCATCATAAGAACATTATAGGAATATTAAAATCATCTTTCGTTACGAAAACGCACCGATCATTTGGTTAAAAGTTTATCCACAGGCTGCATGTATGTCATTAACAAAATGGGAAACTTTAATGGGTTAAATGAACCTCAGAAGAAGGAAATAAAGTCATACTGACCCGCCGGATCCGTGCGTAAAAATAAAACATCACAAAATGGTAAATTGAAGATGCGTAAACGGATATTTTGTTCCATTGTGCGCATTTTTTGGCGCACCGGCTGCACAGGCGCTTCTTCTCCAAACCTCCCCCCTCTGCCTCTGACGTCACCGATATTTCATTCACATATTTTCAGCCTGTTTGCTCCTGTTAGAGGAGACTTTGTCGGATTGAAAAAATACTTTAAAACCACGTGGTTTACCTCAAAACTTAACTGTGGTATTTTTGTCTCGCTGGTGCCTTCTTATAACTAAAAGAAAAATCATCCTGTTAGGGTAAAGAGGTGGTTTAAAAACAGACTAGAGGCTTTTTTAAAAAAAGTTTGGCATTAAAAGTAGCTTTTAAAAACATCTATCACGCCTATACAAATATTAAATCTGATTTTCATTAATAATTTAAAGCTGTTTCTGTTACAAGAAGCGAGAAAATGGAGAAAACGTCCCACAAGTTTTTGGTTTGCTCCTGTGGAAAAGTGTGGAGCACATGGCACACGTGCGCTTTTGTGACACTAATTTCACTTCCTTGTATTTTTTTTTTCGTTGAGTCAAAATATTCCTTAACGAAATCTAAACATATGTCACATAAATAACTTAACTTAATTGCAAAAAATATTGTTTTATCGTCTTTTACAGAGATAGAGGCAGAAATCCCCCAAAATGTGATTTAAAAGTGAGTCAAGCCATTTAAGCATGTGCTTACAATTTAAGATGAATTAAATAATTAAGAAGATATTAAACTTTTGCATGTGAATTCCTCCACATGCTCACACCCTCCTGTTTTTGCAAAATACCTCAGAGGAGGAGATGACCTGCTTTGCCAGCACTGTTTACACACCCTTAACAGAGGATATAAAAAAAAGAAGTGAGGGGCTGCTGGGTGGAATGCATGAAGTAAACGACAGAAAAATAACCCCTTCAGTAGAAAAAGAAAGGAGAAAAGGGGAGAGACGAACTCAGTGAACCCTTTGAACTGCATTGACAGCAGCAGGGTAAAGGCAAATTTCCTCTGGGAGCCTTCAGGGTGAGGAGTGGGGGTTGGGTGGGGTTAGCTGGGGTGATGGAGTCCAAAGTCTGCTCAGAAACTCCATTCAAACAGCGAATCTGCTCGTGCTTGTGGAGGTTAAATGCTCATAATTATCTGTTTTGGTCAAAATAAGCAGCTGCTTGAATCTCAGACAGATTTCAGTCTGCAGTCAATTTCCTTACGCCTCTGAGAGTCTGTGAGCATGGCTTGTCTGGAAAGTATATTTAAATGTCATATATGTGAGATAAATTAAACAAAATAAAGCTGAATATTTTTAAGGACCTCCAGTTGGTGCTCAGTGCAACAAAACATCACTTACATAATTAAAGAGGGGAATTATTTCTCTTTATTTAAGGTCTTAAATCTAAAACGGTCCATATCTTCATCAAGTGTGACTGTGACTGCCTGTGAAAACACCAGAGGATTTTAACATTATTATAACATTAGATATATGTGCCAAAAAGTATGATATATTGGATTTTATTCATATATTCAAACATCATGAGTAGACCAAACCAAAGACACGCTGTCTTAACTCTGAATCTGAATCTGATTCAGATTGTCTCAGAGTTTCATATAACACATCAAGAAGGTTTGCACAAGTCTTTTCTCGTTAAAGTTACAAGAATCCTTATTTATATGATACTAAAATCATCATAAGTGGATAATATATTCTCATACAGGCGGGTTTTTTTAAACATTCAGCTAAACACAAGAGCAAAATCTTTGCCAAAATGTCTTACCAATACCTTGACCAACAAATATGCTAGTATTGTCAGTTAGTTAGCAAAAACTTTAGGTAAGATATTTGTCATTAGTGTATCTTGAAAATAGCCCAGTTCATAGAGACATGAGTTCCCTACCTTTTTTGTAAACCTCATAAGAAAGTTTTTTGTCGTTGTGGGCAGAAAAATGTAGAGAAAAAAAGTGATCTGAAGTTAAAACAAGTCAAAAAGCAGTGCCATCCTGCAGCATTAAGGCCGATAAAAGGTGCCTGAAGTATGAATTTATTGATGACTACAACTTGTTCGTGTTGGTAATAAGATAAAATGCAAAGAAAGTAAGTTGTATTTTCATTTACAGTAAGAAACTGGCCAATTTACAGTTGCGTTACACTCGTGAATTCCTCAACTTTGCCAAACTTCATAAGAAAAGTCTTTCTTTTTATTTATGTAGGCCTCCCGTAGACAAATGGAGAGAAACAAATTGATCTGAAGTAAAAACAAGTTTAAAACAACATAATCCTGCAGCATGTGGGCCGATAAAAAGTAGCTAAAGTAAAACTTTGTCTATGACTATGACTAGTTATGAGATAAACTGCAAAGTAAAAAGGTTGATTTTTCATTTCATAGTAAGAATCAGCCAGTTTCTAGTTGTGTTTGAATGGTATTTCCTTAACTTTTTGCAGAACTTCATATGAAATGTTGTTGTTTTTGGTCAGAAGAAAAATGACAAATACATTAAAGATCGGCTTTAAGTTTGAACAAGTTTATAACCGATGTTATCCTGCAACAGGGCCAATAAAAGGTGACTTAAGGATGAATTTATCAATGACTACGACTAGTTTGTGTTGATTATAAGATAGACTACATGGTAAAGAAGTTGTATTTTTATTTCATGGTAAAAATTGGCCAATTCCTTATTGCGTTACAAATGTGTATTCCTCAGCAGTTGTTTTTGTTCTTGTCGGCCTACAGAAGAAAATGAAATAAAAGATTGAAGTTGAAAAGTTTTAAAATAATATCATCCTGCAGCAGGAGAGCCAGTAAACAGGTTGCTAAATTACGAGTTCATCTGAGACTATGACAAGTTGGTGTTGATTATGAGATAAAATGCAAAGTAAATAAATTGTATTATCATCTTAAAAACTTTTTGCAGAATTGAACAAGAAAAGTCATTTTGCTCATGCAGGCCTACAGAAGGAAGTGAAATAAAAGATTGATCCGAAATTAGAACAAGTTTTAAAGCAATGTTATCCTGCAGCATGAGGGCAGATTAACAGGCAGCTAAAGTATGACTTTGTCTAACACTATGACAAATTAGTTTTGATTATAAGATAAACAACTAATGCAAAGTAAAGACGATGTATTGTCATTTTATCTTAAAAATGGGCTAATGTATAGTTGTGTTAAGAATATGAATTCCTTCACATTTTGCAAAACTTAGCATGCAAAGTTGTTGTTTTTTTTTTGTTGTTTTTTTTTGTTCTTGTAGGCCCACAGACAAAAAATGAAATCAAAGATTGTGCTGAAGTTTGAACAAGTTTTAAACCCATATTATCCTGCAGCATGAAGGCCATGAAAGAGGTAGCTAAAGTATGAATTTGTCTACGACTAGTTGGTGTTGATTATAAGAAACTGCAAACAAAGAAGTTTATTGTTCATTTCATAGTAAAAAAAAATTGTCCAGTTGCGTTATAAATACTCCTTAACTTTTTGCAGAACATAATATGAAAAGTTTAAAAGATTGAACTAAAGTTCAAACAAGTGTAAAAACAATGTTATCCTGCAGCATGAGGGCAAATAAAAAAGTAGCTAAAGTATGATTTTGTCTATGACTATGACTGGTTTGTGTTGATTATGAGATAAACTGCCAAGTAAATACCTTTAATTTCATAGTAAAAATTGGCCAGTATCTTGTTGCATTTTATAAATGGGAATTCCTTTTACTTTTTGCAGAACTTAACATGAAAAGTTGTTCTTTTGTTCATGTAGGCCGACAGAAGCAAAATGAAATAGAGGGATTTAACTAAATGTTATCCCGCAGCATGAGGGCAGATTAAAGTATGACTTTGTCTAAGACTATGACAAATTGGTGTTGATTGTAAGATTAACAGCTACTGCAAAGTTTAGAAGTTGTATTTTCATTCCATCTTAAAAATTGGCAGATGTATAGCTATGTTACGAATATGAATTCCTTCACTTTTTGCAGAACTTAATATGATAAATGTCTCTTTTTAAATGTATTTTCCACAAAGAGAGAAGTGAAATGAGGATTAATGACCGTTTAAACAAGTCTGAAAACAACATTATTCTGCAGCATAAAGGCAAATAAAAAGGCAGTCAACTCAGTGGTTATTAAAAAAAACAAATGCCTGGTGTGAAGTCAATGAAACAGTGGTAAAAGTTTGACTTATAGTTGGTGTGGATTATGAGGCAGTTTATGTCATCTAAAATAGCCAATTCATGGCTGTGTATGTTACACACAGGAGGTCACTGCTTTTTTTGGCTATGAAAGGGTGCTATATTGTTTGATGTACTCCTCCACACACACACACACACACACACACACACGCACACACACACACACACACACACACACTTTGGAAAAAGAATTGATGTGAAGTTGAAAACAATCTTTCTGTGCCGGAACATAAGAGCAAATCAAAAGGTGGCTAAAGTCAGACTTTTATTTATTGTCTTTAGTCCATGTACTCTTCTCCAAAAAAGAGGGAAAAGGAGGAAGGACATGTGGACAAATAAAATGGAGGCCAAAGTGAAACTTCCTGTTGGTGCTGATCATAAGGAAAACAACAGATGTAAACTAAAGAATTTGAACCCTACCTTTTTTTGAAAAACTTCATAAGAACTTAAGTCCATGTGCTTTTCTCCACAAATCAAATATGGACAAAAGATCTGAAGTTAAAACAAGCTGAAAACGTCTTATCCTGCAGCATAAAGACAAGACTTCTAGTCGGTGGTGATCATAAGAAAAACAACAATGTAAACCAAGAAGTTGATCCCTTGTTTTAACACAAAACTCCATTTAAAAAGTTGCTGTTTTTAGCCTATGTGCTCTTCCCTACAAATATAAAAGTGGACAAAAACTGTAAGGTTAAAGCGAGCAAAACAATCTTTTCCTGTAATGTATGGGCAAATATAAAGGTGGCTAAAGTCAGACTTTGGTGTTACTCATAAGAAAAACAACAGTGCAAACCAGGAAGTTGATCCCCAGCTTTAATGCAGAACTTCATAAGAAAAGTTGCTGTTTTAGTCTGTGTTCTTCTCCACAAATGAAAATATGGAAAAAAGACCTTAACCTGCAGCATAAAGACAAATTTAAGGAGGCCAAAGTCTGACTTATTTAGTGCTGATTATAAGAAAAACAACAATGTAAACCAAGAAGATGATCACTAACTTTCTCATGCAAATCTTCATTTAAAAAGTTGCTGTTTTTAGTCCGTGTGCTCCTCTCCACAAATAAAAAGGTGGACAAAAGAAGTTTGAAAACAAATTTTTCCTGCAGTGAAAGGACAAATATAAAGGTGGCTAAAGAAAGACCTCACTTTGGTGTTAGTCATAAGAAAAACATTGTTAACCAGGAAGTTGATCACTACTACTCTCCTGCAAAAATTGCTGCTTTAGTCCATGTGCTCCTCTCCACAAATAAAAAAAAGTGGTAAAAAGATCTGAAATCAAAACAAGTTAGAAAATATCCTTATCCTGCAGCATGAAGACAAATAACAGGAGGCCTAAGTAAGAATTATAGTTGGTGTTGAGTATAAGAAAAACAGTAAATGTAAACTAAAGCAGTTGATCTCTACTTATCTCATGCAAATCTTCATTTAAAAAGTTGCTGTTTTTAGTCCGTGTGCTCCTCTCCATAAATAAAAAGTGGACAAAAGATCTTAAGTTAAAGCAAGTTTGAAAACTTTTCCTGCAGTGTATGGGAAAATATAAAGGTGGCTAAAGAAAGACTTCACTTTAGTGTTAGTCATAAGAAAAACAACAATGTGAACCAGGAAGTTGATCTCTTACTTCCTCATGCAAATCTTCATTTAAAAAGTTGCTGTTTTAGTCCATTTGAACGTCTCCGCAAATAAAACTATGGGAAAAAATTACCTTATCCTGCAGTATAACGACAAATAAAGGGAGGCCAAAGTGAGACTGTTAGCTGGTGCTGATTATTAGAAGAAAAACCATGTATACTAAGAAGTTGAAACTCTCTCATGCAGATCTTCATTTAAAAACTAGCTATTTTTGGCCAATGTGCTGTCTTTCACAAAAAAATATAAAATATATAAAAATATAAAGGTCTCAAAGGTGTTAGTCACAAGAAAAACAACAATGTAAACCAAGAAGATGATCACTAACTTTCTCATGCAAAACTCCACTTAAAAAAGTTGCTGTTTTTAATCCATGTAATCTTCTCCATAAATAAAAAAAAGTGGTAAAAAGAAGTTCCAAAACAACCTTATCCTGCAGCATAAAGACAAATAAGGAAGCCCAAAATATGACTTGTAAAATAAAGCAGTTGAACACTAACTTTTGGTGCAAAACTTAAATAAAACTGCTGTTAAATAGAAAAGACAAAACCTTTTCCTTTGCTGTACAGATAAATAAGGGAGGCCAAATTGAGACTTTTAGTAGGTGCAGATTATAAGAAAAACAACCACATAAACTAAAGAAGAAAAGTTGCTGTTTTTAGTCCATGTGCTTTTCTTTACAAATAAAAAAGGGAAAAGTTTAAAAAGTGTAAAAAACAATCTTATCCTGCAGCTTAAAGGTGAATAAAAGGTGGCAAAAGTAAGATTTCTAGTTGTAGCAGTAGCTAATGCAACAAATGTGAAGAGAGGAAGTGATGTGTTCAGTAAAACAAAGTTTAAAGGAAGTTTTCATTGTCCTCACACATCTATCATCAGCCTGAGACGCCCCGCCTTCATTTCACACTAAGGAGACTTCTCTCAGCCACATGAAGGTGTTCACATTGAATTAAGGTGTCTTTAAATCTCCACTAATCTCTGTTTTGGTATTTCAGTCGCTTCCTTTGCCAAACAGACACACCCAAGCCACCCATATCTAAATTATTCCTCGTCATTAGCCTGCACACATGTCAGCGAGCCGCACTACGGGGATTTCCACTGACTTGTCCTAATCAGAAAGGTCCTGTCAGGATATGAGTGAGTGGATAACATCTGACACTGGCATCCAACCCTGTGACCCAAACAGTAATTCTATGGCCACTGCGGAGGCCTCCTCTACAAGCATCTTCAAAAACAGGGCCTTTGCGCGGGGGCTGGGATGGATGGATTGGGGGTAGGGGAAAAAGCTTGTGAATTCCGGAGGGTGGGCTCTTTAGCCCCGGTGGGTGGAGATGGGGCTTGTTGTTGTTTCACTCCTCCAACGTGTTTTTCCTCTGCACTCATACCCGGGAATAACCCCTGGAGAAACGTCCCACCAGGGTAGATGTGAGATAAGAGGGGAAGTTTCTCAATGGACGTAGTATTTTTCAGGCGTGTTGTTATCGATCTGCTGTGTGGCCTTGAGTAACCGCAGCTCATGGGTGGAGACACTCTGCTCTGGAGTGTGTGTCACATGATGGTGGACAGAGAGTGGAATTTGAATATGCAGAGAGGAACTTTTTCCAACACTTTACACACTTTGTTGTTGGTGTTTTTCAATATAAAGACATCCAACCAACAATTATTGCCACTGTAGATTAATTTGTTGATTATTTTATTGATTAATTGATTCGATTTTAGTCCTTAAAACATTATAAAATGGTGGAAAAATGTCCACCAGTGTTCACCAAAGTCCAAAATAACATCCTCAAATGTCCTAATTTGTCCACAACCCCAGGAAATTCAGTTTACTGTCATAAAGGAGAAAAGAAACAAGGAAATTTTCACATGTAAAACGCTGGAATCTGAGAATTTTTACAATCTTTTCAAGAAAAATGACTCAAACTGATTGATTATTCAGTTAGTTGGAAATTAATTGAATTGTTGCAGCTCTAATATGTAGCATTTGCTAAGGAAATAAGCGACAATATGTAAAGGGACATAAGTTATTCATATGAAAATAAAAGGTTAGAAGAAGAATGAAGCCAAAGTGATTAACTGTAAGAAACTTTATAGACACTGGCAGCTTTTTTGCTTTATTCGAGACACTTGGAGATTGCAAAATTTTATCTAAAGTAACCTCACAGCAAGAAAAAGTCTTCCCAAGCTCTCTTTTTCTGCAGCCTATCTTTATTCTTTTGTAATGCAGACGAGAAACAAGTCCAAGGCTGCCTTCCTCACATACTATCCACCATTTAATCATTACTTTAAGTGTCTCTGCAAAGCGTCCACTGCCTGAGCATTGATTCTGTACTGACAACTGAACATTACGGGAACTGAACACATCAGTTTTCAGGTTTGTTTTTCTGGGTTTTCCAGTCACATTCCAAAGCTGTGAGTTCAGCTCTCCTCTGGTGCCCACTATGATGCTGGGAGGTAACTGGTCGTATGTTAGAGGAACATGAGCTCAAAAACAACATGGCCATGCATGGAGAGGAGAGAGAATGAGCAGTGTGTTTTTTGTTGTGATAAGTTATTTTGGTCACAGGTAGAAGGGAACTTGTGTTTGTCAGTGTGGTTGGTATTACTGTAGCAAAGATGTGAGGTTATATAACTGAAGTGTAAGTCAGGAATCTAGATATGTTTGGATCTATGTGGTAGTCTGAGGTTAGTGGTGGAGTGTGTTTTGTGTTTTATTGGTATCATGAGTTAACCTTATTTTCCAAATCAAGGGCGTAAGTTTTGTTCCATATTTGTGTGTGTTTGTGTGTTGTGGGTTCTCCGCCAGAAAACATTCAGCGTCAAACACTCTTGGATTTCCTGGATGTGTGCCTTTTCTGCACCTATTTTGGATATAAAGGTCTTGTCAAAATAAAAGTCCTCTGATACTTTAATGTTTTATTGGGGGCAACAGATGCACGAGTTCTAATTATTGAGGGATATGTGTCCCCCCTGTGTTTTAATTTGGTAAAAGACATGTCTTGGATGAACAAAACTGTGCTTTAGAAAGGGAAGTTGATCACCAACTTTTTTTGTAGACCTCTGTATGAAAAGTTGGTGTTTTAGTCCATGTGCTGTTCTCTTACGCTACAAATGGTATGTTTGGTGTCTCATCAGGGCTGTGGGCTGGGCAACGAAATAATTAACTAACTTTTAAATCTTGTTTTTAAACTCTTGATATTCTAGATTCTGGTTGACTATTCGTCACCAATTTCCGTGATATTTAATGTTTTGTTGGGGGTTGCATGTTCTAAATATTGAGGGGGGTGTGACCCCTGTATTCCCCCTGAAATCTACACCTATGTCCCAGTTATGCATTTTTATTATGGTAAAAGACGTGTAGAAAGGGAAGATGATCACTAACTTATTTTTTTGTAGAACTCTACAAGAAAATTTGGAGTTTTAGTCCATGTGCTGTTCTTTTACAAATTCACTAATCTTACCTCTGCAGTGCTGTTTTTGGTGTCTTATAAGAGTGGTGGGCTGGGCAACTAAATAACTAACATGCAAGTCAGTATACATGTTTTTAAAAATCTCTTCATATGTTGGTTGTGTAAAAATAGGTGCAAGGTGCACCAGTGTGTGCCTTTTCTACATCCATTTTTGATGTAAATATAGTCATTTTATACTTAAATGTTTGAGGGGGATGTGTCCCCTGTGTCCTCCCCGAAATCTACACCCCTGTCCCAGTTATGTAGTTTTATTTTGGTAAAAGACATGTCTGAGATTGTTCTTTAGAAAGGGAAGTTGATCACTAACTTTTTTGTAGAACCTTGTAAGAAAAGTTGTTGTTTTAATCCATGTGCTGTTCTTTTACAAATCTCACCTCTGCAGTGCTATTTTGGTGTCCTATAAGTGCAACTAAATTACCAACATGCAAGTATACAAATTTTTAAAAAACGTTTCACATGTTGGTTGTGTAAAAAAAGTTCAAGGTTGGGTGCCTTTTCTGCATCGATTTCTGATGTAAATGTCTTTTCAGAATAAAAGTCCTCTGATACTTTTATGTTTTATCAGGGGCAACAAATGTTCTAAATGTTGAGTACCCACAGCTTATTTGTGGAGACTTTTCTCTGGAATGATTGTCCCATGATGGTGGATACAGAGTATATTGTGATTATGCAGAGAGGAGCTGATTACATCCAAGTTTAACTTTGGTGGAAGACACTTTACACATTAACTAACATTTATTGTCACTGTCTGTTAATGTGTTGATTATTTTCTTGATTCATCAATTAGTTGTTTAATCTATAAAACATTAAGAAATGGTGAAAAATGTCAATCATGTTTACCAGAGTCAAAGATGGCGTCCTCAAAAGTTGTGTTTTGTCCACAATTCAAAGATATTTACTTAACTGTCATGGAGGAGAAAAGAAACCAGAAAATATTGCATTTATAAACGCCGTAATCAAATATTGAGGGGGATGTGTCCCCTGTTTCCCCCCGAAATCTACACCTATGTATGTCCCAGTTATGTAGTTTTATTTCAGTAAAAGACATGTCTGAGATGGATGGCAAAATTGTTCTTTAGAAAGTGAAGTTGATCAATAACTTATTTTTTGTCGACCTCTGTAAGAAAAGTTGGTGTTTTAGTCTAACTGTTGTTCTCTTTGTAATGTCAATGCAATGCTATTTTTGGTGTCTTATAAGGGCAGCAAAATAACTAACATGCAAATCAATATACATATTTTAAAACATTTTTCAACACCTAATATCCTGGATTGTCTTCTGTCTTTGTGTAAAAGACAGAAGTTGATCACTAACAACATAATGAGAAAGGTTGGCGTTTTAGTTCATGTTCTGTTCTCTTACAAATCTACAAATGTTTCCATTGCAATGCTATTTTTGCTGTCTTATAAGAGCTGTGAGCGGGGCAGCTGAATAACTAACACGCAAGTCAGCATAAATTTTTTTTAAATCTTTTAAACTATTCTGCACCAATGTGTGCCTTTCCTGCATCAGTTTCTTATGTTAATAAAAGTCCTTAATACTTTATGTTTTATTGGGGGCAACAAATGCACATGTTCTAAATATTGAGGGGGATGTGTCCCCTGTATCCCCCTGAAATCTACACCCATGTTCCAGTTATGTCGTTTTATTTTGGTAAAAGACATGTCTGAGGTTGTTCTTTAGAAAGGGAAGTTGATCGCTAACATTTTTTTTGTAGAACTTCAGAAAAGTTGGTGTTTTAGTCCATGCACTGTTCTTTTACAACTCTGCATATCTTACCTCTGCTATGCTATTTTTGATGTCCCAGAATGGCTGCAGACTGGGCAGCTAAATAATTAACATTTAAGTTAATATGCATATTTTTAAAAAATCTTTTCATATGTTGGTTATGTAAAAAAAAAAAAAGGCGTTCAGTGCACCATTTTGTGCCTTTTCTGCATCGATTTCTGATGTAGATGTCTCATCAAAATAAAAGTCCTCTGATACTTTGTTTAATAGGGGCAACAAATGTTCTAAATATTGAGGGGGATGTGTCCCCTGTGTCCCCCCCCGAAATTTACACCCATGTCCCAGTTATGTAGTTTTATTTTGGTAAAAGGCATGTCTGAGATTGTGCTTTAGAAAGGGAAGTTGATCACTAACTTTGTAAGAAAAGTTGGTGTTTTAGTCCGTGTGCTGTTCTTTTATAAATCTACAAATCTGACTTCTGCAGTGCTGTTTTTTGTGTCTTATAAGAGCTTCGGGCTGGGTGACTAAATAAATAACACGTTAGTCAGTATATATATATTTTGAAAAAAAAAAAAAAGGTGCCAGTTGCACCAATGTGTTTCTGCATCCATTTGCAAGTCCTCTGATTCTTAATGTTTTATTGGGGGCAACAAATGTGCATGTGCTAAATATTGAGGGGGATGCGCCCACTGTGTCCCCCCATAACCTACACCCATTTCTCAGTTATGTTGTTTGTTATGTTGTTATAGCTTGGTAAAAGACATGTCTAAAATGGATGACAGAATTGTGCTTTAGAAAGGAAAGCTGATCACTAACTTTGTCTGTAGAACTTTGTAAGAAAAGTTGGTGTTTAAGTCCATGTGCTGTTCTCTTATAAATGTCTCTGCAATGCTGTTTTTGGTGTCTTAAAAGGGCTGTAGGCAGGGCAACTAAATAACTAACATGCAAGTCTATATACATATTTTTAAATATTTTAAATTCTTTTAAACTACTGTACACTGATTTGTGCCTTTCCTGCATCAATTTCTGATATAAATAAAAGACCTTTGATACTTAATGTTTGACTGGGGGCTACAAATGCACATGTTCTAAATATTGAGGGGTGTGTGTCCCCTGTGTCCCCCCCGAAATCTACACCCCTGTCCCAGTTATGTAGTTTTAATTTGGTAAAAGACAAGTCTGAGATTGTTCTTTAGAAAGGGAAGTTGATCACTAACTTTTTTGTAGAACTTTGTAAAAAAAGTTGGTGTTTTAGTCCATGTGCTGTTCTTTTACAAATCTACAAATCTTACCTCTGCAGTGTTGTTTTGGTGTCTTACAAGGGCAACTAATTAACTAACTAACACGCCAATCAATATACATATTTCTTAAATATCTTCTCACATGTTGGTTCCAGTCCTATAACTCACAAAATACAAAAGACATCACACATGCATGTTTTTGCATGATAATGGGGGAATCTTTGCTGTTATAGTTGCTAATATCATGCTCTGTTCCTCCTGTCTCCCCCTCATGTTGTCTTTAGTCCTGCTGCTGTGACCACCCAATTACCCCCTCAGGAATCATTCAAATTTAATTGAATCCTATCTAATCTAATCTCAGAGTGTAATAGCTTTATGTAGCTCCACAAACCCCTTATGATACAGCCTTATCACCACCACAACACAGCACACACAGCAGCAATCCAGGCTGTTATTAACATATATTATATTTTTATCACGATCCCATAATTAGGGTGCATCCTGCTCGTGGTCGCGAGTCCGATTCCCCCTCGTCCCCTCTTCCACTGGAATGGCAGGGCAGAAATTAGTAGCCAGAAAGCATGTAATTGACAAAGTCACGTGTTCTCACTACGGGCACGGGCACAGCCAGCTCGCGAGCGAATGAGAGCTCAGGAGCGAGAGAGAGAGAGAGCGAGGGAGCGAGAGAGAAGGAGGCAGCGAGAGAGAGAGAGAGAGAGAGAGAGAGGAAGAGGGAGAGCAGTGCAGAGGTGGCGGCGGTGGTAGTGTGTGTGTGTGTGTGTGAGAGTGAGGAAGGGAATTGAAGGGAAGAAAGAGAGACATGACAAAAATATCAAAAGGCAGAAAGCACGCCGTACCATGCGAGCTAAATTGGTGACCGATGGGATCGAGGATGTCGGATTAATGGTGACTGCCGCAGCCCGTTTTCGCAGAGGAAGCTTCTCTATTGCAACTTGGGCGCAGAGGGTCCGCGGGGAAACATGGCCGAAGGTTATTCTGCAATTATTTTGTCTTATTTTCTGCCCTCTTTTTTTTGGTTTTTAGTTTCTCCCGGTGTGCTCGCGCAAGGACGGGAGGGGGGAGGCGGCGGCGGGGGCAAGGTGCAACGTGATTGTTGTTCCAAACCCTTACAAAAAAAAAAAAAAAAAAAAAAAAAACCCGACCTGAACCGCCCCTGCCGAGCCGAGCACCGTCTCTCACCATGTTGCGCTGCATTAACACACAGCCTGTGCATTGTTCCAGCCTATATGCTCCTCTGCTTCTCCTAAAGCTCGAGGAACCATGTGTACACCTGCCTGTTTTTTTTGTGTGTGTATGTGTGTGGGGATCCCGTAGCATGCAACTCCACACACTGCTGTGGATGCACGAGACAAAAAAAAAAAAAAAATCCACAAGTTGCACGAGTCCGAGCCGATCATGTGTCAGGCACTCACAAACAACTTTCCTTTTTTTTGTTTGAGGGAATGTTTGATGCACCACGCGCCCCTCCTGATGTCGAAAAAATACAAGTGTAGGAAATTTCTACCGGCCCTGAACTTCACATACAAGTGGAGGGGATTCCCCCACGCTTCTTGAAGAAGTTTTTTTTCCATGCACCCCCCCCCCCCCCCCCCCCCCTCCTCTGAAATTAAACTTATATAAACCTTTTACGCACGCCATGCTTTTGCTGTATCTTCCCCCCACCAGTGTGTGAAGTAAGTTTGCTGCCTGTGTGTGTGTGTGTGTTTTGCAGGAGGGCCGGGTAAAGGTGGCGGAGAAGACCCCGCCAAGTCCACCGAGCAGGAGGACCGGACTCGACCTCAGATCCTGTCGGGATCGGGCTTCTGCAAATGGTTCAACGTCCGGATGGGCTTTGGATTTATCTCAATGACCAGCAGCGATGGGAGCCCCGTCGACCCCCCTCTGGATGTTTTCGTCCACCAAGTAAGTCCAAAAAAACACCCCACCTCAATGAAAACATCTGCAGCGTGTGGATGTGATTCCTCCTCCTGCTCTTTTTACTTTTATTTCCTTCCAACATTTCCACTGTCACCTCAAACCCCATCTTGCTCCCTGCACCCTCCCTCTTTTATTTCTCCTCCCAGCACCCTTGTATCATCCGGATGTTTTGCATTGCCCAACACGTTACTGTGTAATCACACGTTGTCCACGGGCTTGGAAAGGAAGAAAAAAAAACACGTTTAAGTTTCCTCTTTAGGAGCCACATGCGTCCTAGGCTGTCCCCTCCCTCGCTTCCCTCTGCACTGTAAAGGGAAGGGGAGAAATGTCGTGTGGCTGTGACACGGTTAGTTTCACACTTGGCTCTAATGGACAGCAGAAGCTGGCTTGATATGGGGCCAGCTAACATGTCGGAAAGCATGTTCTTTAACAGAGGAGAAAAGAAAGTGTGCACTCTCCTGCAGCTCTGGAAGCTTCCTCTGCTGCTGCTGCTGCTGTGTTCTGGATGGATCTGCAACACTCCCCCTTTTTCTTTTTACGCACTGTTTTGCACCGCATGTTGATTTATTGTGCATGGAGTTCATTTCTGGGGCTTTGTTTTCGACTTATTCTGCAGCCACACAAAGAGCCTCCAAGCTGCCTCCACGTTTTTTAATCGACCATCTTTCTGTTTTGTTTTTACGGTCCCTGTAAAGTGGCTTTTAAAATAGTGGAGAGGGAACGAGAGAGGATGAGGAAAGGCATTTTCACCATTTTCATTTGACACCCTCCCCTTGAGGTGTCTTTATTGTGGGCTCACGGGATGTTGTGCTGAACTGGTGGGAAGAAGGAGGGGGAGCATATCAGGGGTCAGATGTCAGCAGGGATGTAGTGGTGGATAAAAAAGGGTCCTCTGATCACTATAAGGGAAAGTAGGAGGATTAGGAAATGTAAATTATAGTGTCATGAAGGCATTGTTTTATTTCCTCATCTGCCTTTTCTTATGAAGTGGAATAACTTTAATTTTTATGATTTTTTTTTTTTGAAAAGTTGCTGGACTAAAATAGAAAGTGGGGCCTCTTCAGTTTGGCAAAAAAAAAGATTTAGTTAACCTATTTGTTGTGCCTCAGCTGCACACCAGAAATGAGGTCTTTAATACTGCTATATTTAACTTTCCTCCATGTTGCATTCACTTCCCTTTTTATTTTGTTATTTTTATATGTTTTATTTTTTAATCAATGACACATTATTGTCCTTGACCTGTCGTTTACTGCCTTCTGGTCATTATAAAAGCGCCATTTTTCCATGTAAAGTTATTTATTTAATTATATATAATGACAGTCAAGGCCATAGTGTTCATTTAAAAAAATTTTTTTTACACTTTTATTTAAGCAGGTAAATTGTGCTCAAGAGTGACCTGGCAAAGAGGGCAAGTTACAGCAAGGCAAACAGACACACACAACTGTCATATGCAACAAATAAATAAAAATTACAGCATGCAATTAACATGAAACACATGAAACAGAGAATTTAGGATCCTCTGCTTGAAAATTTGAAGCATCGAACACATGATTTGCTTCATTTTGATGAATATTTATGCACTAATTGTGTTTTCTGCTTCAATTTATGCAGCAAATGTTTTAATTTTGTCACTAAAAGGTGACACAAATGCACATTTTTTTAAATAAGGAGCGCTACCCCCTGAAATGTACACCTGCCAGTACAAATCAATTTAGAGTTGAAAAAATTAGAATTTTCAAGTGAAGTTGTCGCTTAAAAAAAAAAATCCCATTTTTAGTGACACAATACATCGACCTCTGCTTCATCTTTCTCCCTGGATTATCATGTGTAGGCCTACGTCAAAAAAATGCACTTTAACAGCCTTTGTGTATGTGTGTGTATCCATTTTTTATATATGCATGCACCGCTGGACGTATATGAAAAGACGTAGAGGCTGAGGAAAGTGCATATTGCAGCGTTGCGTTATTATTTTTTTTCCCGATTGATTCTTTCATATTGTGGCTCCATCGACTCAGACGCGCTGCATTTACCTACATACTCCAGGCTCCTGATTTCCCTGCTGGCCAGAGACTTTTTAGAAGTGGATTAGGCCAGTGAGAGATGGAAGGTGTAGCAGAAGTCAAATAAACGCTGTCTGTCTCAGCAGTTTGTTACCTATAGGACGGCACTGGTGCCATATAGGTGTCTGCGGGATTACTCTCCAACTAGTGAGGTGGTAGTAAAGGTGTAGATATTAAAATGGCTGCAGCTATTAACTGTTTCTGCTCAGGGTGATGGCTTTCTGTAATTGCGTGCGTACATGTTGGGGAGAAAAAAAAATGCAAATTGTTCCACTAAATCCCTTTTTTATATGAATTAGCTCACATACAATGAATCATATGTTTACACTAGTACGTTTCCCTCCAGTGTTTCCAGCTACATGTTTACCATAATACAGCTGTCATTACACACAAAGAGCAGACAATATACATTCATAAGCACATTGTCATATTGGATGCAAAACACCCCATTCCTTCACAAGTTATTTGCATATACACACTCATTAAGTCAGTCACTCATTCTCTCTCTTGACTGTTTTGCCTCTCTGTTTCTCTGCTGTCAGCCTGGAGACATTTGGACATATTGATGCCGTCTCTCAGTGTTTGGGAAGTGTTCATTGAATTAAAAATGCTGCAGGTTGTCTTTTAGGTTGGTAATAAGCACGGGGAGTGTTTCTCTGAAATGTGTGACACGCGTAAAGAGCAGAGCTTTATTGTACACGCTGTTGAAAGAGAGAGTTTGCTTGACACAGAGGTCAGGCGGTGTATTCTGCATTTATGATACAAGGTTAATTGTCTCATACTGTAAAAAGAATAGTGGATGTGTTGCAGGTTTATTCCTGCACACTTCCCGTATATGTATAGGCTGAGGTAAGAACGATGGGGAGGGGAAGAGGGAGCATGAGGACAGGAGAAAGAGGGGGAGAGAGCGAGAGGAGGAGTTTTCCTAGGAGAGGGAAAGAGGAGGGATGTGGGAAAAAATAAGTGTTGGTGAGGGGTGGTGGTGGTGGTGGTGAAGGGGGGGAAGGGTGGGCGGGTGGGGGGCGCTAGTGGTAGTCGAGGAGGAAAACATGAGCGAGAGGTTGGAAAAAGACGAGTGAGTGAAAGAGCAGGAGGTAAGGGAGAGGGGAGGGTGAGAGTGTGTGTGTGTGAGTCAGCGAGAGGGTCCCCGCCCGACCACGAGTTCTCTTCCTGGGAGGCCTCTTCATCAGGGCTCCTATCTGATCACTTCCTTTTAGAAGGTGTGTGTGAGAGCGAGTAATTAAGCTTCTTCACCCGTTTTTTTTTTTTTTTTTACCTCTGCGCGGCGATTTGGCACACAAAGCCGTTTCATTATCTCTGTTTGTCAACCCCTTCTCTACCTGGACTGAGTGTTTTTCTGTGTGGAAGTGTGTGTGGAAGTGTGTGTGTGTGTGTGAGTGTGTGTGTGCGAGTTCCTGCTGGGACACGGGGGGTGCTCTCTCCTCAGGCATTCTTTTAAAAAGAGGAATTTCTTTAAAGACAAAAAGGCAGGAGGGTTGGGTGGGGTGAGGGGGTGTGTGTGGCGGTGAGGTGGGAGGCTGCTTGCCCTTTGTCGGTAATCAGTTTGAAATGTTGAACAGTTTGCTGCTGCCGCTGCCGCTGCCGCTATTCTCCTGAAACCTCCAGAGTGTGTGTTCAATTTATGGAGCCCCCGCGAGTGTGTGTGTGGCTCTTACTTTCTGCTCTTAACCACCAGGTTGTTGATGTCTACATGTGAACCGTTGTAGGATGTTTGAGGTTTTTCCGTGTGTGTGTGTGTGTGCGTGCGTGCGTGAGAGAGAGTGTGTGTGTTTTGTGTAGCGAGGTTAAAGTGGGCCCCTAGTGAGATTAACCTCTGGTCCGTGTCACCGTTTGGCATGCAGGCCCCACCCATCTCTGCCTCCAGATAGCCAGTATCAGGCTTTGTCTCTCCTGCAGCCACACTATCCCACCCCCCACCACCACCCACACCACCACCACCACCCCCACACAACCTCCTCCTCCTCCTCCTCCTCCACCAACCCACCCTTCTCTTCTGCACATCAAAAAACGCAAAAGAAGAAGAAAGACTAGTCATGTGACTTCCTTTTGAGGAGCTGGCCACATACAGCGGAGATGATTGGTAATTGGAAAGGTGGCGGAGTAGAAAGCAGAGCAGGGCTAAAAACAAGTCGCAGTTCACCTGGAACACAAAGAGAGCGCCTGCAGAGTGTTGGCTGTGTTTGCACCCTCGTGCATTTATTTGTTTCATTTGATTTAAAGCATCTGAGCAGGCTGAAACATTTAGCAATTAAACTAAGGAAAAAGCCAAGGCAAACAGTGAAGTAGTTTTTTGAAAGAGGCTTTTTTTCCTTCACTTTTAAGTTCACGATTTTATTTGAAGAACAAATCGTCACATTTAAGATGACGAAAAGGAACATTTTGGCTTCAAAAATACGCAAAACAATTAATTAATTACCAAAATAGGCGCAGATTAGTTTCCTATCAGTCGATTAACAAACTAATCATTTCAAAAATATCAAGAAAAAACATTTTAAAAGAATATTTAGAGTTAAGATTTGGGTGTTTGAAGCTGAAATCACCCACAGCCAATTTGTATTCATAAAGGTGTGGAAAAAAAAGATTAAAAAAATAACTTTTCTCAAATGCAAAACATGCTTGTCACAAAGCATAAGACTCAGACGATGAGAGATAATGTGTAAAAATGAGAACACTTAGTCGTGCTTTGATGATATTAATCTCTTCATATCAACACCATAAGAAAGCTAATCAGCTAATAAGCATCATCCCACTTCAGACATGCGTCTTGCTAACGCCTGCAGGTTGGATTCAGTGCCAAAATACACACAAGAAAGAAAAACAGCTGCTGGTTTCTGTCTTGCAAGTGTAGTGTGCTGCAACAAAATCAATTAAATAATGATTTTGATTTAGAGCATGTGCAGCAATAATGTTACTCGTACAGCTTAAACTAGGGACTGCTGATGAAAACTAAGCTTTCAGCTAACTTGGGTGCATTAGGGTTGCAGTGGTATAACAATTTATGATTATTATGACGTGTACATTACCCTGTCTGCAGTGTTGAAAAAGAAAGCATCCGGAAGGAGAGTCTCACCTACATATGTGTATCTCCTGTCCTCCTAGATTTTATACACACACTATCACTAAGAGTAAAAGTTAAATAAATAATGAAGCGTATGTTCAAAGCAAAAAAACAAACATCTGTTTTCATCCCCTTAAGCTTCGTCGTCAGTGATAATATTAATAGTAATAATTGTGTAGCACCTGTTATACTGCGAAACTGCGAAAATCTCATATTGTTGCATTTACATTTGGTTGAATTTTGATTATATAGATCATCCCTTTTCAACTTAAAATAATTAAACTACATCAAACTGGCTGTATCTTGGTCAGACCACTCTGGATTAGCGTATCCCTTTTAAGTCCAAAGTTCTGTTTACTACGACTTCTATTGCACGTCTGTCCGTCCTCGAAGAACGATCCCTCCTCAGTTGCCCTTCCTGAGGTGTATACCATTGTCTCTTTCCCTGTTAAAGGGTTTTTTTGGGGGGAGTTTTTCCTTATCCGCTGTGAGGGTCCAAGGACAGAGGGATGTGATTTGTGATATTGGGCTTTAAAAATAGAATTGAAATCGAATTGAATTACTGGGGGATCGGTCGCAAATACTAAACGTATCCAAGTGTGCGTTTTCTGTTATTATTGTGCGTCTAATAGCTGTCTGTCGGGCTATTTGAAGACACTGAAGAATGGGTTAATGCAATGGTGGAAATGGCGTCTCATGAATGTATGCTCAGTAGAATAAATGGCGATCAGGAGAAAGGAGCGTCTCCTGGACACATATCAAAATGGAGGACAAGCCTACATAGCTAATAGAGATGTACCGATACCACTTTTTCATTCCCGGTACCGATTCCGATCCCTGAACCTTAGGTATTTGCAGATACCGAGTACCGATCCAATACCAGCGCATAAAATAAAAATGGATGGGATATGAATTGTTTTATGTTTCAACTCCTAAAACTCTATGTAAAATATTAAGAAATAAATACATAACAGTAGAATGAATGCCATAAAACTTTTATTTTTAATTATTGTTATCCATCCAGCGTTGACACAAATCAAGACACAGGTTAAAGTGCAGCCACACAATTAGGTAAAAAAGACATTTCAAAGGCTACAGTAGAATGCTTTTTAAACTCCGTTCCATTTCCGTTTTGTTTGCCTGTAGTGTGCATATGCATAATAACGTGAGGCATTACGTGCTATCAGATTGGTCATAGGCTGTGCTCGCCGATAACCCGATACCGCATTTTAGGCAGTATCGGAGGCATTTCCGAAACTGGTATCGGGATCGGTACAACTCTGATAATTACTTTCTCCGTGGTTATCTGACCCTGTAGTGGAGTTGACCTCCATATTACGAAAAATACGTGCCTTGTATTTTTGTATGCCCGCAAAATAATGTATGTATGCCATGTACCAAGCCTTTTAAACCAAGAAAAAGTTGAATTATATTTACAATTTTTTTTTAAACTATGGCAAACGCAGGTAATATCTGAAGGAATGAGTCTGTGTTAATACTGTACCTTTAAGCCAAGTTTAGTATCTTTAAATGTTTCACAATACCATGTAAGAAGCTTTTTATTCGTATAATAATGGAAATAATTTTCAGTGAGTAGGTATCACGTTCTCATATGGCTATATATTGGATTTTTAAAGCAGCACACCCATTTGTGTAAAACCAGATTTGAGCGTGTGCTTGTGTTTTGAATGCTCCAGTTATTAGCAGGGCCGTGTGTTTTATCACCAGTCACCTCAGCGAGGTTCATTTCCCCCCTCTCGTGCTGACAAACGCAGCGAGATGATCTAGTGCTTCCTCCCTCAGATCAAATATTTGCCCCCGTCATAATCAAGGGGTGTTGGATGTTGTTAATTTGAAGCAGGGGAAACATGAAGTCTTTTTAGTATTTGATGGGGGGTTGGGCCGGGTTCAAGGGTCAGGGCCGCTAATGACAACGTGTTGAGGAGGGCTGGGGTGTCAGCGTCATAAGAGAGGCTCTGTTGACGGGTCTCATCGACGTGTTGTGTGTGTGTGTGCGCGTATTTTTTCTTCCTTGTTCTCCTCCTTCTTCATCCAGCGTTCTCACTCCTTTTCTCTCTCTCGTCTTTCTTCTTCGGTTTATATGCGTCCTGTTGGGTTATGTCCATCTGAGCTGATCTGGCCCAGCTTTGTCCACTTAGCATTTCCTGTGTGTAAAAAGCTACTTAATGGCACCACGCCACATGGTGACCGCCATCTCCCTCACCCCCTACACACCCCCTTTTTCCCTCTCAATGCGAGCACGATCCAGCATGCGGCTCTGCGTGGGCCACCTCTGATTTAAAGCATCCCATAATTAGCCATTCCATAGCCGGTGGTCGCCACGGAGAGAGGCTAGTTGGTGGCGAGAATGGTGGGTGTCCTCTCTCTCTCTCTCTCTCTCTCTGCTTCCCCATCCCCTCACGTTACAGCTTCCTGTATTGATTGCTGGGCCTGGTGATGACGAGGGCCTGGCTGATGAAAAGGAGGGCTATTTCTATCCAGGATGTTGGAGTCCGTATTGATCGCTGGCTCCTTCCTACACACACGCACACACACACACACACACACACACACACACACACACACGGAGCCATAGGAAGATATTTATTACATATAAGGAAGCTTGTAAGCATAATCAAGCCATCTCGGATTCGGTATCCATTTTGTTGGCTCAGTTTCTTCACTTTTGAGGATGACAGTAGCGGCTGGTGGCTCTGAGTCAGAGCGCTGAGAGCTGGTGTGGTCCGCCAGTCGGGCGGTGCTGCGATGGTTATACCACTGACCCCCGGATTTCTGCTGCTGACCTGTGGGGCTCCTGATCAAATGGGGGTTTTGTTCCTGGGCTCCCCCCAGGTCCAGCCACTGATCAGGAGTTGCTCCTCCATTGGAGCTGAACAGAATGCGCTGGAGGCATTTCCATGAACCTCCCCCCACCACCACCACCTCCTCCTCCTCCGCCTCCTCCAAACTCCCTCCCTCATCCACCACCCCCTGCTCCAGGCCACTCCTCCATTTTGTGTTCACCCTCTCTCTCTTTCCCTCTCTCTCTCTCTCTCTCACGTTCTCTCGTTCCCTCTCCGCAGCCGTGCCCTTTCCTGACCTCTGTGCGTAAACTGAAACGGGTCAGGACACCCGCCAGGTCACTCGAGAGGAGGGGACTCAGGTTACAGGTTCAGATTTGTGAAGTTTTTTTTTGTTTTTTTTTTAACACACACACACCAACATGGAGACACACACACACACATGTAAATCCACATGCTGCATTTTATTACGTAATTGTGGAGCGACCGAGCTGCTGCAAGCCCATGCTTCAGAAATGTAGCTCATCTGAGACGTGAAGGCGTGAGTGTGATACTGCGTCTCATATGGAGGACGTGTGTGAGTGAGCGTGTGTGTGTGTGTGTGTGTGTGTGTGTGTGTGAGAGAGAGAGTGTGTTTTCCTGCATTTCTGCAGAACAAAAGGGGTTGTGTGGTTTCCTCACTGGTGCATTGTGGGCATTGACGGGGTTGAAGAGGGGGTAGGGTGCTGAGACAAACCACTCAACTTTGACCTGGAGAGCCATGCTGCCTGTGGACTGAAGACAGGAGAGGAACAGGAAGGGCTCATGCGCCGTACGGTCTGAGAGACGAGTCGATGACTATTCATCATTATTCAGAATCCGTTTTGTTTTGCGGGGGGATGGGCGCAATTTTTTATTCACTTTCGACTGATTTGTGCTGCAGGAGTGCCTCTCAGTCATTTGGATGGTCTAATGATGGTAATCATAAAATCAATTGGGGGTTTTAATTTGAATGAGCAGGTTTCTGACCGCTTCAGGTTGTGCATTCCAAAAAAAACAAAGCCAGGTTTGGTGTGTGCACGTCGTTGCAGTTTTGGTTGATACATTAATAAATTATCGATTGTCGAATCTGGGAATTCACAGTTTTTGCTGCAGAGCAGCTCCACATCGATCTTTATCGCATAAAGCCATAAGCTCAGCTCGTAACTGCCCTCATCATCCCTCCTGTTTTACTCCACCTCTTACATCTGTTGTGCACAATCTCATTTCCATTCCCCGATTCTCGTCCTTTCCTCAAAGCCAAATCCAATACTTGAATGCCCAAAATGGACAAGCCCTCCATCAGAAAATCGACTAGCAGCAGAGTGGCCCTGGCCGCAGCCCGCACTGACTGCAGGGAGAGAGTCAGGCGGGACAGCGGCGAGGGAGAGCAGTGAATTAATATTTGGCAAATTATTTCTGGCGAGCATTTTAAATTTTGAAAATAAAAAATGTCTAAATAAGGAGTAAAAATTGCTTTAAAGAAGTTGGATGTAAAGGCTCCAGGGACAGTGGTTCTGTATATGTTTTAATGAGGAATACGATTTAAAAAAACAAAAAAATAACATATTTCCAGGGGTGTAGGCTTCATTTCAACATTGGTGGAGGACATATATGAAACAGGAGGTTTGGGGTCCTCCTCTAGGAAATTCTGAGCATCAAACATTTTATTTGCTGCATCCAGTTTGTGCCTTTTCTGCCTCAATTCATGGTGGAAATGTCTTAAATTTCATCAAAACAGAAGTTCTCTGCTGCCTTCATGTTTTCACTGAAGAGACAAATGCATGTTCTAAATATTTAGGGGGGAAATCTCCCCTGCATCCTCCCTGAAATTACACCTATGTCTATTTCATTTCCTTTAATCTGAGCCACTTTTTGCTGCTTGTGATTGATTTAATTTACTTTTAAATTCTTTACCATTTGTAGCTACTTTTATTTAACATTTAGTCAAGATAAACAGTTATGTACTCAAAAATCTAGTGTAAAATGCACCCACATGTACACATTACTTAAAATTAACTAAAAAAAATGCATATGCAAGTTTTTTTTAATTCTTTTTGTGCATACTTTATATTTCATGGTCCTTCATAAACATTTTTAGCAGCAGAATCTCAGTTCACACAGTAGCAACAAAAAAAGTTTGTATCAACCTGTTTTCTTTTTAATCAAAAGTATTAAACAATTGTTTTAATGTATTAAATTTGTGTTTCATACAAAAAAATTAGGTATAAAGTTAAAGTTAGGAATAAAGCTAAACTTATTTGAGGTGTCTAAATCACTGCTTTCCAATCTGAGGGTTTCAAAACCCATTAGGTGTCTCCAAAGCGTCACAGGGGCGTCACAAGGCCTTGATTTTTCTTGATTTTAAGAGGAGTAAGAAAACTTTTAAAGATAAAAAAATATATACAATAGGCCTATATTTGAGCATTTCATTCATTTCTGTTAATGATGCAGAACAACCACCGCTCCACCTGGCTTGGGCTTGGCAAGGTGCTGGAAACAACAAACACAAAAACAAGTCCAAACTCATTGTTTCTTATTGTTTCACTTTATTGTTGAGATTCCAATCTGAAAGCTGAACAATAAAGTGTTTGGAAATCTTTTTCTACCAGTTTTCTACCATTAATTTCTGTACGGGAAACTAAATGAATTAGTTAATATCAGATTTTAGATTATTAATTATGATGTAAACTTAAAAATAATCTCACAGGATAAAGGCACAGTAAAGATCTGAACACAAGCTGTAATTACAGAGTCTTCACTCTCTGCTATACGGCTTCATCCTGCATCAAAAAAGTACACAGATAAAACAACTGAAGAGCTATTAGAACAACGGCCATGTGTCAGAGAGACAAAAAAATTAATTTATGAAGTGTGTATGATTGTTAGCAGTTAAAAGAAATACACAAAATAGACAATCATATAAAAAGTCCCTTAAATATCAGGATAAACCCTCTCTGGTGCACCAATCACAGGAAGAAGTCTGCTCAGAATTCACCCAAATTGCTTGTTTCACTGAAACTTCCTGCAGTTATTTGGTTCAATATTTGGGTTAATTATACAATTAATCTGTTGTTTTTCACTATTACTGTTTTGCATTGAATATAATATGAAATATCAGCAAAATATGGCACTTATTTAGTTTACTTAAAGGTAGAGAAGGAGCACCTTAAGGAAAAACAATGTGAAGAACCACTGGTTTAAACTGTCAAAAATAATGGCTTTGTAATGTATTAGATGGCACTGCATGAAAATGTTCCTTTAAAATAACGGATATATTTAATATAAATGAGTGAGATAACATTTTTACATCTTAGAAGCTTTTCATGCACACATAGAAGCCACATAATTACATTCTGCTGAGAGTTTTTAATTTTGCTGTGTTGGCGTTCAAAATTGACATTTCTCAGACGAGTTGAAAGCTGTGCTAATTGATGCAAACATAATTCTTCTGTTTCTATTTTACTCTATTTTTAATTTATTTTTTTAAGCTTATTCTGAACAAACTTGTCTTTTAAAGGCACCCAGTGAAACTTTAATGTAATCCTCAATTTATCCCAATCTTCCACTTTTGTCTTTATGTCACAGCACAGTGGTATTCAGGCAGATATCCATTATAGTGCAGTGAGCTCAGACACTATTCTTAGTTTGTAATTATTTCACACATCTTTTATCCCTCCTCTCACTGCATTCTACATCCCCACCTTTTCACTCTCCTACCTTTTCATTTATATCCTCTAATAGAGCACCTTTAGCTTCCTGTAACTGCAGTCGTTGACACAGACAGTATAGAAAAGGAAAAAAAAAAAAAAAATGCTGCCGAGCACATTTTCTCTCCTTCCTGTATAGTCTCACATTTGATTCCCTCTGATCATTTGTTCCTCTCTCTTCCTCTTTCTCCTACACATCTGTGAATTTACAGATAGGCTGCGGTGTTATTTATAGGCCTCTGTGTATAGTAGGTAGTAGGTTCGCTCTGCGCACTGCGTGCTCGTGTGGGTGTGTGTGTTTACCTATGCCGAGATCTGCTGGGCTCGCTGCGATTCATGAAGGTCATGGATACAGTGTGCCTGTCAGCCGTCGGTTCTGTGCGATCAACAACACATAAATCATTGTCCGGTGGTTATGTAGTAACTAAATCAATAATGCCGATCATGTAGATAAGATGGATGGTGGATGTGCTGAGAGAAAATGATTGCACAGGGGCGCGACGTCTTTTCTCCCTTTTGCAAAAGGGAATAGGAAGTGGTGCCTCTGCGAAAAGTAGATAAAGGGAGCGAAGCAAGGACGCTGTGTGCGAGATAAAGTCTCTCTGTGCACAGACAGTTGGTGCAAACCACATACAGTCAATCCACCATGTTTGAATGATGTCTCTCTGTGTACATTGTGTGCTGCTGGATGTTTGCCGCATGCAGCAGCGCGTTGCGAGCCCCACAGTAAACTTCCCGGCGTTAATAAGAGTTGATTCTTCTGTGGCCGTTATTAAGGGATGAAAAGTGTCGACGGGGGGCCTGATAATGCTCTCAGGCAACAACATTTGAGTGTGATATTAGCTCTGCTGATGTGCGGACTTACATAACATGACCGCCGAGCCTCACTGTATTCTAATGATTGAAAACTGAGGTATTAATTTGCGTCCTTTCATCAAAGAAATGACCTTTTTTGGGTCTCTTAACCTCTCACCTGTGCATTGAAGACGGTTTATGTATAAAGCATGTGCTCTTTGTCAAGTTAATGTATCATTCGAGGTTAAAACGCACCCAGTAGAGCCCGCCAAGGTAAAGCACATCTTGATACCACTGTGTGTATGGAGCCTTTAAAAAACGACATATTGGAGAGATTTGAATTGCCTTTATAGAGCTCCCAAACGATTCATAACTCAAGGCCATGTGGGTTTGAGTGAGTCAGATATATATTTTCTTACCACTGTGCTGCATTGAATTGTGCTCTGACAAAAGTCACAGGCACAAGCGCCCCATCAGAATTATTGTTATCGTCTCGCCCACAGAAACAGACTTAACTTCCCGCTTTGAGTCTGAAGCTATAAGAGCTATAAGCGCCTGCCACTTTTAAATGGATAATTGCTTTCGTTCTCCCAACAGAGCAAACTGGTGATGGAGGGCTTCCGCAGCTTAAAGGAGGGTGAGCAGGTGGAGTTCACCTATAAGAAGTCCTGTAAGGGCCTGGAGTCCCTGCGGGTGACCGGACCTGGTGGGGGACCCTGCGCAGGCAGCGAGAGGAGACCCAAAGGGAAGGTCCCACTCCAGAAACGCAAACCAAAGGGAGACCGGTGAGTGGGATAAAATTCTAAAATCATTTTTATGTTTTCTACATCTGCAGGAATGCACTGATTCACATGCATGTATTCACACCTCACTAGGCTTCCAACAAAAGCTATATGTGAGCGTTGGTAGCTGGCATTCACCAAGCCTGGCTGCCTATAAGGGAGACATATGTTATATGTACATCTCACTGCAGACAGCCATTTCTGAGTGGGCTGAGATTATAGATTAAATCTATTCAATCTGCCCGAGTACATGCCTGTTGCTATGGTTATTGTGCACCATAATAAGGAATTGAATAGGGCACTTTGCCTGTCTTTGCCGCTATTTTAAATCAATTTGCCAGCTTTTACATTAGAGACGGCATTAGCACAGGGATGGATTGGGCTTATATGCATCTCAATGCGGCAGTGGCTCAATCAATTGTTTTGTCCTCACTAAAATCCTGAAGGGTGCTTTGCTAAAATCTGTCAGAGGGAGCCATATGGAGCTCCTTGAAAACGCCTGGTGGTTTTAAGCAGAGGAGGCTGTTTTCCTCCCGTCCTCCTGTTGACGGAGAACGACGTATAGCAAAACGCTGGCAGGCAGAGCCGAGCGTGTAGTGTATATCTGCTGTAGGGAGGCATCACATGACCGCCATGCAGCATTTACATTAGAAAGTCCAGCTCTGCCACTCTTCATGTTGCTGCATCACAGCTGCTTCGGCTGTGTCGTCCCATTTTTTTTTTTTTTTTTTTGGCAAGGTGTGAAGAGAAAAGCTTTTGTTATAAAGCAGGAAACAGTATCTGTGAGAGAAGGCTCCCTGATTGTTTTACACAGCTGAATAATTCAGTTTATTTGGGATAATTGATCCAGTGTTAGGTCAAGTGTCTCTACCTTCTCCTGAGGTGGCAACAAGGCGGTGTTGGATTCGGAGATGGCAGGTAGATGTCTGTGATGTCATCCGTGTCTTTGTGAGTGTCAGCTCCTGTGGCAGTTACCGCTGCTCTGACCCCTGCTGGTCACTCTGTTATGCAACCTGACTATTGTGTGTGTAGTCCATTCTTTACACTGCTGCTGTGTGGCTCTCATCTCTGTGGGGCAGGGCTGCAACATTAATGGGAATATGATTGAAATGGCAACATTGCCAAGTACAATGTTCACCGCAGAGGCTGCAATTTATTGATAAAGGTAAAATGTGTAGCAGCAAACCTCTGTAAATGAAGTACTGTGGTGCTATAGAGATGCCTCGGCCTAAAAATGGTACTCCAGATGTAAAGGGGAACATGCTTGTTTGCAGCAGAGCACAGCAAAAATCATATCAACATATTTTTTTATAGTTTTCCAGCGAAATTAAAATGGAAAAGTGACAATTTCCACCAACATCAGGGCTCTTTCATATTTTGCAGCTGTGTAAGAATTGTGTTGGAATATTCAGCTGTAGTGGGAATAATAATGATAATTACGAAGCAGTACGAAAACAAAAACACTGCCTCCTAAAGAAAATGTCTCCATAAAAATTAAAGGTGCCTCACAAACCGTTTTCCGCGTTATTCCCCAAATGTTTTCAGCTAAAAGGCAGTTTCCTGTTTCTTTTATATGCAATATAGTTCATCTATAGGTCATGCGATTTTTAAATCACCATAAATTCAAAGTACCCATAACTGTGACCTTTATGCAAATTAATTCATTTAAGATAAACCCCTTGAGATGGGTCAACTCAGTTTCAAGAGGCTCCTATAATGCAACATCAAAGTGGAAGCAAACAAAACAATAAACAGTCCAACAAACTGCACAAAAAATAGTGAATAAAAGAAAATGGATTCAACTGTTAAAAGGCTTCAAAATTGCTAACAACATATGTCACATAAAACATGTACAATTAGTCTCCAAATAGGAGATCAGGCTTTCTTAAACACACCAAATGATGTCACAGACCTTTTCAAAATAGTTCATTTTAATTGATTAAAAAATAAGCTTTAGACATGATAGCGTCTTAATTGCACAAGTCTTGTTGCTAAGCAAAATGTAATTGTATTTCCGACGCTACATTGTTTGCTGTAAATGTTAAGATGTTTAAAGCCTTTGAATTTATTAAGATGAGATTAATCTGTTTTATAATTAGCCACGCTAAATCTAACACATTAAAGGAAGATGTTTGGTTTAATTTTTAAGAAAATAAACTTCAAAGTGTCGCCTTAATTCTACCTCAAATTAATACATAATTGTTGATACCAGTGGATTTGAAGTATTGCTGTTTTATGTCAATTTGAAGTATGCTACTGAAGCTATTTTTTGTCTAGTTGTAGTTTTTTGGGAGCATCTTACAACCTGATGTATTTATGATAAATTCCCCAAGCTGTAGTGTAATAAGGAGGCATTGCATAAATGCATCAAATAGAACATCCCTCGATGGATCGGAGGATGTTAAATGCTCTCTGGAATTGATTCAGC
Source organism: Epinephelus lanceolatus (assembly GCF_041903045.1). Lineage (NCBI taxonomy): Eukaryota > Metazoa > Chordata > Actinopteri > Perciformes > Serranidae > Epinephelus > Epinephelus lanceolatus. Next base: position 20,590,183 of record NC_135746.1, read on the forward strand.
TGCTGTTTAAAAGCACTGAAGACTGAAGCAGACTTTAGCCGTCATTAGAGAGAAACCTGTGTGTTCTCATGAAGTGGCAGTATTTTGCCAACATGCTCGTTCTGTTAACCGGCTTTCAAACTGGAAGCATTTTAAAACCTTGATGGTGAACCTTTGTGTTCTGCTGCTGCTTTAGCTTCTACCGAAAGCCTCTGTTTGGCCTCATCCTTGATTTAAACTCGCCGTGAAACACACACAATTTAAAACCAGTGGATGTGTCGTCTGTTTTTAGACGTTGTGGCGTGAGATGTGTCGAGCACTGCACGGCAGATTAGAACAAGAAGAAGAGAAAAAGACACAGAACTCTGTAAAGTGACATGAAGCCTTAAAGACGAGCATCTATTGTCTGTAAAAGAGCAAAAATTGTCCATTTGATTTGACGTGGTGCCAGAACAGTTGGTGGCATCCTGACGGGCTGAAATCTTGGCCACCGTTTGCCTTCTGTCTTTTTTTTTTTTTTATTCTAGCTCTTTCAGCACCCAATTGCTTCTTGTCAAATTTAATAACACAGTGTAGTTTGGTATGCCACAGAGTGCTCCTCACGGCTGATCCGGAGCCATAGCTGGTGTCATACTGCCATCTAGTGCTGAGTCTGAGCTGCAGCAGGTGGCTTAACTCCATGGTGCTGATGTTTCATGAGGATATGATTTTAGTTTTTATTTTAATTTATCCTTCATAAGTAGAGGCATGTGTTGATTAAGTAAAAAAAAAATCAAATTTACATTTTTCAGTTACAAACAGGTGAATATGGAACACATTTTCAACTAATAGACATCGCCATGAAACTTCCCCAGCTGATGACATATATTAAGACATTTTTTTTTTCTTGTATTAAAGGTTTTCTCAAATTTTATATTTTAATATGCAAACAAACCATTACTGAATTACCGTAAAACTTTAGTTAAAAACCTAGTCCCAGTTAGATACCCAATCCCTTTTATTCTCCTGGTATGGCTACACTTTTTGGCAAAAAAACACCTGTCTCAATTTGATGCCTGGTCTGGTTGCCAAGCAGTTCAATTTTATTTTATTTTTGTGAGCAATTGTTTATTGTTTGTATTACAAGCGAGAAAGGCAGTGATGCCGTCACAAATGTACAATACAAGAATCTGACCATAGTACCGGAGCTGCAAACACCAGTAGCTTAGTTATGTAAGGCAGATATTGACTAACAATTATAATTGTCATCGTAATTATTATCACCATCATTACTATTAAAAGACAATGTACATGGACTTAGGACAAGCACAAAACAAAAAGAAAGTGTAGAAATGAAATAAAGTAATAGTAAAATAATAAAATAGATAGATAAAGAAATAAATAAATAATTATCACCATCATTACTATTAAACTCAGCTCTATAAGAAAATGTCCATTGACTTATAACAAGCACAAACCAAAAACATGCAGACAAAATAAAAATAAATAATAATAATAAATAAAAAGCAATATTGATAATAAATAAAATATAATAAGAATTATACCACTTCCGTTCTTTCTGTATCATTTATTCCAGCCCCACCTGTTTGCCAGCCAGGAATCCAATAACAGTTATAGACATAAACCAGGATTCAAATACAGATGCCAATTTCCTCCATCATCCGTGATGATATCCGCAGAAATAGCTGTGAGGATATATGAGATATATGTATACAAGTCCTCAAAGGAAATACAGAACATATGTATAACATACAACATAGGTAAGAAAATAGCAAGAAATCAGAATAACTGCAGATAGTTACATCAAAGCACCTATCTTTTCTAGAGTCTGACCAATAAATGATAATGTGTATCTTAGCATATTGTAGACGTGCTGTAGAAAGCTCTAGCTGTGCAGTATCTCTATAAGAGGAGAGCCATTGCCTCAGCAACAGCGGCAAACTACCATCCTATTAGCAGCTAACAAGAGGCGCCTATCATTTATATTTAGCCGTAAAGAAGAAGCTTCATTAAGTTAAAGCAAGCGCTGTGAGTGAGGGATGGCTTTTCCAATAATATCAGACATAGTGCTGGAAATCTTTTTCTAAAAACTATTTACCTGCAGGCACTGCCAAATCATGTGGAAAAAAGTACCGGTGATACTGTCTCGGCAAAAGTCACAATATGGATTAGCTCTAAGTTTCATGTGTTGTAACAACACAGTTATTTTTGATAACTATTTGTGTGAGTATTGTTTTAAAAGGATAAAGTGGGGTTGTGCTGGTATGCTGGGTGTTGTAACTCACTCTCTGATGCTCTGTCTGTTGAAGCTAAATGAATGTTTCATAATTGATATATTATCTGAAGTCTGATTTTTATACAAGTAATATTTATACTGGTTTAAATAAATAATTTGATTATATTTTCCATCTTTGCTGAGCAACAGTTTTGCATAAAAAGAATCAAAGGCCTGTCCCATATAACCTGTTGATTTCAGTGATTTAAGCAAATAATAACCCGGGTTATTAATTAATGTTTTATGGTAACTATGTACAAATTTGTTGCAATTTCCAGAACATAAATAGTAGATAAAGCCAGGTTCAAAATCCTTAATTTTGTCAATATATTAAGAGTTAAAGGTTTTACAGAGGGAATTTTGGATGCCTTTTAATAACTCTGTAAATCAGCAAATACTGGTAGTAACAGCCATAAAAACAAATCTAATTTAAATGCTTTTAGGAATAAAATGTTTTATAAATTAGGCAATGAATGATATACAAATGCCTCTATCAAACCCTCAAGAATATATATAAGAATCAAACTGTAAGTAATGTAAGGACTACAGAATTGGAGATTTCAGGCTTAGAGTGCGAGAAAGAAACTTTTTTTTTTTTTTTTGAGAAAATGGCCTTGAAAGATATTCATTGTTATATTCTGTATCTTTTTAGACCAAAATTAAGACGCTACAGGGGAATACCATACACATTTTAACTAACAGATATGCCCATGAAACATCCCCACTTGATTATTAACATTAAGACAGTTACGTTTGTATCACAAGTTTTCTGATTTTTTTTTTTTTTTTAAATGCAAATGGGGGAATTGTTTAATTTAATAAGCAATATCTCAGACATCTAGAACAGAAATCTGAACATTGGATGAAGCCATGTTTGAAATTCTTTTTTCATTGTGTCATCCTCTCTGAGGCAGATTTGATTGGTGATATTAGGCTTTATGAATAAAACTGAATTGAATTGACATATTTAGTATCAGACATTTTACAGATATCCTTTTTATCACTCCATAAATCAGAAAATGCTGTCAACAGCCATGAAAAATAAATTAATGAATACATTAATAAAGAAATTAATAGGATTCACCATGTTTTTAGAAATAAAATGTTAAGAATAATCAGGCTATGATTGATTTATGAACAAACTCCTCAGTAAACTTGGTAAAACCTTTAGTAATATAGATTGGAATAAAACTAAAAAATTTGTGTATGTAAGTGCTACTGAAGTGGAGATTTTGGCTCAGACTGTGAGAAAATGGCCTTTAAATACATGTATTGTAACATTCCATACATTAGAGCAAAAAAAGACACTACAGGTAAATAAGGTAAAATTTTACCACACAACTAATACAACTATTTTATTATTTATTTATTTATTTTTTTTTTTTTGTTGTTTAAACATTCAAATGAGGCATTATCGAATGAAAACTGGCTTTTTTCATAAATTCCCAGAGCAGAAATCTGAACTAAAATAAACGACTAAATATGTATTTTTTGGATGTTTTCTTTTCACAAGTCTGAAAGAAGATATGGAAGCAAAATAGTCTAAAATCTCAGAAGTGACCAGTGTATTGCCCAAACACCTTAACTTAAGATTTTCCTTAAAGTTCCAGTTAAAGTCTCCTCAAAATAAAATCAGTTGCATAAAACACCCTTAAGCCTTCTCCTTAATGTTTCCTTAAAATGGTCACTTGAGTATTTAAGTATAAGACCAAGACAAGGAGATAACCATTAAGCATCCTTGGACCATTGCACAAAAGACCTTAGAAACCAAAGCAAGGTATAAAAAAACCCAAAGGTTCCTCTGACTCAACCTCTTCTTAACTGCAACATGACTGAGTTTATGGTGATAAATTAAAACACCTGGAGAAAAGTGTTCTGCGACCAAGAGAGCCCAGTGGTTATGCTTTTGATTTTACACTGTAGATCTGACTGAATTAATTTTCGTTGCAATTTCTGTTTTTTTTGCTATTTGGGGATCAAATTTACTTTGTATGATTACAGTCCGCCAGAAGTATAATATTTTCCTCCTCTGACCAATATGTTTTTCTTGTCTTTTTTTTTTTTTGACCATTTTTTCATTAACTAACTTTAAGCCAACTTTGTGAGACGACAACAGGCATCACAAGCATGAGTCCAAGCGAACAAACCGTCTCCATGGAGACTTCTACTGCTGTAAAGTGTCTTTCAAAGCAGTAAATTAATTAATGTTTTTCCTTAACTAAGGAAGGGATTCTGTGCAACTGTGTAAGTAGCTCAGCTGAGGAGAAATCAAGCCTCAAGTGTCATACTTAAATTTCAGAAAACACCTTAAATTTTCTTAAGTATCTGACCATCAAAATTTCCTGGGGGACGACCCCAAACCCCTTGTTTCAAATGTGTCTCCCCCTGATGTTAAATCAAAAGTTACACCCTTGGACTAGTGCATGAAAAAACATCTGTAGTGTCTCCCTTCAACGTATAAACTGTCTTGTGTGTCACAATGTGCTGAGGGTTTCTGTTGTCTCTCCTCCTTGTCTCCTCCACCCTGTGCAGCTGTTATAACTGTGGAGGTCTGGATCACCATGCCAAGGAGTGTGGCCTGCCCCCCCAGCCAAAGAAATGCCACTACTGCCAGAGCATCACGCACATGGTGGCTCAGTGTCCCCACAAGGCGCTGGCGCCCGCCACAGGCTCTCAGGACCAACATGCGTCTACCTCGGCCTTCAGCCCAGGGACCGGGCCCTACCTCTGCCCCCCCGAGGAGGAGGAGCGCTCCGGCTCGTCTCCCCTGGAGGGCTCCTCCTCCTCCCCCGAGGAGCCCCACACACACCGCGGCCCCCGGACCCAGAGGTGGAGGAAATCCTGAAGAAAGCCCATAGAGGTGAACCTGTCACCTGCTAACCCCCGACCCTCATGTCTCCCCTCAATCAAGGATACCTGAAGCCCCCCCTGCCCCCCCACCCTCATCTACCTCACACCTGTGAAAAAAATGGGAGGTCTTGATTTCTTTACTTTTATTTTATTTTTTATTTTTCTAACCAGCGCAGCTATGGCAACGATCAACGGGGTACGGACGTGCGTGAATGTGTGTGACTGACTTGCAGTCATCTTGTGCAGCTATGGCAACCACCGCTGGAATGGTGACTGCAGGGAATGACTGTTTTTCTTGTTTCAATCAGTGCAGCTCAAGAGTGAAACAACGTGGTATGAATCTTGTTTTTCTTTTTCCTCCTTGGACCTAAGTGTTGGCCATTTCGAATGCTTTTGTTTCCTTACAGATGTTGTTGATTTTACAGCCACAAATGTCTATCCTGTAGGCCTAATCATTCCGCAAATCATGTTGCATCCTTACGGCACACACGGTAGCTCATTTCTAAGAAGGATTAGAAGAAGACTTTTAAAAGCTTGAGACCCTCTAAGCGATAATCCAGACCCGTTAGGATTGTTAGCTCGGCTTATGAAGATCTGTAGGGAAACTTTACGGATTCCAGAGGGAATTTTTCTAAAGGCGGCGAGCTGCTAAAACACATTCTCTATAACCTCGAAATGCTCACAAACCTCTCCCTTACATGAAATAGACTGGACCAACTGATTGTCACAGAGTGTGTGTTTGTATGCGTGTGTCGGGCATGCTCCGAAAGAAACTGTCAGACCGGCCTCTTCTCCGGGCGCGAGTCAACACTATTAACGTTTCCTATTATTAGACATAGACCAGCTTAGATAAGACGTCATGTAATCCAGCTAGATCCTAGTTTAGATTCAAGGTAATGAATCAATCATTAGACTTCCATTTTGGTTGTTGCATAATTAGTTGAAAATAACAGTTTATAAGATCATAGTATAAGTCATTAATATATATGTAAAGTCACAAGATATAATTGAAATTCTATTAACTTTAAGTAATGCATATATAAGGAATTAGCTCTGACATAGGTGAATAGCCCTGTATATTGCATGGGACATGTTGTTGTGTGAAAACTTGTAGCTCTCTCTCTATTTAACCGTTTTCATCCATGACAAATCAAACTGACTTTTTTGTTTTTAAACTTTACTCCACGCCTTCTTTTTCATTAGTTCACATAGACCGAATCACTGTGATGATGTGCGAACACTTCTGGGTAGACAACTGGTTGTTATTTTCAGCCGTAACTGTAACGTTTAAAGATACAGAGTCAAGCATGTTGGTCCAACCTATCTGACGTTTCTGCTGTGCTTAGTTTTTGTACTGTGTTGCTTTGCTAGCATCTTTGACAAACCAAATCTACCGGACACTAATTTACTTTTCCTAGGATGATGAAGGCATGACCCGCCCCACACTGGCTTTCTCTGCATCTGATTGGCTTACCCTGACAGTCTTACCCTAAGGGTACAGTCGCATGTGAGTGAATACACGCGAGCAATGAGTGATGTGGATGTTACCCGATGTGATGGACACAGAAAGCTAGCTTGCTAAGAAATACAGCAAAATATGATGTTATTGATACATGTTCCGGTGGTAAGGTGGTGCAGTGGTTAGTATTGTCGCCTCACAGCAAGAGGATTCCTGAGCTCCTAGGCTCCCCACCTTGGGTTCGAACCCTCCACCCAGGGTTGGAACCCAGGGTGGAGGGTTCGAGCCTTTCTATGAGGAGCCTGCATGTTCACCCCTGTGTCAACGTGGGTTTTCTCCAGGTACTCCGGTTTCCTCCCACACTCCAAAGACATGCAGGTTAATTGGTGACTCTAAATTGCCCATAGATGTGAATGTGAGTGTGAATGGTTGTCTGTTATCTGTCTCCAACTCACCACCAACCGCTGTCATGGTCAACTACAGTATTGGCTGGTAAGACATGGCAACAAACACTATCTCCTCCACATATACGTCTTTGCGACCGGTTGAGGCTGCGACTTTGACGGTCAAAGCTCAAAGTTGAACTCTACTAGATGCAATTTGCGCGTGACTGTACCCTAAACCTAACCAATCTCACTCCTCTTGCCGAAACCTAACAAATCCAACCAATGAAGCAAAGTGTACCAGCCAAACAGAAAGAGATTAGGGCGAGTCATGCCTCCACTATCCTCGGAAACGCCTGCAAACCAGCAACAACGGCATAGAAGCTAAGAAATGTACCGCTAAAAAATCACATCAGTTCAAGTGTATGCTATATCTGGAATATTTTCACTGCTTTATGTTACACACTAACTGACAGAGGAAGCAATAGACCAGCAAATCCCATGTTCTAAAATTTTTTGGGGGGCTTTATTGCCTTGAAAGGGGGAGAGGGTTGGAATTGAAGCCGTGATGGTTGCGGCAAGGACACACCCTTTGTACATGGTGGGCCTGCTCTACAAGGTGAGCTAGTGGGCACCCCTAAAATAACTGTTTTTGTCAATAAAGTTTGGTGGCTTTGAGATAGTGGCTTCAGTTCCCCATTGAAAAGGGTTTTCTGTAGGCAAGCTACAGCAGTGAAATATCTTGAATATAGCATACATTTAAACTGATATTGATTTGTTTAGTTGGCTAAAAACTAACCAAGTAAGGAAGCATTTGCTCAGCGTCAAGATTTTCTACCTGGAAGTTGTTGTGAACAAACATCGTGATTCGATCTATAGTCAGCGATCACCTCCGACCCAGCACAAAGACTCACCTTGTTTGATTAAAGGTGCGGACCATTACAGTGTCATCACAGCTGCTCTTACTTACTTAATACCTCACCAATTCTTCCTCTTTGGAGAAACGAATGTCACAGAACGCCAAGCTGTTTGCTCTCCCAGCTGTGTTGCAGTAAGATCGAACCACCTGTTCCTCTTCCATCTGTGCCTACCAGTTGTTAGTTAGCACCAGCCAGGTAATGCTCACTCCTCTTTAGGATGATGAGAGGCCGTCACTGCTGCTGCTGCTGCTGCTTCAGACTCACTGAAGAGCGCGAAAGAGATAGAGAGGGAGAGAGAGAGAGAGCGAGAGAGAGAGAGAGAGAGAGAGAGAGAGAAAAAGAGTGCTGCTTTTGGTATAACTTGAATCCCAAGCATGGCTTTAGTGGCACTTATTTGTGACCTAACAACTCTTCTCTGACCATATTGAATGTGAAAAGAGCTTATCTGAAGTGGACTCCTCACAAAGTTCTCGTCGGGGTCGCTTTGGAGTTGTATCTTAATGTTCTGACAAATCAAATAACTTTGTATGATGATATCAAACTAGCTTGTGTGTTTTTAAAAAAGAGCTCTTAAGTAGACAACCAACTTTCTTTTGGTATATTTCTATACCAAAGAGTTTGGCTTTATTTTTTTGAAGGCATTTAAAGTTTGCTGAAGTGCTTGCTATCCTCGCTCTGTCACAATAAGAGCGACTTATTGCTGAAAGCGCAACACTGCGGTTATTTCTTTCTTTTTTTTTTTTAATGTACAGCTTTTTGAATGTGTGCGTGCGTTAAAAAAAAAAAAATCAAATATCAACAATGCAGCATGACAGGAGAAAAAAAAAAGTGAATGACCAAACCACATGATGAGCACAGCCCATGCTCAAATCTTTATGGAAACAACATCTTTTTGTATGATGTATTTGTACATTTTTACACACAATTCCTCTCAGGATGATGAACTGTTCTCAGGGAATTAACCAAAAAAGTGTATTTTATTCTTTTGGGAATCATCCACTGACTGACTCAACAAACTCTGTTAAGCAATGGCGAAGAGACGTATGTAACCGATTCATGTACTGATATTAGCAACTACCTCTTGAGTTATACATAGTTGTGCATTTCTTTTTGTTTTGTATATTTTTTGATGAGCTTGTATGATTAACTGTAGGTCTCTATTGTACTGAGGTTTTGTGTGAGACGTTCCCTAGTGTTGCCACAGACTCCCTGGTCTTCCTTCCCAGATTTGATGAGTTACTTTTTTTTTTCTTTTACTGCAAAACTTTTTTTTTTTTTTGTTTACAGCAAAAGCCTACCTCATATGCGCTGTTCCTCCACAAACTCCTTACCTCCTCCCAGACCCCCTTCTACCTCCTCCATGCAGTTGTTTGTTAATTAAATTGCCACTTGTCGCACTAGAGTCACGCCGCATTTTCAACGAATCAGCCCTGAAATGGCTCGTCACTTGTGACTCCAAATATATCTTACAATCAAAGCCCTTTTTGAAGGTTTTACACACATGTTTCTGAATGGGCGTGTTTGCCTCACACATCCAGGGTGAAGTTTTTCTGCCAGCTCTGTGTTATACCGTCAGTATACACTCATCACTTAGCTGCAGACAGCCAGTGAGTTTACCTCAGTTCGTTGGGCTAGCTATAGACATGTTGAATATGAAATATTTAACATTTCCGTGTGAACACATTTTTGAAAAAGACATGGACTGTTGTTTTTAGTTTGTAAGTATTTTATCATAACCATTTTTGTAACCACTTCATGTGATGGGCTAAAAGGTGGAGAAGAATAGGATTGTACTTCGCACAAGGAGTGCCTATCTCTATGTTTTGTTTGTCTGACCCTATTACCAAATAGATATTTTCCTCTTTTTTGGGCTCCATGGTAATGGCCTTTATCTGCCATTTTTACAGCCTCAGATAATCAGAAGTTGTGTGGTTTGGAGATGATGCCCCCTTCTTGTTTCAAACTACATTTGTAGTTTAGAACAGCATTGTTAACAGTTAACATGAAATCAGTAGATTTTGTACTAATGGTGACATTGCATAGACGTCATTCTAAAAAAAGAAAAAAAAAAGTTTATGAAGATGAATATTGTTAAAAGTACTTTTTTAAAACTAACTCATGAGATCAAAGATTGATTTTGCATACGGCCGCAGTATTACAGTTCACTGAGAGAATCACTACGTTGCAGTGCATATGGAACTGAACGCTAACCTGAACAAAATACACGACGGCGGTTAAAATATAGTGATATTATTGTTGTTAGTAGCTTTATATTTTCTTCCAATCAATGTAACTACTGATTGATCTCTTGTTTATTGTCCTGTTCAGTATTCGACACAGCCAAGAAACCCTCTCATACAAAAGGATAATCTCCTTAAGGTAGTAATAAGGAAGTGGTTATCGTAGAGGTTTGTCAAGGCTGTGTGTAGGATAACAAATTGGTAGAAATGTGTTATTAATATTTCCCCACTTGTCTTAAAGGGTAACTTGTGTATTTTTCAACCTGGACCATATTTTCTCATTTTTTTGTGTCTAATGTGATTAATGAGAACAACAATTCTTTAAACTGGTCTAATATTGAGCGAAAGGGTTGCAGTCGCTTCAGTAAAACAGGATGCAGTGTAACCACTCAGGGCATTTGTGCACTGTCAATTAACATTCACTTTAAGTGTTTATTTTTGCCCCTGACAGACTCAGATTGTCATCACAAGCATCTGACAACTTGTGAAAAGCAATCCTACAGAGATAGACCTTTTAGTGAAAGAGTAAGATCCTTTTTGTTTAACCAGAAACAGCCCTGAAGTCGTCATTGCCAAACCAACCTCCATTCAAAAACCCCTCAATTTAAGCGTGTACAGAGACAGCATATTTTTACATCTAACTGTGTGAATTAGGGTTTATTTCAACCACATCAGAGTGGGCGATTGTTGAAACAGTGGAAAGACGAACCAAGTCTGCTTTTTTGAGTCTTATTTTGTTTCTGTCGACTTTGAATGAAGGATGTTTTAACATGATAAAATTGCTGTTTATTTAAATGGAGTCTGGTGGGTTTGACGAAAGCAGTTTCGGGGCTGTTTCGGGTTGAACAAAAAGGATCTTACTGTCAAACAAAAAGGTCTATCTCTGTAGGGATCCTTTCCATAATGTTGTGAGACACTTGTAATAAAAATCTGAGCCTGTCAGTGGCAAAAATCATCACTTTAAATGGATGGAAATTGACGGTGCACGAATGCCCCAAGTGATTACATTTCAGCCTGTTTTGCTGCTGCCAGCTGCAGGGGTCTCCTCAATACTGGACCATTTAAAAAAAAAAAAAAAAAAAAAAAAAAAATTATTGTTCCCATTAGTCACTTAGACCCAAAAGTATGGGAATATAGGGTCCAGGTTGAAAAGTACTAATTTTACGTTTAAGTTTTGAATCATACAAACATGAGACCACACCAGCAGAGTCTCATCCATGCAATCATCAGAAATGTTGCAGAGGGTTTCACTGAAGACCAAACATTGGTGAACCTGAATGTGCCTGTTGTATTTCAGCAGAAGGCTCAAACAAGAAAAATCTAGAGTGTGGTGTTACATTTTTGGACCTGGATCCAAATTATTCATTTGTAACTGACACCAACCTGAGAGCCGACACTGGTGCATTTCTGCCCCGCAGTGGTGTTTATGAAGAAATTAAATGTCAGATGCTATGTGGCGTTATGCAGTGTTCAAAGGCATTGTAGAGATTATATCACTTACATGACACCATGTTAACAAAGATTGTGGTATTTATTGAGAAACTGGGATAAATCAGATTAACTTTTTTTTTTAAAGAGTCTTTGTTTTTATCTTTTATTTCTTTAAATGAATTTGTATAAAGTTGAAAGGATAATTCAGGTTTTGTGTTCACGTAGTTCTTTTGCCTCACGATAGAGAGCCGAAGTCATGACGTCACATCCGGGCTAGCCTCTGTTCCATTAGCCTCTGTCACTCAGTGCAACCTCTCATTCAGTATTTCCTTTATCAATCTTTCTGAAACAATTAAGTCCCTTGGGATCAACTTTCTAAACTTGGAGACAAATCGGCATCCACTACAGCAGTTGCTTTCTGAAATGGAAACCTCAGATACTTGGAGCATAAAAAGGTTCTATGAGAAAACTACAACCACGGCAGCACAAGTACTTTCGTCATTGTAACTTGATTTCGTCCATATTCACTAAACTTTCCAATGCTCTCCTCTAAAGTAATTTTTCAACTCTCTTCTTGTAATCTTTACTGCCTCAACACATCTACAGTCTTCAGGCCTCTCTGTCCTGACATTTAGCCGCAAACCTCTAGGGCTTATGGGAGCTTGTGTTTGTTAAAGCCACTAACACATATATAGAGATATCGAATTAACAAAGACATTAGATCGTTTTTCAAAAACTACCGTCCTTATCTGAACATATGAAGCGAGCCACATGACGTAGCCTACTGTCGACAACAGCTCTGTTCCAAGACTGTATCTTTAGTAATTAGCATAAATGTCACTGGGATTTTAAATGAGGTTTACTTACTTGTGGAACACAACCTGGAAGCTCCTGTTTGACTTCGGCTCTCTATAAGAAAAGAACTCATAAGTGTGGTTTAGGTCTGTGGAAACATTCATACAAGTATATTTAAATTGGGCAGGTTTTGTTGCTCTCCAGTGAAAACCATGTATCTCCAAATGTTAAAGGGGAACCATGCCCACTTTCAAAATTCATATGAGTTATTCCTATGGTCTACAACAATGCAGAAATATTAGAAAATATTAAAAACTTTCTCTCAATTCCAAACACTAGAGTGCTTAAACTGAAGTTTGTGATGTCATCAAGTATAAAGTCCGGAGCTACTCTATAGACAATGAATCAGTAAAGATGTTATAGATGACACTGAGTATATGAGTAAATTTTCTGAGAACACTACAATGAAATAAAGCTCATTTGGGTATAAACAAGAAAACAAACACTCACTGTGGGTCCACAAAATCTCCCATTCATTGTCTATGGAGCAACTCCAGACTTTATACCCGATGACATCACAAGTTTAAGACTTACTTCTCTGGTTCCTGGCCTTGAGAGAGAGTAGCTTACGATCACAAATACTGACTGAAATTTCTGAGGCCATGGAAATAACATATTGGAATTCTCAATTTACGTGGTGTTTCTCATATTTTCAAGTAATACTTTTAACATTGTGAGAAATACACCTAGTTATTTTCTGGCAGAGAGTTAGATGAGAAGATCGATACCATACCAGTATCGCCTCTGTATGCTAAATATACGGTCACATTCGGCAGCCGGTTAGCTTATCTTAGCCTAGCTTAGCATAAAGAGTGGAAGCAGAGGGGAAGCGGTTAAAAAGAGCACCTTACCAGCACCATTGAAGCTTTAAAAATTGGTGAAAGTGTAATTTGCATGAACAGATGATTTTGTTACCTTTGGAAAGCGCCAGGATAGTGGTTTTCCCCTGCTGCTAGTCTTTGTGCTAAGCTAAATGAAGCTAACCGGCTCAAAATGTCGAACCTCAAACCTTAAGGAGCACAATGAGTTAATTTGAAAAGTTCAGAATGACAGAATTGATGTTTCACTGAACAGTAACTTAATCTTGAATTAGAATAGTATCAATTTATGTAATTGAGTGGGAAAAAATTGTGTCTACATTTTTCAGATAAATTGCTAAAATGGAATAATCTGGTCCAAACACTGCTTTAAAACCTAAGAATGGTATAATAATCGGATTTAGACCTATACAACAAAGACATAAAATCTGAATTATCCTTCAGAATGTATCAAAAGCCTCTGGAGACAGACAGACAGGATGTACTATGCCATGATCCCAGACAGGGAAACCTCAGCAGCCAGTCTTACTGCTCCCTCATGTGGTTGTTTAGGAGATGACTGCAGATGGACTGAAGTTCACATACCTCAACTGCTGCCTTTTTGTCAGCTGCTCTGTGCTTTGCCTTGACTGGAGAAACAATGTATTCTAGGGAATGATCATTTATGATGTTTATTTTTTTAACTGAACTGTATCATGTCGGATTCATATTGTGTTTATGTACATGAAATCATACTGGAACATCGGATCTCGAAAGGACCTATAAATCCAACCAAGGCAGTTTGAAAGTGCAGATACCTCCTCGTATTGACTAATAACCTCACATTTCTCATGTTTGTTTATGTTTTTACTCTCTACATCGTGGCCAGAGGGAGCGTTCTGTGCTCACCTCTGGAGTGCGTCTAGAGCCAAGCACTGATTGCTTTTGAATGGGGAAAAATGTTCTTCTATGTGCATATCACTCATTATTTTAGCCCCAATGTAAGTGTACTGCCTTTTTTATTTCTGTGAATCTTGGATTGGATTTTTAAATATGTCTTAAATGTTTTACTTGATTGGAAAATAAACCTATTATATTGGCATTAAAGTATGTATAATTTCCTACTAGACATTGAAGTGGTCTAATGCTTGCTCGGATATTATTTTCTATGTAATTCAGGTACACATTTGCACTCACATTTATGATACCAAAGGGGAATTTTTGGCTTGATAAAGCTCCTCTAAGGCTAAAGAGGAACCAGTTGTGCCCCCAGAATTTTTTATAGGGGTGGCAAGATGGGGTCACTGAAAATCCTGGGTGGCACAACAAAACCAAAGGCCGAAACTGAATTTCACAAATTTGATTATGCTGTTGATGCATATTGGCTTGTTGAAAACGATGTCAGAATGGAGAGTCAAAGTGAATACTCTGGTTACTTATTTTTACACTTAATGTTTTATCAGATGTGCATAGACCAATACTACAGTCAACAACAATTCTGTTTTGATGTGATATGTATCTATACATGTTAGGTGATTGATTGTTCTTCAAGTAGGTAGTTCATCCTTTTCCTTAAAAAGACTCATACAGCTTTATTTTGAAGGAAAGTATTGATCGTAAGGAACAAAACCTGCTGAGAACAGCCTTCTCAAATTTAGGGAAGACTTGAGGGTACCCATAGAACCCATTTTCATTCAGGTTGAAGTGAGAGTTCAAGGGACCTTTTTGAGAAGGGCCATGCCAGTTGTTCCCTCATCAAAATGTAGCCTAAATTTGGAGCGTCATTAATTCCCCTTCTCAACAAACTATACCAATAGAATTGGTACCAATGGATGTCTTCACTTGGGCAGCTGTGGCTCAGAAGGTAGAGCGGGTCGTCCACTAATGGGAAGATCCCTATGTCAGGGTTATGGTTATGGTTATGGTTATGGTTAGTACGTAACCCTATGCCAAAGTATTCTTGAGCAAGATACAGACCCTCAAATTGCTCTCAAAGGCTGTTCAACTGGAGTGTGCAGATGGCAGGTGGCACCTTGTATGGTAGCCTTGGCCTTGGAATGTGTGTGTGTGTGAATGGGCAAATGTAGTGTGTGCTTTGAGTGGTTGGAAGACTAGAAAACTGTAATACAAGTGGAGGTCCATTTACCATTAGTTTCACAAGATACCACCACCTTCGCACTAATAAAAAAGGAGTGTGACACAACGCCTTAAAGACATAATATTGGCCTTCAGTTATTTTCGTTAGGGCACCACTGAGAGGAACAAAATAATGTGAGTTTCTGAGCTTAGAGACTGCACATCCATAACAAAAAACTAGCCTACATTACGAACAAACATATTTTTTATTTCTGATTACACATCCTTGCAATCAAAGGCTGTTTTTGCAAAACTCTACACACTAACCAAAAACTCTCAGACTGAACTAGCAGCAAAACATTATGCATCTCTTTCAAAACTCTTCAAACTGGAAAACTGTGTTTCTGCATCAATATAGTACACACAGGGTGCCTGGTGGCTTAAAGGGTAGAGCAGGCACCATATACAAAGGCAATGTCCTTGCCGCACCGGGCGGAGGTTTGATTTTAGCCTGCGGCCTTTTGCTGCATGTCATCGCCTCTTACTCTCCCTCTTTAACACATAGACTATCCTATCCAATAAAGGCGAAAAGCCAAAAAATACAGTACACACAACCCCGTGTTTTTAATATGCACATGAGGCACCAACTATGCATTGATAGTATAAATGTAAAACACAGTGGCCTTTGCTTTTTCTGTGCGCAAGGCATAACATGCACTAAACACACATTCACGCATCCAAAACGGGCAACGTTTTTTTTTCTCAAAATGTTCAAAAAATCTTTAAAAAAAAAAAAAAAAAAGAAAACAAGAAAAAGATCAGGCTAAGTCTCACCTTCTGTTTGGGTCTGACCCTAAGTCCTCTTCTACAACACCTGTGATGCTGTCCTTAGCTAGCCAGCAGTGTGGAAAAGCTTTTATCAAAATAGTGATGCAATATAGAGACCAGTGTGTACAGTTTTACTAGAAGTGTGTTATTGAACTTCAAACTGACAAATACATTTGGCAAATGCATTGGCAACAGGTGATAGTGCTTAAAGAACCACTGTTAGTGTTTAAGCATTCAGAAAAACACTGTAAAAACACGTAGGTGCTTTCCACAAAGGGAGAGTCTAATGAAAGATGCTGCTGAGTTGCAGATGCATTATGGGAAATGTAGGATCTGGCATTTTTGCAGCTTGAACCATCTCTGCCTGTACTGATGATTTGATTATTTTCAAGGGAAATTCTAGAATTCATCAACATGGTATTAATGAAATAACAAGTCATAATGGCTTTAGTACTTGGCTAGCCAAACAGCTAGCTTGGTTAGCAGCTGGTCCCTCCCAATTAAGTCTTTATCTATAGCTCGTCCAAGGGGCCAGTTTCTGTGTTTGAAATGATTTATATAAAAAACTTCAGTTTAAAGTTTAAAGCTTCAGGAGGCTTGCCCTGATAAATGTTTTGACGGGGCTGTGTTTCTCAAGTACCTACAACAGAGCTAGCAAGTGCAGTTAGCATGTATTATTCAGAATGTCCACAAATAGACTACAAGAATAAGGAAAGATCTTTTATTTTTCTCCAAGAATGAGGAAAATAGTTTTCTTTAAAGCCACCCAACCTTATGTAAGTGGAATACTAAATCAACAGAGTACCCCTTTAAAACCTGTTTTCCAAGCCTTAATCCTAAACAGTTCCTAAACAGACCGTCAGCACTAGGACTGAGACTAATCATATCATAATCATAATCAGTTTGAATTAGATGTAATAAAACTTAATTCTGTTTTAGAGTTTCAAAGAAACCTATAGAGGTATAATTTAATTGCCTTAAGTGTTTGCTTATTTTTCTATTAGGCTTCTTAGTAGCTTTAATACCGGCCGTGGCTTTCTTCATGGGATCTACACAAAAAAATACCACATAATATGAAAAGTCAAGGGTGTATTAACAGATATAAATAACTAAATCAACAGGTTTGATGACATGAAATTAACCACCAATAATATTGATGACCAATATAATTATGTATTCCAGTTATAATGCAAAAATGCCTTTGACTGAGGACTGCAGGACAAGTGCACTACTAATACACTATCTCTTTTTTCTATATATATTTTTATGACACAGTGTTTGACATTGATTGTATCTACCCACAGCAATCAATCAATGTCTTCTGCTGGGGTATGGCAACACCACCTGCACACACCACACGCAGAGCTGCAGTAGAAGCAGTAGTAATAATAATGCAAACTTGCTACGTTTATTAATGATAATGATCACATTTGCTAATGATAAGTCGAGGCTGTGCTATCGGTGTCTGAATGTGGGTGAGAATGTTTATCTGATGAGCAGGTGGCACCTTGTACAGTAGCGTCGGCCACCTGTGTATGAGTGTGTGTATAAACAGGTAAATGATGCTTGTGTTGCAAAGTGCTTTGAGTGTCTAGAAAAGCTGTATTTAGCCTTTTATAAACAACTTAAACCAAAGAGAGCTGCTGTACTGCTTGTTTTCCCTGAGGAACTTTTTGAAACTAGTTCAACTCATTTGACTCCCGTCCTCTTTGTGTATATTTTGACCTTGAATAAAGTCACTTCTTCATGGATCTTCAGCTGTCTGACAATGGAAACAGTAAGATGCATCAATCACGGCACCCACCTGTCACTGAAACTCAAAGTAAGTGATGACAGAGTTCAAAGTGAAGGAAAATGGATTTCTCGACTCCATCAGTTCCCCTTCTTCTCCACCCGGGGGCAACCTAGCGCCGCCGTATCGTCGCTCCCCCCCTCAGGCCCGTGAAGGACACAGCCAAAGCAGATTAATCACCTCAACACATCTGACTCACCAAAGAAGCTGGTGTTTCTTCACAGCCCTCTCTCTTTTCTCCTGCTCCTCTTTAATGGCCCAGCGCCTTGCTTTTTATAACCAGCTGTCCCTCTCGCAGTCTCTCTGCTAAGCACATCCCGGCTTGAGGGGGTCCATTAAATGAACGCTCTTTGTTTACAGTTTCCCTTTGTTACCCACCATCATTTTCCTATACAGCTCCCCTATTTTTCCTTATACAATCTCTGGAGATGACTTCGTCAAGGTCAGCTATTTTTATGGCATGTGATATAGGAGGTATCATGGGGAAGTGGTGATAAGAGGAAGACAGGGGAGAAAGGATAAAGAGAACTAAAGGATGAATGTAGCTGGCTGCAAACAGTGCAGTGTGTGTTTTCAGGCTGTCGGAGGCAGCGTGCAGGCCGAGGAGAGGAGACGAGGAGTACATTTCTTCCTTGTCTTTCTCTCCATCGTCCTATTCCTCATTCCTAAACTGCATGTTGACCTTTGTAGTACCGCCTCCAGGCTGTATGCTTTAACCTTTCCAGTGAGATAGAGGGGGCCCCTGCACTGGGAATACAAGATAAATCACAACTGCTGTCTGTTAATGCGACAGACAAAAACACACACTGGCATGCAGGCACCGCCGAAACCTTTGTCCTTACTCACAAACCCTCCTCCATTTACACACACACACACACGTCTCTATAAAGATGTTCACAGCATCAGCATCACTGGGCTATTACATCTACAAGTGCGCCCTGAATTATTCATCCTTCATTAAAATGCACTATGAGTAATGATAGCCAGGAGTGTGTTTTGGGGTATTCTTTTTTTTTTTGTGAGTAAAACACAGGGGTCATTAGGAGTCATTTGTGGTCAATTTTGTATGATCAACCATGCTCCAGAGAAAGACAGAGAAAAAAAAATCCCATTTATTTTCTGTGCATTGGGAATTCATGTTGAAAGAGATCAAAGGGGACAGACAAAGAGATGAGAGAATCGACATCTTCTCGTCTCCATTTGGCTCCCTATGAGAGGGGAAAATTACTTTAAAGCTGCTGCCTTGATGAAAGAAAAGGGCGTTATGCCTGATGTATTCCTCCAGAGGTGGAATCAACAGTATGAATGACTCAAAGGCAGAGAGAGGAAGAGCGAGGGAACATTTGTTTGAGAGAACCTAATGGGGGATTTTGGTGAGGAAAGAGAGTGCTATTTGACAGCAGTGAACAAAACAGCGATTCCCCTGTCAGGAGAGTGACTGGTTCAACACTCAACACTGTTATTTCCGGTGTGTGCATAAAAAAAAAAAAAAAAAAATGCAGCAGATGTCATCAGATAGCGAGCTCATTTGCAGTATCAGTCTGGGGATTTTTATCAGACTGAGCACCATCAAGATGTCTATCGCGAAATGTGATTTGGTGTCATATTCAGCCACAACCTTGTTTTTCACAGGACAAGAGCAGAACAGGTCATGAAAATGAAATAGCCTGCAAACGTCCCATTAGTTTCTCTCACCTCTGCTCTGAGAGACAAGCAGCACTGTCATTTCTCCTGACAGAGCTGTCAAAGCATCGAAGCTCACCATCCTAGTTACACATAAAGCAAATAGAAATGAAAACATTGTCAGTGAAAAGACTCATGGGGTAACGGAGACGCCAGGAGCAGGGTGAATCACTTAGCAAGCTGTGCTTCTCCATTCTGCAGCTGCCACCCACCACAACACATCTGCCACTGGGAGGGGAGAAAAAAAAACATTCAGATAGAAAACCACATCCAAACAAATTGCTTCATGACACAAAAGATCACTTCTTCAAATTGAAATTCATTTGCAGTCGAAACGGGGTTTGTCCCCCTGGGCACAAGTATGTGACTGTGGAAACCCACATACAGGTGGCAAATGGCGGAGGCTGTGCATCCCAACACACACGCTCACACACAGATAATACCCTTAGTTCTAGTAAGACCATTAGATTTCTTCGTGAGGGGCCAATGGTTCTTCCAATACTCCCACCTATGATATCTCTGGGCAGACACATGCCACTGCTGGGCAAGATCCTAATGCGTACCAAATCATCACTTTTCAACCAACAACGCCTGCCCAGCTCAGCCAGTTACTGCTATTCCCCTTTTATTGCATTTCCCCAGGAATTCATATTATACATGCTGAACTCCACAGAAAGGAGTCAAAGCTCATTTCTAGAGCTGAAATGTCTACAGAAGGGGAATCATCTACCGCTGGCTGAATATTGCACCAAAAATTGCTACTAGCTCTGTTGATATGAGCCACATGGTAACAAATCATTAAATTATTTACACAGAGCATGCCAGGAATCAGTGATTTGCTTCAGGGAGGGTGAATAAAACACTGTTAAATTATTGAGTTTTTGCCTTTTTTGTTTGAAAGCAACAAGTGCACATTTACTTTTAGCTGAGACACATGGACTTTTTTGAGCAGAGTATTATCTGTTACTGTAATTTTATATTATCATATCTGCACATTATGGAAATATATTCCCTCAGCACTTAAAGTTTGGTGCCAGTTTTTACACAGTGTGCTCTAATGTTTGGGAATTCAAATGAAACCAATTATAGATTTTTAGATGAGTGATATTTCCAGGCATAATTCTGTATGAGAGTTGCAGTCATTTGCATGATCGTATTTAAATGCAGTCTGCAGTTGTTCTAGTTGTGACAAGTAAAGTTATACTGTATGCTAGGGGTGAGCAATATAGATACAGTCCTCTAGAGGCTACTATGATTTTTTTCTGACATACCGTAGTCTGAAATTTTCCATGCCATTCTGTATGATGACTTTTTATAGCATACAGTAGTATGACTTTTTTAAATCACATTCTATACCATGACTTTGTTTTTTTTTTTGTATAGTATGTATAACTTTTTTTTAAAATTTATGAATGACATACTTTACTATAACATTTGAGGGCACACTTTATGCTATGCATTTATGATTTTTTTTAAATGACAGAAAACTATACAATGACTTTTATATGACGTTTTATGACATAATAAAGTCTGACTTTTTTTAACGAGTATTTATAAACATACTATACTATGACTTTTATATGACTTATGACATGTTATACTATGACTCTTTCCTGACTTTTTTGTGACATATTATACAGTGACTTTTTTATAATTGAATATACTGTGACTTTCTTTGATGACATGACTAAAGTATGACTTTAATATGACTTTTTAATGGCATACTATATAATGACTTTGTCTAACATAGGATACTTTGATTTTTTTTTATCATACTGTACCATGACTTTTTAAGACATTTTGTGACATACTATACTATGAATTTTGTCATCATATACTATACTATTAATTTTTAACACTTTTTATATAGTATGAATTTTTCATCATATTATACTATGACTTTGTTGATACTTTTTTCAACATGCTACACCATGACTTTTTCATCATACTATACTATGACTTTTTTTGACATGCTATACTAAGACTTTCTAAATTGTTATACTATTACTTTTTTTAACTACTTTTTTCATCATACTATACTATGACTTTTTTAATAATTTTTGTGACGTGCTTATCTACGACTTTTTTTTAATACTTTTTTCGACATACTATACTATGACTTTCGAAATCATACTATACTATGACTTTTTTATCGTATTTTTGACGACATACTATACTATGACATTTTTATCATGTTTTGGACGACATACTATACTATGACTTTTTTATCGTATTTTTGATGACATACTATACGATTACGTTTTTATCATATTTTGGACATCTTACTATACTATGACGTTTTTATCACATTTTGGACGACATACTATATTATGAATTTTTTCATTATATTTTGGATGTCATACAATACTGTGACGTTTTCATCATATTTTGGACGTCATACTATAGTATGAATTTTTTCATTATATTTTGGACGACATACTACACTATGATGTTTTTATCATATTTTGGACGACATACTATACGATTACGTTTTTATCATATTTTGGACATCTTACTATACTATGACGTTTTTATCAAATTTTGGACGACATACTATACTATGACGGTTTTTATCATATTTTGGACGTCATACTATACTATGACTTTTTTTTTATCATATTTTGGACGACATACTATACTATGACGTTTTTATCATATTTTGGATGACATATTATACTATGACGTTTTAATCATATTTTGGACGACATACTATACTATGGCATTTTTTCTATCATATTTTGGACATCATACTATACTATGACGTTTTTATCATATTTTGGATGAAATACTATACTATGACATTTTCATCATATTTTGGACGACATTTTATACTATGACATTTTCATCATGTTTTGGACGTAATACTATACTATGACGTTTTTATCATATTTTGGACATCATGGTATACTTAGCCTGGTTCCAGACCATAGACCCTGCCCACTCAACTGAGTAGGCTTGCATCTCTGGTCTGGCATACTTCAATGAATTTGCAATTTATCTCGTCCAAACGATGGACGGACCAATGAACGCCGGGGGTCTAGCGATTAGCCAATCAGCGCCACGCTGATGTCAAGCTGTGCACTGGTGGGTAACTGGTGAGGATAGCAACAATGGCGACCGCTACAGATCCTACAGACCACATTAGCGATGCTATCGAGGTATTTCGCCACTACTCGCGTTAATGGATGACCAAATTAAGGAAGCTGCTAAACTGGATTTAACGGCAATGCAGCTGGGCGTGCACGACGACGGAGACATTTTAAACGGGCAATGCTCGCTTGTTTTCGGCACCCCCGAGGCATGGATACTAATGACGTCAGATTCTGGGTGAGTTGTTGATCTCTACTGATTGGTTAGGGAAAAATCAAATTTCCTCCCCCTTGTAAATCGCCTTCAATGGAAGCCATGTCAGACTGAAGGTTCTGGGAGCTTCAGTCTGACACTCAGGCTATGGTATACTATGACATTTTTATCATATTTTTGACGACATATTATACTATGACTTTTTTATCATATTTTTGACGACATACTATACTATGACGTTTTAATCATATTTTGGACGACATACTATACTATGGCATTTTTTCTATCATATTTTGGACATCATACTATACTTTGATGTTTTTATCATATTTTGGACGAAATACTATACTATGACGTTTGTATCATATTTTGGACGACATACTATACTATGACGTTTTCATCATGTTTTGGACGTCATACTATACTATGACGTTTTTATCATATTTTAGACATCATGGTATACTATGACGTTTTCTTCATGTTTTGGACGACATACTATACTATGACATTTTTATCAAATTTTGGACGACATACTATACTATGACGTTGTTAGCATATTTTGAACGACATACTATACTGTGACGTTCTATCATATTTTGGACGACATACTATACTATGACATTTTTATTATATTTTGGATGACATATTATACTATGACGTTTTCATCATATTTTGGACGTCATACTATACTATGACATTTTTATCATATTTTGGACGACATACTATACTATGACGTTGTTATCATATTTTGGACGACATACTATACTGTGACGTTTTATCATGTTTTGGACGACATACTATACTATGACATTTTTATCATATTTTGGACGACATACTATACTATGACGTTTTTTATCATATTTTGGACACCATACTATACTATGACGTTTTTATCATATTTTGAACATCATACTATACTGTGACGTTTTTTTCATATTTTGGACACCATACTATAGTATGACGTTTTTATCATATTTTGGACATCATCCTATACTGTGACGTTTTCATCTTATTTTGGATGACATACTATACTATGACGTTTTTTATCATATTTTGGACATCATACTATACTATGACGTTTTTTTATCATATTTTGGACACCATACTATACTATGACGTTTTTATCATATTTTGGACATCATACTATACTTTGACGTTTTTTTCATATTTTGGACACCATACTATAGTATGACGTTTTTATCATATTTTGGACATCATCCTATACTGTGACGTTTTCATCATATTTTGGACGACATACTATACTATGACGTTTTTATCATATTTTGGACATCATACTATATTGTGACGTTTTCATCATATTGTGGACGACATACTATACTATGGCGTGTTCTCGATATTTTGGACGACATACTATACTATGACGTTTTTATCATATTTTGGACATCATACTATATTGTGACGTTTTCATCATATTTTGGACGACATACTATACTATGACGTTTTTATCATATTTTGGACATCATACTATATTGTGACGTTTTCATCATATTTTGGACGACATACTATACTATGACATTTTCATCATATTTTGGACGTCATACTATACTATGACATTTTCATCATATTTTGGACGACATACTATAGTATGACGTTTTTTTCATATTTTGGACGACATTTTATACTATGATGTGTTCATCATATTTTGGACGTCATACTATACTATGACATTTTCATCATATTTGGACGACATACTATATTATGAGTTTTTTTATTAGATTTTGGACGACATACTATACTATGACGTTTTTATCATATTTTGGACGTCATACTATACTATGACATTTTCATCATATTTTGGACATCATGGTATACTATGACATTTTTATCATATTTTGGACATCATACTATACTATGACGTTTTTTTCATATTTTGGACGACATATTATACTACGACATTTTTATCATATTTTGGACGACATACTATACTATGACGTTTTAATCATATTTTGGACGACATACTATACTATGACGTTTTAATCATATTTTGGACGACATACTATGCTATACTTTTTGACATCATATTATAGTGTGACGTTTTCATCATATTTTGGACGACATACAATACTATGACGTTTTTATCATATTTTGGACGACATACTATACTATGACGTTTTTATCATATTTTAGACGACATACTATACTATGATGTTTTAATCATATTTTGGACGACATACTATACTATACTTTTTGACATCATATTATACTGTGATGTTTTCATCATATTTTGGACGACATACAATACTATGACATTTTTATCATATTTTGGACGACATACTATACTATGACGTTTTTTTTCATATTTTGGACGACATACAATACTATGACTTTTTTATCATATTTTGGACATCATACTATATTGTGACGTTTTCATCATATTTTAGACGACATACTATACTATGACGTTTTTATCATATTTTGGACATCATACTATATTGTGACGTTTTCATCATATTTTGGACATCATACTATACTATGACGTTTTCATCATATTTTGGACGACATACTATACTATGACGTTTTTATCATATTTTGGACGACATACTATACTATGACGTTTTTTGTCATATTTTGGACATCATACTATACTATGACGTTTTCATCATATTTTGGACGACATACTATACTATGACGTTTTTATCATATTTTGGACAACATACTATACTATGACGTTTTTTGTCATATTTGGGACATTATACTATACTATGACGTTTTTATCATATTTCGGACAACATACTATACTATGACATTTTTATCATATTTTTGACATCATACTATACTGTGACATTTTCATCATATTTTGGACGACATACTATACTATGATGCTTTAATTATATTTTGGACGACATATTATAGCATGACATTTTTATCATATTTTGGACGACATACTATACTATGACGTTTTAATCATATTTTGGACGACATACTATACTATACTTTTTGACATCATATTATACTGTGACGTTTTCATCATATTTTGGACGACATACAATACTATGACGTTTTTATCATATTTTGGACGACATACTATACTATGACGTTTTTATCATATTTTAGACGACATATCATAGCATGACGTTTTTATCATATTTTGTACATCATACTATATTATGAGTTTTCTTATTATATTTTGGACGACATACTATACTATGACATTTTTATCATATTTTGGACGACATACTATATTATGAGTTTTTTTATTATATTTTGGACGACATACTATACTATGACATTTTTATCATATTTTGGACGTCATACTACACTATGACATTTTTATCATATTTTGGACGACATACTATACTATGACGTTTTTGTCATATTTTGGATGTCATACTATATTATGACGTTTTTTATCATATTTTTTGACATCATTCTATACTGTGACGTTTTCTTCATATTTTGGACGACATACAATACTATGACGTTTTTATCATATTTTTGACGACATACTATACTATGACGTTTTTATCATTTTTTGGACATCATACTATACTATGACGTTTTCATCATATTTTGGACGACATTTTATACTATGACGTTTTCATCATATTTTGGACGTCATACTATACTATGGCGTGTTCATCATATTTTGGACGTCTTACTATACTATGACGTTTTTCTCATATTTTGGACGACATACTATACTCTGACATTTTTATCATATTTTGGACATCATACTACACTATGACGTTTTTATCATATTTTGGACGACATACAATACTATGACGTTTTTATCATATTTTGGACAACATACTATACTATGATGTTTTTATCATATTTTGGACGACATATCATAGCATGACGTTTTTATCATATTTTGTACATCATACTATGATGTATTTATCATATTTTTGACATCATACTATACTATGATATTTTTATCATGTTTTGGACGATATACTATACTATGACTTTTTTATCATATTTTGGACGACATACTATACTATGACGTTTTTTTTCATATTTTGGACGACATACAATACTATGACTTTTTTATCATATTTTGGACATCATACTATATTGTGACGTTTTCATCATATTTTAGACGACATACTATACTATGACGTTTTTATCATATTTTGGACATCATACTATATTGTGACGTTTTCATCATATTTTGGACATCATACTATACTATGACGTTTTCATCATATTTTGGACGACATACTATACTATGACGTTTTTATCATATTTTGGACGACATACTATACTATGACGTTTTTTGTCATATTTTGGACATCATACTATACTATGACGTTTTCATCATATTTTGGACGACATACTATACTATGACGTTTTTATCATATTTTGGACAACATACTATACTATGACGTTTTTTGTCATATTTGGGACATTATACTATACTATGACGTTTTTATCATATTTCGGACAACATACTATACTATGACATTTTTATCATATTTTTGACATCATACTATACTGTGACATTTTCATCATATTTTGGACGACATACTATACTATGATGCTTTAATTATATTTTGGACGACATATTATAGCATGACGTTTTTATCATATTTTGAATGTTATAGTATAGTATGATGTTCTCTTTCACATTTTGAATGACATACTATAGTACGACTTTTTTATCACTATTTTGGACATGCTTCACTATGATTTTTTTTTTTCATCATTCTATACTATGCCTTTTACAACACTTTCGTTTACATGCTAAATTATGACTTTTTTCATCATACTAGGTTATTTACCTTTCCTCATTTAATACTATGTATTTAAAAACAAATTTGACATGCTATAGTATGACTTTCTTTCATCATACTATACCATGACTTTTTATAGAATGTTTTGAACATCCTTTGTTTGATTTTTTTTCATCATACTATACTGACTTCTTTAATCCTTTTTTCAACATGCTATACTATGACTTCTTTAATCCTTTTTTCAACATGCTATACTATGACTTTTATTCATCATATTATAATATGCCTTTTTTAACCCTTTTTTCCGCCATGCTTTACTATGACTTTTTTTCAGTTTAGTATGATATGACTTTTTAAACCCTTTTTTCGACATGCTATACTATGACCTTTTTCATCATCCTATACTATTACTTTTTTCATCATACTATAGTATGAGTTTCTTAACACTTCTTTCGACATGTTATAGTAGGACCTTTTTTCGTCATACTATATTATGCCTTTTTTAACACATTTTTTCACATACTATAGTATGAATTGTTTCATCATACTATAGTATGACGTTTTTATCATAGTATACTGTGACGTTTTTATCGTACTCTGCTACATTTTAATGATATTTTAATGGCATATTGTAAACATTTGCATGGCTCACTATACTGCTATACTGTGACATCATTTTATTATTTATTAAGGCATAATATACTTTGATTTTTTTATTTTTTTCAATGACATGTTAATAACATACTATGGTATGCCTTTTCTTGATATATATATTTCATGAAATAATATGACTCCAAGCCACAAATTTTAACCTCACTGTGGAGCTTAAGGAAAAGTTAGGACACCATTAAAGTTAATCAAATTTATCTTTAGGAAGATATTATTATTTGTACCAAATTTCATTGCGATTGATCCAGTAGATGACAAGGTATTTTAGTCTGGCAGATCTACGATGTTATCGATAGAGCCCTGCCATTTGTGTGACTAATACAAACCGTTGGTACTGTAACAGGACAGGAATGTCTGTTTTATGGTTCATCAAGCAAATGAAATACAGGAAAAATAAAGGGAGTTCATCACAATGGAGCAAAAATGTAATACAAGCCATGAAGGAACCCTGCTCATTGATTTGTACCATTGCTATCAAGGGTATAAATACCACAGTATAAACTGTATGGAAAACTCTGACTGTTGAAACATTTATAACATCTCATGATAGACTGTATATTGTTATATCACCCGCCCCCACTGCATGTAATGACTTTATAAGTGCATGTACTGCTACTTGTTGAGATAGAAAAAAGTGGTCTTACAAGATTCTTAATCAGGGATCCTGAATTATTAAAAGCACTGGGAAATGAGCAGAAGAATACATTTCCTCCTCCACAAAACCTTCCTTGGCAGGTGCTATTAGCCTATAATATCTGTATGACAAACCAAAGTCACATTCAGAAAGCAATTTTCAGTCCACAACGCAATCTCGGCCATTAATTGCCTAATGAACAAGATGTTATCCAAGGATACCTTTCCAATGACCACTTAGGAAAAGGAGGAAGATGACTTAATATGATGGAAATAAGTGTGACAGACTAAACGGTCCCTGCTGAACGCACTGACGCATGCTCTGACCTTCCCTGTCAATCTGGAGGGCAGACAGGGTGGCCATTTATGTTGTGGCGGCAGAGCACGGGCTGCAGAAACAGTTTTCATCATTACTCCCAGAAAACCTTGTCAGAAACCCAGAGCTGTCTGACCGCCTGCCTGCTGCCCGCCAGTGGGAGGGAAATAACAATAAACAATGAAAAATCAGAGAGTCAGGAGGCGTGGAACATTCTCCGGACCCTTTTGTCAGGTTGTGCAGTCTCCCGTGTATCATTGTGAATTCTATATACTTACGGTCATCTGGATTTCTGGGATCTCAGAGGGGTATTTCAAAAACTCTGCAGTCAGAGAGTATGATACACAGCCCGGCACACAGCCAGGTGGATAGATGGACCAGTGAGCCAGTTGAAAAAAAAAAAAAAAAGCTGCTCAACATGCTTGCAATCCTGATTTGATTAACAATTTAGCAATTACCTAATGTATTCCTTTAATCAATTAGAAGAGCCTGACATTTCAGAATATTGCAAGTCATAATGCTCATTATTATGCTTGATGGCATCAGTAAAAGAGTCACCAAAATGAACCCTGTCTACAGTTCATTTGTTACCAAAAGAACATGAAAGAGTTGCATGAATAATAAAAGGCAAAACTACAATTATGACATTTTTAATGACATTATTTGTAAAACCTTGCATCGATGTCAAATTCCATGAGCTCGTATTTGTTTTTGACAGGACATCCAAGCCTTTGGAGTCGTTTTTAATCAGTGTTTCCAGGTATTCAATCACTTCAGCTCGCACCACTAGATTTAGCTGCGTGGAAAATGACAAGCAACACTGGTAGAACGCCAACGAGTTTCAGGATTATGTCTTCCCTGTCAGTTCTCATAATGTGTATATGTGGTTGTTTTAAATAAGTCATTGACTAAATCCATTCATGTACAGCAGAGATGTCATCACTAGCATTGACCCTTGTGTGGCTTTTTTTTTTCTCTTTTGTCTCTGAAATTCCTTAATTAACTGGGTGGTGTAAGAAGACAGGGGCAGTGAAGAAGTAACCTACCACGGATGCTTGTCATTTCACAACATGGAACAGAATTAACAGACAAGAAGTGTCGTGGGGCCAAATGTGATCGTGTCACTTTGTGACAAGAATCTGGAGACAATTAGTGGATAAATGATCCGCCCCGCCCACAGGTTATCGTCGAGAACATGCCCCCGAGTCGCTCGAGTCCCCTCAAGGGGGAACACGAGTGAAGCAACAAGCCAAGGTGAGACATTTACTATGGTAACATACAGGAAGTGCCTCGAAGCTGCTGATTATACCCACATCACAGTTACTGCAGTTGTACTATTACATTCATTCACAGGTCGCCCATCAGTGAGGTGAAAAATCCATTCCTGCACATGGAAACGGAAGCAAAGATGACAATCTAATCACACAGTAGCTGTTCGGGAGCTTTTGATCTTATCACATGATCTTCATCAGCGGACAAGAGCTGCCCAGCTGGAATTATGATGTTTAATTTTTCCATATTTTATTCTCATGTTCTCACTCACATCAGTTTAAAAGATGACATTGGGTATGTTTACATGCACACGAAATCTTCACTATTATTCCCAATATGACAATACTGCATAATCCATTTGGCTACTCTGGATTAGACCTTTCTCCGAACGTAGCATTTTCTTATTAAGACATGGGATATGCCGTTATTATTCAGGTTTAAGGAGCATTCTTTGGACATGTATACAGTGCATTCGGAAACTGCTGTTTACAGTCAGCTCTCTGTGTTGTCATGGATACTTTGTACAAAAACCAACTCAGCAACAGTTTGTAAGGTTGTGGGATAGAATTGCATGCTAAAAAGAAAAGCCCACATCTCTGGGTGACTGGAGAAACACACTTACTTTTAAACATTATTAAGACTTGGATATCGGCAGGTTTTTAGATATACAAAAAAAATATTGACGAACTTTTCAAGACGGTAGTTGAAGGAATGAAAAGGAAGGCTGTGTTTGCAAGGTCCAAATCTACCAAAGGTAGGAAACATTGAAAAAATCCTGGCACAAGCAACAGCCGTTCCACTTTTCCATATTTTAAGATGAAAAATGAAATGTAAGGACATGTCAATTAGAGTATACACCAGGGGTCGATAACCTTTACTATCAAAAGAGCCATCTGCGGAGCTGCAAAACATATTTGAGCCTTAAACTGAAGGTAACATAGCCTTTTAATTCTAAATTAGTCTATACTAGTGCTCTGAATGAGCTGAATATGTTTTTCCACAAGCTGGCTACTGTGCAGGGCACTATTTATGATTATTTGGCACTTCGCAGAGCTGGCAGTGAAAGCAAACATGAACTACAAAATTCTCTATTTTATTCCAAGACTTTTTTGGCATCCAAACTCAAGACTAGTTGACATATTAAAACTTTATTTTTTTTTTATTCAGTATATAGACTTCACATTTTTACAATTGCAGAATGTAAGAACTTCTTTAGGCTTTCAACATTCATTCATTTTTCCGTAACCACTTATCCTGTGTTTTTTTTTTGGGGGGGGGGGGGGGGGGTTGGAGCCTATCCCAGCTGACACTGGGCAAGAGGCAGGGTACACCCTGAACAGGTCACCAGACTATCACAGGGCTGACACATAGAGACAGACAACCATTCACACTCACATTCACACCTACGGGCAATTTAGAGTCACCAATTAACCTGCATGTCTTTGGAGTGTGGGAGGAAGCCGGAGTACTCAGAGAAAACAAAATATAGTATATTTTGTGGATGCAAACGTAGTCAGTGAAAAACAGACGTTAACATGGCAAATGAGCAAAATACATTGGCTGATGAAGATCATGTGGTAAGACTGAAAGCTCCAGAACAGCTACTAAATAGACCTTGTGATGAGAGTGTTTTCTTCATAGCCGATTGTTAATTCTCGCTGCCTGTCCACAAGACAAAGGTCTACTTTTTTGTCAGTTATCGAGTCTTATTTTTCTCTAACAGCATCTGTCAGTGCTGTGGGTTTACTTCAACCTTTTTCTTCTCAATAAAATCAACCAGTTTCAATCTTTTCCTAGTGACGTTTTTATTCTCTTAGTGCAGCACTTTGCCTTTGCCTTGAATTGTTTGTGTCTACTAGGGCAAATATGTAGCCTGGTATCTGTGTTTTCCATGTTTTACTACGTCTTTCATGGTGACTCATCATAGCCACAGATATCTAACCACAATTGTTGTCAGCAGCACTTTGCTGACAGGAGCTCCATTCCAATTTTCAGAATGAGTCACCACCTTTTCCTACTTTGAGCACCACTTAGTTTCCGGTTACATTGTTCTTATCCCCCCCCCCCCCCCAAAAAAAAATAAGCCACCACATTGTCCCCAGACGGTATGTACAGCTGGCCCCATGATACTGACAGACAAAAGACTGAATCTCCGAATGATGAGAGAAATGAACCCTACACAGCAGAGTTTGAAGCCCCATAGCCACCAGTTGACAGAATTTGAGGGCTGAGTTGGTATCTGCTACATATTTTGTCCACAGGAGGGGCTACCATGATACAAAGTACTACAAAACTTCTTGTTCTTGTACAAAAACAAACATTTTTGTAGAAATCCTGCATTTTTAAACAACAACTGATACAGAGTGAAAACTGCAGACCGCGTGTAAGGACGGACATGGAGAAGGACTTTGACAGTATACATTGCTTGTAGAGGCTTTGAACATAATCATAGGCATGGTAGAAAGTTCTTCACGATGGCAGAACTTTGGCACGAGAAAGGCATTACAGAAGAAAATAATGAGTATTGGACAAGGTCAGCATAGATGATTCCAAACTAAATATCACTTTTATACATCGGTTCATAGGAAACCATTTGGCACTGACTACCCTTCCCTTTGTTGGTGTGAGATTAGTGTTTGTTTAAATCATTTGAAAGAAACTCAAACCACTGAAGGGAGGGACCGATGGGGTCAAACACACATGGAGGTAAGACAAAAGGGCATTGACATCAACAGAAAAACTACATCTGGTGTTACTGTCACAATAGAGTTTTCCCTTCTGCACAGGTGTGTCAGATGAGAGTGTGTGTGCATGTATGTGTGTGTATGTGTTACGTGTATGTGTTGAAGTCCACTTCTACTATGGACCGGACTTATGTTTTGACCCAAACCTGCTTGGATCCCTTTTTCAATTTACACACACTTTTGAGTCCATCCTTTCCAGCTCCCTTCCGAAAGTGAACGTCACAGTGAGGTGACACTGCTCAGGTATCTATATTTCCACAGGAAACATCTGTCTACATAAGCAAGTGGGTTCAAAAGGAGTCCTGTTTTGACTGCTAGCCTCAGTCTGTGGTTTAAGTCAGAGTTCATTCGACCCCCGTCTCCCCTCCGTGGTTTTTGTCGAGGGGGCATGCTCAGCGCTCATGCCATGGTTTCCTTTCCTGGGAGTCTCCTGTCGTTGAACGTGTGCATGTTAATGACCTCCTCTGTCTTAACGATGACGGGCGGCTGAGGCTTCTGTTTGAGACGGCGTTGGCACTTCAGAGACACGCGCAGCTCATCCATCATGGCGCTGCAGAATGATCGCTGCAGAAGGCAACAGGAAAGAGGGAGAAGTTATAGCTGGCACCATGCTGTTCATCACTCTACTCCAAGCAGTATAGCCATTGTTATTTATTATTACGCTATTATTTTCCTACATACAGTCTGTCTTCATTGGTAATACTTTGGCGGGGTTATCTATGTCCATGCTGGGCTAATTCTTTTGTTTCAATATATCACTTCTAGTGTGTTCTAATGCCTTGTTGTTCTTCCTTTACAACAGTGCTTCTGTGTTAATATCATATAGCAATGCATGGCCAAAAGTATGTGGACACCTAAACATTACCTCCAAAGCTATGAAAAACAAATTATAAAAAGCTGGCAGACGGAAATATTGGCATTGTACGATTCTGCAAACCACAAATAAATTACATTTGCATGTTTCATATC
The DNA here is from genome assembly GCF_041903045.1 of Epinephelus lanceolatus. Classification (NCBI taxonomy): domain Eukaryota; kingdom Metazoa; phylum Chordata; class Actinopteri; order Perciformes; family Serranidae; genus Epinephelus; species Epinephelus lanceolatus. Next base: position 20,624,354 of record NC_135746.1, read on the forward strand.
AACATTTCTAAAGTGATGTAACATATAAGCTGTCTTTTTTCAGGAGGTTGAGGTTATGGTGTATGGCACGACACCGAGGCACGACGCCTGCCAAGCTGCAGATTACAGTTTGAGACCAACAAACAAGAAAACAGGTTGTGTTTTAGCAAGTTATCGCTTTGTTCCCAGCAGCTTTTTCAGCACCAATCATAGGTATTTTGTAGCGACCCGTCTGTGTTTTTCCTGCACCTTTTTAGGCCTCAAATGTGGGTGCCAGGATTGTGCTCCCAAAAGCAGGTATTTTAAGCCAAAACATGATTTTTTCCAAACCATAAGCAATTCATTTTTGGCCTAAACATAACCACAAATTAGCCACAGAGTTGATGAAAGTTTCAACATATCTGCTACATAATAACGTGCAAATCTAACATGGTTTGCAGCACTGAACAATACCAACATTTTTCTGGCCAGTGGGTTGCATAAAAACCATAAAGACCAAAAGTACACATGATCATGTAGTAGAGGTGGGCGATATGGCCCTAAAATAATATCACAATATTTCAGGGGTTTTTTGTGATAAGATTTTTGCGATCAGATGTCCCAACCAGAGGCTTTTAAGATGGTCTCTGTTCTTGCAGGCCTACGACCTTGACATTAGACATATAAAAGGAACAGACAATGTTATCACGTGCCCCTTTGTGTTAGGCTTTTGCCTTGTGTTTCCTAAGCCAAATGACTGTTACTCATTCTGCCTGTTAACCTGTGCTCCCATTCTCTTAATTTTCTTCTCAGGTACCAGGGTTGCTGGTTGCTGCTGCTTTTTTTCCATTATTGTTAGTTATTAAGTAGTTGTAGTTTGGAGTGGGTGCGGGGGGGGGTTCTGTATATTGCCTCTCAGTCCCTCTCTCTCTGTTTCCTTGAGGTGTAGCCTGATTGCCTGATCTGGAGCACCTGGGCTAGGTGCTCCTCCAGAAGATAAAAGGCCGAAGCTTCAGTGCTTCTCCCTCTCTCCATCCTGGCAGCACCCTCGTTGGTTTTGTAGATCCTTTTGCACACACGACATCATGCAGCACATTCTCACACACCCACATGCGCAGTACTGATCCTACTGACTTAACACATCACATTCTTTATCTCATTCGTTAATATTTGTTAACTTTAATAAATTACATAATTTACTCGTTTTAGGCCCGTTTCCACTGAAGAAGTTCCTGGTACTATTTGGGGGGCAAGAACTACTACAGGAACGTCCTCTCGCTCGGCCCTCTCAACCGCCGTGTCTCCACTGAGAGAGCGGAGTAGGAGGAGGGTTCCTGTAAAGTTACGGGCTTTGGATGTGGATTGTTGCGCAACCATTTTGACCGGGGCGACGTAGGGACGCCGTTAGCTGTTAGGCGATAGCAGTGTCTGTAATAACTCACTAAATGGTCCGTGAAAAAATTATTTTTTCCAGCGGATGTCTTAGTTACAACATGATTGAGCTAACTGGAGTAGTTTCATGTCGTATCCGACAACGGGAGGCTTTTAACAGATGACGTCCTGATGTTAGCTTTGATGCTGCTGTTAGCTGTCCCTGTCAGCTGATGCTTTCTAGACATTGTGATTTCCCAAAACTGAATACATACCACACACAGCAACACAAAACTGCTTTGCTAGCTCAATCATGTTGTAACTAAGATATCCGCTGGAAAGAATATTTTTTTCACGGGCCATTTAGTGAGGTTTTTTTTTTACATGGTGGTGAAAGCTATATGAACGAGCTAACCCTCGTTTGCTGAGTTTTAAAAATGCCAGCTATTTTGTTGCTTTCTGTTGTCGTCACATCCCTCCTTGAGTATATCCAATCAGCACCAAGTAATCCCCAGGCCCCAGCCGGGAGTCTTTTGGGGCCGTTCTGAATACCTACCGCGAGACAATATATATATATATATATATATATACAGTACAGGCCAAAAGTTTGGAGACACCTTCTCATTCAATGCGTTTTCTTTATTTTCATGACTATTTACATTGTAGATTCTCACTGAAGGCATCAAAACTATGAATGAACACATGTGGAGTTATGTACTTAACAAAAAAAGGTGAAATAACTGAAAACATGTTTTATATTCTAGTTTCTTCAAAATAGCCACCCTTTGCTCTGGTTACTGCTTTGCACACTCTTGGCATTCTCTCCATGAGCTTCAAGAGGTAGTCACCTGAAATGGTTTCCACTTCACAGGTGTGCCTTATCAGGGTTAATTAGTGGAATTTCTTGCTTTATCAATGGGGTGGGGACCATCAGTTGTGTTGTGCAGAAGTCAGGTTAATATACAGCCGACAGCCCTATTGGACAACTGTTAAAATTCATATTATGGCAAGAACCAATCAGCTAACTAAAGAAAAACGAGTGGCCATCATTACTTTAAGAAATGAAGGTCAGTCAGTCCGGAAAATTGCAAAAACTTTAAATGTGTCCCCAAGTGGAGTCGCAAAAACCATCAAGCGCTACAACGAAACTGGCACACATGAGGACCGACCCAGGAAAGGAAGACCAAGAGTCACCTCTGCTTCTGAGGATAAGTTCATCCGAGTCACCAGCCTCAAAAATCGCAAGTTAACAGCAGCTCAGATCAGAGACCAGATGAATGCCACACAGAGTTCTAGCAGCAGACCCATCTCTAGAACAACTGTTAAGAGGAGACTGCGCGAATCAGGCCTTCATGGTCAAATAGCTGCTAGGAAACCACTGCTAAGGAGAGGCAACAAGCAGAAGAGATTTGTTTGGGCCAAGAAACACAAGGAATGGACATTAGACCAGTGGAAATCTGTGCTTTGGTCTGATGAGTCCAAATTTGAGATCTTTGGTTCCAACCGCCGTGTCTTTGTGAGACGCAGAAAAGGTGAACGGATGGATTCCACATGCCTGGTTCCCACTGTGAAGCATGGAGGAGGAGGTGTGATGGTGTGGGGGTGTTTTGCTGGTGACACTGTTGGGGATTTATTCAAAATTGAAGGCACACTGAACCAGCATGGCTACCACAGTATCCTGCAGCGACATGCCATCCCATCCGGTTTGCGTTTAGTTGGACGATCATTTATTTTTCAACAGGACAATGACCCCAAACACACCTCCAGGCTGTGTAAGGGCTATTTGACCAAGAAGGAGAGTGATGGAGTGCTGCGGCAGATGACCTGGCCTCCACAGTCACCGGACCTGAACCCAATCGAGATGGTTTGGGGTGAGCTGGACCGCAGAGTGAAGGCAAAGGGGCCAACAAGTGCTAAACACATCTGGGAACTCCTTCAAGACTGTTGGAAAACCATTTCAGGTGACTACCTCTTGAAGCTCATGGAGAGAATGCCAAGAGTGTGCAAAGCAGTAATCAGAGCAAAGGGTGGCTATTTTGAAGAAACTAGAATATAAAACATGTTTTCAGTTATTTCACCTTTTTTTGTTAAGTACATAACTCCACATGTGTTCATTCATAGTTTTGATGCCTTCAGTGAGAATCTACAATGTAAATAGTCATGAAAATAAAGAAAACGCATTGAATGAGAAGGTGTGTCCAAACTTTTGGCCTGTACTGTATATATTTCATTATTAATTAAAGAAAACCGAATTGCAGTAAAATAAATTATATAGTTTCACATGTTAACAGTTTGCCTTCAAATATTCAGTAAAAACTAAACAAAATAATCTCTCATTTCTTTAGTTTGTGAACAACAACAGTAACTCAGAGTGAGATCCAGATTCAGTATACAATATTAATAGTTCAACAAAATAAAATCTACCACAAATGACACATTTAAACAGCTCCCAAACGCAAACAATGTAACCTGGGATCTATATATATAAATCAACAGGTGATTTCCTTCTTTTAGCAACATCCTAAATGACTGAGTTGTGTTTTTTCCACCTGGACCTTTATGCTCTGCCATTTCTCCTCTAATCATCACACTGTAACCTGTGACAGGCTGCTATGATACCACAACTATTGAACATTCACATATATGTAGTTGAGCCATGAGTGCTACAAAGGTTTACATTACCAAAGGTTTAAAACAAAATTGTGCCACGACACCAACCCCCGTGTGCGCACAGTGAGAGAGGAGAGGGAGAGACGCTGTGCTGCTGCCAGAGGAGCCGCTGAATGAGTTCTCTCTGAGTGGTAACTCACTAAGAGTCTGAGAAGTCTGCGGCTGTTCATAAGACATTCAGGATGACACAGTGTATTCCACACTACTGAAGCTGCTCCTCTTTTTGGAGTCACTGCGGAGTCTGTAATAATTTCGCTTTCAGCCATGCTCATTATTGCTGTGGGTAACAGTATGACGACAGTATGTCAACAAGCTGAAATATTGCGAGTATCACGAAATGAATTTTTCATGTGATAACAAAATTATACTGGTATTATCGTGAACGAGATGATAAGGATAGACATACTTTTGGCTGTATCGCGTTATAATGTCAAGTCAGTCTTATTTGTGTAGCCCCAAATCACAGATTAAAAAGGGCTCTACAATCTGTGCAGCATAACACCCTTTATATTGAGAGTCACGGTTTGGATAAGGAAGAATTTGATGCATCGTCTGACGTTGATGCTGTTGAGTAGTGTCATCAACAGGCTACAAATAAGGTTCAGAAAAAGTGAAAGAGATGTAGCAGCAATTGATGACAGATTGAAATGTTTGACAATAAGTTAAGTCTTTAAAAAATCCCTCCAACCTCTTGATTTGATTGCTAAACATTATTTTTGTAAACTCAGGCCTTCGTGTAAAGGTCTGATGTGTCCCTGATTTTTACCCTTTTTCAGCTTAACTGTCACACAAATGTCTGAATGCTGTTTCACAGCCTTTTTCCACCCTGCCAAGAACTCAGAGAAACATTCAACACTTATATTGAACAAAGGACCAAATATCCACTTCAGCAGATTAAACCCAAAAATATTGGTAGCTTCTTTTAAAACATCAATCACCCCCTCATGGAGTGATGCGCGTTACGTAACATCAGTAATATGAGCCTCTGTTGTCCCTGCATTATGCATGTGGTGTGAAATCCTATAAAATGTCAATACGCTTGTGCATCAACATTGCCAAGACAAATTCCCATACATTCACACTCTGATTATGCAAACTCTAATTCAAATTCTTAGAGGGTGTAGGAGGAGAGGAGATATGAAAGAGGAGGGAGAGCAGTAATGTATGAAGCTATTATTTTTCTGTTTGTGTATGTACGTAGGTGTGTGAGATGGATATCTGTAGGTGGCTTATGCACCAGACCAGGTATTTTTGTTTTTCCCCCTCCGTTTTTACATATATTTGTCTGGCGCATGAATGAGATATTTTGTATACCCCGCAAGAGTGATTACAGACGTAGAGGGGGGCAGGAGGGGGTGAGAGAAAAAGAAACAATGAGGAGGGAGATGGATTAGAGTGATGGAGAAAAGAGAGAAAATGAAGGGGGTAAGAAAGCCGGTGATGTAAGGGTGGAGGAGGTTGGCAGGGGAAGAAAATAGAGAAGGAGAGGCTTGTTGTCTGCATGTAAATTACTAGCACCTTGGCAGCCGGGAGATTGTGGCATTTGCAAATTATCTGAATATTGTGACCCAGTCTTGCGGCTCTTGATTAATGATAGCTGAGATGTGCTCTGAAACATATGCAGACCGTAAAAAAGCCAGAAACTAATTACTGTTGCAATAAAGTAACACGCCGCTGCGCTGTGCTAATTCTGTAGATGTAAATAATTAAAATGCGCTATCAAAAAGACCTTTACAATTATCTGGAAACATCACATGTATGACTTAAAGAGCACTAAAATACATACTCCATGCAGAGTGATGAATCATGTGCACTCAGTACTAAAATAGAGCACAGATAGAACAGTCTGAAATATATTCAGTCTCTTGCTAGAAAGAAATATAACCAGAGGGGGGAAGAGGGAGAAAAAAAGCTGCAAACGTGCTGCACTGTATGCATGGTGCAATCTTGAGATTAAAGGAGAAGTTCACAGTTTTTCAAGTCTGTCTCATACTCGCACTGGTTGCTGTAATGATTCCTCTTGTTCGTACAAGCCGTGCAGAGACATAACATCCTAATGTGGTTTCAAATTAAGAGATGGGGGCAAAATCTGCCATCAGCCGGAGGAAAACAGTGACATTGCATGTTTCTGAAAACCATGAAAACGATCCATTTTAATGTTTCGTACATATATCAATGTTCTTAAAGTGATGTAATATATGAGCTGAATTTGTCATCGGGAGGTTGAGTGGATGGTGGATGGCATCCAAGGCAATCAAGAAACCCCTGTTGATTTAGTGAGTCATTGCTGTGTTCCCAGCGGCTTTTTAGCCACTAAACGTGAAGGTTTTTTAGCGACCTGTCACAGTTTTCCTGCAGTGTTTTAGGCCCTAAACATGGGTGTTTTGTAGTGACCCATTGCTGTTTTTCCTGCAGCTTTTTAGGCAAGAAAATAGACAGTGGCCCAAAAAGTGATTTTTAAAGTGGCTGTTTTTTTTACTGAGACATTGCTGCTTTTCCAACCGATATAGTGGCCTAAAAAGCAGTTCATTTTTATCGAGACAGTGCTTTTCCACCTGGGATATTGGCCCAAAAAGCAGTTGTTTTTTCGCCAAGATACGCTGCTTTTCTTGTTGGGATAGTGCCCCCCCCCAAACAGGATATTTTAAGCAAAAATGCAATCTTTTCCTGACATTACCCAACTGGGTTTTTGTGCCTAAACCTAACCACATGTTGTCCACAGCTTTTCTAAAACCTTAAAGGAATTGACCACTTCAGAATGAAAATACAGACAGTACTTACTGACCCTCATGCCGACAAGAAGTCCAGTGTAGTTTTTTAATCCACAAAACTCGTTCGGGGTATCGGAGGATAACAGCTAGCTGAATTTTTTCATACGCTTGTCCAAAATCATTTTGAAAATGTAATAAAACTCTGCTAATGCATTTCAAAAACGTCAGAACGAGAACACGAGAACTAGCACCACCACTAGCCATCAGCTAGTCTCGCGCGAGTTGCCATGTAAACACAGCACTTCTGCAGGGCTGGCTAACTGACCACGGTGAGAAATGATGCTATAAAGTGGAGTAAATTACATCTTTTCAAGTCAATTTTGCATGCCGCGGCTTCAGGGCACCAGGATTACGACGGACGAGCCGTTCTGACGTTTTTGAAATGCATTAGTTTTATTACATTTTCAAAATGTGGGTTCCATGCACTTCAAGTGTAGCTGTTATTCCAGCTAGCTGTTATCCTCCAATACCCCGAACGAGTTTTGTGGATTAAAAAACTACACTGGACTTCTTGTCGGCATGAGGGTCAGTAAGTACTGTCTGTATTTTCATTCTAAAGTGGCCATTTCCTTTAAGTTTCAATGTATCCGCTATATAAAAATGTGCAAATGTAACGTATCTGTAATTTGCAGAAACGTTCAATATTAATTTTTTTTTCTCATGATTGGGTTGCTTCCACCCATGCAAAAAAAAGGCATTGTAAATGTCAATAGAGGTTATGAGTTAGACAAATCAAGTAGGTACACTAGCTACTAAAAAATCACTTCATTATAAGTCTGACTCACAGGATGTTGACTGTAGGTATAAACCATGTGATTGGCTACCAATCGCAGGCGGCAACATGCTTCCTACCGTTACCAAAACCCTGTGAAGCTATTCTTGTACGGCCAGACTGATCTCCACACTTTATTTTCACGCTGTGTGAAACAACAACTTCCCGGCTAGCGACCTACACGCTAAAACATCTTTTAATGTTTGGGAATTAGCCTTTTTAATGCTAGCACTTGCTTCGCCACCAAAAATAGTTACTTCCCAATACTATTTTGCAAGGGCACTGTCGCTGTATCTTGGCAAGAGGATTGTGATTAGTTTAAAGAAATACAAACACCCCAGAGTGTATTTTCCCCTTTAGTACAGATTTATGATGGTTTCAGCTCAAAGATGTAGATTTTGGGAGGAAATATTTGGAACATGTCCATTTGCTTCCTGCCATAAAAACATGATAGTAGCAGAGAACTTTTATTCTGACCAAATTAAAGACATTTACACCATAAACTGATGCGGAAAAGAGACAAATTGGTGCCTAAAAATTCACCAGAATGCAGGAAATAAATGTTTGATGCTCAGAATTTTCTTGCAGAGGACCCCCAACCCCCCGTTTCATATGTGTCCACTCAAATGTGAAACGAAACCTATGCCCTTGGTTCAGCCTGACCTTTCCCCAAAGCTGGCACAGTGCAAGATAGGTCTGGCTATGGGAGATGACTTTGTTAAAACCCTTCCACTGCAGCTACACAAGGGAACACGCTCTGAAACACAAGAAGGAAGCTAACTTTGTTAAATACCCACTTCTCTGGCTAACCTCATATTGGCTTCAGCTTAAGGGATCTCTTCATGGCCAATATAGACAGATGGAAGAATTACTGAGACCAATGTGACTCAATGTACATATGGGCATGTGAATATTGTTTAAAAACAGACTTGAAAAAATGTGAACTCATCTCCATCTCTTTCCCGAACCTGCAAAAAAGAACAAACTGAGCAAACTGTGGTGTTGCATTTGGTAGTCTGGTTTCATTTCAGTTAAGTTTCCTTTAAAAACAGTGACATACCAAGGAGAAACAGCAAATCTTTATGAGACAAATAGTACATGACACAAGCTTTAATTCCTAACATGCATCAGAAAAGCTTCTAGTACCTTCTCCAGCTGGGCATTCTGCTTAGACTTGTAAAGCACCTCCCCTACAGCCACAAACACTGACAGCACCAGTCCCGCAGCCAGCACGATGAAGATCCCGCCGATGTTCTGCACCCCCAGAGCGCTGGCCTCCTTGCTCTCCTCCTCGGGACAGCCGTTCCCTCTCCACCATTTCTCCTTCATCATGTGCAGCTTCCCTTCCTCCTGCAGCTGCAGAATGGCTATCGTGATCTTGTCTCTGTATGGGGAGCCTGCGAGGAGACAACGAGAGATTAGCGAGTATGGATAATAGCAGGATATGATTAAGCCTGATTATGCCTTGCAAAGTTATTGTTGAGTATATGAGTGTATGTAACCAGCGGTGGTGGGAGTATGAAACGCACCACGGCTTGCATGTGATCATATAACCTGTCATGTTATTGTTGGCTGCTTAGAGGGAGTTTTTTTGTAAGTCCTCCTTCAAATCCCACTAATCCCTATATTCACAGACTGATTCCAAAATTCTCACTCCTCTCTGCAGTGTGTGAATTATAATGCACAGGGAGTTGGCAACAAAGACTTGGCTTTGTGTAGCGAAGCTGCTGTTGATTCTGACGAATTAGCTGCTGTTTGCACACTCTTTCATATGCCATAAATGGTGCGTATAAACAGAAAAAAATAAAACACAGAGGAGCCCAGTCGAGGCTACATAACGGTGCATATGTGTTTGGGATTAAATGTGTGTATCTGAGATAGGGTTGCTTTATCAGAGTGTTTTTTATGCATGTTAATGTCATGGTGAGTAAAAGAACCCAAATCCACAGACAGTGGGAAGGCGCCAGAATTAGCAACAAGGCATTAAGACTCAGCGGGTGCTGACTTGATCAAAGGAGGAGTAATCGCTGCAGAGTACCCGAGTGGGGTCGTGTTCCTCTCCCATCCACGGCGTGTGCGACATAGCACGCGGCCGATCAGGGCACGGCGCACACACTGTGCCCGAACCACGGCGGGAAAGAGCAACACTCATGCGAGCGTTCATGTTTCATTTATAAACTGGTTTAAAAGCTTGTTAGTGTATTAATATGATTACAGAACTCATGCATAATGAAGCCTGATTGTACATTTCCATTTCATGCGCTCATTCAGACTTAAAAGGGGCGAAAAATGTAAAAAATTTTATAATGCAGACGTCATTTTAGGAACATTTTGTGCTAAAACTCCTGGGAGCTAAACTGAACATGGCCCCAGGTAGCAGGTAGCATCACTGTCTGCTGCTCTCATACAGTTCTGCCTGTCAGCCCCTTTAGCTGATTCCCCTCTGTCTCATCTATCATTTATCTATTGCTATCCATCATCCTTTCATCTCCACGTCTCTGTGTATTTACACCGACAAAGGGGACATTAATACAAAAACTTAAAATTACCCAAAGTGCAGCTGATTTTTGAGCAGCATATCAGCTTCTTTGATCATCGTCTATTTCTGTGAGCGTACCTGTGGTGTGCACATGTGCTTTTATCTGTGACGTGCCCGCTTTAAGACAAAGTGCATATCCATTCTGTGCATGTGCAGGAGGTATGTGCAGCCATGAGCAGGCAGTCGTGTGTATGCATGTGCTTGTGCATGTAAAAAGCATATGCTTGCTTCATTTGAAGATGAGAAATCTATCAAGTATCCTAGTCCCCTGATTCTGGCTCCCCTCATATTTCAAATGATTAATGATGGCCTAACAAAGCAGGCCTTGGATAAATGCTAATAGGATGGGTCCTTAGAGAGGAGGATATGGAGAGCGGGGCCTGGGCAAATGGAAAAGCGCTGTGCTTGACACACTGTGCATACACAACTACCTGACAGATGTTCAACACCAGAGGACATCCATCACTCCCACACTGTCTGGCCTCAAGTATTAATGCGATCACAGTTAAAGTCGATAGCCGTAGATGACGCATTTGCGTTTTGGGAGCAGGACGTGTGAAAACCGTCAAGCGCTAAAAGGTTAAGACTTATTATACGGCGTGCTCTGTTTTATTGCTGTAACAGCCCTACGGGGAACGAGATGCTAAACAGTGTTGAGCAGGGCGAAAGTTATAGGCTGGAGGTTGACACGAAGGTTGAGATCTTCATGGCGTTTGGGACGAGGCAGCAAGGAGAGAGCCGCCGTCTGAAATAAAACACTCCCATTCTTCCAGGACGACTTCTGGCATGAAATCACTTTGATTTAATGAAGCAATTACCTATCTCAAGACTTCTTCTATTACAGAAGAAACATTTTAGAGGCTGTGATCAACTTTATTCCTGAAATATTGAGCAATGAACATCAGAGTTAGAGATTGAAATGAGTTAGAGGGAAGTAATAACTTTGAGAGTGGGCATTTTTAATCATTATTTTTATGCATTAAAATACTAAACCACTTACTGCTGAATTAAAGCAATTCAGGGGAATATTTTGTCGTCGTATATTTGATGCACTGTATCGCCACATGAATGGAAAACAGAGCGGCTCCACGCTCTAGGTCTGTGTCCATCTCAAGGGCATCAGTGTAAGTACTCCTGCACTTATGAGGCCACAGTGGGACTATAACTCACAGCATCACCTCAGCTTTGTTACAGCCGCCGCAATCATGGCATCCCTGCAGATCCATAACTGCCCCATACTCATCAGCAGTAGCCAGGTCCAGATGTGGAAGCCTGGAATTAATCCTCCATATTTTGATGGCCTTCATATCTGCGATGATATATGTAGCCATTACAGCTGGTTGCAGTGCTCTCCGTGGCCTCGTCATGACCACTCTAACCTCTGTGACATGAGGAGCGGATACCATCACCAGCTCCACGCCGAGGTCTCTGGGAGTGTCAGGGTTGTAAGCTGCACCTTTATTAACCCCGACAAAGGCTGCTTTATATGCAACAAAACTGAAAGTGGAAAATGGTTCTGACTCATCATGGGATAATGGCGCTTTAAAATGTAAGAACGCGACTTTTCTGACAGGGGCTCGGTCAAATAAGCAGGTGTGAAAAGTTCTAAGTGCTCGTTTCATACTCTCTGAAGTGTTTTGTTGTGTTTTAATGCTCAGACACAATTCAGACGGTGTCAAGTAAGTCACAGGGAATTGCACTAAATTGACTTTCGGGTAGCTTTCTGTGATTGTTTCACTGTCTTGCACTCGCTGCCTCGTGCGACTGCAAAGTAGGCGAAAACACACCATTAAAAGTATTGTTTAACACAGGCTTGCTTCCCCACTCTGTAAATAATCCTGTGAGAAAATCATTATGGCTTGGAAAAAAAAAAAAAAACACGCTCACTACAGCAGAGCTCGGACGGCGCCAGTTTCTCGAGCCCCGGGCACATTTTAACCTTATCCATAAATTCAACCTCTTCAGCCATTCGCTTTTCATTAAGATAAACCTTTTACACCTTGCGTGGTTCAAACATTATACCCGTGACCCCATCAATACAGGTCAACCTTTTCGTTCTTAGAGCTTATGAATCATCTACACTACATACCGTTATCTATTACATAGTATCTGCAGTATTTCTCTCTGAACTTAAGCTTTGCAATTGCTTCTTATCGACACATCAGGCAGCAGCAGAGGCATATAGAAGTTTGAGGTCACTTACCCATAGGTGTTCCCACTCCGTAGGCTTTGGAGTCTATGAGGCCTCCGATCTGGGTGAGGTTGCAGTTGCGCTGGGTGACAAACTCGATGGTGGTGGACTCCATGAGGAAGGCATAGTCCGAGGTCAGCACGCGTTGGATGCCCTCCTCCACATTCTTGACCATCACAGATTGCCTCCTGCTGTTCATGAACTCCCACATCTTGTCATAGGTTGAGATTTTTGTTTTCTACAAAATAGCAGAGAAGAGAAGTGGAATGAGATCGGTATCTGTGTTAGGAATAAATGTGGTTGTCAACTTTAAATTCTGCTTTCTTTTTCATTGTGCAGGCCATTTGTTTCATGTCGTTACAAAATGTAGTTGCTTGAAAAACAAAGGAAAGAATTACTTTCTTATCTCAAGTTATAGTCCTTTAGATTTCCATGAAACTAACCCCTTTGAATACTATTTAGGGTCAGCAATATTTACATTGCGTTACTGCGTTTTTATATAATAGTTTTCAGTGTTAAAGGTACACCATGCAGGAATTGTCAGCTACCATTTCATACAGTATCACCACTGAAAGTAAAAGCCAACCCCAGCTTTGTTCATATGGCGCTTTACCTCGCCATATTGGTGTTTTTTCAGCACTGTTGCCACAATTTTTGTAGCTTCTTCTTGGATGTTTGCTGCTTATTATCTGGCACCTGGTTGCTACCTTTTTATAAAACACCAATCTCCCCAACACGGTCCCGAAAACAGCAAAATAATATGAAAAAAAGAAAAGAAAATACAGGCAGTAGGCAGAGTCTCTGCAGATAAATACATGGCCACGCACTTCTGGTGGGTCATGAATGAAAATTGAGAGGGATTACTTTTGTGTGTGCGGCTATAAATTGTTTTAAAAAAAATCCTGCATAGTATACCTTTAATGACAGAGTCACTGAATTCAAATTGCCTACCTTCACATGACCAATTCAGAGGAAGCGAAGCATGTATATCATCCAACATCTATAGTTTCAATTGTATCTCAATGACAACAGCCTCACTGTTTGCTGTTCGCTCTCCTAACATCATATCAGAGCTGTTTTTAAAGGGAAAGTTCACCCCAAAATCTGAAATGCAGATTTTCTCACCTGTAGTACTATTTATCAATCCAGATTGTTTTGGAGCAGCCGAGTGTTGGCGTTATTGACCATAGAGATGTCTGCCATCTCTTAGATGATAACGGAACTAGATGGCACTTGGCTTGTGATGCTTAAACGCCCCCCCCCCCCCCCCCCCCCCAAAAAAAATCTAAAAAAAAAAAAACCCATACAAAATACACTGAAAAATTCAACAGCAATGTCTCTTTACAGAAATTATGACCTGGTTGCTCAATATAATCCATAGGCCTTGTTGTGAGCAGTTTTATGTAGGAACTATTTTCTTTTTACCGAGCTACATCCGCCAACCGGATCACGGTGTATCTATTCACTGGACCAGAGGCTTTGGAGAGAGCATTTGCTGTCAGGACCCTGAGGCTCTGGAGTCTTTCCTGATTTTACGTGAGTTTTAAGTTCATTTAAACTGTCTTTTATTTCCTCTGTTTTTATATGCTAAAGTATTTTTATCAGTTCTTTTTAAAGTTGCTGTTTTCATGTCTTGTCTGTTTTATTTTTGACATTTAAAGCACTTTGTAACTTAATGGCGTCCTCCTCAGCTGAGCTAGGTGAGCTAGCAGTAGAGAAAGAAAATAGCTCCTACATGAAACAGCTCACAAGAAGGTCTGTGGATTATCTTGAGTAAACAGGTCATGATTTCTGGAAAGAGACATCGTTGTTAAGTTTTTTAAATGTTTTTTTTTGGACACTTGAAGCACCATAAGCCAAGTGCCATCTAGTTCCATTATATTGGAGAGAAGGCAGACATCTCTACGGCTAATATCTCCAACATTCAGCAACTCACACCAAAACAATCTAGACTGATAAACAGCACTACAGGTAAGATGAAAAATATGTATTTTTGATTTTGGAGTGAACTGTCCCTTTAAGCTACTGCTAATGCAAACCAAACATTTCCTGCTGGTTCTCCAGTAAAACAACATCTGTGTTTGGCTGCAGAGTAAACAGATACAACAGTTGTTCATGTGCTGTATTTATGACACAGTATCTGCTACAGAGAGTGTTACCTGAACTATTAAACATTTGCTGTTTCAATTGGTGACAATGTGTGTCTGAAATCTCAAGGATTATAACTTTAATAAGTGAGGATGGAAGATTCCTCGTAAAGCCACTCTATAAACACCCTGGCAGACGCATCTACCTTGAAGAAGGTCATGGTGGCGCCGTCCTCCACCACCCCGTACAGGATTTTAGTCTGCTTGGCCAGGTCATCGGCTGAGTCTATGGGCGACTCCATCCTCTCCACAGTGAGGAAGGCAGCCAAGTTGGCCGTGTACGAGGAAATGATGATGAGGGTGAAGAACCACCAGATGCCTCCCACTATCCGAGTCGACAGAGCCTTGGGCATGAGCTCTGAGCCTGGTGTGAGTGAGGTGGCAGGAGTGAAGTGTTACACTGCAAAATGTATTCATCTCAGCAAGTCCTCAGTACGATTCTAATCTTGTGTTTAAGTTTATTTTAACGTGTTAAATAAAAATCAAATAAGATTAGTTGCTTTAAAAACATGTTTCAAGAGCTCTCTTAAAGTTTTCAGCTCAGGCGGACGCACCACTTGCTTCAAGAAGAAATCACTCGAGAGAGAGAGCTCTTTAAACAAGATGATTGTTGGATCTCAAACAAGTGACATTATCTCCTCTCTCAGTCATGACTGAGTGCTTTAAATAATGCAGGAAACACAGAAAAACACTATTTAAAATTTGCCTCCTGAGAACAAGGTTGTTTGCATAAATCAATCCTATCGAATCAAACACATTCAGTATCGAGTGTTCAGAACAGTGTGGAGAAGTGACAGGCTGTTTGGGCCAGAGAGTCATGTACCCAAGGTAACCTCACATCCTGACTCCACACCCCACTGATCTCTAGGTGCTGGTGGGCCAAGGACAAGAGGAGAGGACACTGGGCATTATCATAACTATGATAAAGAGCATATTAATAGCCTGCATATTATTTGAATAAATCTCAGCAGTCACGCTATTTGAGCTGCTGTTGATGAAAACATTAATTTACATTTATTCAAATTGTAATCTCTAATTGAGGGGTTTAAAACTATGATTTTACTCAAGTGGCATTCAAATCATACACACCTCTTATATATTCTACAGTCCTGTGAGCTAAATTCACTTAATTAAAAAAACATTACATGCACATTGACTCTAAGTCTGTCTCCCGGGCAGCGGACCCCCAGCGGTCTCTCTCTGTTGCCGCTGACTTGGACAAAACAACCCAACCCTCAGAGACAGTGGGATATAGAGAGCTCCAGCTCCACAGAGCAACAGCAGCCACAGGCTGAGGCAACTACCTTGCTGCATGAGAGCCCCAACGCCAAACCAGAAACTATTGAGCAGCGTAAAATTGTTTTCCACCACATCCGAGTCTGGGTTGCATGGATGTGGGTTGTACCACTCGTAAGGGCTGAACCTATAAAAGGGAAGAGAGCACAGAGACAGATATGTCAGCACAAAGCAAAGAACAGCGCGTTCCCAGCTGCAGATTAAACGGCACATAAAACATAAATTTTAAACCATTGTGAGCAGAGGAACAAAGGGAATGTGAATGTGTGGGAATCCTGTGTTGTGGCCTCAGGGTCAGAGCGTGTGCAGAGACCAAAGCAAATCATTCTGGCTTTCGCCGAGATCAACTTATTGGCATATTCAAATGCCATCAGTTTATTGTGAGAACAGATCAATAGGCTGGAATAACACTGTCACTGGTGATAATGTCCCAGTGCGAGATGATCTTTGGAGCTCATTTGGATTCACTGACTCAGGAGCCGTTATGTGTATCCCCGAGCAACTGCAATCACCGTTACTCTGCGGATGCCATATCCCCCTCACACCCCCCCCCGACATGGGGCTTTTTCTCATGGTTTCCAAACAGCTGTCTCTTTTCTTCCACCCCCTAGCTGCTTTTGTTTTTCTCTTTTCCCCACACTCCCCTTCAAAACTCCATCTCTTTTACCCATCCTGCGCCATTCCCACCTCAACAACCTACACCTCATTTCCCCCCGATTGCCTCGTGTCCCCTATGAACCTCTTCCCTTTTACCCCCCAGCCTTGCGCTGCCTGCATCGGCTGATTGTCAGTGTCTTCAGGTCAGTTGTGGACATTTCTCATTTATTATCCTAAGCAAAAGTGGCATGGCATTAGCGCAGGGTGATTGGGTTAGTGTTAAGCATCAGGAACTGATTGAGTTTGTGCTGAAGTGGGTGATAGCGGGAACATTGCTTATGCATAGTTGAGGGGCCCATCAGGTAAGGCTGTTTAGCAGCCCCAGCGACCCCCCCCAAACACGCCGCATGCTAATAAGCCAAAGACCGAGTCTTAAAGGTTCAGACTGCATAGAAATGTGATGCCATTTGTCAGCTGCAGCTTTAGAGATGCACAGGGACGTATATAAATATATAGTGTTTACAAGACACAGAGCAGCATTTCACATTACCAAACCAAATGTTAGATGATGGCAGTTTTATGGCGGCACTATTTGCCACAGAGACAGCGCAAGTGCTGCAGACGCACAAACAGATATGTCATTTGATCTCCCTTTGTTGCTGCAGCAGCCTAATTAAAAGCCGTAGTTTACAAGCATTGCGAACGTGTGCAACATTTTTGTCAGACTGCTCTTCCTTTTCCTGCTACTTTCTACGCCGTCCCCTTGAAAATTATCTACGTGGACACGGCTTTGATGACACGCTATAATTCTTCCTGTCAACCCCATCAGGATGTCTGATTTGCTGGAATGTCAATGAGCTCAGTCTCCTTGGAACCAGAGGCAACTGAAACGGCACAATGGCCTTGTGGAGCTGTGCAGAATGCAGTGTATGTGTGTGTGTGTGCGCTCGCATGTGTTCGTGTATGGGGGTTTTATGTGTATCAAGCCTCTGGCGCATGAATGTTTGCGCATGTGCCTTTATAGCTGTGTGGGTGTGCATTTGTCTGTCGTGGCAACTGTGAATTTGCATTTGCTCAATCAAATCCATCTCAAAGTCAAATATTTTCTCTGATGATTTATTTATGTTGCCGTTTACAGACGTTACACAGAGCGTTGAGCTGCAGTCTGAGGGCAATTGCGGGTATCATCCGATGCGGGCCATAGGTGAGGACGTGTAAATCTGTTTAAATCTATAAAACACGTTCTTGATTGGATTGCGTTTGTCCCTCTCAGCGTCTACATGTGTATTCTGTATGCACCATGCCCACGGCTCCTCTGTATGACCTTTGCCTGTAGCCGGCCCGTATTCCTGCGGGCCGTGTTCTGCACACCGATCACCAGGAAGAAGGGGATGTGGAACATGCGGACGTAAGGTCACCTCCTCACACCGAGCACAAGGGACA
This sequence comes from Epinephelus lanceolatus, assembly GCF_041903045.1. NCBI lineage: Eukaryota > Metazoa > Chordata > Actinopteri > Perciformes > Serranidae > Epinephelus > Epinephelus lanceolatus. The sequence goes on from NC_135746.1 coordinate 20,642,109, forward strand.
TGTCGAATTGCACACAGAATTCTAAAAAGATCCCCCCCCCCCCCCCCCCCCCTCCCCACTCCCCCCCCCCCCCTTTTCTCCAGTTCCTCTTCTCCTTCGTCCGTCCCTGGCCACAATAACACAACACGCTCTCTTCCATTAACTGTCAGTTGGATTCAATTACTCTGGCTGGCATTATAGATCTGCTGCCTTTCTTCTCTCAGGCCAAGTGAAGAGGCTGCGTTGGGGGGTGTTCAAAACCACAGGCGTCCGGGACTTGGAGTGCAAAACTTTGACATCCTGTAATTACATGCAAACATTTTTATAATGCAATTTAAATCAGTCATTCTTCTTGGCAGGTGGACATTTTCTACAGTGGGAAAAGGTTTCGCGATCTGAGAGAATACCATTTCTTCTGCTAATAAAGAGAGGAATCAATTCAACCACAAACAGAGCTGGAAGGAACCACTGAGTGAAATGTATTTCTCTGGAGCTTGAAATGAGATAGCTCATTTAGTCGGAAAAAACAGTGTGTGTGTGTGTGTGTGTGTGTGTGGGGGGGGGGGGGGGGGGGGGGGGGTGTGGAAGCAGTTCAAAGACCTGAATCCTTGGTGAGATTGAGGTGTTTAGTGTTTTATTGTGCAAAACCGGGACTTCATAAGCTCACTCCACTCACTCTATTTGCAGGGGATTAAAGAAAATAATATACTCTGCATTTGGGGGATTGACCAATCAATCTGTGGCCGTGCAATCAATACTACAATTATGAGGGAACTAGCTCAGCGGACTGAGGAAGAAAACACTGTACTTCAGATTTTAACTTTGCTGAATATTTTTCGGTCACATAGTGTGAGGACAAGCACTATTTACTGCCATGGTATGCAAAAAAAAGGGCACAGTGCATGCACGCAGACAAGAGCATTTATAATTTAATAAAAGTACCGAGGCCATTTCATTACAAGCAGAAGAATATCAATATAATTGCATGCTAATCACTTACCCTGACCAACCGTGGAAACAAAGGGCTACGGGTATAATTTGCATATTCTGAACTAACTTAGGTGACAGTTGCTGCTTTCCTCTCATGTGATCATTGTGCCGGTAACATTTGATGAAACGTGCATTAAACCCAAACCTCTCAGGATGGAAGCGGAAGGAGAGGAGCCCTGGGGTTAACACACATCTTTGTACATCCGCCATGCATCAGGGGTTTTAGGGGGGGTGGGTTCATCAAGAATATTTTGTAAGAACTGTACTTGTTCAATGTCAGCATTGTACTTGTACATTTCTTACAGCAGATTAAGAGATATATAACGGGTAGCTGATTTTACAGTTGCTGATGCTTGCGTAAATATGCCCGAAATAGTGTGAGGAGTCAGCTGATTTTAATGACCATACCAGTGTTTTTTCTTGTTGTAGCTCATTTACCGTAGGGTACGGTGGGTAATGAAATCTGAGTAAACATTTAAACCCTTTTATTACACTTTTATTCTTTTCATCAAAGCTGCTTTATCAATGCGTGAAAATGGAGATAAAACACTTTATTGCTCTACAACAGTTTGTAGGTGGTGAGTTCAAGTGCTGGGGGGACAATCTGAAATCTGAGGTTTGTTGTTTTGGCAGCCAGCGCACCTTTTTATAAACCAGTCTGCACTTTCAGATGTATTTTAAAAGTTCCAGTGTGTAGGATTTAGGGCGACATATTGGCAGAGATGGAATATAATATAATAACTATCATCCTTCAAAAGAGAGCAAAAAGACAATAAGAGCAATAATCATGTTTAAAGCGAGAAATAATTAACTTCCAGGCAACATTACTTGTGCAATGGGCTGCGTGATGAGTTGAAACAAAGCACAAATATAAATCAATTTAAAAACTATACAAAAAAAACAACAACTTACTTGGACTTTACTTGGACTGTAACTAAACTGGGTTTATTACTGTACGTATTTATTTAATTGGTTGGCAAATAGACTGGGGATAGTTGTGTATTAGTTGTAAATAAATTTGGAAATTTGTTGAAATAATATACGAGCAAACAGAAGAAATGTAAGAAAGGAATAGAGACATATAAGTTTTACTTCTACCTGCTCGGACACTGTTATCTGTGTCTTGTTTGTTTTTTAGTATGTTTTTTTTTTAGTCATTTATTCATTCATTCATAAGTATGTTTTCTTTAGTGTATAATCACCTGAAAATAAGAATCATCATGTTTATTTTCTTTGAATGAGCCAATTATATCTACATAGGAGTGGATCCTCATCCATTGATTCCCCATGTTGCACTGCCATGTTTCTACAGTAGCCCAGAATGGAGAAATTAAACAGCGGCACTAGACAGGGCCATTTGTGTTAGCAGCCCCTCCACGACGAGCCAAACAGCATTGAAAAACACAGATTTTTACATGAAACTGCTTTATTCAGAGATTTTACTGGTTAAAATCACCAAATGTGTTTGTTTTGGAGAGGAGGAGTTCTCTGCGGATAATTCGGCTCCCGCTAAAAACCTCCTGAACATCTGGATCTTAAGTTATTAGAGAAAAAAGATGAGCACACATTAGCAGGTGCTGGGCTAGCCAGCATCATAGAAACATCTTTACTGTGTGCTATTACCAGTTTTAGTCACCTGGTCTGTTTGTTCTGGAGAGGAGGAGACCTCTGCAGACAATTCAGCTCCTGGTAAAAACCTCCTGAACAATGAACACTGAGGGAATTCTAACCAGGAGCTCATGCTTGGCATATGGGAGTTTCAGCTGGTTGCAATTTGCAGTGCTCACTGTTAGATGTCATTAAATCCTACACACGGCTCCTTTAAGGCACCAATAATCCAATTCTGACACAAATAAAGAATTTAAAAGCTACAGTGTGTGTTGTAAAATGGTCAACAGCATATTAAAGAATAAAGACACTGGTATGGTCCTTTTAAGTAATGTATTTAGATTTAATACTCTTTTGTTGTAGACCGGATCTACATCACTGAAGCCATCTAAGAATAAAGAGGCACGGATTGCCTCTCGCAGGAGTGCGTTTGCTACCAGTCACAGCTTGATGATTTTCAGTGAATAAATTCCCCTCTTCAGGCCCAGAGGGAGCAACTGCTGTGTGTTAGTGAAAGCAGGCAAACAGGTAGGGCAGAAGGAAGAGGAGGAAGGAAGGAGGAAAGGAGGAAAGAAGGGAAAGGAGGAGGAGGGGTGGTTGACATGTTACCTGGCTATGACAAACAGCACACAACTGACACCCAAGCAAGCCAGCAGAATATACATCCAGATATCGGGCGAGAGGGGGTTGAGGAAGGAGAAGACTCCGGGGTTGGTGCCGTTGGGCTTGCGGTACAGGATACTTATCCCCAGCGTCATGAACGGCTTCGAGAAGTCGATGACCTTCTCCCTGACGTAGGTGATGGCCAGAGGAGCCACTGCCAGGTCTGCTTTCTGCAATAACATAATGGGAATTGAGTGGGGTGGGACGGGGGGTAGGTGTTTGAGTCAACCAATAAAAAACAACCAATCGAATTAACATCTGATTTCTGTCAACAGCTGTTCTGGTCAATATGTACAGGAAGGAGGGAGAGCCATGACAGAGGAGAGAAAATAGCAGGGGTCATTAGTTCAGATGGATTAGTGGGTGGGAGGCTGACATTTTCTGGAAATTACAGGTTATATGTCTGAGCCGTCTCATGTGGGGACAAAGGTGAGTCACTCAGGTAACAATTTTGGGATTAGATTCATCTGTGACAAATTATCCCTGTGTTCTCTCAAAGTAAGATTAGCCGTCTTTGGCCCTTGGATTCATTTTTGCATAACCCCGTTTTTATAAGAAAGCGACAGTTTTACCTTTTTTCCCTTGGTCAGATTTTCTGCTTAAAGAGACAGTTCATCCCAAAATAAAAAATACATGTTTTCCTTTCACCTGTAGTGCTGTTTATTAATTTAGATTGTTTTGGTGTGAGTGTTGGAGATAGTGACTGTAGAGATGTCTGCCTTCTCTCAAATATAATGAAACTAGCCCATACCCATTGGTAGCTTTGTCACCTTCTACCTATGTCAATGCCTATGTGCAGTTTCACATAGATTGACCACGTCAGTGAGTAGAAGAACGTGGGACAGACAGAATGACTGACTGACAGAATGACACACTGACAGTGATTATGTACAGCATACCATACCATGACTTAGTCATACCAAAAATGAGAAAAAACCCCCAACATTGGGCCACAGGGGGCGCCACAGCGATCAGTCACATTTTAGCCATTTTTAAGCATTTTTCTGTTGTTATAGCGCCACCCAGTTGCCAATTAGAGTTAAACTTCTCCAGTCACCTTGAGGCATCCTGTTCTACATGTCTACCAAGTTTAGTAAAAATCGATATGGCGGTTACGCCTAGATGAGAAATTAGCTCTCTAGCGCCCCCATTTTGTTTGATCGGGTCAATAATGGAGGGGTCCCCTCAGATTATGTGTGGTCATATGCCTACAAAGTTGCATGGTGATCGGTGAAACCCTTGAGATGTTATACACCTTTATGTGATGAGCCACGCCCTCCGCAATATTCATTGCCTTATAGAAGCTCAGTTTTAGTAAGTTTTCCAACTTTTGCCAAGAGGGAACTTTAGATATTGGTCCCTAGATTATGTTCACTGAGTTTCATGCAGATCGGTCAAACTTCCTATGAAGAGATCGATTTTAAGTGTAAACTTCAAAATGGTGGAAAATCTATATAACCGGAAGTTATGGGTTCTTGAGGCAAATTTGTTCCTCATGAGGAGAGGCATCTCTGTTCAAAGTTTCATGTCTCTACAACATACGGGGCATGAGATATGCCCATTCAAAGTTTGCAATTTCAGTCAGTTGCTATAGCGCCCCCCTTTGGCCAATTGATGTAATATTGCTTCATTCGCACCCTCCCATGACCCTCTACCACTGTGCCAAATTTCACATGGATTGACCAAGTCAGTGAGGAGAAAAACGTCAACAGACAGACAGAGTTTTCACCATTATATAGTAATGGACCTGCATTTGTACAGCGCCTTTCTAGTCATCTAGTGACCACTCAAAGCACTTTTTACACTACGAGTCACGTTCACCCATTCACACACACATTCATACACTGGTGGCCGAGGCTACCATACAAGGTGCCATCTGCTACTCAGTTTTAACACACACCGATGGAACAGCCATCGGGCGCAATTTGGGGTTCAGTATCTTGCTCAAGGATACTTCGACATGCAGCCTGGAGGAGCCTGGGATCGAACCGGTGATCTTTTGATTGGTGGACGACCCGCTCTACCTCTAGCCACAGTCGCCCGTGAGACTAGAGACTAGTGAGACTAGACAGAACTCCCTCTGCACAGCCAGTCTCAGGGATCAGGTGCCAGTCGGTCGCAGGAACATGTTAGATTAAAATCACCAACATAAACCACAGCACTCAACTACAACTCAATTACTGTGATTTTATTAAAAGCGAACGACAAAAGTAATTTCCAATTCATCCAAAAAGCGTAATAACACAAATTACCAGAGTCTACAATGGTAAAAATATGGGTCCCTCAAGAAAAAGGTTGGGAACCACTGACATATATCAAAGAACAAAGCAAGATTCGTAAAAAGTTCAAGAGTTACAAGAATAATGTATGATTTAACCTCATCCCTTTACGTAAATGACTGATACAAAGATTTTATAATGAAAGATAGACTGCAGGTCCTACTTCTGTCCCTCTACACTGTGAGACGGAGAGGGGGCGTGACAGGGATCTAGTGGCTCATCTCTCCCTATGGAGAGAATCAGATCTTTTATTTCTTTTAATGATCTTTAAAAAGTGATTCATGCTTTTATAACATCTCTCTAGACTATTGTAATGCTGTGTTTACTTGCCTGGGTCAAAACTTGATTCAATGGCTTCAGGGTGTCCAAAATGCTGCAGCCAGACTTTTAACTAGAGCACGAAAACATGATCACAGCTTCCCTTCATTGGTTACCTGTACGTTTTTGAATTGATTTTAAAATTTTACTCTTGACTTTTAAGGCCCTGCATGGTTTGGCACCAAGCTACCTGGCTGAGCTTTTAATATGTTACTCACCAGTTCGTAGGTTGCAATCCTCTGACAAGGCCCTGTTAGTTATCCCTCGCTCTAGGCTAAGGACCAGGGGTGACAGGGCTTTTGCTGTGAGAACTCCAGCCCTACTTTTAAATCAGCTCTCAAAACTTACTTTTATCGCATGGCCTTTGTTTAAATTGTTGACTCCTGATTGTGATTTTGCTTGATAATTGTTGTTTTGCTTGTTGACTGTTGCTTCTTTTAATTGTTTTATGTGTGAAGCACTTTGTAAGGCTTGTTTTGAAAGGTGCTATATAAATAAAGTTATAATTATTATTATTATTATGGCTACAAGGGGGATATAAGTTCATATCTATATCACAGAAAAGGACTCAAATCCTGTGTTTCATTAAGTCCATATGGCTCAAGTGTGTTCAATTCGTGGATCCAAAATACTTCCCTTCTTGAAAGCTGGTTGATCAAATTACCCCCTCTTGGATTGGGTTGTACTTCTTCAATGTCAAGAAATTCAAAGGAAGTGACTGACCCATGGTTTTTCTCATTGTTGTGTCTAGCAATCCATTTTGCGAGACAGCTGGGAGATCCTTCCCAAATAACAAAATACAGTCCAGAGAATCTAAATCAGCATGCTTTGTGTTCTCTATGTTCCCATTTCTAATGGCAGCCTTTGTGCTGGCTGCCTTTAGAAATGGGAACTGGCTACTCTCTGCACTGTGATACGGTAGGTGGGTGTAGTTTGGTGGAAAGAAAATAGATCCCACATGAAACTGCTCACAACAAGGTTTGCTGTGGATTATCTAGAGTAGCCGGATCATTATTTCTGCAAAGAGACATTGCTGTTGTGTTTTTTTTTTTGGGTGCCATCTAGTTCCATTATATTAGAGAGAAGGCAGACGTCTCTACAGCTGATATCTCCAACACTCTGCACACCAAAACAATCTAGACTGATAACTGGCACTACAGGTGAGAGGAGAAATAATTTGTTTTTTTATTTTGGGGTGAACTGTCCCTTAAAGATTTTTACATTTCTGTAGGTGGCACTCTTAATGAAAATGAATTTCCAAGTACATAAACGGAATAGAAAATTCGGAAAATGTTTGTCAAAATTTCTGCACTTCCTATTTTCATTTTCCTGTATCTCACTGTATACAACCCCTGTGTTGACTCACATGGTCCATTAGCTCCCGCACCATGCCATTCCATTGGCCCGTGCTCTCATCCAGTGCGCCGTACTTCCCATCTTCCACTAATCGCACCTCATAGCGGAACCCCAGGATGCCAGAGAGCTCCCTTAGCAGGTCGATGCAGTACCCCTCGAAACGGTCGTTCCCATACAGAGGCTTGTCTGACTTCTTAAACATCACATATGGCTCCTCCTGTACAGGGAGAATAAGTTGGAGTAGAAGTGTGTTCAGTATTAGATATCATGCTGTTGTTTCTGTATTTGCTGACTGTGTGTTTGTGCTGCTTGTTTTTTCTATTTGTCTGTGTCTACCAGTATAGTGGATACACGCAGGGATTTGTTAGCCAGAGAGTCGGTGATGTTGGATGTCTTGCTTTTGTGAGACTCTGTCATATTCAGACCGCTGGGAGGATCCCATGTTCCAATCTGTTGAAACAATTCAATGTCTGGTTTATATCACCTCGTCTGCTGATAGGAAAAATAATGCTTTGAAGCACCCAGACCCACGCTTTTCTTTTTCTCCTTTAAGACACAAGAAGTGACACATCATCAACTACACCAATGTGTGACACACCTTTTCCAGCCCTTCCTCCTTCAGACTGATGACATCCAGGTCGAAATCTGTCCTCAGTCCATTGGTCTTGTTGAAGAGAACGCGTCCTGTCAAACCGTCCCAGTGAGCCTGCAGACAGGGGCGCACAACATAATAAACCGAAATCCTCTGCGCAGTCATTCCATTAACCTTAAAGTATCGTCTTTCTCGACAATATCAATCCGAGCGCTAGCCGCAATTTTTTTTTTTTCTGTCCCAATTATGAATTTTTCGTCTGGCTCTCCCCTCGCTGTCTATCTCAGCAACATAACAAGAAACAATAAAGCAGCCGGAATAGAAGCAGGTTTGACAGGTAAGAGTTCATTATGCATGTGGTTCATTGTGCTTGAAGTTTCACTTCAAAGCCATTGGAGGAACAGACGGGCATGGAGAGCGATAGCAGACACAGGAGGGGGAGGAAGCGCCTGCTACTACAATGGCTCGTTCTGAAAATTACCTGCAATGATACCATCCACAGAATGAAAGAGCTTTGTAGAACAAAGCAAATGGCTGACCCCGACTACAGTTAAGGAGACACACTGAGGCTTTGATATAAACACCGGCGCAGATATGCATGGAGAGAAAGTGGGAGACAGAGAGTGGAACATCATGGAAAAACACGTAGCCACGGCGGATAATGCAGTGGTTACTTAGATTACATTATCATAAAGATTACTGTGAGTGTTAAGATTAAGCAATAAATATGATAAGGATGTTTAATCATGAAGATCACAAGAGAAACTCAACAATACAAAATGTGCAACTCAGTTCTGAGAAAGCGCTACCCTCCAAATATGACTGCACTGATCAATAACACGCCAAAGCTTCTGTGTTCAGTGGATTCCATAGGTCAGAGGTCAAAACAGGGAGCACACTGATAGCACTGCTGGCCTTGTACCTCTTTGATGAGGCTGATGAAACGGCCCCCGAAGCGCCACGGCTTGTGGCGATTACACTGCAGAGAGCTGACCGTGATCTGCTGCGACTGCTGCACCGCCACCGCCACCACGTGCACAGCATCGTACATCAGCGCTGCATCCGTCTGCGGACAGGGAGGTAATATCGTTAGACATTTTTATAACACCTGCCAATACATCTGTCCACATGACCTTTAATCCGTCCATTTGTTCACCTGCGGAGGAACATGAGAAAGCGTGCAAAGTCTCGGGTGACTTGCTTTACTCTTTCGTCGGGATAAGAGGACATAAATTAGGAGTAATGCCAGCAGTAAATGCCCTGCACAAATGGCACGGTGTCTCAGCCTGTTAGTAAAAATACCCGACCACTGTCTGAGGCAATGAGAAAGCTCCGCCAGGGAGAGTCTCTCAGCGGAAGGCCGGCCTGTCACTGTGAAGACTAATGATTCCTGATGGGTGTGCCTGTTCTCTGGAGAGAAGGGAACGCAAAGCAGGCACCAGTGCATACGGGACAACTCTGACTGGCACACTTGGCGTAACATGCTAAGTACACAGCACAAAGCAGAGCAGGGATACACAGTGAACCGCATTGAAAAGCACGTCTGATAGCCATCCGTATAACCCCAGTAATAAGTCATCAAAGGGAGGAAATGCTGGAGCTCAAAATTCCCACACTGAACTGTAAGACGCTGAGGTTTATCTTTACTTTTCTGCCTGGCACACACAAATTCCTTTCACGCCGTCTGTCCTCACAGTTTGAGGCACTCTACATTTACCCAGGTCAACACATTACAGCTTAGCTCAGATCCTCTTTCCATGGTCCCACAAAGGCTGAAATACACTGTGGTGATCTTATTTGACAAGTCCTGGATGACCAACCTGTGAGGGAGTATGAAAAATGACTGTGAGACCACAAAGTATCTGCAGCTATAGGGTCTTTGTGGATGCGCCGGCTGTCAGAGTGAATGAGCGGGGCTTTGGCACAGCTAGGCACACAGCAGGAGACCAGCGAGCTGCTGTTCAGCTCATATCGGTTCCCTATGTTGTCTCTATAGGCGCAGTGGAGCATCCATGCCATCCACGTGGGAGAAAAGGAGTGGGACTGGGGAGGGGCAAAAAAATTATGCTGCAGTTATCCAACCTATATTTATAGTGGCAGGTCAATTAAAGAAATAAATCTTGCTTCCAACTGCAAGAAAAAGAGAAAGTTGAAGATAGCAAGGAGGGGAGGGAGCGGTGTGTGTAGCTGCGGTGGTGGGCAGATTGTCAGGTTTTAGCTCGCCCCCCAGTTCTCCTGTGCTTTTGGAGTTTGGCGACTGCTGATGTCAAAGGCAGCAGCAGATCAGAGGATGGGAGACCCATCTCTGCACTCTTTCATCTGCACTGCCTCCCTGGGAAAGGGGACAGCTACTGCCATATCTGCTCTCCCAGTGCAGGCAGTGTGTGGATGCCTGTGTATGTGAGTGTGTGTGTGTGTGTGTGTGTGTGTGTGTGTGCTAGTATTGTGTTCATGGCAAATGCTGATTAGGAAAAGAGTGTCATTCTGCTAATCTGTTTTGTTGAATACTGGGGAGGAGTTCTACACACAGACAGTGTCCAAACACTATTTTGTCCAATCATCCAATTATCGTGTTACCAACTACACACAAAGACATCGAGGCTTATTATATTTCTTTCACAGATGTAGTTTCTAAAACAGCTCAATCTGATTTGAGGAAAGTTATAATAATCACATTCAGTTTCAGTCCACTTCCAAACTCCACGATGCATTCTGAATTCATTTATTCAACATTTTCACTTTGGAAATGGTTTCGGTTTGACTGGGACGAGGTTGAATTCATGCAATTCAAATGAAATCTGCGCTGCCTTCTGCTAATCTTTGTTTCTAAATGCCTACCTCTTCACTTTAGTTTTTTTGCTTTTGACCTTGAACAACCTTGACTTCTTTCCTTCCCAAAAATCAAATCAATATTCCTATTCTTCACATCTACAAGCTCTTTATTCATTTGGGTCAAACTGCACTGCAGCATGCGCATGAAATTTTTCAATAAATTATTATACGTCTTTAAACATTATTCTGTGAAAAAACACTCCTGGGAAATAATATCTGACAACTCGTTCACTAAATACAGAAACATTTTGAAAGTCCTGCTTGGAAGTTTATTTTTATTCACCTTTTTAAACTGTTTAATTCCAGAGTATTAAATAAAGCTGGGATATTTTAACACGACCTTGATGTGTGAATATAGGCTGGTATTTTGAGAATTTTGTAAAAGACAAAGATTTTTTTTATGATGATTCATATACTGCATATGTGCAGTATGCTATTTCAAAAATAAAGTCTTTGAAAAAGCCTTGAGGGGAGACACTACAGATGAAAACATAGTGTTTCAAGCACTGTTCAATTTCGAGACTTTGGTCTTTTTTCAAACTGGTGGAAAGAAAAAGTCCAAAAATACACATTAAGGCATGTATTTAAGTATTTCAGTTTTTTTTTCTGGAAATGTATAAAAACCGTGCATATTTATTTATATAGATTTGCGTATTTAGACAAACCAAAAACAACTGCCTTAATGTAAATTCAGTCAGGAACCATTTATTGCAACAAATGGACATACAGATATGTTTGAGGGCTCTGCTCTTGAGGTGCTCCCTGGATTAGTCAAGCAGCATGCTAAGCCAAAACAGGGAGCACAATGCAGAAAACCCCACCAAGTATACAAGAGTGGACCCAAGTATGACATTAAATACTGTTTTGACCTTAGAACCATGTTAGGACTCTGTATTAGAAAGGTGGATGCTGGGGTGGCGGAGGTAAAGCTTCGCTGGAAGCGGCGACAGCGGTGTGTGGCAGCATTTGTGTAGCAGAGATCAGTGAGTCGGTTTATATTTAGTATATTTAAAATGGACTGCCTTGTGTGGGAATAGGCTGCGATTGGTTTGTGATGGATAAGAAACAATAGTCCTGTTTCCACCAAACACTTTTGGTATGGTACCTTTAGAACCAAAAGTAACCCTTCAGACATGGTACCTAGACCCTAGCGTTTCCACTGTAGACAGTACTCTTAAATGTGGGCGGGTTTATTGTCACCCACTGCTCCGTCCAGCTCTCACTGTATTTCCTCCTTTATCAGTCTGCACCTCGTTTATCGTCCACAGAACGAGGCTGCACGCCAACATTTTCAGAACAAAATAAAACAGGCTGCAGTGAGAGCCTCTCTCCATGGGATATTTAAAAATAGCGGGTTTGTGCATTCAGTCCTTTTCAGGAAAGCTCGGGGTTTAAGTGTTGCTGGAGCCCACAGGAACAATGCTTTGCAATGCTTTTTTTTTTTTTCTCCAAGTGAAGATTAGAATGTATGCAGCTCACATAACCCGGTCTACTCATTACTAAAAGTGTATGTCATAGAAGACTAATGGAATGGTTAGAGTTATCATGTTGAAATTTCAGGTGTGTTGATGGATTCACATCCTCAACTCATGCATTGAGTAACAAGTTAACGTTCCACCTTAAAAGTTGCCGGCAGTCGGCCCAGTGAATGAAGTTATTTTTTCTCAGACTCCTGCTGCTGTGAGAGGCAGCAAAACAGCCTTTCATTTTATAGTTACAGTCTACTAGTAAAATTCTACAAGGTATGAACAGTAGTAACATGAGCCTCAAAACCAGCCACAACTCAGCCCTGAGCAGAGTGACTGTCTTCTATTGACCAATCAACGGACCGCAGTGTTCACAGCTCCACCTTTTAGTACCAGATCTGTGTGCTAGGTCCCCCAACAGGGGGGGGGACCAAAAATGGGGATGGTATGAAACAGTTTATTTGTGTTATGTGTGCTGTGTTGTTATTAACATTTTACAGTGGAAATGGAAAAAAAGCTTACTGAACTAAACTGTACCGTACCGGACAGCTTGGTAGAAACAGGGCTAATGATCCAATCAGCTGGCTGTAAGCCAATTACAGCTGAGGTGTATGACTTCCGTGTCCTGCACGAACTAACGCAAAGCTTCAGTAATCAACTAAGGAAGTTTCATGGTGATACCTATTAGTTAAACTTTCTGATCTATTCACCTGGAGTGTCTTATTGTTTGGTCTACAAATGTATAGAATGTTAAAATCCATATCTTTAAAGGCCTTTTTCTCAAAATTAGTTTTTTTCTCAAACTCTGAACCAGAAATCTCCACTTCAGCAGCTCTTATATATACCAAAATTTTGTTTCTATGTATATTGTGAAGGATTATATGGAAGGGTTGGTTCATATATTATTCATAGCCTGGCTTATATAATATTTTATTCCTCAAAACATGGCAAAAATTGATTTTTTAAATGGCTGTTGACAGTAGCAATAATAACAATTCTGTAGAAACCTTTGACTCTTACTACGTTAACTACATTAAGCAAGAATTTTGAACCTGACTTTCTTTAATGTGCAGAATTGGGTTGTGGACATTTAAGCAAAAGTTCATGTTTATGTGGATAATGCCTCATTGACATATTTAAACATAAACATTTCAGAATATTTGTACAAAAATGCTAGTCTTGATGTAAGTAAGACACTGGGGAAGTTTCATGGTGATAGCTACTAGTTAAAAGTTGTGCAGTGTCGCCTCTTATAACATGCTACTATGCCAGTTTTATAGAGTGATAACATATGCATGCTTCATCAGCAGCAGTGTAAAGATCTGGGCAACTTTAGGGATGGGAATTTGTTTACTGTTACATAAAGATTGATTTTGGCTACAAGACGTATCCGTCTATTTGAGCACGGGAGTTTATTAGATGTTTTACAGTGTAAACACAGTTGTGGATGCTGCTGTGTTTGTACTCTGGGGCCAAAATACTCCACCGAATCCCCCATCAGCCTCTTTGTTTGAATGATTTATGTCATTCTATTAGCCTCTCCTCCGACTTAACAACCATTCCTGGAAATGTTTCCTCCATCTTTTAACTTGTGATTGCCGTGATATATCAAATATTGTCTGGCTCAGATGATTTATGTGGCAAAGATCTTTTTCCTATTTGCCTTTGGAGCAGAACAATTCCTGAAAACCCCTTTGTGATGGAAACAATGAGAGGCTGGCATCAAGTGGAAGAAGGAGAGATCAAGGGGGGGTGGCGGCGGCGGCGGTGGTGGTGGTAGTGGGGGACGGGGACGTGAAATGATGGCTCACAGCTCTGGCAGATTGCATTCAATTTAAAAACAATCCAAGAGCGATCTTGATATTTATTTCAGAGCCAAGCATGGGTCCTGCGGGGTGTTTTAAGTGCTTTAAGTGAAACCAATCTGGAACCCCTGGGACACTCAGACAGAGAGGGGAAAGGGTTTCAAACAAGATGCCCAAAACCTTTGTTGCCTTGTCTTTCTTGCCTCTCTGTGTCTCTCTCAAACACCCACATAACCATCTGAAATCACACAGTCTCCCTCTGCTTCAGTAAAACCGCCAGCCCAGATGCCCTTTCCCTACATTTAATGACTCCTTTTTTTTCCTCTCCAACACCTTACATCTTCCTTTTACAGCCCTCGGTGTCTTAGTTCATCTTTGCATGTTTTCCCTCTCATAAACATGACACGTGAGAAACATACAAATATTAACAGACACATATGGGAACCAATTAGCAAGATGTGTGTGTACACCACGCACGAAAAAACGGGAACGCAATCAGACATAGTGACAAACCTCAAGCTTCCCAGAGGCATGCCTCATTTGTCGTAGTTGCATGCAGTTTCCTCATTTAGAACAGGTGAACTGCAAACTCGACTGAACTTGCTGCTGTGTGTCTGTCTGTGTGTGTGTGTGTGTGTGTGTGTGTGTGTGTGTGTGTGTTTACAAAAATATATTCCTCTTTACTGCATCAGTATTCACACCAGCTCTCCACCTGTGCATAATTCCATAATTCCTCTGATAATGTTGCACCCTGAAAAATGACATCTCTCTTTCTCCGTCTCAATCAGTCGTTCTCTCCCCAGCATTCCTCTAAACACACATGCACACACACACACTCACCTCCCTGGTGATGGACGTGTATTTCAGCTGCTTGTGTACAGTAGAACTCCACTGTTTATACATATCATATACATCTGATTAGCCCTAATGAGATTAGCACTGACCTGTTATTCACCATGCATCACTAGGCTGCAGCTGCCAGGCACAGAGCAACAACCCACACACACACACATACACATACTCTCACACGTACAGATATGCGCCGAGACACACATGCACACTCGCAAGTACAGACGTGCACTCAGACACACACATGCGCACACACACACCGGCAGCATTGCCATCAGCATCAGAGTCACAGTGTCAGCGGGAGAGAGAGCAGCTCATTGTTTTCTTGGAGGCGAAGTCACTCTGCCCTCAGATCACAGACAGACCCATGGGGTTTGATGATTTGATGGAAGAAGGAGGTAATTATTCATTTCATTCCATAGTTTATATGTATTTGTGCTGCTTCGCCACGCAGTTGGTGCAAGTGTTTGAGTCACAAATTCTGCTGTCAGATACATGACCGCATTGCTAAACTTTACTATGTTTCGCAATTAAATCTTGACGAGTCAAGAAGAGTTTTCTGTAATAACGACACCATAATTTATACTTTCTTCTCTGATCGAGAAACTCTAATCCCCCGCCCCCCCAGGATGTACCCTGCCTCTCGCCCCAAGGTCATCTGGGATACGATCCAGCCCCCCTGCGACCCCCAACAGGATAAGCTGTTACAGAAAATGAACAAATGAATGAATGGAGCTAGCAGTCAGTTAGCTTAGCTAGCATAACAACTAAAACAGCTAGCTTAGTACAGACCTAAAATGACACATAGTGGTATTACTGGACTAAACAAAGAAGATATAGCATGTTAGTTAGTGAGCTTTGGAGGTACAGATAGGCCGGTTTTGTACCTTTGGACAAAGCCAGGTTAGCTATTTCCATGTGTTTCCAGTATTTATGCTAAGCTGCTAAGCTAACATCTACTGGCTCCAGATTCATATTGACCTGACATTGAGTGTGGTCTCAATCCTCTCATTTAACTCCCACTAAGAAAGCAAAACACACATTCACAAAATATTGAACTATTTCTTTTAAGTCTAAGAAGCATGCAGTTTGCAGATGTTTCCGAAGCTTCCGAATTGTCTCAATAGAATAAAGTGGTGCAAGAATGAGTCCTAAAATCCGTAAATGAGTTAGCATTTTGACATTCCTGGTTCCCTCACCTTGATGTGGGTTTTTGATTAGGTGTCTGAATTAATTTCTGTGGTTGACACAAATTTAAGAGACTTTACGATTTCTTTTACGACATGAAATACATCAGTAAATACTTATGAATTTTGAAGCTTTTACGTATCAATGAAGATGGCTGCTAACAAGTGGCTAAATGAGACCTTGTGGTTGTGACGTTATTCATGTGGCTGTAACAAACCACAACCTCAGAGGCTGGAAAATAAGGCCAACACAGAAGTGCCAAAAACTGCAGTTCCTCAAATGGCCACTTGAGGCTGGCTCCAGAAGTGAGTCAATCCCCATAGACTGCCTTGTTAAGATGCCCAACTTTACGCAGAAATTAAAATGATTACAGCCTTATATAAAAACAGTTCTGGTCTCTGTAGCTAATTTCCCACTTTTGACAACTGAACAGGAGGTGAAATTTTTATTTATTTATTTATTTATTTTTTATAAAACTCACCCGTTTACATTTTATTAAGGCTTAAAGTAACGCCGATAGTGTCCTCGACTTGTCATTAAGATCTACCCCTTGCTCCTCCACAGTTCCGGCTACTCTCCCAGATATGGTCACTTCTGGCCCCAAAAAAACAAGATGGCGATGTCTGAAAATGCCGAACTCCAGGTTTCAAAATAGGAGTCTACAAACCAATGGGTGATGTCACGGTAGCTACCTCCATTATTTTAACAGTCTATGTGTTGTATTGTTGTGTTGTATTATTTATAGCCTAATTAGCTTTTACTTATGGGGATCTCATTTATGCTTCAAAAATCATAAAAGCGGTGATCAAAATATACTAGTATAAACTTTTGTTTACCACAGAGCTTAAATTCTGCAATAATCCAAAATCCAATGGGAAAATCCCATTGGCTTTTTGTCGAGGGTACCAGGGCGGATAATTGTCTACTGGCTGTTTACTGTAAGTGTTGAAAAGAACTGCTAAACTCACACAAAACTCTACTCAATGAATAACAACAATAATAAACACCAAATGTAGTATAGATAGTATATATTCAGACTCAAAGGTAGGTTACCACTGTGTGTTTCATTTTGCTTGATACCATCAGATAAATTGTGCATGATTAGCTGACCTTTTGTTAGCATTCAGTTAGCATTTAAAGTTTTCTGACAGGCGTAGGCGCTAATGGCAAACACCAGATAGACATCAGGGGCTGTAAGATTAATGGGTGGTAGGCTGTCAAGGTCCTTTGACCATTCTTTATCTCCTAACTTGTAAGGATTGATATCATTGACTAACTTTAGTTTTGTAATATGTTAGAACTTCTCTTCATATGGGCATTTGTCTTTTGTGTGTATCAATACATTTCTGATGATGATCGATTGACAAATGACAGATGTTTAGAGCAGCAGCTACTACAGCTAAGGAGGCTTATCCTTCCAAGATGGCGGTACCACCCCAGAATGCTTCACAATTCCCATCCCCTTATATTATGATGTTTTTGTTCTCTCTTGTGCTGTTGTACTAATTAAATTCGAATGTCAGATGTAACCATGTATTCCTGTCATTGGTTTGCTACATGAGACCCTGGGCGATGAAACTGAGTCAATGCACTCAGAATTGTGCAAACTTTTACTTCC
The DNA here is from genome assembly GCF_041903045.1 of Epinephelus lanceolatus. NCBI lineage: Eukaryota > Metazoa > Chordata > Actinopteri > Perciformes > Serranidae > Epinephelus > Epinephelus lanceolatus. Next base: position 20,659,652 of record NC_135746.1, read on the forward strand.
AGGACAAAAAATGAAAAGACAGGGTTTGGAAAAACACTGAAATGTGACATATGTGATTTATGGGGCATATTATGGCTGTTTCAGGCCTCGTAGCAGAGAAGGGAAAGCAGGCAGTGTCAGATCATTTTGGTAGGGAAAAAGCCCTCGGGTGACTGCAGCTCAGCATAGTGCCATCTCTCTCTCCCTGTCCGCAACTTTTCCACTCTGTCTCTCTTTGTCTCTTTCTTTCTGGACGCTGATGTTCTGCCCCAGTCCCTCCTCCCTTCACTTCTATCTCTTCCTCCCTTTTATCCCTTTTGTCTTTCTTTCTGTCCTCCCTCTGCCTTCTCCGGTTGTTGCTCTCTACAGTATTTCACTGAGCTGTGCGTGAGTGTGGGTATATGGGGGGCTTTGCCAGCGCCGTCACTGTCATTTTTCCTGTCTTTTTTTGTGTGCGTTGGAGGTTTAATCCCTTTCTCACATTGCATTTCCACATGCTGAGGAAACAGAGCTGCCTTGTTGCCTTTTTTTTTTTTTAAATGAGTTTTTTTTTCACGGGGAAGTAAGACTGGCTCTTTCCGACGAGGACCCCTGGGCAACGGATCCATTGATGGTGCTGGATTTATGTGAAAGCACATTCATGGTTTTATTGTAGATTTAAGCACACTTTAAAGGAGGATAAAGGACTACACCGCAGAGTTTTTTTTTGTTTAAAGAAAGGGTCCTGCGGGAGTGGTGAGAGAGTGAGCTGAACTCTGTTTGATGTATGTCTATATACATTTATTCAGTATCGACGGGTTGCTTTTTAAGTATCCTTATCTTATCAAAAACTGACAGATGCTAGACAGAACCTCCACTGTGACCTTACACTGTACTTTTATCAATGTCTAACTGATCTTTCGGTTTCATGAATACCTTGCCTCATCACTGCAGGTTTTTCTCCCCTGTAATGCCAATAAATAGTGGATTTGAACTTGAAAAAAAAGGTTGGAAGGGGAGAGAGAGTTAGTGACCTTATCAAATGCTGAAAACAAACAATGTGTGTACACAGCTAAATGGGGGAAACAGTTCAAACATGCACAGACTGCTCATGCTAACTACCTAGTCCCTGTTCTGTTTGCTCCAAACAAACCACCGATGCTTCTGCCAGATTCACTTTCTTGCACACCAGATTTTCCCCCATAAAAATGTGTCTAATGTTGGGTGAAAGCAAACACAATAAGCAGAATATATTCATTCAGGACATAACACCAATTAAAAAGCTACAGCAGGCGCTGACCGACCATTGAAAAGTTGGGGAATTTTCCCACACCCCTTGTTGAAAACTGGATGTAGTCACACATGTATCCCTCTTCTAACTTTGCCAAGTCTGCCAATAGCCCGTCAGCTCCATCAGGGCAGTCCGGATGCATTCACTCTGAGTGTCAGTACATGGGTGCACTACAGTCACTGGCTGATTTGACCACAGAGATGTGAGTGACAGCTTGCTTGATCGCAGTTATTTTTAGAACGTGCCCTGCAGACGACTCATTGGCTCCCTGCGGGCGACCAGGCACTTGCTGGCACCATGTTGGCTACCCTTAAAAAGGCATATCATATGTGATAGCCAGCCCAGCAATAAAAATGATTTATTACATAAGTCTTTAGTGTGCTTTGTGTGAACAGTGTGAACACAGTGTGCTCCTATGGATTGAGACTGTTGGTTCTAACTTAGTTCTGTGTTTAGACACTGTCGACTGTTTTGCAGTATTTTAAATCATTCTGAAAAACAGGCTATTAAGTTGAATTAGGTGTCAGGTGATCATTAATTCAACACTGATGTTTTGCTTTCTGTACTCAAAAACACAGGGAGGAAAACTTTGGAAAATTAATTACATCATTTTATATATTAACCTACTGCAAATGACCAAACAATACAAATTCACAGATTTTTTTTTTTTTTTTTAAGTATTCATTTATGGGTCGAAACACATAGTCAGTATGAATTTGGTGTATCAAATCACGGCCTCTTGACAGCAAATTCTGGGGCTGCTTTTTGTTGCCAGTGTGCCCCTGGTCTACAGCCAAGCTATGGACCCTTTTAGAGCTGATGTCACGATGATGCCACTTTGTTAGCTGGAGGCAAAACACAAGACAACTGGGGTTAAATGGACTGGATGGAGGGGATCATCAGAAATGCTTGTGTGTGGAGCGCACACTTCATATCAGGTTAGGGAAAAAGAATTAACTATTGTAGGGATGAATAACATTATGTGTATTAAGGGTTTTCACGGTACATTCATACAGCGCTCTGCATTTCCTTGTCTAGTTTGTGCCAGAGTGTACTCCGGCACTCAGAATGAATATTCCTGAATGCACCACTCGTATCATCTTCCTCCAATGTCTAAAACAAGCCAACAGAACTCGCTAGCTAGGGCTAGCTAACGTCTGCGGAGAACTGTTTTGCCTCCAGCTAAGCCCCGCCTACCAAAAACCGTCATTCTGTTTACTGACAGTAAAAGGGTCTATAGCATGCTAGCTTGCTCAGAAAGACAATGCTAACATGCTGATGTTTAGCAGGTGTTATGTGTACCATATCTATCATTTTTTATCATCACTACAGACAAACTAAGCTATAGCTGAGGCTGATGGGAATGTGATTTGTTTTGTAAGTTTGAGGTCATAAAAGATAATACTGAATAGATAAAAAAACCGACCTCCTGCTAAATAAACATTAAGGGATTACCAAAGTTATTAAAAGTCTTCTTGAGGGGGATTTGAATTCACGAGAATCTGTTCAATTTCATTCACAAACACAAAAGTCAACCTCATGGTGGCGCCAGAGGAAGAGTTGGGGATTACCCTATGGATGTAGGCTGTAAAATAAATTGGATACAGCGTTGAAGGTCGGACCCTGATTACTTCCATAAAAGTCGTTCAGTGGTGCATGAAGCCAAAAAATTACCCAGATCTTCGGCATTGTGGCGCCCAGAGAGCTAGCACGCAAGAGACTTAGGGCAGCTGAGCAGCTAACTTGCAGTTTGGTGCTCCGCTACCTTGAATGGAGATAAAAATGAGTTAATCGTACAGCTCCTCTGGACCTTCAAATTGTTATTGGACCGAATGAACCAAATCCTGATAGTTAAATGAGTCATTTTGCAGGATTTGTGACGCTAAAGAAAATGTATCCATTGATTTACAGAGGTCTCTTTCACAATGCAAGTCTATGGGGAAACGTCTTTTTGAGTCCCATGGCAACATGTGATGGAACTGGATGCTGTATTCCCACGTTTGACCATGATGTAAAATTGGCTTCAAAGCCCGTCGGTGTTCCTGGGGGCTTCAATCACCCAAGTCAGTGGTATACATCCTCTGGGGACCATGAATATGTGGACACATTTTCATGGCAAACCATTCATAGTTGCTGAGATATTTGAGTCTAGAACAATGGTTCCCAACTGGTCCAGCCACGGGGTCCAGATTTCTCCTTAGTCATTAGTTCAAGGTCCATACAGCTTAATACATTCAGCTTCATGCTTGTGTTTGGCCATGTCGTCAAGCTAGTTTGCTGCCTCTCTGAAGTAACTGTCTTTTAGTCACTCACTCTACAGCAGGAAATGACACTTCAGAATAGGAGCTCGGTGCTGGAAATCCAGTGTACTTAAAAATCAAGTGTGTTTTTACAAACAAGACACATTTGAAGGTCACTTGCGGTCCATTCAGAATGGACCCATGACTCACTTTTGGACCACGACCCACCAGTTGGGAACCACTGGTCTAGATCAAAGTGGTGGACCAAACGACTGACGGACCAACACTGCCATCCCTAGAGCCATGTGCTTAGCTATGTGCATACTGCTAGCATGGCTAAAACAAAGTGAAGGAGATCATAGATTCTTATTGCAAGTCACTGCCCATAAGAAACATCAAACATGATACTGTGCATGCGTAACTGTTTTATCAAGCCTGACAAAAGAGACTGTGAATGCTCTGAGCAGTGGTGTCCCACCAGACCCTTCAGGCAACAGCATGCTGTTGGCAGCACTGTCCACTTCAGAGTCCACCCTAATTAGCACCACGCTGCCTAACCTACATCTGATTAAGTGGCTGTTTAACATGATGGCCTTTCCTCATATTTAATCAGCCTCCAGCCACGTTCAGCTAAAAAAGCTAGTAGGTGCCCACTCCACAGGTTTTACCTCCCCTCTCTTCATAAGCTATACAGTTTCCAAAATTTCCACAGTAGCAAAGCTTTTACAAATCAAACAATATGATAAAGTAATCTGTTAGGCGGTGTTTGGTTGTTTTAACCTATTTGTATTATGCTAAATTCTCTTTCAGTGTACTTTATGAAGATGTAAAGGCTTTAAACAAATTAGACATTAAAGCGAGACGTGTTACGGGGTGCAAAATCAAAGGGAAAAAGATAATAAGTCTCTCTTTTTAAATTCCGCCTCTCCATCTCTCTCCCGCTGCCTGTTTTTGCTCACAAAAGGCTTCTATGGACCGAGGGAGCATTGGTGCTAATAATGTTGATGCTGTGCCAAGCCCAGCTGGTGGTGCCCGGCACAGGGCATCGAGTGTCTGCTCTCCACAGTTGCTGTCTTTAAAAGGCTCTTTCCTCTGCCAACTGGGATCAGAGGGAGGGAGATCACATTGCTGTAATGGACGCAACCAACCTGTGAACCTGTGTGGAGTGCAGTCTGTTAGCTCTGTGTACCAAATACAACATCGGAGAGGACTGTGCTGTTCTGTGTAGCTGCAAAAAATATGTGCGTTATGAAAGTGCCGGCTGCAATAATACCTCATTACAGCATCTATCTATCTATCTGTCTATCTGTCTATCTATCTGTCTATCTGTCTATCTATCTATCTATCAGGAACAATTAAATGTAGTTATTAAACTGAAATTAGCTCTTTAATCCCTTGCTACTAATTAGCTGACACATATATTGATACTTAAATATTTTTGCTAAGCCAAAATTTGCCACGAATATCAGTCATGGTGATGCATCAGTTGGACGCTGAACCACACAGAAGCTGCTGCACTGTTCTACTATGTGGATATTTACTGTGAGCACTTCCAGTGTGCTGTAAAACTTATTTGAGCTGCAGGGTGAAAACTCAGTTGGGAGCAAATAAAATGAATCCCCGAGTACTGGATCTAATTTCCAGTGGAGTTTATTTCCGCGGTGATTCATATCAGACAAAATGACAGAATGTGTCCTCTATTCAATATCATATTGACGGGGGAACTCCAAATTTGGCTCAACATCCGCACCGAGGACCCTCATTTGGTTGAAATGCAATATGAATGAAGCTCACATGGGGGAGGGATTCATGTGGCTGTATTCTCTTCCCATTGTCAGATTCCAGGCGGCCATGCGCTATACCCAGCGACAGACCTGAGCCAAGTCCTTCCCTTTTAGAGGAGAACTGAATTAGACACCTTACAGTGTGCTTCACACTTATGTTCATCACAATACAAACACATACTTGTATGTAAACATGCATGGTAAAGCGTCTTCTAACCAAAGCTGCCATCCAGCACATTCTTCTTTCCTGCTCTCACTGTGTGGGTGGCTTCTACTCTACTCCCAGCAGTGCTTGTTAATGCAGTGAGGTACCTGTTCTCTCCCCACTCTCTCCCTCTGTCTGTCTCTGTCTGTCCGTCCCCCTGTACATTTCTCTGCAGCCCCGCTCCCTCCCAGTGTCTCTTCCTGTGTGTGCAGTATCCCCGATTCGAGATACGGAAAACAAAAAAACATACAGACTGCAGTTCTTAATAAGTATACTTTTTAAAGACAGTGGGTCTCATTCATGAAATGTGAGTAGAAATGTATGTGTATTGGGGCATGTTAGTAGCTCTGATCTTTCAGTTAAATTAGTTGTCAATCAGCAGATTTAAGCTTCAGATTAGGATTCTTAATAATGTGAATACGTTATTTAAATCAACTTAATAGATGTGTTTTCTACATTTCTGGCACCCCGTTCCCACTTGATTCAATCAGGAGAGAGAACGCCACAAATTGAGCATGGCGTTAGTTCAGGTAGGACATGGTGTCAGCTCACATTCCAGCTACATCAGCTGATCTCAAACAATGGAGCAACTCATTGATGGAAGGGAGTCAGCTGATAGATCACATGATTCCTTTCTATGCAACCAATTGGCTAATCTCATTCAGGGCGCCCTATTTAAACTGCTCTGGCCTGCCTATTGTTGCTGCTTCCTCTGCAAGCTGCTTTGCAACCCCCTTCCACCTCTAGCCTGAGTGTCAGACTGAAGCTCCCAGAACCTTCAGTCTGACATGGCTTCCATTGAAGGCGATTTACATGCCAGACCAGTAATGCAAGCCTACTCAGTTGAGTGGGCGGGGTCTATGGTCTGGAACCAGGCTACTCCACCTCAGCTCCTCCTTTTCATGCTGTCTGACTTATCAGTGTCATCTCTGTTTGTCACTGATGCTGCTCTGTTCTGTTCCCGGGGGGTCTTTGTGGCTGCTGCTCCCTGCCTTAGGCTTTACATGTAGGCGCATGGAAGGGCAGATAGGTGTGCTCCCTCTGCCTCAGGCTTTCCATGTAGGTGCATGAAAGGGCAGGGAGGTTTGTGTCTCTGCCTCAGACCTTCCTTATTTGCACGTGGAAGGGCGGAGAGGTGTGCTCTCTCATTCTAAGTGTCAGCTCATGATTTATTGTTTGTCTCTGTTTTGTAGGATTTTTTTCTATGGTGTATTCTACTTTATCATTATTTTTTAAATGCTTGAAATAAATCAAATCAAATATTAAAGGGTGTGTGCCCGCTGCTTCCCCCCTGGAATCTACAAATATGGCCACAAGGATTCATTGTGTCATCGTTTTAAGTCTAATGAAGAAGTCAACTGAACTTTAATGTTGTGTTTTCATTGAAATACATGCATGCTCCAGATTTGTCTCAAGAATAACATGCAGGGGCCCGTTTCACACAACCGATTTGCAAGCACCGCTTGAACGCAGACTGCAAACAGTGGCAGTGTCACATTTCACAAATAATTGCCATACACAAATGCAGATAAATCTGCGAGGGATCCGAGATGCTCAGGGACGCGTCGCAGGTACGGGATTTGTTATGATTAGTGAAATGTGTCACAATTAACAGGAGAGGAAATGATCTCATGTCGCAAATCACAGCTTGCCTGTTGCAAATTTGTTGAAATGGGACCCAGCGTGTGCACGCATCCTTTCCTGTCAATCCCTTGTGTTGCACTTTGTATCCCTTGGGGGTAAGCAGACTGCCATTAACTACTATATATATAGGGAGGCAGTTACATAATGTAAATACACTGAGTCGCTCTTGGTGAAAAAATGCTGGCCATACACAGCATTATGTAACGGACATCTTAAGAATGATAACCATATAAGAATGAAAAATGTACTAAATTTTCACTTGGGTGTCCCAATACATCTGTCTCTCTATTTCCCCCTTCATCATCTGTATGTCACCGAAACGAGCTTTCCTTGTGTACTATGTGCAGTCACACAGTGTTTTTATGACTGGACAGCATTATAGGAGGAAGAAAAAAAAAGGCAATTTACTTTTCTGTGTTGGGGACAAATGCTGCGCTGTTTTTTTATTTATTTTTTTCAAAATCATTGTCATTAGCAATTGTTTACTATACAGTATCCTGGAAAAAGTTTGCTGAGCGTGCATGTTCTGTTGCTGAATTGAAGTTAAGTGTCTTGCCCTAGGATATCTCAGCAATAGCTGCTGATGGGAAGGAAAAAAATTAGTCACATTTGCAGATTTTCTTTACTGGTTTGTCAGTATATTAAAGGAGTACTTCACCCCGAAATGACCATTTGTATATCAATTACTCATCTAGTGTTACATTGAATTTGAAGAAAACATTGTGCTTTTTGTATGTCTGCGGTAAGCAAAGAATCCAAAAACAAAGATAAGTCTTGATGGATTGAAGTCAGAGGGGTCTCATCTGTTTGGAAACTGTCATACATCTTCTGCAGCATAATCCAAGTCTCATTTATCCAGTTATATGCTCAGTACTTCCTGAACCTTTTTGATGAGGAAGTCAGCTGAAATTGAATCTTATCTGCCTTCTGTTTTAGGGTGCTTTCAGACCTAGAGTTGTCTTGCTTTGGTCCGAATCAAGGACTAATTTTGTCACAAAGTTGCATAATTGCCTACAGTTGGTTCGTGTTCTCACGGCAGCATTTACAAGGGGACCAGATAAAATGCCTTGCGCGAGAAAGCTGCTCTTGATTGGTCAGAATTTCCATGTGGGAAGAATCCAGGAAGTAAACAAAACGTTGAAGAAGAGTACACTTGCAAGATAAATGCAACACTTTCTAGTTTCTAATTCTAACTATATTGCTGTCATTGTTCATTTTAGTCAAACCATACAGTTTGAAAATGAGGTGCGGCTCCAACTGGAAAACAATGTTTTGATGTGCTGAATTATGCAACCCAAACAATGCGTAATGTGACTGCAGCTGGCTCGGATCGAGGTCTGAACCCGTTCTCACATTTGTTTGTAACCGGACCAAGACCACCTCTTCAAGAACAAATTGCAGTTAGGAAGCAAATGAACTTGAGTTTGACTGAACCGAACCAAACAGGGCAGGTGTGAAAGCACCCTTAGCCAGACTCCATTGAAAACAGGACTTGTTGGTCTACCCCTGCCTCAATCAGTCAGCTAGTTGTGTGACTTTGGCTTTTAAAGGGTTAGTCACACAATAACACAAACAAACTACCAATTAAGTCAGTGGTAGATCAGCAACTCCTGTGCTTAGCGGGGTGAAATTAATGTTTCCGATGGAGTCTGGCTTTAAAAAGAGCACAGATAAGTTTCACTTTCTGTTCGGTCTTGGTGAAAATGCATGTGTTTGGGAAGTACTGAGCATACAACTGTATAAATGAGACTTGGATTATACTGCATGACTTGTTTGAGATGTTTTGATATAAGTCTATTCAATTAGTCAAGAATTTTCTCAGTTTTTTGGATTCTCCATTCACCAGAAGCATGCAGGAAAAACAGTTTCCTTCACAAATTCAGCACAACACGGCGGGAGTAATGACTACACAACTAATCATTTGTGGGCTGAAGTAGGCCTTTAGGTAAGTATCTCCATGTGTTTGTTGTGTTTCCAGTTCATTTAGCCTGCTACGCTAACATGCTTTTTACAAAGTCCCATGCGAGCGGCGGCGGCAGCAGCCCCATCATGTTATACATATTACCCAAACAACTGCTCTCTATTAATAAGAGAGTTATTATTATGAGCTATTACACCAGAATTGCACTGATGACACTGGAGAACATCCCGCCCTCTGTTGTGGTAATTATAGCTCAATGAAATGTAGACATAAATGAAATGATGCAGATGTAGAAATATCTGGCCCTAAAGCCTCAGTGAGGCGTACAATGGGGAAACTGTTTTTTTTTTCTTCTTCTTCTTTTCCTCAATTAAATCCAAGTATATACTTAGCCCAGTGAATGGGGATTTAAAAGAATGCAAATTACAACCAAGCATTAAACCAAATATCTCATTAGCTGCAGGCGATAATTATACACACATGAGACAAATAATACCTATCTATCTATTTATCTATCTATCTATCTATCTATCTATCTATCTATAATTAAAGATGTTGTGGGGCTCTAACTGCTTTTAATTCACATGGAAATTAAGGGTTACAACAATTTGAGCTCTAAATTTCTCTAGGGATGCAGTTAAAGAGTCGACACAAACAGGCGAGATCACACACACTTGCATGTCTACACACAAATGAACTGGACTAATTAGCATACCCCGCTCTTATTATGCAGCCCTCCACGTCAGAGATACCTCTGACAAACAGAGTTAAGAGGCAGGGGCCGAGTGTGTTTGTGGCTGCGAGCCTGCCCAGGCCGAGGAAGGACTTCTCATTATGCATCCTTCCCTGAGACAACACTCGGCCTCACCCAAGGCTCGGAGTGTCACTGTGATTATACACTACCCCGCATTAATGCGAGCCTAGTGGCGTGATAAAACATCGCATGCACCTCTTGACGCTCGTAACACCCCCCGCCCCCATCTTTCCTGCCTGTTCACCTCATCCTCATCAACTCCCCCTCCTGCTGCCGCCATCACACCTTCCCCACCCACCTCCTCCTCCTCCCCTCTCCACACATCTCAGTCAATCAATCCTTCATGAAATCACAAGGTGACACGGGCAGCGTTGTCCTGGTAACCATCGCTACACAACTGTTGCCTGGTCACCGAGCACAAACAAGCCCAGAGCCCAGCAAGGCTTCTGTGCAGCAGAGAATGAGAACAAGGTATGAGGGAGAGGGGGGGATAAAAGGCTGGAGGGAGGGTCGGGGTGGAAGGTCACACACTGGCTGCTGCAGCACACTTTAATATAATGATACCCTTCAAGGTGGCTTCTCAGCCCCGAGCACTGTAGCATAAATGTCAGGCAGATCTACAAATTAATTAAACACATTTGAGCCGCGGTGAAACCAAATATTATCCCAGCCCATACGTTTATAACGTAGGTGCGGGCTATTTTTCAAAATCACCAGCAGAACTGTTTCTCCATTATTCCTTTATTATACCATTAAAATGACAACGTTTTTATATTCATGCTGGCTGTTTCTTCATCGACGCATTACAAGGAATCCTCTTAGGGCGAAACACTCTAAAGAATAAAATACATCACAGCCGGGATTTATAAATAGAGCACTCTAATGAAGTACTTTATCAAGCTTGCATGAGTCTTTGGACGCATTATTCATTATTTAACGGTGGTTCCAGTCCAGTGAGATATGTCAATATGTGGTATAGGATCTGACAAAATGATTCATGCAATGCTAATGAATCAATTCAACATTCCCCACTAATATCCATTAATTTCCGGTGGAATGAAAAAAACAACATTCAAGTGATTTAACCTCCTTGTGCGTTGCATTAATCTTTTTGCATATATAAAGTAACTGCTTTGCTTGTTTTCGTTCCACGGGAGAAAAATGATACACACAGTGTTGTCTGAGAGAGATAAAACACGACGTGTCTATATTTACAGCAATATTTTTCTGGCAAGACATCATAGTAAACTGTGGTATATTTACACGGCTTTATCAGGAGAGTAAAGCAAAACATTGATTCCTGGAAGTGATGTGCGTTTTCATTTTTCATCCCATGTAAGGGACTGTGTGCTATTTATGAAAGGGGAAGGGGGAGGTGCAAAATGGGGGAGCCACTTCAAATAACTTTTTAAGCTCTAGGGAGTGAGTTATGTTTTATGATTTGTCTTAGGGGAGGGACGCTCAACTTTAATGGTTGTATTTTATATTTATAGAATAGATAAAAAATAAATATACTCAGAACCCCAAAACCTGCAAGTGTATTTTTATTCATAAACTGTGAAAACAGAAATTATCGTCACTAGGGCTGCAACTAACGATTATTTTTATTGTCGACTAATCTGTCGATTATTTCTTCGATTAGTCGACTAATCATTTTATCGAAAAATGTGTTAAAATGTTGAAAAATGTCGGTCTGTCTCTCCCAAACCCCAAAATTATGTCATCTAATGTCTTGTTTCGTACTCACGCCAAAGGATTTTAGTTCCCTGTCATGGGAGAGTGTGTAAAGTTGCCAATATTTGAATGTAAGAAGCTGCAATAAGAGTATTTTGGGGTACTTTTATAGTACTTTTCTATGAAAAATGACTCAAACCGATTGGTCGACTACTAAAATAGTCACCGATTATTTTAATAGTGGATAAGTCATCGATTAGTCGACCAATCGTTGCAGCCCTAATCGTCAGATATTCAAACTTCCGGTGGTCCTTGAATCTATCATGCGATTAAACGCCTTTAACAAGAAAATTTATATAATCTAAGCTTAAAGCAGCGATAGCTTAGCCTGGGCAAATTATTTGGGGTTGCTATTTCGGAAGAGTCATAGACAAAAGCCCAATTACTAGTACATTCTTTCGCAGTTTGTGCCGGACATGGACTTTTGCAATTTAAAATATTGCATAGACTTCACTTATCAAAAAACAAGCTCTGTAAAATGTATCCAAATATCAGTCCAGCGTGTGACCCTTATGGACAACCATCAGCCTCACACTAGCCCACATGTTCTGGCACTGCCCAAGAGTCACAACATATCCACAAAATATTTCTCAGTCGCTATCATACGTCATGGGTTGACCTGTAGATTCTGATCCACTGACCGCACTCTTTGGTATTAAAGGTTCTGATCTTGTGTTAACCAGCTCCTAACATAATATGATGTTATTTGTAACCCTACTAGCACGTAGATTGATACTATTAAATTGGAAGCAAACACGGGCTTCTGCCCATTCTGCCCTCCTGAAGGATGTGATGCACCACCTGCATTTGGAAAAGATTAAGTTCTTGTTAACAACCAGATCTGGCAACCCTTTATAGACCACTTTAAGAAAGATGCATTATGTTCTTCCTCTAACTAGCCCAGTTTAAATGACATTAAACATGGTCAATCTGACATCCCTCTAAGTCCCCCCACTAACCCCCATCTTTTTTTAAATTTAATTTTATTTTTATTATTATTATTTATTTTTTTAGTTTTAAATTGAACGATAGATTTTATCTGTAAATATATTATTTTGCAAACTTGTATCTTTTTCTATACGTGCATGACAAATCACCCTTTGGAGTATTTTTGATTTTTGACTTGACGAATATTTTCTATATTTTTGTACCAGAAATTGTTTTAAGATAAGATAAGATACACCTTTATTGATTCCATAATTGAGAAATTCCAATTTATACTACTGCCACTGTTTGTATAACTTAGAAACCCCCATTAAAAACATTTATATTCTCTCAAAATCACTTTATTTAGTGTCTCATTTAAAGTGTCAACCAAACTGAAGCCGTTCGCACCAGATCCTGCAATAAAACATGAAATCTGCGCTCCTGCGTGCGTGACAAAGGCGTTTGTCAACTTCAGTGTTTTGTTTTTTAACTTCTAAATGTTCAACTTAAGACTCTGTGTGTGTGTGTGTGTGTGTGTGATATGTAGGCTCATTAAGTTTTGTTGTGTGTAGCTGTCACGCACATATTCTGCTACAGTGGCAGACTGCTTTTGTGATGATATGATTTTTAAGGAGGATTTGCATTTTTTTTGCCACAAATTAGCTGTTTGTTTTTGGTGATAACTCCCTCTGTGCTGTTGGCAACATACTTACATTTGGTGTGAATATACAAAAATATGATTACTTATGGTGAAGGAAGATTCATGCATTTTCCCCTTGTCACTCAGGGAGGCTCAAAGAAAAATATTTGTAGGCCCTGGGAGGGTAAAGATAAAAAAACAACAACAAAAAAACAAAAAACAAAGCCACACCCCAGCCACCAGTCCCCTCTGATAAATAAAGTACAGTCCCTAAGTGTGAGTTAGGGCTGTGAATGATATATGTTCAGGCACTTCTAGCCTTTGGTCTTTGATGAAAAGATTTTTCACACCAGATCTTGAGTCTGCCAAGAGGAAAGAAAAGACTGGCTGAGAGCAGGGAAAAAGAGGTGTTTGTCTGCAAGGGAGGTGTTGTGAGGGAGGTGGAGTAAACTCACTATTTACAACAACACCCAGGCCCAGAGAGGGACCTTGAACGTCCATGACGAGCTCCATTCCCTCTTTCACTTTCAAATCACCTTATCCCATGATTTTTTGGACGCCATCCTAAAAAACCAAGGCCATAATTTCCATCCAATTTGTTCCCTCTCTCTGCATGAACACTGACAGATTGTCATATTTTGGCCACGCTCCCAGAGGAGAGTTGTGAGAGGCAGGAGGGCAGATAAACGGCTATTACCATTCACACCGCCTCATTACTGGGCATTTAGACCCAGGAGCACCGGCCCGAAAGCACCACGCAGAGGGCATTCACGCTGCTCCCGTGCCCACCCCAGGAGCCCTGCACCATGGAACTTGTGATTGACAACTGGTGCTCATTTATTTTTCTTGATAACTATTATCTATTTTAAAACATTGATTTTTTTTTTAAAGCTGTACCATGCAGGATTGTTGGTTACTTTTTGTAAACATACTTGCCAGTGACAGTAAAAGCCAACCCTAGATTCACTCTGGATTGGCATTTTGCCTTGCTATATTTGCATTTTTTTCTGCGCTGTGTCTTTTAGATGCGTGCTGCTTATGGTCCGGCACCTGGTTGCTGCCATAGACTGTATAAAATAATGGATGCAGCTACCATGAAGTCACCGCATTTCAGCCATCGCCATCTTGGATTTTCGGCTGAATCCAAACGTCCACCCACTTGACTCGCGAACTGAGCCCATGCAGACTTCAGTTGTACGCACTGGGACGAGTTCACCATCATCATGTAAAGTCTGTGGACAACCCTCGAGACTGGACTACTCGCTGCAGTAGAAATGTTCGAGTGACGATTACAATCATTGTAACTGCTCATCTGTCCCTGCAGATGATAAGATATAAATCCAGTGTATATGGTTGTTTTGTGGGTCAACAAAATAAATACCTGGACAACATCTAGACTGCAGACATTCACATACAGAGATGGTTGTAAATATGGATCTAACTATGTCTAAATAAATTGGGTAGGCCCATTAGTTACATCAGAAGATCTTCTTTTGTTATATTTCGGCCACTTTTCAAGCTCAAATACATGGCAATACACTGCGCAACCTATAGTCCGCACGTCTACAAGTGTGGCGAAGTCTGCATGTTTGGATTTAGCCTATGTATTGCAGAGAGGGTGGAGCTATCATGGAGTGGGGGGTGGGTCTGTCTCAAGGACTGTAAATTTCCTTCCTGTACTGTCGTCATGAATGTTAAGATTAGCTATAGAGACGAGAACTGTTTTTTGTAACAGGCTGTAAACTGGGTTATTTCTGCTTTAAGGTTAGACATTCTAACAAGACGGTTTATGTGGATTGACTCGATTCTGGAGCCATTCAACCCCGTTCATTCATTTTGTGTTGTCTTCGTTTTTCAGCCCCGGATGTTGTCACTTGGTCGCTACTTTCTCATAAGCTCCAACCTCACCTGAGCACTGTGGGTACATGTCTGTTAAGGTCCCAAACATGTAGCCTGGAAATCCAGGCTCAAATCTAGAAAGATTTTGAGTCTGGCCCTCACCAATACACCCTTCCTACTCAAGGGGCGGCACTAACTGAGGCATAGTAAATGCCGCCGCACGCAATTGGATAGCACGATAGCCAATCAGAGCAAAAAACAAGGTGACGTATTCATTGCACTAAGCCCCATTTGTTTGCCGACCAGTGGGGCTAACCGATATATTATGCTTTTGCCATATCCCGTCAGCAAAACGGCAAAAACGTCCTTCCTGGAAGCGAAGGCTTCTAGGGCAGTCTTCTGTTCCTCTCTCAAGGAAAAAGATAAGTGTAGTTGGCTTAGTGTTTCTTTCAAAGCTAAATTGAATGGATGCGGTCCTTTGGCAGCTGCCATCTTGGCTGTTTACTTTCCGACTCCTACAGCGCAGCACTGTCTTCATCATGTTATGCCCGTCCAGAGCCCGCCTCTGTCAGATAGACTTATCTGATTGGTCCGATAGGCGATTCAGCGGGCTCTGCTCATCGGGGCCAGATCCCCATGCAGAGCAAATTTGAATTTGCTGGGGGCGGGGCATCTGAATTTCCAGGTTATCAAACATGGACAATTAGAGCAAAAACCAGGTAGAGGGCAGAGTCTCTGCAGGAAAATATATGGCCACACACCTCTAGTGGGTCATAAGCAATGATTAAAGAGGACTCACTTCTGAATGAGTCTAAACATGTTTTTTCAATAAAATCCTGCATAGTAAACCTTTAATGTACGGTCACCTTGCTTCATAAAGATCATTATATAAACACACAAGTGCCTGCAGCATAAACCCCCGCAAAGGTGCTGTTACATCACATATGGCTTCAGATTGATTTGGTCATCTGGACAGACAGAATGAAGTGCAGCTATGAGCATGTTTCTGCACACACAGCATAATATTTACATTACGCAAGCAGCATGAAAAGGTTTGAGCCTACCGTCATGAATCCATCCAGCAGGCCTGAGTCCGGTTTGGGTGGGGCTTGTAGCCGCTCCATTGACCACTTCTCGATGATTGACGACACCTGAGAGTTTTCTGTGTTGAGAATGCGGAACCCGGTCATGTTGACTCCACTGTAACGGTACGGTTCCATGTCGAGGGCAAAAAGGTCCTGCACGCATACAGATGAAAGTCTAGATGTGTTTGAGTTGCAAAAATAATTCATTTCTCTAATTTATTTGCGTGTGCACCTCTGTACTGTACATGTCTCATCTGTCCTGGGTAATTAAGAGGAGTCATTTGAGTGGCAGCTTTAGCAAGTGACAGCAGAAGAGTGCAGTTGAAGGTATTTCAGGGAGTTATTTTATCTCATGCTGAGGCAGCAGCCTTGATGAAGGCAAGGCTCTCAAGGTTACAGGCAGGCTTTTGGTGGACTGCCATCTATCATGTGGAAGTGAAAGGACAACCCAATCGTCCTGCATACAGCATGTCTGGCATCTCACCAGGCAGATGTCTTTGGGATGCAACAACACAGTTGACAGAGCAACAGCAGGTGATGGACGCAGAATGGGGGTGTCACGGTCAATGTTTGCTGTCCTATTCCGAAAGCAGCACGGATGGCTCAGTACCAGTATACAGCAGCTTTGGCCGGCGCCGTGGCCTCCAACCGGCCAAACACTGGCTGATGTTAAAAGTAGGCATGTTTCCACCCCGACAAGCAGCAGCATGCCGCTGACACAGGCCTATAATCACTATTCTCTTTCCTTTCCCAATGACATACCTGCTGTCACTCACTCTCTTTTCATCCAGCCAGGTTCTTATATGGATGCACGAGGGACAGTTACATGTCCTGTGCACTGCTAAATGTCTTTTTCAGGTCAGTTTGCTGCAACCTCTCCCTCAGACTTTTCCAACTGTGCTCCAAACAACACACCACGCCATTTGTTTGTTAGCTATAATGGACCAAATGGGTGACAGTCTCATCTGCTCAGGGCTATTATGTGAGCTCTCAGTCTTCTGTTCTCTGGGCTCAGCGAAGATGTGCCGCTGTTCATCTGCAGCGTAGCGAGCAATCTTTGTAGTGGCTAGATCAAAGAACTTTGGAGAACTTCAATCGCTGCCAGAGTCGGAATAAAATATATCCAGCTGCTTTTGTTTCCTCCGCTCAGGGTTGCGGACAGCAGCACGGGGTGAAGAGGTTGGCGCGGGATTCAGGAAATAAACTGAAGTTAAACTTTCACAACCGATACTTAAAAATGCAAAGAGTGTATTTATAATCAGCTACGTGACAATGACGAGGCTTTTCAAGGCCGTCTATTTCTATCAGCACAGATTCAGGTTGTAGTTCAGGTTCAAAATTCTTCGCACAAAAGGAAAATAATAGCACGTTTTTCTTTGACTGGCTCCTGGTTGAGTCATATTTAATTTTATTCTCAGAGAAGAAAAAATGCTTTCAGATACACAGACAGACGGATATGTTTTTTTCATCCTTTTTTTTTTTTTTGCCTTGCGACAAGCATTGCAAAAAGCCCAAGAAAACAAAACAACCACACACTTTTTCAAGTGGATAGTGCTGTGCAAAAAAGAAAAAGACAACACAGTATATAATTGCATTTTGTGAAGATTAAAAAAGAAGTGCCAGCGTACTCACCAGGGTAGTAAAAATATAATGGTAGTACTCTGTCATCATACCCATGGCCAGGGCCTACAGGGAGAAAAGAACATCGGGTAGTGACTAGAAATCTAAGATTAATAGCTTAATGAGCTTACTACTTTATTCAATTAATTTGAATTCTTTATTTAGCTTGTATTTAACCTGTATAGTCACTCTGACGGCTTCTCGCTGGTTAGGAGAGCAGCTGAGAATGAAAAAGTTTGCAGTAAAAGAGGCCAGAAGCTTGTCTAGCCATTGAACTTGGAGTTCAGGTGATAATGGCGATTGATTAAAATACATATGTGACCATAACAAACACAAAAAAGCATCAACATTATTGGACAATTTCAAGTCAGTAATCTTCAGGAGTGCGTTGGAAGAGGCACTGAATGAAGCTGTTGACATGCAGTATATGTTTTGTTGTGCCGACCAAGTATTACTCACCATCAATAAATAATACATCTTGTTTCTTCCCATAGACACACAGGTGTCTGTGGGTGAGAATTCAAGCAGAGCAATATGCTCCTGAGAAGACGTCAGTTCAATAAGAACCCCCGCCATTCTCATAAATAATGTGCCTCTGTAAAATGAATTTAACATGCCTGTGAGCAGAATTAGACTTTCTAATTAAAAAACCTTTATTGTGCAATGGAGAGCTTCCATTATGACGGGTCAGTAGTAGAGATCTAATATTCCACAAAGAGATTAAAGATGCACAGAGCAGAAAGTAGAATCATTTGCATTAGCGCTAAAAGAGAAAGAGAGAGTAATAAAGGGAACGCATACTGTCTGAGTTTATTGTTTTAGTGCATGTACATAATGAATGAGCTATGTGTTTATGTAAGGGGGAAAGAACGTACATTTTGGGATTGCGATTCATTCTGTTTTAATGTAATTCAGGGAGCGCTGTGACACAATAAATCAGCTAAGTCACAAATGTAGCAGACTGTCCCCTTAACTTAACTGATCTTAAAAGTGAATAGTATGGAACTCCAAAGTGCTCAATATTAAATAAACAAAATTCTTATGAAATTAGAAAAAACATATGAATAAATTAAGCAAAATATATGAACTGAAAACATTTATACCCAAAAACTTCAATTAATAGCCCGGGCTATTAAAGGGCCAATGTGTAAAATGGGTTGAAAACAGTGACATCAGTGGTCAAATTCTAGATTGCAGGGCTCACTCGCTCACCCCTCCCGTCGGGTAAATGACGGTGGCCTCGTAGGGACAAAAAGCCTTGCGCACGACTTTTTCAGGAGTAGGTCTATCTAGCGACGAGGTGAATGTTTATTTAGAAATCTAAACCATGTTACGATATTGTAATGAATCCCTCACGAGCAGGAGACCAGAGGAGCGTTCGGGAAAAACGCCCGTTTATTTGAGCACTCCAGAAACTCTGGTAACACTCCACTCCGTCCCAAATGCTGACTCTTCTAGCTTAACAGACACACTTCATAACTTTACACACATACTCGTTTACCATACCGAGTGGGGACCCCCCTCCCCTCTCTGCTCCACCAATCTCCAGCCCGCACACTGACTGACAGTGTAGCCGGTAAACAGAGCTCAGCTGTTTATTTAGCCTAGCAATATCTCCGGACTATAGTAGCTGCAATGGACGACTTTGAACGTGATTTTGAAGAGTTTCTTGTAGCGGACACAGACCCAGAGCCATACCTGTTTGAGCCGGAGCATACAGATGAGGAACACCATGTGTTTGATGCTGAGCGGGCGAAAAGAGAGGCTGAATGCACAGAATGGGATTCGGTGCTACTGCTACCATCGTTGGGGAGATATATCATCAGGAGGGAAAGCGCCGCAGAGACTGCATCACAAGGAGTGAAGTTGCGTCTTCTTTTCCTCGCAGATGACGGTTCGGGTTCATTCTCTCCTGTTGCGTGGTAAGTGTGGTCCATTCGCAAACTTTATAAATAAAAAAACTTTTCACTACTCTCTATCAACGAACTACTAACACTCTCTGCTGTTTCCTCCTCCTCCTTCTTCCTTCCTTCCACTGTCTTCGTTGGTTCATTTATACACGTGAAACGCGTTCTCTGGCTGGTTGGATTGTCCGCTCGGGCTGCCTTACATACATGGTGGCGCAAGATGGCGACCTCTCTAAAGTAAGGCCCTTGCTATATATATATATAAAAGCATAATTTTAAGGCTACGAAAACCAAACGAATTTTATTTTATAGCGATTATACACTTGTATAAACATATTAATGGGTAGAATATTCAGATTCAGATTGACAATAAATCATGCTAAATATTACACACTGGCCCTTTAATTGCTTAAATCACTGAAATCAACAGGCCTATATTTGGGACAGGCCTTTAATTCATTTCACATAAAACTGTTGCTCAGCAAAGGTCAGAAAATTATGGTGGCCCTGAGAGGTCAACACACTGCAAATAAACTGCAAATTACTGCAAATTCAGAATTCAAACAAATGAAGTTACATCTTCACCAATCTGACGGCTAATTCAGCATTTAGAAAATGTGTTGCAAATCTCACAATACAATTAAAGTATTTCCAGAGGACACTTAATAGTGATGCACGCATGTGGATGTGCTTGTTTTTTTTTCTTAAGATTATTTTTTGGGCTTTTTGCCTTTATTTGATAGGACAGAGTATTGAGTGTGAAGGGGGGACAGAGAGAGGGGATGACATGCAGTTAAGGGCTGCAGGTCGGAATCAAACCCGCGGCTGTTGCAGCAAGGACACAGCCTTAGTATGTGGGGTGCCTGCTCTACCCACTGAGCCACCAGGCGCCCTGAATGTGTTTGTTTTTGCCTTGGTTAACCATTTACCACGACGTCATTCTTTTAAATGACATATGTGATTACATACTGTCAGGACTCCCTAAAAAATTGAGGCCGGTTGCACAAAACACCCTAAGTTAAGATTTTCCTTAAAGTCCTAGTTAACGTATTCTCAGAATAAAATCTGTTGCACAAAACACCCTTAAGTCTGCTCCTTGGTGTTTTCCTTAAAATGTTCACTTAAGTATTTATGGTTTTCTTCTGGTCTTGGTCTTATAGCTAGGGGATCTCTAGACTGTTGCACAAAATACCTTAGCAACCAGAGCAAGGTAAATAAAAACAAAAAATTAAGGTACCTCTGACTCTAACTTAATGGCAACGTGACAGAGTTTATGGTGATAAATGAAAAAAAAAACAACCCCAGCGACCAGGAGAACCCAATGGATATGCTTTTGATTTTACACTGTAGATTCGACTGAATTAATTTTCTGTTTTCTGGTATTCAGGGATGAAATTAACTGTCTTGTATGATTGTATTCCTCCAGAAGTATAATATTTTCCTTTTCTGACCTATATGTTTTTCTTGTCTTCTTTTCTTTTGCCATTTTTTCGCTATCTAACTATAAGCCAACTTCATGAGATGATAACAGGCATCACAAGCGTGAGTCCAAGCAAACAAACAATCCCAGTGGAAATGTTTACCGCTGTTAAATCTCTTTCAATGCAGAGGGTGAGTTAAGGTTTTTCCTCAAGGAAACCTTTCAAGGGATTCTGTACACCTGTGTAAGTCCCTCAGCTAAGGAGAAATCATGCCTAAACTGTCATACTTAAGGAGAAAACTTCAGGTGTTTTGTGCAACCTGTCCTTGGCATTTTACCTGAATGGGCGTGGTTTTGGTAGACATAGCAGTGCACACTTCGGCGAGCACTGTGACTGTTTCAGGCTGTTCGGAGAAATTTGCTTTCAGGGTTTTCTGCCAGAAAGACCTGCAGGCCCTATGACTGTCTCAGCCCCCGCTCTGGGTAGTTTTATTTCTAAAGCTTTGAAAATTAGGGAAACTACACTAAAATATACATGCATACAATATGAGATCAGTTTATTTGATACATGTCAAGTCTGAGGCATAAAACTTTATTATTCATGTTTTCTTATAATATGTACACTTGGTCTCACATCTATACATATGGAAACTTATAGTCTGCCTTGTAAGCCTGTTTGAGCTGGGCATGATGCCAGATACTACATTTATATCAGAATACAGACCCTATCTGAGTAGATTTTTGTTGTTGGACATTATTTAGTCTACATGTCAATAAATTTTAGCTCTATTTATTTGTACATATTTTCTAGTATAACGCTATGATGGTCAATTTGAGAATTTATCATGTCATTTGAAAATCTGCAGGAAAGACTAACGTTCATCAATGTCCCAGCCATGTCAGCAACAAGAAAAGGTTATTTTTGTAAATCAGTCATCACAAAATAATAAGAATTCATCTCTATTTGAAGATACAGTTAGGTGTGAGGACCTCTGTAGGTTTAATCTTGGGGTTGAGGCAAATATTAGTTTAATAAATACATTTTTAGGTCATGGTTTGGCTAGCTCGTTACAAGGAGCGTCTGTAGATCGGGGGTGCGTGTGCCACCGGGCAATCAAAACATTGAAAATGGACCCAAGACAGAGCTATGGTGCTACTGGCGCCCACAAGTTGACACAAGTTATTTCAACTTTCAGCATCTACAAACGCGCATCTAAAAAGACAACAGAAAAAGAATGCGCGTCTAAAAAGACACCAGAAATACGCTCGTCATAATAAACGCTTGAAAACCAGTCAGACGCGCCGTATCATAGGGAATCAATTGTTTTACTGGCGTCTCGTTTCTAACGCTCCTTGATCGCCCCCTAAGTCCTGTCACTTGCCATGTGATGTTGTCAGTAGTTGCCTCCCTCCCCACCTTTCAGCCAATCATCTACCACAGAATACCCTTGACACTGTTGTTGCTCTAGCTAACGGGTGCCAGTGGGCATGTGATTGGTTGAAGTGGGAGGGTGGTGACATTATCCCTGCATTCATGTGGTGTCAGAATAATCAGAAAATTGAGTTTCCAACTGGGAAAATTCATGTTAACGCCCCCCCTCAAACCGGCCGACAAAAGTAAATGTTTAATTAATAGTAGTAAACTTTTCATGAGTTCACATATTGCATGTCGATTTTTCACTCGTGTCATATTGAATATGGTATTAGGTTGTTACTGTTAGTTGCTGTCCGTGTAGAGTGACCTGGATTAGTTAGAACATTTATTTATTAGCATTAGTCAGGTAGAGAAATATTGGGTAACACTTTACTTGAAGGTATCTACATAAGGGTGACATAACACTGTCATAACTATGACATGACATGGTCATGAACCTGTCATGAACATTATGTACATGTCATAAACATTCATGACTGTTGTCATTCGTTTTTTGGAATGACAAGTTGACATTGTTTGGGTTGTCTTGATTATGACAACTTGACATTAATTAAAGTGACATTACCAGAAGTTGTCTTTGTCATGACAAGTTGAAATTTGTTTGGGATGTCCTTATAATGGCAACTTGACATTAACATAAAGACATCTTCTGGCAGTGTCATCCTGGTTAATGTCAAGTTGTCATTATAGGGACATCCTAAACAAATTCAATGTCAGCTTGTCATGACAAAGACAACTTCTGGTAATGTCACTTTTATTAATGTCAAGTTATCATTATAGGGACATCCTAAACAAATTCAATGTCAACTTGTCATGACAAAGACAACTTCTGGTAATGTCACTTTGATTAATGTCAAGTTATCATTATAGGGACATCCTAAACAAATTCAATGTCAACTTGTCATGACAAAGACAACTTCTGGTAATGTCACTTTGATTAATGTCAAGTTGTCATTATAAGGACATCCCAAACAAATTCAATGTCAACTTGTCATTACAAAAACCGAATGACACTTAATGACAGCAGTCATAAACATTTATGACATGTACATAATGTTCATGACAGGTTCATGACCGTGTCATGTCATAGTTATGACAGTGTAATGTCACTCTTATGTAGATACCTTCAAGTAAAGTGTTACCAAATATTTTAGTGGTTTTAGGGGATGTACTGCTGCAGCAACAAGTCTGGCGCTTTGTGATATGAAAATTTAAACAACAGTTTTTTTTAAATGCTCTGAGCAGTAAAATGTATCTTCTTTGTGGCATCCATGTTGTTTCTTCATTATGATTTAAAGCTCATGAACACACCAAAATCACTTCCCAACTCAAGTAATGCGACCATCAGAGGCATGTGAATGCAGCATATGAAATAAAAGGTGCCATTGGGAAAAATGTCACTGTGAAAAAACAACACCTCTTACAAATTCTGTTTTTATGATTTGTTGAAAACACCATTAATTCATCATTATCAATTTTTCTTATGTATCTAATATCAGTCCCTTTGGAGAGCCATTAATAGTCCCCCAGGCCTGCTTCTTGCACTGACTTTAATGAGCTATCATGGCTCAGTAGGGTGGGTTCATACCTGTTTTAGGATCCACGCGGCCATCTCATGTCCACAATCAAAGATGACATGGAACTCCTTTGCCTTCTTCATCTCCTTCAGAAGTGGCTTGGCATCCTTGGTCTCTGTGGGCAGCTGTCGGATCTTCAAACGAATGTTGTATCGTGACGGTGCCTTGATCAGCTCCTGCAGTCGAATGAGACCTGCAGACAAAGAGCACACATATAGCGTGAAAAAGGAATTTTAAAGATGCGGCTACATGCTGTGTTTGATCTGCTGCCATTTTGAAGTATCTCCGATGCTGAGGAGGCCACATAAAAAAAAAACAACAAGAAAAAAAAAACAACTGGATTCAGGTTTTCTCAGCAGAAAACGGCTCATATGCATGCCTTCCTAATCCACAGTCTATTGATCCTCCTACTCATGCTTGGCAAGCAAACAGACTGCTACAGACCTATCAAGAGAATTTAACACCAACCCAGCACATTGCACTCTTTTATACCAAAAGCACAAAATGGAAAGAGCCTGGATCTGCACCCTCCTACAGAAACTTCCAATCCCACAGAAGCCTCTGAAATGTTGATTCGCTCCCGTCTTCCATGATACCATACAGCAGCATGGAATAGGTTCAATTTTACCCTGATGGAAAGCTATGGTCAATCCTGTCTCTCACACACACTTCAGATGTGCTCTGATGAGAGAGAGCCTCTGTTTGCCCAGCTTGTACTTGCCCCTAGGGAGCCTGACGCCACCGTCACATATTGAGCTACAATCTTCACCTTTCATTTCTCGGCCACACACTCAGGTAGAAAGCTCTCCGGGAGATACTGCGATGAGATTACAATGAGTTTCTCCCCCAGTAAAGAACTTCAGAGTGCAGGGATGAAAGAGGCTGGATTGATGGGAGAGATGATTACTTGTCATGGGTATAAAAATGGATGGAGCGGCGAGGATAGTTTGAGAGGGGAACTGGAGAGAGATAGGATTTTTTTTTTTTTTTCGTGGAACCACTTTAAGATAGCTCAGCCTATTTTTTATTTTGAAATGAAGTGCTGTGTGAGCAGTTTAATGGTCTTACTGTGAGTGGGGCTGGGTCTCCCTGAGGCCTATAGAAAGATTGGTGTGAAATAGGAACATGCAGGTCTTGTTGTGAAAAGTACCATTGTGGGGAGGACTACTGAACCACCTAGAGCTTTCCCCAGGTAATCCCAATAGATCCCTACTCTAGGGCACGTCTGCGTCTCCCTGTTTTTGTTCGTACCGACACTTTGGGAGGTGTTAAGCAAGAAAAAAAAAATCTGTCAAGGGAGCTCAACGTTTGGGAAACACTGTCAGTGTAGATGTTTGCAGGCTCTGGTTAATGCCTTCAGACTTTCCCCCTGGATCTTCTAACGGCTGTGTGTGAATATTTTATCCCCTCCGATAGTTTTCCCTGCCAGCCGTCAGATAGGCTCCAATCAGCAGCGCGGGGCCCTGGAGCATGAAGCTGTGTGATTACAGCCTGGGACCAGGTGGGAGCGGTGGGGGGAAGCAACGCAGTTATGCAGCTGTCACACTTTTCAGGGCGTCAGGTGTGTTGCAGCAGAAAAGCTCCACTGAGGAGGTCCGAGCCGCTCCTATCTGACAGAGAGAGAGGCGAGAGGTCACCTTTTGGTGTCTCGTAGGGGCAGTTTGCTGGAGAATGAGGGTGTTAACGTACCGAGCTCCGAGGCAGGAAGTGAAGAGAGGTCAAGGAGATGAGTCAGAATAATGTGGCAAGCGGGACAAGTCATTGGGATATAGTCTGAGGTTAGCGCACGGGCACTGGCACGCTGCAGGATCGGCTTTTCCTGATATGTATGCAACAGATGTGAATGTCGAGATGCTGCAGGAGGCAAAACAGCAGTAAAACTATCACACTTAGTTGTTAAAATGAACAGAAAAGGGTTTAAATTTCTATTTAGCGGCGCAATTTAGGATGTCAACTACAAGACAATATTCATTTGCTCCAAGTAGGGAGTGAATTCATTATGCAACCTGTCTAAAATTTAAACCTCCTCTCAAGTCTGTCTAATTTACCTACATTAAGCTGTCAGCCACGTCACGCCAAATAGCTCATAAATTGCGAATGAGCATTTGAATATTGTTATCTTCTCCAGAGCGATTACACTTTTGCTCATAAAAATGTCGCTGCACTCCGGCGAAAATACGACTCGTCTTTTAAAATGCATATTATGAGACACTCCACAAAGTCACGGGGATTGACGAAATGGCTCACAGACACATTTGATAGCCACCCTCAGAGATCAAGTGTCTCTGTGTGTTATTAACATCTATTGTCAGCCCCCACATACTACAAATCTGCATTGCATTAATCTGAAGAGACAGTGGGTCATTCTAGGTAATGTGGTTCTCTCTTTTTTTTGTTCTCTATGCTGCTGCTCACTCTCCTGGAAGACTGACATGGGCAGCACCTGCAGGACCAAGGCAGAACAGTAAGCTATTGATTTCTGAATTAACTTGACAGGTTACAAAGCACTCACTGAACTCTGAGCAGCACTGCTGCTTTTTTGTAGTTCATCTGGTACCTCTTGTTTTTCTGGACATTTCGAGGCGCAAAGGCCAAAGGTCTTGAACTCGATCACGCTCGGCATGCAAAACAGAAGCCCCACTGGAAGATGAAGACAGACACCGACTGTACCTGTACCTGTGCTGTCGTCGTACACGACAGTGACCGTTCTCCACTTGAAGAAGTGCACCAGGTCGAGGATGGCTCTGCTGAGGGAGGAGAAGTCAGGGTACAGGCTGACATAGTACGAGTCCCTGTTGTCGGACACTTGGTGCTTCCACTTGGTCTGGATGTGGGGCACTCCCAAAGCATTGCAGATGGATTGTACTGCGTTGGCCGACGAGCTGTGTGAGGGGCCAAAGATGGCCGCCACCCCGAGGGAAAGCTGATCACATGCTGGTAGGGTAACAAGCAAAAGAAGCAACTGGTGAGCATGGGCATTTGAAATTCAGTTTCTAAAGGTTCTTGTTGTCCATTTTGTGTGTCACCCCAAACAAGCAATAAGTGACAGGAACAGGTGCTTCATTTAGGGTCACAACCAAACTGATTGGGGCACAACTGATCTTACTCTGTTCCACTTATCTGTGGCTGTAATGAGCAGGAAAGCACCAGCAAACGCAGGAGAGAAGACTGCTAGCAAGGATAACATTGATATACACATGCAGATTTTTAAAACAATCAAAAAAATGGCTTTGTAATAGTAGTAACCATTTAAGTATAGTGCATAATTTTCCACACTAAAATAAAATAGCAGACAGTGCATTATAGAGTAAATAGAGGGTGATGCTAGACCCAGCCAATGATGGGCTAAAGTGATTTTTGTGTTTGTCTCCAGTCTTTGGGAGTTAATATTCGATTCACATAATCTGTGAGCTGCTACACAAACAGCCAAAACAAAGATTTAAAAGTGATTTGCAGGAACATGTTGTAACAGAGCTTTGGATGAATTTTTCCTTCCTTGTACTGAATGCTGTTGTCTTGTGTGTCATTTTCATTACTTTTCTGTTAGAAATACATTACTGATGTCATTATGGGAGTCATATGACAAACCATATATTTCTTTGTTTCCATCATATGTAGCTGCAACTCAACAGATCTAGACACAGCCCAGTTGCCAGATGAAAATGGTAGTATTGTACGTTTCTGCAAACCAAGGATACGTCACATTTGTATGTTTCATGAATAGCATATCAGTGTTTCTAAAGTGTCATCAGTAGATGGAGGGGATGGTGGATGGTGTGATGCCCTGGTGAGATGGCTGCCAAGCTGCTGACCTCTGCAGACAACCATCTGAGAACAGCATACAACAACACATGCTGTTTTTGGGCGACCCTTTGCAACATTTTTACTGGTGTTTGTGGCACCAAACCTGGGCGTTTTTCACCAACACATTGCAACATGTCCCAACGGCATCTACTGTAAGGCACCTGTCCTTCACCAACCCGTACCTGCTTTTCCGAAGACTGTTGTACCTCTAACGTGGGTGTTTTAAGCCAAAACATAATATTTTCCCAATTATAACCAAGTGGTTTTTATACCTAAACCTAATACAGAGTTTCCCACACATTAACCTTTTGAAACCCGAGCAAACCGGCTTGACTTCTTTTGAAAACTTGGGAAGAAGGCAATGAGCAACGAAAGAAGAAATGACCCCAAAAAAACTGTGAGAAATTAGTAAAAAAACAAACTGAAAGCAAGAAAATTATATGAAGAAAAAGAAAAAAAAAACAGAAAGAAAGAAAGCTAAAAATAAACAAACAAGGAAATAACCTGAAGAGAGTGCTTGAAAATTATAATAATTCTGTAACATAATTTTAAAATGTAATAATGAATATGATTATAAATATAGTTTTTCCCTATTTTTTTCCCTTATTTTTAAAAATAATTTTCTAAATTTATTTATTTTTTTGCAGTTTCTGTGATTTTTTACCAAGTTGCTCATTGCCTTTTTCCCCCATGCATTTGGAAGAAATAATACCAATTTGCTCAAAGCTCAAAGGTTTAAATACTTGCAAAAGGCGTCTGAAAACAGCACAAGAAAAGTGATGTCGCTCCAGGTTTCAAAGGGGCCAAACATCTGCCGCCATGTTTAATTTTCTATTTTTGGAGCTAGAGCGCTCACTAGGAGTACTCTGGGTACAGATGGAGCTGCAGAAGTCAGGCACAGTGAAAGTGAAACATGACGTTAATTTTTGCTGGGTCTAAAAGTTTACCGCAGCAGCTGCTCCTCTCATCAACTGATTGGTTTGACCTAACCTTATCCACCCTGAAAAAACTCCACAAACTGCTGAAATGTAAAGTTTCAACATATCTCCTACATAATAATGTACAAATGTAAAGTATCCATTGTTTGCAGAAATCTACAATGCTAACATTTTTTCTGGCAACTAGGTTGCTAGGCAAAACAAACAATTTCACAGAGAAGCGAACTACAAAACCTGAAAGAACTACAAAACAAGCACTCATGCTGAGGCTCTGCTAAATCTCCTGACTCACCTTTCCTGGAGGCCTCAAAGCTGTCGAAGATGTTTATTCTCTGGATGTCATAGGTCAGCGTGGTGTTGGGGAGCAATGTGCGATTCCTGTTGATTGTGTTCAAGGCAAATTTAAAGGCTAGTTCCTCTGCTCCGGAGGGGCCGCTCTCAATGGATTCAAATATTCCTCCTAGGAAGGTCAAGAAAAAAATACTGCTTAGAACAAGACCTCTGAAAAACCACTTCCCTCTCCTGTAATTACAATACAGTTGACATTAAAGTAAATGATCGATACGATGCAGGCAATTACATCTCCAGCAGTGCTATTGTTTTCAACACTGATGCCATTGCGTTCAATGCTTCGCACAGCTCAGTCAGACGCTGACATGAGACTGATTTACAGTGCGGATTAGGCGTTCTGATCTCATCTGATTTGCATTCTGTGGCAGTGGTTGGCGTAATTATAGGCAATTAGTTAGATCGGGAGGTGAGTTCAGGGGTGAGCGCCCTTCTTTGACTCCCTCGCTCAGCCTTGACAGAAAGGTTCACTCTTCCACTTTGTCCCATTGATTCCAGCGATTCTCAAATGAGAGAACAAAAAAACACACACAAGAGCGCAGGGAGCAGAGAAATGAGGGCAAAAAGACAAAAAAAGGTAGAGGAAAGGAGACAGAGAGAGCCATGGGAGAGATCTGTAAGATATTTAAAGTGGTATAGAAAGAGAGTCATGAACAGAAAGACAGGCGAAGCAAAGGAGAAGGCCAATCAAATCAGAAATTAGGATAAAACATCAGGACGCTTTTAATTACAATCATT
The DNA here is from genome assembly GCF_041903045.1 of Epinephelus lanceolatus. Taxonomy (NCBI): domain Eukaryota; kingdom Metazoa; phylum Chordata; class Actinopteri; order Perciformes; family Serranidae; genus Epinephelus; species Epinephelus lanceolatus. The sequence continues at coordinate 20,689,461 of NC_135746.1, forward strand.
AAAAACAAATCGACTCCGAAGTTCAAATGATTGTCTCTGCATCCTATTTGACTGTTACTTTGCTTGATTTTTTAATGGGAGAGCATCCTGATGGGAGTTTCACGCTGAGCCAGTCTGAGAAATCTTGTTACCTTTTGGATATATGTGAATCACACCTCGCGACGCTCATTAATTGTCAAAGTAAAAGCCTCGACACAAAAATAAACAATACATGCTGTTTCACCACGCCACACGAGTCAGACAATATAATTACCGCTGCAAAGTAAGGTGTTGTCAACTTAAAACAGCTCCCTTCAGACTTGTCAATTACTTTGAGCTGAACAAAAACCATTAGAGCTCCAGATGGTCCTTCAATGTGGTTCAGAATCCTTAACAAAGAAAGACAATGCTCGACCGACCCACTCCAAATGTGCCTCATTTCAAGATTAAGTCAAGAAAAAGTTTACCTCAATGCATCTGACAATCACCAGAAATGCATGTCAGTAAATCTGACCCCAATGTAAATGGACGTATTGTAGTTACGACCAAATTATATACTATGCTGTTTTGATTTTCTACAAGTCACAGCATTAGGGCTGCAACTAACAATTACTTTCATTGTTGATTAATCTGTTGATTATTTTCTTATTTATATAATGTCAGAAAATTGTGAAAAATGACATCCTCAAATGTCTTGCTTTGTCCACAACCCATGAGACAATCTTGGCTATTTTTTTTCTTGAAAAAGTACTCAAACTGATAATCACTCATTAAAATAGTGGGTGATTAATCTAGTAGTTGACAACTAATTAATCAACTGATTAATCTGCAGCTGTACAGGACACACTTTAAGAAGTATTTCACTGCTGGAAAGATAATCTTTTCATAAAATTGGGCAGTCTGTGCAGTACAAAGATGCAAATACGTTTGAAATTGGTGCAGAAAAAAACAGAGAAAATGGATTGTGGTGTTTGCTTTTACTCAAGAGATTGAAAACCCACAAAACACTGCACCACACTGGACCAATAAACACTGCCACTGGTGGGTGACCTAATGCAAGCCTTTCCGTTTTGACACAGGAAACCAGACAGTGACCTGCTGGTAGCAAGTGATCTTGAATTACAGTTAAACAGTAGCTTAACTATGTTTCTGAAAAACAGTATCAGAATCTTTGTTCATATTTGATCAGCACTGCTTAGTATTTCGTTTTTCTAGCCTCCATTTTTACAAAACAGGAAACAGTATGACTCCAACTTCCTGTTCTTGTAATACAGGCAAACAGTGCACTAAAATGGGGTGCTCCAGGGAAGATGTTTTTCTCTAGGCCGACACGAAAGTTAGCATTGCCCTGGTTTCCTCGTCAAGAATCCAATGGTATTTTTCCATTGTATTTTGGACTACTGCCGGAAAATAAGCTCTGTGGCAAACAAACATTTGCATGTTTCATTCAGCAAGATAATCTTTACAAAAGTAACACCACTTTCATAATTTTTGAAGCCTAAATGCAATCGCCGGAAGTAAAAAACTAATGCTAACATTACAGTCCATGGACTTAAGTTTGGTTTTGAAGCTTCAAATTCACCGTCAGAATTGACCATATTTGGGCGAGTGGCTGGAACTGTGGTGGAGCGAGGGATGGATCTGACTAAGAAGCCGAGGACACTACGGACACACAACGGTCACATGAATCAACATCAAGACCACAACGAGGCTGTAAAGTCTTGTTCGGCATGATGATGTTTTATAGTCTCATTTAGCCACTTGTAAGCAACCCCCTTTTTAAAGACACAAATGTTTCAAAATTCACAAGTACGGTATGCAATAAAATTTTTATGTGGTAGAAATCCCATTGATGTTGAGATTGGGGAACCCCTAGTGCTAAAATGCTAACTCATGTCCAGGTTTTAGGACTCATTTCTGAAAACATTTCAGGCAAGAAACAGGCAACAGTTTGCTCAGTTAGACCTGAGCTTGGTCTGCCTTTCCGAGACAGAGAGAAGGAGGGACAGGCACTTGGACAATCAGAAGCACAATCTGTAGTTCGAGCAACAGCCCTAGAGCCAGCGAAAATCCAACAGGCGACACAAAACGCATCCTCCAGCAGATCTGAGCTGAGAGATGAGAAGGGAGCTTAGTGAGCTGGCGAGAAGGAGGGAAGTTTACCACGGTTCATTTACACACACTACCCACATTGTTATGGTGCAGAGCTGGTTAGAAATTCGCAAAGTAACCCTTTAATTTCAGGGAGAATGACGTATTTTCACACATCCATGATTAGAAAGAGGCGAAGTCATGTTGTAGGTGGTGCAATATGCCGGAATATGTCATGTATTACAGTTTCAAGGAGAACATTTCTATGTCAAACAGCTGAAACAGCTGTAGAGTCGAGCAATGACTTTCAACTTCCAAAATAAACATAATAACAAAAAAAAAACATGTTACGAAAGTCAGCGCACCTTTGAGGATGGACTAAATCCTGAGAAAGCTTTACAGAAATCAAACTTAAAAGAGAATGGATGAAGGGGAGGGTGGTGGTGGATGAAAGGGGGTTGTGAGAGCAGCTCTGAGAAAAACTCCCGGAGTCAAGAGCAGAGTTCAGTAGTCCATCCACGGCTCCCATCCTCTCCGAGGACAGAGAGTTGGTTTGACGAAATCCAAACTGAAGAAAAAAAAAAAAAAGAAAAAAAGTTTAAAGCCTGTTTATCGATTCAATTACACAGAGCGGAGGGGAAAGTGAGGCTGAAAGGGAGAAAGACAGAGAGAATGACGCAATTTTTTTTTTTTTTTTTTTTTTTTAGCAGAGACAGAATGAGAGCTGTACAGTAGCAGACACAGCAGCTATAAATAGCATCCGGCCGTGGCAGGGAGTGATAGAAAAGGGGTGCAGGAGGGCAAAGAAGATGTCATTAACTTGGGCTTTATCACTGTCACCACGGTGCACCCGTATGTTGTGCTTCCTTATTTTATGTCACGGCATTTTCTTTTATATCCTACAGTGAATTGAAGAAGGTGAAATGGAGAGGAAAAGAGGGATGGACGTGGCAGTTTAAGACGAGAGTAAACCTGTAAAGGCACTTTAGCACATGTTTTGCGCTTCACTGTCATTGAGTGTTTATAATAGGGCCTTCATATGTTAACCCCCCCTGCTATACAGCAACGTGTGCTGCTATTCACGGCATTTCATCTCACTGAAATCGCACATCAATCTACGAAAGAACGAATACCCGAGAATCACCATTAAAGATGACTGGAATCATGTCAGTCTGACCTAATAGATAATTATTACACTCTTGCCCTGAGGGAGCACACCGAGCTCCACCGGCCTGTTCAACGAGCTTCAGAATGAGCAGAAGGGTATTAAGTTACGCTCATCGGATTTCTTTTGGCACTCTGTATGGCACGGACATGCTGGTTTAAAACTAATCATATACCTCTGAGAACACAGAAGAGCAGGAGCATTAAATTAAGTCCACAAAGGGTTACGTTTCATATTTCAGAGGAGATTTCAAGGCAGTGAAATGGTTATGTGTTTGATTTAATGCTCCTTGGCATGTAGCATGTTACATGGGCATGCATAGGTGTAGGTTTCAGGGGGACGACTTGGAGCATGTGCATTTGTCCTCCCCATATAAAAGACATTTACACTAATAATTAATGCAAAAAAGGCACAAATCGGTGCATAAAACTTCACTGGAATGCAGAAATTAAGTGTTTAATGCTTGAAATTTTCAGACACAGGACCCCTGAACCCTCAGTTTCATATGTGTCCCCCCAAATGTTGACACAAACCCTACGTCTTTGTGACAATCCAAAATACCTGCACACATTTGCACTGGGTGTAACGCATATTTAGCTCGCTTAAAGTCTAACAACATTCGGTCCTGTATCATCGGTCTACCTGTCCTCCTCTCGGTGCTCGGTGCTGTGGTCCGTCTGATTGCAGGTGTGTGAGTTACGGCTGAGATAATCAGTGTGTGTGTGAATTATGGTGCCGCCATCATTGGGACTGGTGTGAATTATAGTGCAAATGAAAGCTCTGAGTGAGTTATGAGCTGGATAATCACCCTGACGAGAAAGCAGGAGTGTCTCTGTGTGCGTGTGTGTGTATGTGTGTGTGAGAGAGAGACAGCCTGAGCAGAAAGTGGAAATGAAAAGGGGAGGGAGGAGGGATGGGGGGGGGGGGGGGGGGTGCTCCTCTATGTAAATCTGACTCCCTTTTAATGTTTTTTTCACATTTAATCAAGCGCATTTTGGATTGAACATTGTAAAGTGCTCTCCAGTGGTCGTTGACTTTATTTCCGTTCAATCTGAAATGAGTTCCTGTAAATAGAAATCATTTACACATTACCAACAATTGTCATGGAGAAACCTTGAAATGCATGTACAGGTGAAATACAAAATCACTTTTGGTAAAATATATTCTGCTGCTCTGAGCAAAGATTGAAACTGACATCATATTTCTGTGACTTCAGTGCACTGTAAACACGAGCAGGGAGAATGTATTTACTACTAAAAGGGTAAACCATGAATGAAAATACAATTAGCCTTCTGTACTCAAGGACGCTCTTGTATACTGGGAGATGGGAGTCAGATATGTTGCCATGGCGACTCATGCATCTATGCTATGGCTGAGAGGCATCGGCAGTTTTGGAATCTGAGCGGCTGATTGGTGGAGGAAGGGTAGTGATAGTGTGGACGGCCTGTCTCTGTGACTAATGACCAGCAGCGCAGCTGCAGGATAGTGGTGGGCTGTAGGGTGGGTGCCATGGCAACTGGCGAGCAACCCTGTCACTAGGGCAAGTGGCCCAAGTATGAACATGAAGTTACTCAGTTAGGCTTTCAGACCTCCACCCACCACACCTCCTCCAAAACCCCCCGGCCTGTTTCTGTCTCTTCGTCTCTCGGCCGGTGAGCATCAGTGCTCGGAGCCAGTAGGCAGGAGGCAAAAGTGATGGAAATGCTCCGTAAATATCCCCGAAATTCCCGATGGGAGCGCTCCCTGACATGTTTGGCGGTGAATGGGACATGATGCATGAAGGCCTGCAGAGAGTCGTCGCCTCTGGTCATTAATCTGAAGCTCCCCTTGCGGTAGACTGACCTTCCTACGCTGCACAAGGGCCAATTCTCTCTCACGCTGAAAATCCCCAGAAATCTGACCAGGGCATGGGATACAACAACTGTGCAGGATCCTCGCCAGTGCTATGATATCACACAAACAAACCGACATCAGTGGAGTCTGCTTAGAATTCACCAGGAGGTTACTTTTTAAGGGAATAACATCCTGGCCTATGACATTAAGAGGACTGATGATGTGTAATCTACTCTGCATATGCTGCTGTAACACTGCTGGTAGCAGAGATATAACAGAGTATTATTTGACCAACTACGTCCTCTGTGGCCTTGGCTCAGAGATAATATCTTACAGAGCCTCGGTGTTGTAAGAGTGAGATAAAGCAAGCAGTAAACTTGTTTAATAGAGGTACATTTTCTACTTGATAGAGATCTTTCTCAGGTCCAGTGAACTTGTTTAGGAGCCAAACTTGAGCTTAAATCAAATTAGAGAAATAAGAGTAAAATCAATACAAGTGAATTACTAGTATTAGAATAGAATAGAAGAGCTGAATAGGAATTCATGTGTTGTATATCATGAAAAAAGGATCCACAAAAAGTCAGCCGATACAATGAGTAAGCGATCAATCAATAACCGAACCGATCACTCTGTTAGAGATATGGAAACTGAACATGAAAGCCCATTAGAAAGCAACTTATGTGAACAACACTTCAGCTGTTGTTATCTGACTTGTTTGTCTTGTTGTGTGTTTTATTCCTCCAGGATAGAATCACTCCTGTCACCCTAAAGCCTCTTGACACTGGACCGGACTGTCACCTGCCACTGCTGGACGCTAAGCCCCAGGCTGACTCACACACTCCAGCATAGCCATGTGAACACACATACACACACAAACGATCAAGCACCCCTTAAGATTGAGCCTAAACAAACCTGTCAGGTAAGAAACAACTGAGTCCGGGGAGAAAATGTGACTGATGTGAGAATTTAAAGCCCACGCCTGCGGCATTCGGAGATACCTAAGTTCACTTACACTAATAATAATTAGCTCCACCATTGCCAAAAGGTCAATTTCATCAATCTCTTGTAATGAGCACACACACAGCCTTCAATTAGAAATGTGTGCCACCACCCTCGTCCCTGACCCAGCTCCAAGTAGGAAACGAGTGATCATATAACATGTATTAATTCTGAGCGCTGGCAACAGATGTGCTAATTTGCCAGGCTCTCTCTATTCATAATAATGTGCCAGCTCCCTCCTCAAAATATGTGCTAATTTGCAAGGGCTCATTGTGGATGTGCTAAACTACCGGCTGACATTTTGTGTGCTAATTTGTCAAGCAGGGACCCCTTTTGGTACTAATTGTGCCAAACTGTGAGTACACTTCCACAGGCCTTGAATTGCTGAAGTCCCAAATGACTTCTGTCTGCTCGCAGTTTCCAACCTCTCCACTGCTCTCAAATTGCGAATGCAACTGAAAAGAAATACTTACCACTGTGAAAATAAGATGTATAAGCACTAAGTGCGCACACTCGCCTGCACGCACACAGACACACACACACAGATGCACACACACACACAAATATGTGCCTGCTCTCGAGATTAGACGAGCTCCTTAAAGAAACATAGGAGTGCAGCTAGAGTCAAATGCTGGTAGTTCTGTAGTATCATCAAACACACACTATACAGAAATAACAGCCTGTTCCAGAGATTAAAAAAGCTACTTAAAGAAACATAAGGTTACAACTAGTCTTTACTATGATGATGTGTTATATTAAAATGAGCTATTCTGTTGAAATATTCCACCTCATGGTGTGTCTATCCTGCAGTAACAGCCACATGTGTGGGCACAGTTTTCAGGAATGTTTCGTTTCTGCTACCTGCTCAGACAAACATAGAAACACAGTGAGAGGCCGGTGCATGTGTTTTGTTGTGTCAGTACAAACACATTTCAGAAGGAGAGGCTTTTTTCCCCACCTGTGCAGAGAGACAATGGTGCCCAAAGATTTTTTTTCATGGGGCCACTGTAAATCTTGGGGTGGCGCACCAAAACAGAAGCCATAACTGCAGGAATTCGATTATGCTGTTGAAGTATAAAGGCTAGTTAAGACAGCTTGAGACAGCTTACAATCAATCTACTCTTTCAAATTAAAGCTGTGTATTTATCTTTTTAAAGAAAAGGACAACCAGCATCTTGAAGAACAGTGAATTACCTGACGTATGGATACCTCACACATTAAAATGGTATCATTGTAGGAATGTCAGCTGTACTGGCACTCTCTCACTGACATAGTTTTCAAGTTAAGGGGAGACTCGTGGGAAGAAGCAGGGTGACAATTTCTGGAGCAACTTCACCTACTTCCAAGGTGCATGGAGAAAGGAGATAAGTGAAAAGGTGTCGAAACTCCAGCAACACTTGTAGTATTTAGAACAACTCTATTGCAAGACTGTTGGGTTTTGGCTTGTGGCCTTCATCAGGGTCATCATGAAATACACCACAAACAGCATTTAAATAAGGTAGGTATGAAAGCGGGGCGTCGGTATCGTAGTGGATAGTGCCGGCGCCCCACATACAGAGGCATTGCCTCGCTGCAGCGGCCGCGGGTTTGAATCTGGCTCGTGGCCCTTTGCTGCATGTCAGTCCCCACTCTCTCTCTGTCTCCCCATTTCACTCTCATCATCATTAAAGGCAAAAAGCCCACAAAAATAATCTTAGAAAGGTAGGTATGAAAGTAGACAAGCACTGAGTCTGGCTCCCGAAACTTTTGTGTATTAAATTTTCTAGAACCCCGTTATTCCACTCTCACTTGTAACCAAACGATGGATAGTAAGACCTCTGGCAACACGTCACCGAAAGATGGCCTCAAAGTAAGCTAAACATGGCAAAAAAGAGACTGTTATGACCGAACCCCCCAGTGAAGCTGACGATAGCAACAAACTCAACATGGCAACCATAACTAATCCCCTTGAAGACCACCGATAGGCCCTTTCCACCAACTTTAGGGAACCCATCTTAACACTTGAGGCAAAGCTGGACCACATTAAACTACAGTGGCAGACCAAGCTCAGAAGATTACATTACAAGATGAGCTAAAAGAAATAAAAATAAAAGCAACCAATCATATACATTCCAACACGATCGCACAATGGTGTATCTTCAAAGGTGGGCTGGGTAAATGGTTACGTAGCTCCAAGGCAATCATTGTCCGAGACTGGCAAAGAGGCAAAGGGAGGTCCAATAAGGAACCTGGGTGACACCATTTTGTTTCATAAACTGAGACTTGTGGGTCTGTAGCCAGTTTTAATTCAGATATTGAGGTGAGAGTTCAAGGGACCTCTTAGAAAATGGCCACGGCAGTTGTTCCCTCGCCAAAATTTTGCACAACATGGAGTGTAATTTAGTCTCTTCCCGACAAGCTATGCCAACATCTTTGGTATCAATGGATGCTTTAGATCAGTGGTTCCCAACTGGTGGGTCATTCTGAATGGACCACAAGTGACTAACAAAAACATCAAGTTTGTTAAAAAAAAAAACCACACACTTTATTTTGAAGTACAGTGCACTTCCGGCACAGCATCTTTATTTTGAAGTGCTGTTTCCTGTTGTAGGGTGACTGACTAACGGACGGTTACATGACAGAGACAGCAAACTAGCTCGACGACATGGCCAAACACAAGTATGATGCTGACTGTATTAAACTGTGTGGAGCCTAAACTAATGACTAAGGAGAAATCTGGACCCTGTGGCTGAACCAGTTGGGAACCACTGCTTTAAGTCATCTTGTGTCACAAGATACCATGACCTTCATGCTACCTTAAAAAAATGAGTGCACCGCAGCCTATTAAAGACAGTAATATGGGCCTCCAATTATTTACGGCAGGGGGAGCCAGTGAGGGTGGGGGGCAGCAACTGTATCGGGGGACCATGCTGCCCCCCGAACCGCCCTCCCACCGGCGATGCTAATGCACAGAGAATTTATCACCAGTCTTTATAAGCTGTTTTGGGGTTTAACAATGTATCTGTTGTCCTTTTTTGTAATGTTTATGTATGAAGGGAATATATTTACTTTTTTTTATGTGCTCTGATGATACAATTGTATGTACATGTAAAAACCAATAAACAAAGTTTTTAAAGAAATGAGGGAATTTTGTTACCTGAAAATCATCAAACTATATTTTACAACAAACATAATTCTATGTACGGCTGCAACTTAAAATGATACTGAAATGATTTTTTCAATGGATCAACTAATTGTTTGGTATGTAAGATATCATAAAATGTTCCTTAATAACCAAGGCAACATCTTAAAATTGCTTCTTTTTTATTACCAAGAGTCCAAACGCAAAAGATATGCAGTAAATTTTCACAGAAGTAATAACCATTGAGAAATGACTCAAATGATTAAATGACTGTCAAAATAGTTGCCACTTAATATTCTGTTGATCAACTCATCACTTACTGAGTCACAGTTTTGGCTTTTCTTCTTTTTAACTCAAGTAATCTTTGTTGGAAGCAAAGATCATTGAGTGGTGCAATAAATTCAGGCCAATAATTTGTTTTTCAAAAATGCTATTAATCAGTCAGATACTCTGTTGGTGGAAAATGGAAAAGTTTTAGTCTGTGGAAATTGAAAATAGTCTTATTTGTGAAGGTGAAATACGCACGCTAGAGCTGATTCAGTACAAAGCACATATACCTTATGTCACTCGCTACCAACCATTTTCCAGGCACAGAGTCAAACCATAAAGAAAGCTTTAAGGTCCTCGCTTGCAAAGAGTGAAAATATCTAATAAAGCTTCTGATGCACACAAATCGACAGACGCACACAGAGCAGAAGACAGACTGTAACACAACGTGCAGAAAGGTGGCAAGGTGTTTTGAGCTCTTCCTCGGGCAGCATTCGGCACTGCCTGAGGAAGAGCAGTCAAGCTTCAATAAATATTTTCAGTCTTTGCGAGCAAACACAAACGTCTTTATGTCGCTTCTCTGTGGGCCACTTTGGAAATCTCTTTCCCATTGTATAATCTGACTGACACCAAAGCTGGGAGTTTGTTAGATTTTCCGATGCATCCTTCCCACCTGTCCAAATATTCCAGGGTATGACATGAAATATTCACGGTATTACCATGGAAACAAACAGGAAACAGCACTGTATGTAAACCACGCAGTTATGATGCAGTGTTTATTGCAGCTGTGGCATGAAAGCACTGTTTTAGTGCGAACAATTATTTGATCGATGCACGCGCATTTTGGGAAAAATACAGTGACTTTCACACACTGTGGGTTTTATGAGCCTTAGAGCTCTCACACTTCATATCTGACTTCCAAGTATAAACACGCGTATTCCCAAAACTGCCGTCACAAGGTTATAAAGTTCAAGTAAATAACACAAATCCCAAAACTGCAGTCAGGAGCTTTTTTCCTGCCAACACAGAAAATATGTGATTTGGCTCTAATATACAGGCCATGGGGAGCGAGGGGAACCAGTTATTGAACAGAATGCTTCCTGATGCTTCATGCCTCACCCGTCTCTGCCATTTTTCTTTCCATGCTCCATATTTTTCTCTCCTTTATCAAACGGCCACACGCATACATCCACAACCACACACACACACACACACACACACTGCCTCCTTCACTCCCACTGACTAGAGTACGTCTCATGGTGGCCTCGGCAGGTGACAGATGGCGACCTCACAGCACTGCTCACTGTAAACTGAGTTTTAATCAAGCCTAAGCACGTGTGAGAGATGCTAATTATCCACTGCAGGCAAAGAGAGGCGGGAGTCCAGCCTCGAGAACGTTGTGACTGTGCATGTGCGTCTCTGGTTTGCTTTCACTTTTCCCCCATTGTGGAGAAAAAAAAAAAAAGTCATTATTATTCATTTATGGCACTGCAGCTGAGAAGTACGAGGCAGGGTGGACTGAGTGTCTCAAGCGTCCCTGGATACTCCAACCCTCAAGCTGTATCGCTCACCAAAATAAATATAGATGAGAACTTGACTAACAGTAATCTTGGAGTCTTAAAACAAACTCTCTCAAAGTATAGCAGCAGGGTTTCCAACTGCCTCATGGCAAGTATGCCAAGAGACTCTCACACACTTGTTAGAGGCTGATATAGCTGCGTCTTCTGCACCTTGATCAAGACCTTAGGTTCGAAATTGGTTGGTGTTTTAATGTAAGCAGCCATGTTTTTGGAATAAAGGCTTTTTGACTTAATCCAAGTGCATTTGTTTCTGCTCCATGCATGAGTACCCAAAGTTCGTTTTTTCCTTCCCATGTGCTGATATAATTGTCTTTAATTGGCTGTGGCATGCTCATTGTTTAAACTAGGTACTAGGAAAGTACTGGTATCTTGTGAAACTAGATGACTGGTTCCCAACCTGGGGGTCACAAGGCCTTCTTGATTCTAACCTTTTTGAAAAAGTATACAGTAGGCCTATGTCTCAGTAGCCTGGTACGACCATCCCAAGATGTGAGCTTAGCATTCTGTTTCGCTCTCTGTATCAGTCTGGACTCGGCGCTGCCCCGAACACTTCCAGTGGGTGGGAGTACTTGCCCTGAAAGACAAACTCCTTCAGCCAGTCAGCAGAACAAAAAAACAGCTAACATCTTTTTCATCACTACCAGAGCCAGTTGATGAATAAACCTTTTGCCAAATCCCGTCTTTTCCTCTGTGAGTGCGTTCTCTTGTTCTTGTTTGATTGTTGTTATTGACTCTATTTCAGCAATACCTTTAATTACTGCTGCGTTCACTCTGCTACGTTAGAGTTAGCACTTACCATTACGGTTCTGTAAGCTGCGGCCTGCATTTTACGTCATCGACTACAATGCTGTCCCTGATTGGCTGATTACGTTGTCAACTATGGTGCAGATCCCTGATTGGCCCTGACTGGATTCCTGGAAAGTGTTCGGGTCAGCAACGAGTCCAGACTGATCCAGAATGTTGAGGTCACGACATCAGGATGGTCTTATCAGGCTAATATCTCAGTATTTCACTTATTTCCAAGATAAAATTGTTATCTTCTAATGTTTAGATCATTATTCAAGATATTAACTCATTAAAAATCTCAGAGGATATTGGCATGGTGAAGGCCTGAAGACAAGCAGTATTCACAGATCCTTCATTCTCTGCTAAATGGCCTTGTGCTGCATTAGAAAAGTATTCAGTCAAACTAACCAAAGTGCTCATAGAACAAAGGCAAAGGGTCAGAAGAAAACACTGGCTTTGTCAAAAAAAGAGGTCTATTAAGAACATATGACTGGTAACATTTAAAAAATATATAATAAAAACAGAGAACTGTATTAAAATGTCCTACTAATGTCAGGAAAACTCATAATCTGCTCAAAGTAAATCGAAATTGCTCATTTTACATAAATTTCCTGCAGTTACTGAATTCACTATTTGGGTGTATTGTACAGTTCATCAGCTGCTCTGTGCTATTCTCTTTATGCACTGAATAAAATATTAAATATCCATAAAATATATCACTTAGTTAGGGGTCGTCAGTTTACTCAATAATAGAAAAAGGGTCCCTTAAGGAAGTCTGGGAATCACTGAACTAGACAACCTAAGGCATCCATTGGTACTAACTATGTCAGCGTAGCTTGTCAGGAAGGGGGTTAGATAATGCTCTAATGTCGATATAGATAGTAAATTTTGGCGAGGGAGCAACTGGCACAGCCATTTTCAAAGGGGTCCCTTGAACTCTAACCACAAGATATTCATTCATTCATTTGCCGTAACCGCTTACGCTGTTAGGGGTTGTGGGGGGCTGTAGCCTATCACAGCTGACATTGGACAAGAGGCGGGGTACACCCTGGACAGGTCACCAGACTATCACAGGGCTGACACATATGCTGTGTCTCAAATTGCATACTTCTGCACTTACACTTAATATTTTGAGTGCATAAGTACGTTCTCACTGAGAAGTATGGAAAAATGCAGTGCACTATGAGTAGGGCTGTCAAAATTGCTCAAAAATGACGTTCGAATATTCGTTCTAAAAATAACTCATAGGTTCGAACCATTCAAATTTTTTTTTTCACATTATGTCCACAAGAGAGCAAACTAAGACAAGGAAATATACTTCTGTATGTATTAATACAAGGAAACATAACTACTTGTAGGTATTTTTATTTCAACATAAACCGCCCGCGGAAGCGCTGCGAATAGCCTCGAAGCGCCTCGAAGTGAAGCCACTTTCCTTTCGGTGCCCATGTTAACCGATTATGTCATCCACACCGGCTGCGCCACGCCGCGCAGCTCCGTGGCCGCTCCCACCTCCCACTCACAAAGAGGACAGCTGCGGTGGTGTTTTTTTTTTCTCCACAATCGAATATCAATTTTCACATTCGAAGGTCCATTTTTTTTTCAAATTCGAATTTAAATTCGAATTTAGAATATTCGTTGACAGCCCTAACTATGAGTACCCGGATGGTGTACTCAAAACGGTCAAGAAGTTGAGTGTGGAACTATGGACACTTCTCGCCCTCAATGGTCGCCATCTTGGCTACGTAGCAGAACAGGAGGGACCACTTTTCAAACTGGAAATGACAACCAAGGACTGTGTGACCATGAAATAAAATACATGTGTTTTTTTGCACTAAGCACCACTATACTGTTGTCAGGTATAAGCCAGCAGTATGTTTATTGGTTAATTTAGCAGTCTGTAATGATTTGGTACCGCAAATGATAATTTGAATGCTGATGCTAGTTTGCTAACTAGCTAAGTTGCGGTCATCATTTCTGGTGAGTGCACAATGTGTTTGGTTTGAGACAACACTACCCTGTCTAAATTTACGCACTACGCCAATAAGTATAGTGCACATAGTATACTACATGGAAGTGTACTAACGGAAGTATGTGATTTGAGACACAGCAATAGAGACAGACAATCATTCACACCTATGGCCAATTTAGAGTCACCAATTAAGCTAACTGGAGTACCCGGAGAAAAGGGCTCCCCCGCCCTGGAGTTCCAAACCCCCACCATGGGTTGACAATTGCTCCCTCACAGCACCACCGTGCAGTGGTTAGCAGTGGTTGGATATCGAAATGAAAATGGGTTCTATGGGTACCCCACAACCCTAAACTGGAGATGATTTGTTCCCAGTAAATGTTTTGTTCCTTACAATCAATATGCTCTTTCAAATTTAAGCTGTATATTTATCTTTTAAAAGCCTATCTGACGAGCAACGAACCACCTAACAACTGACACATAACACATTAAAACAGGCTTGCTGTGGAACTTGAAATGTTAATTGCACCAGTCTGACTCAATGCACATCATATAATTAGAAACACTAACTGTAAAGTAAGAAGCCTATCAGTCTGCCTTAACTCTCTGTAGTGACAGTTTTTAACCAGCCTATATGCTTCAACAGCACTATCGAATTTCTGAAACTCAGTTATGGCCGCTAATGACAGGAGGATAAACATAACATCACTACCGTGCATTTCACATGTATCATGCACAGCCGACCATGTAACAGAGCTAAAACGAAGTTCAATTTATAATGTTGTAATTAGGTCGCAGCAAATTACACGAGACTCCATGGTCCTCTGTGCTCCCTTTCACCGCTCTCATTCTCATTCTCGCTGTTCTCCTGCTCATCAAAATGGCCCTGTATTACACTCTTTCCATTGTAATTTTGAACAAAATGGCTGTAAAATTAGACTTCCTTTCTTGTAGAAGGGCAGATGTTATCTTCCGTCGGAGCCAAAGGTCAAGAATTAATTCAGGAGCCGGCTCTTTAATGCTCTCGGCTTGAGTTTTTGTAGGGTGACGGAGCGAGACACGGAGGGAGAGAAAAGGACGTTTTACAGGATTTCAGTAATCTGATTATAATAATTTTTAATCTTCATAAATTTAGAGATACTTCCACAGTAGGTGGTTATTATTTGCAGATAGGTAATGACACAGAAGGTGGTAAACGCTGACTTCGATCTCCCATAAACATATATAGTAAAATATAATCGGGCAGTAGCACTTAGAGTTGTTGCTGGTACTTTCAAGTGAATATAAACTAGAGTTCTAGATCCATATGTCTCATCACAGCCATTTCTGTCATGAAAAGAATATGGATGCCACAGAGGAGAGAATCTAAGGTCTGGTTTTAAGCCTTGAGACAAATGAGTATTGTGTATATAAAGTAAGTCAAGGTGATAAAAGCTACAGCACAGCGCTCTATTCCAGGATTGGGGGGGAAGTTCAATAGAAACCTGAGACTGAAAAAGGTATTCTTCTGCTTTGAAATTCAAAAGGTACAATAGGAAATAGAGGTTTGGAATGTGGATGTCATGTGAGGATTCGTGCCTTTGTGCGCAAGGACACTGAGACCAGGGGAAGAGAGGAAGCGAGGCCTGATGATAGTGAAAAGAACAAAGTAGAGGGGAAGGACCAGGAGACAAGCTGAGAGCCAAAGGGAGACAAAGACGACACGGAGAGAAGGGCAGCGGAGGACAAAGGGAGAAAAATGGATGAAAAAAGGAGAGAGAAAATGGACTCTTTTTGGCTTGAATTCTGTATATTGAGCGGATGCCGAAAGTTCACCTCCTTCGCAGCCCGTCAGATGTGTTTAGAAAACAACAGGTGACGGCCGTGATGTCTAAAGTCAGAGTAAGCTGTAGGACATACGCAGATGGCGGAGTGTGCTGTCAGACGACCGAAAGGAGGAGAGTTTGGAGACAGAGAGAGAGAGAAAGAGAGAGAGAAGGAGAAAGGGAGGAGGGGTGGGGCATGGTATAAAAAAAAAAAACAGATGAGCGAAGGAAACGAAGAGGGAGAAATGGAGAATAAAAGAGGTCACTGGAGGCAGATAAAAGACACTCAATTAAACGACTGAATGGATGGCCCATTAGACCTGAACGGACACCTGCATCCTCCCCCTCCTCTCCTTCAGCCACAGGGCAGGAAAATGTCAGCTCTTGCTTTGGGTTCATCAGCCTCCCATCAGCCACCGCCGTACACAAGCTAGCTGATAATCAGAGCTACAGGTACAAGTCAATATGCTCCACTTCGCTGTGAAGGTGTGTCGATTTTTCTCGCTTGTTCTACAAACACACTCGGGCGACTGGCACAGTAGCAGGGAGAGGAAGAAATGAAAGAGACCTGCGCACTGACTTTACAGAGGAGAATAGCCAGAGGCTTACCAAAGTTCCTCAAATATGCTTGCTCATTTTTAACCGCCATAAATAGGAGAAGATCTATTGAGGATGAATGTAAGAAAGACAGTAGAGGTGAGGCTGGTGAGAAATCAAGAGTCCTGTTCTAATCTTCCCTCTGATCTGCAGTCTGCTGTTTTATTTCACAATTTCTCACATTCATTCACACCCTGCTGGGCAGGAAATTTAGTGTCTTTTGTCATGTTCAAAAAGCAGCGGCCGGGTGTGGGTATATCTTACTGGGAGCTGCACGAGGGAAACAGGTGATTGGCTTCATTATGTCTCCTTGAAATCTTAAAACAGATTGTGGAAGATGAGAAATCAATCCAAGTCTCCCATAAAGCTGTGTGTGCAGATAAGGGTCATATTAAACAAATAGGAAAGTGCGTCGTTCGGAGCGTGGGCGACTTAACGACAGAACCCCGACTGAGGCTAATGCAGCCAGCTAATGTAGTTAGATTAGCATTACAGCTTGTTTACCAAAATTAGATTGTTTTAATTCCTCAACTAAAGGCTTTCTGTGCTCATCTCTGGCCCATTTCCATTAGCTGACACGAATGTTTTCTTCCCTTCCCTCTCCTCTCACCTTTCCTCACTCAAACACCTTTGAAAACAGAAATTGGAAGAGCAATTTAGAGAAAGCTACACAAACACTTAAAATTCCTGCGAGCGGGAGGAAAAAGGAGGGACGGAAAAATGAAATTCAACGTGGCAGGGGGAGACGTTTTGCATAGCCCTGGTGGATCGTGGACAATGGAGTGTCATGCTAATTCAAAGAACATGATTTTAGGTAAGCCTGCCTCAATACGTCCTCCCACAGAGCCCATTTCCCCCTCTGTCCTTGGTTCACACAGAGAAATGTTCATACATCCGACCGGCTGTGCTGTCAATGGGAGTTCTTGCTTTCTCTCTTTCAGTCAGTTGCTCGCCCTCCTCCTCCTCTTCCTCCTCCTCCTCCTCCCCCTCTTACTCCTTTATTCAGCTGGCTGGAGATGAAGGTGAATCACCACATCCTAACCTGATCGGCGCCTCACATCATAGCCCAACGCGGGAGGTTCTTTCTTGTAATCGATTGAATTCTGAATCCCGTGTAGTTCGGACATTAGTGCTTTCATTTACGGTGTATGTGCCTCCACATGCCTTTACAGGGTCTGTGAGCTCACACCAAACTGTGTCTGTTTACACTACACATCAAGACCTTTAAATGTACACATCATTGCATGGATCAAATGTCACATATGAGCTTTCTAGAAACCAACACATCCAACAAATGACCTCGTGCGTGTATTAATAATCAAGGCAAACACACAGTAAACATTTACCCTGGCTCCAATCAGCACTATCACCACCGACAAGCCATGTTTGTTTCCCTCCATTATGCAAACACTTAATAGTTAATTACAACAGTTGAGCTGCACTGAAGTTCACGTTACTCCCACACATGACGCAGAGCATGGCGCAATATTGCAGTAAGAGATATATATATATATCACACCACTTTGAGCGCAGGCAGTTCAAAGCGGATATCACACAGAGTAAATTACAGAGTGCACCTGAATGAGTCAAACGTGTGGTAGCGATGTGATGATGTCTGTGTCAAAACCACATAGGGCCACAGAAGTCCCTAAAGTCGTCATTAATTCACAGTTACATGCAATATTAATCTAACGCCACACGTCCTTTTTATAGTACATATTAGTTCTTCTTCTGGTTTACATGTTTGCATTCTCACAGATGGTAACCTGTGATGGATACACGGGGGGGGGGCTATCCAAGACTTGGCACTGGTTCCCTGCTACTCTGCCAGTTTCTTCCCTTTTTTTCATTGCTCCTCTTAGCAATACAAACATATTGATTTTTATTGATTCCCACCACTTTGCAGTCTACTGGAAGTGAAGACAGCCAACTATGTAATAAGACAATAAATGTATGAGATCCTAATAAAAATACTTTTTTTGGTTTAGTTCCCCGAGGAGCCGGTAGTTAGCTACAAAGGCTGTTTTAATGCATATCTGTAGTCGCGCTTCCCTAACGCTATACTGCTGACATTTATACAGAGCCGCAGTACATGACTCCTGGCCTCCCACTATATTTCCACAACACACTCTCCAGTCCTTTCTGTCTCTCCTCACAGAAGCCATCAGAAAACAGTAATAAAAGAGCACAACTGAGAGTGGGCTGAGAGTGGACTGCTCAGAGGCAAACTAATCTATCTTTACTTTGTATCTGCTGGCCTCAACACTCACTGTTTTTCTGTTCTCGCTCACACTTTACACAGACTCCCCCCCCTCCCTCCTCTTCCTCTCTTTTTTTTCCTCTCTTAACAAACACACTTGTTTTTCTTACACCTCTCATTGACTTCAAATTTCCTTCCATGTCCCTCGCTGGGATTGTGAGAAGGACAGCACCGCACGTGTTAAAACGATGAGAAAAAATAATTCCTTGCGAGCGTTTTTAGATCTGACCTTCAGTCAGCTTGGAGCCTGACAACCAGGCGGTGAGACATGCTGCAGGGGCCCTTCTCCAGGGACAGTCTCTCAGAACAATTGCACATATAACCCCTAACCCTTCTAATACGCAGGGAAAAATGCCTGAGTGACAATGACAAGGAGTGATAGGCTGTGAATAATAATAAGAAGCTAAATCTTTCGCAAGGAATATAGGGCTGATTTTTAAAAATAGACAACGTGTCAGCGGCGGCGGTTGTGCTAGAAGTGGTTACCAAGCAAACAAGGTCAATCATCTAAAGCCTCCTTGGTGCAAATAATCTTTTTTCCAATGGTAAATCTCAAAAAATGGACTAAATGCTAAGCACAACAAGAAAACTAATTTCATACCTCACAGATATTTTCCATTTCAAAATGCCAAGAAATCTGTACCCTGAATTAATCACCATTGAGCCTTTTGTAGCTGAGGCATGACAGCAAGACCTTCAAAGTCTCAGGAATGTAAACATGTTTAAGAAATCCATCTCGATGGTTCCCCGCTTCAAGCCCATGTGTGGTGCCGCATGCTAATGTGCGGCAGATCTCCCTCTTTTTTTTTTGTTCTTGAAACCCACGGTGGGTATTTTTAAACCGTGGAAATCATTTGCCAGTAGAGAGGAGATAGTTTCATATTTCTATAAGCTACGGCGCGGCCAAGTGACACATGAATATTTTAAGCAGCTTTGTGCCTATTTAAATGTGTTTGCTGTGAATGTGCTGGCAGTGGGCCAGGGCGCAGGGTGTTATCCTTAATTCCTGCAATCCCAAACTAAACTCCGTGCTGATAATTCGGGGCTGGCGGAAAAAAGCAAAAGCAAATAAAGTCAATTAACAACAAACTCCCCTTGAGTTTGTTCCCTCTGCCCTTGCTTGTTCTTGACAACCTTGTAATTTCGCCACCACAACACAGCTGAGGGAATGAAAAAGAGTGTTAAATATAAGAAATGCAATAAAGGACCTTTATCCTGCCACAGCACTGTGGAAATAGTTAGATAAACATAGCTTTCACCAGAGGGGATAGCGTCTTTTGCCAGAGGACGGAGAGAAAAAAAATGACTTGATTTCCTTTCCAAAATGAAAAACAATGTTGTGTTTTAGTCATAAATATTCCCAGACATATCTGTTTTGGGAAAATATAAACATAACCAGGAAATAAACAAACAAAATGAGCATCTCTGAGTCAACAATGCTTTCAGCAGCAGTTGACAGCCCAGGGACATGCTGCGTCTGCCAATGTGGTTCGAAGATGGCGGCGATAATGTTATCACTCAACCTCACAGCCGCAGACCGACCCTGGTCATCAGAATTAAAGCACTGTCTCTGTTTTCATTGTTGGGTTTCTCCCTCTGTTTAACTGTTTCCTGAGGCGTTTAATGAATTAGACAGATGTCTGTAAATCTGTAAACTCATTTAGCTTTGATGGAATGGCAGATGTGATGACTCATTGCTGGTGTGACTGAGCAAATAAGATCATGCACATATAGATAGCGCTGTTTCTGTGGAATAAAACAAAATGAGCTGCTTTCATTCTCGCTTTTAAGTTAGCTGATACACACGGACTTTAACACAAGCCTGAATTTCCACCTCACTGAATTCTAACAGGTCGTCTCTGACAACTGAGGGGAGAGAAATTATGTAAGCCAACCTTAGTTCAAAACCAAGTTCAGCTTCTCATGCCGCACACCGAAGCTGTTACATTTCATTTTAAGTGGACATTTCACAGTTCTTCTGTAGCTTACATTGTACGGGTGGACGTGGAGAGAAATCCAAAGTGGCAATTGAAAGGAAAAAAAAAAAAAAAAAGGCATTTTGTTCCAGGAGACCCTTGGCAGCATCAGTAGCTCAAAGTCTCCTTCATCACTCCCAAAAGGCAAACATAAACTTGTTATAAATGGAGAATCTTATCTCAAGCGTGTCTTATTACACCTTGTAAGGGCTGCACCGAGCCGGCTTCAGTATCAAAGTAAATTAATTACCTGTAACATTTATAAATGAGGAACACCCAACACAATAATTCATGTCTGTGTCGAAATTAGCTCAGCATATTTGCCTGCAGCTGGTAGCCAGAACACTTCTTGTTTGCTGTTTTTTTTCTCTCTGACACTTGTCGCTCTGCACGGTAAGGCCCGATGCTGTGAATACAAAGAGCTGACTATGCTTTGGTGTTAAAGTGTGTATGTGTGTGTGTGTAAAGGTCTCAGCCTGACAGGAGAACAGTGGTTGTACAATGTGAGCCTTCTGTCTGGGCAGAATGGAACTTGGGGCAGGAAGGGAACAGACGGACCCAGGGGAGCTGACCTCCTCATTTAGCCAGCCTCCTGCAGGAGCAGCTGGGATGATCTGCTGAGCAAGCACATCCTGCAGGACAGGAAATGCTCGGGGAAAAGGGGCCAGTGGGGCTCCCGTTGTCTCTCAAGTTTTTTTTTTTTTGTTTTTTTTTTTGTTTTTCTCTTCTCTCACGCACTTGCGCACACTGACATACATTTACTTTCTTGGTGATAAAATCACCCACACACAAGTCTATCGTCATCTATCTTTCCCTTTTTGGAAACTCAGCTCCTTTACAAGAAAACACAGAAGACAGATAAGCATATCCTCTTCTTCTAAAGAGAATGACTTACACTACGGGAAATGGAGCCATCTTACAAGGGAGAGATGAGAAGCGGCTGCTACTTGACTGAGAGATAATGCTGTACAAAAACCCACAGACTAAAGCTTTTACAGAAGTCTATTAAAAAATCACAAGCGGTTTGTTGAGCAACAGGCAGCAGGCCGCGGTGCCTGTGTCTCTGGCCGTGGTCCTGAAGCAGCCGGCTTGTTTGGCCGCTCGTTCAGCACCACGGACAGCGACCCGCCTCTCAGCCCGGGCCGCATCATGGCCACCAGAACACCCGCAAAATCAAGCACGAGCTTCACCTCAGAGCAAAAGATCTCAGTGACATGAATCACCTCTTATCTCGTGTGGTTGTGTTTGTCGTGCCACTGATGCCGGATGCCTTGCAGATCCAGAGTGTCAGCTAGACGACATATTGGGCATGAGCCACAGCAAGGCAGGCAACTCCAAATCTAATCTTACACTATTTGACATGATCAAATTACCACCAAAATTTCCTCCAAGGTGTAAGAAATATCTTATCAATTACCCCCCCCCTGCAACTGTTGCAATTCTCCCAGGAATTTAGTCATTATATGCCGGCTTAGAAACTTTCGCGTCAAATGCTATTATGCAGGGGACTTTGTCGTCTCCCCCCTTAGGATTACTGAATAAACGCCCGGCGACTGTCAGACAACGTGCGAGACGGGAAATCGCTCATCGGAGGCTGAGGATGCAGCAGGAAGACAAGCACATCCCGTTGCCATAGCGGCGGCTCTTGCGGACGCGGCCTGACTCTTAAACAGGACCCTCGGGGGAATTGGGGATTGTAAGGATGTGTTGTCAACACTTGATGACATCCGCTGTCAGGGGGGGCCTCCCCTGTCACTCCAAGATGCTCTCTGTATGTAGCCTACATTCAACAGAAAGCGGCAGAATAAAAACACAGCCATCCCCGTCCCAATCTCCATCCTGAGACGGATCTAATTAAGCAGCCAAACCTCAAGAGGCCGGGCTTTAATGATTTCAGAGCAGGAATACAGGCGGTAATAGGACACTTTTGAAGTTATGAATCGGCAACAATGCGCCGTAGTGGCAACTGTTGAAGAACTATTGTGATAATCAACATTAATTAGGCAATATTCCTCCGCCAGGCGATATTATGGGGCTATAGTTCTTAAAGAGAGGAGGGTAATCAATGTTAAGACTAATAAGACGCATTTATCAGTATGAGAGATGATTTTTCTGTGCATACATTTCTGTGGCTTCCAACGTGACTCAGCCAATCGCCACAGAGCACCGGAACTATTAGATGTATCGATGCCAATGAGGTTATAAACATTGGATAGCAGCTGAGTGGGATTAAGGATGAAAAGTACTGCCGCGTGCATCGATCGGCCCTTGTGACAGATCAGAATGATTGATCCGCACCCGGGGTGTAACGTCTACATGTAAACATCTACTGCAGAGGACATGTTGGGGTGTCAGCAGTTTAAAGGGCCGTGGAGGTGGAGGTGCACGAGTGCGTGAGGATGCCGGAGAGGAAATGAGTTTCATCAGCTGTTCATACCCGTGAACTGTTGCATAGGAGTGCTGCTGCTCTTACAGTGGATTTGCTTTCAAAGTTACTGTAACACTGATTTCAAGGCGCGTGGAAAACACTATGCATCCTCCGGGGTGTGATGCACACCTAGAAACGGCTTTGAAATAGTGTTGCAGAACATTATGAGGTTATAAACTGCGAGGTATTCGTTAAGAAATGTGATTGTTAGGTCAGATTGTTGTGCCAACTCTCCACTAGAACAAAAAAATGTCTCCATACATTTTGCGTTTGCATGCCGTGATTTCATTCATTCACTATCCACATCCCACAACAGGCAGCTCGCGCGATCACACAGCGTTACAGATGATACCGTGCTACAAACAAACAAACAAGGTTCTTACCAAATCTTAAAACGTGTGGCATCCCGCGAGAGTAACCAAGAAACAGCAGCAGAAGCGGGATCAGCCTGAGGTTGGACCTGAAAACGAGACTGCTTATCATCAGATGATGGGAGGTAATCTTCATGTTGTTTTTAAAAAAATGCACAGTGGTTTAATCCCCCCGGTGCGCGGGTTCGATTCCCCCGTAATTCTTCTACGCTCGTTGGGCAAGGCAGGGTGACGGCGGCCCTGGATGCGCAAGATCACGGCATGGTCACTTGCGCTTTCCCTAAATCCATTAGCAGTCCCGGCATGATTCCTTCCCCTTCCCCTTTCTCCTTCTCCTCCTTCACTGCGCCAAGAAACAACAATCCTCCGGGTCGAGGGACGGCGGGACATCCATGTCGAAGGGTACGGATCCAGTGGGGAGGGGGGAGCCCGAGCATGGGCTGGTAAAGGTAAGGTGCTGGAGAGGGGTTGGAGAGGGGCTAGAGAGCGCCAAGCAGAGGATACAGCAGCGATATACAGCCCCCTATGAGGCGCTCTGGGTTGCTTACGCTCCCATTATACTGCACTGCTGCACAGGCTCTGACGTCGAGCCAAGGTTAGTGTTGTGAACGCGCACCAGAGAGAGACAGAGAGGGAGAGAGGGAGAGGGGAGAGAGGAGGGAGATGGATGTACAGATAGGGGGAGACGGGGGAAAAAGGAGGGAGAATGAGAGAGGAAGCGAGATGGATGGAAGGGAAGGAGGAGAGGAAAACTTTATTTCAGACTGTAGTATCTCTGCTGCCTCCATAACTTGCCGTCAAGCTCGCATGCATCCAGAGATGTGTTGGCAGAGATGCAATCTGTAAAGTGCACACAGCAACAGTAACTTCTGCTTCAACCTTTACTTGCAAAATTGCCATCAAATACTATCCATTCATAAAAGAAACGCTTGTATAAGATGGTGTAAATAAAGTCATTATTCCATTACAATAAAGTGGCATGTTTAAGGGAACTGCAAGCTCTGTTAAACTACATATTTTGCTTGTTTGTCTGTGCAGGATCTCCATTCAGCACCATGGACAGAGACACAGCCAGCCTGCACAACAACCCAGCAATTAGTTGGTGTCCACTTTGGAGAAGCTTTGGCTAACTCTATAGGCACTTTTCTTGCACAATCACATACAGAAATAACTGCACACACTACACTGCACACAATATCTGCATGGCCAACCTGTGCACACAAGCGACACACTCTCAATCCTGCAGGACATCACTGCACTGACTTTTTTAGGACATGTAGGCCCTCTTTGTGTTCTGTCATTCACAACTTCCCTCTCTCTTTTACGGGATTTCAAGCAACAACCATTTCAACAATTTCCGCCATCATTCCAGAAATGTGGGAGGAGTGGGATGAAAGGAATTAAAATTGGCAGAACAGCAAATCCGTAATATCGACAGAAGCTGCTGAAAGGCGCGAATATTTAACCTATGCAAATAACTCCACTTTAGACTTGAAAGCCTTCCAGCAACAGACTATTCTCGAGTGTGAGCCATCCTCCGATGTGAAGGTGTGTGTGGCACACACACCAACACACACACAAAGGCTCCATTGCTGGTTAAGTTTCACGGGGGGGAAGACACGCAATATCTCTCGAGATTCTAAGTAGGGACTATCTATCGCCCTTCTATCTGATTAGCGAGTTCAAACGAGGCTGAATCCTATAGGATGCAATGCAGCGAGAAGATGGATATCTGCAGCTCTTGCGTGGGTCTACATGCTATTGATTTAACACTACATGCACCTTATCAGTGCCTGCCCCCCGATGAGCAGCTCTTCATGGGCCAGTGCATTAGCTGGAGCTATATAGGTACAGTGTAGCACCCCCCGCCCCAACAGGGTGGAGGGCTATTTAATCCCAAGGGAGATGTGAAAGGAGGCCTTTGATCGGCGCCACCAGACTCCAAAGCCTGGATGAACACCGCCATTGTGTGACTCAAGTGTGAATGGCTGGCCTGTGTGTGAGTGTGTGTGGTGTGTACTCCAAAAAAAAGTCACAAAAATACTCCTGCATGGCCTTATAGTGTATTTAAATAGACCTTTTGGGTGACCTTGGAGTTACTTTGTGTTTAAAAGGCAAATCCTCCCCCAATATATTAATACAAATATATATAAACAAAAAAATAGCCACTACAGGCAACCATGGACCACCATCTGAAATATCATTAACAAATGTAATCATAATCATAAATAAACTAAACAAACTGCCATTACATTGCCCCTTTTACACTGCCTGTTCAAGGTGGGAATTTCATGCCATTATTCTGCCTCACCATTCTGTGTAAAAAGTACATATGCTGAAAGGGGGCACAGAGTTGCCTCGGCTTTAAGCCAGCAGCAGAGGTAGTAACAGATGTTGGTGTAAAAGGGACAGTCGGCAGGATGGGAAGCAAATTTGTGAATCCTAGGGTAGCGAGGTAATGACCCACCCTACCGTCCCTAAGATCGGCCAGTTCTCATTGCCTTCGTTGGCTGGATTGGTTAGGTTTAGGCAAGGGAAGTGGGATGGGTTAGGGTTAGGGTAAGAATGTCAGGGTAAGCCAATCAGAGGCAGAGTAAGGCAGGACATTCCACTGCTGGGAGATTTAAAGGGCAGCTTGCATCAGTTAGCAGCTAACTCAAAGATGAATTACAGCAACCGAAAATGTCCGCAAACTGGGGAGACAAGGAGGTCTGGGAGCTCCTTACCCTCAGAGCCAAGGATGAGGTCAATCACCACATAACAGAGAGGGTTAATTAGTGTTATTACCATTTCATGCCATTGTCATTGTTAGATTGCGCTGCCTGATGCGTATATGTCACACCATAGATAACGCCCTACAAGCTGTGCCAATGGTACAAATCTGGTCTTCTAGGTGGGCGTCATCTTTTCCTCGCATAACCCCACCTTGTTTGGCAGTGCAGTAAACTTCGTGTGGATGGAGGAAATCAGATTAAAAACAAGACATTAAATACAGTACAAATTTAATATTTCACCTTCTATCTTAATGTCTGATATCAACTGACTATAACATCACATCAGTTGTTGCCAGATCTCTTGAGAGTATGTTGCTAAAACAGAGACATGTCTGACACAAAGTTAATTTCCTCCTGATTCATATGTATGAAAAAATACCATTTCAGTAGCAGAACGTTTAGAAGGATTGGGGCTTGGGAAAAAATGGGTCCAATATTTACTTCAGAGTCTATGCTGCAAAGGAAACGGTGATAAGCTGTGCTCATGTTCACTTCTCCCATTGGAATAAATAGACTCAGGACTG
Organism: Epinephelus lanceolatus; assembly: GCF_041903045.1. Classification (NCBI taxonomy): domain Eukaryota; kingdom Metazoa; phylum Chordata; class Actinopteri; order Perciformes; family Serranidae; genus Epinephelus; species Epinephelus lanceolatus. The sequence goes on from NC_135746.1 coordinate 20,715,986, forward strand.
CAGTTAGTCTCCTAAAGGGGTGGGGCAGTGGTGAAACATACGTCACACAGATACAGGAAATTAATCTGAAGTGGGCCGTCTTGGTTTATCATTGGTCTCTAGTCACACTAGAGGCTGTTGTGTTTCACATTATACCTCTTTTTTTGCTTCCCGAGTGTCAGCATGCAATTTAAAATCACACACTGAGGCTGCATTATTCAGGCTTTGTTTTGTCCTGTGGAAAAAACAGAGCCCGCATAATGAAGGGTCTTTGTCACGGCCCTATCAAGGGATCTCTGGGTAAAAAGGGCTAATGTCAAACACTGCAGCATCTCTATCATATATTACTTTTGATGTATTAAAAGGTAGGAAGGTAGAATGTAATACGATTGTGCCCCAGATGTTGACTCCATATCTCGGGCCTTGTGTGTTTATACCTTCTGATGTCACTGAGATATTCTTGAAGTATAAAATCACTGCTGTTTGTCTACGTGCTGGATCTTTATTAGACGGCAGAATAGTGAAATTAAAAGTAAATGTGTGCACAAGTAAAGGATTCTGACACCTACTCCCTCCTTTGCTGAAGTGCTACTCCATTATACATTACCGCATCTGTCAAATCCCCCATTCACAAATAAAAGCGACTGCATTTAATAGTGAAGAGGGCGCTTGTATCAGCTAAAGGCAACACAAAGTAATTACACGGGATCAAGTAGGTGGTGTGAACACTGACTTTGAACGTGTGTCAGTTTGCGTGGGTCTGCACACCAGCAATCTGCAGTGTGAGAATATCAAAGAGAATGGCACTCATCATGCCACCATCTGGACCATTAGCATAATTATGGAGAAATTCAGGGTTCCCGTATAAGTCAGCAGAGCTTCACACAGCATGAAAGGAATGCTTATTGAGCTCGGGGAGAAGACATCAACTGACAGGCACATTGGTTTTCCCTCTTAAAGTCACAGCGCCCTCTGGCCAAATGCTACGGTACTGCGCTAGAAAAAGGCCTCTGGTGCCTCTCCACTCAGTGCAACCAAAATGTAATTTGCAGAATAGAATTAAGGCTGCCACAAATGCCTCTGACTTAATTTTCTAATACAAATCTAAACAGCATTGTCTGCGTGTGCCTCCGCATAGGCCATCTGAGGACAAACAAATCACTTATGCTCCCCTTTCAGTTGTCGTCAAGTATCTCTGGTTCATTTTTGTCTGTAGTTTAGTTTCACACATTCTCCACTTCCCAGTAAGCCAGTCAGCAAAACATAACCATGTGTGTAAACCAGTTTAAAAAAGGAGGAGGTGATGGGGATGGTGAATTGCCTTATTACGATGTTAAACTGACTCCTGCTCCTTTAGCTTGTTGTAACTAATAGGAAAATACCATTTGGGAGATGTACTCTTTTTTTTTTCATCTGTGATCAAACCGTGTCGTTTTTGAAGGAGACCACAAATTAGATTACTTTATACACACCCACTTGCTTGTAACCCAGGGAGGCTTCCACATGAGCTGGCTGGTGTGTTTATTCAGACGCCATTCATGCACTGGGTAATGCAAAGGGGACTTTATGCAAAGGAGAGATAACCACTGCTAAAAGCCTTCTGTCATTCTCTCTCTCTCTCTCTCTCTCTCTCTCTCTGTTTCCCTCTCTCCCCCCCTCCCGCCCTCGTTCACTCTCTCGCACAGGCAGACTGGTGGAAAGATAGCATTGGCACAGGGAGGGGAAACCATGGAAACGAAAAGCTGATGCACTTTGAATGGTAAGACCCTGAAAGAGAAGACATTCATTCAATTCAGTCGCCCCTGTACTAAAGGCTCATCTCTACTGCATTATTCTGAATGCTACAAGTTTATTCTAACATGGTTGGCTCCAGAAAGCCAACAATGGTCTCACTTCTTCAGTCCATTATGTCAGGATGACTGTAGCTAAGGATGTCTTAACATTTTGGCAAGTTGAAGAAGGGGGCCCTACACAAACACACACACACTTACTCCCTTTGCACTCACACATATAAAAATGTATAAACCTGCTCATTTTCCCAGCGACAGCATAACACTGCCGCGCTCATCCCTGCAATTGCACCACACCACACTCGAGCCTGGCTTTTTTTAAGTTCAATATATTTACATTTCCCACTTGTGGCTTTGCTTCAAGCGAAAGCCTTTGAACATAACAGCATGCCGCAGTCAGCGCCGGCCTATATGTCTTGAGAAGTGCTGTCAATGAGATCCCAGGGACCTCAGTGGGAATACATTCTTCAGAGACGACAATTAGTCAAGTGAGACAGTAATTAGGACCTCTCTGCACACTGTCACTTCCAGTTAGTGCTGACAGATGCCCGCAAATCCCCCCCTCTAGCATTTGCAGTCAGGCAGACTTACTTCTGGAGCTGCTCGCTGTTGTGACAGCCGTCTGTAACTTCTGTCTACCAAGATAATACTTTGAAAAAAAAAAATGGCAAGGAAATTTATTCAGTAGCATGCTGGTAAAGTAATGTGGTAAACTCCATCAGCTCTCATCACTGCGACCAAATTACAGTTGTCACTTTATTTCTGTGGTAGCACCATCAATAGCAGCCAAATCATCTTCCTGCAGTACAACAGTAGTTAGAAAGTGCCAATATATTGTAGCACTTTGTAAAGTAGCGTACTGCATGTGCATACAACATGTTTATAAAGACGAATATTACTTGAACAGCTGCTCCATTTCAGTTAAAGTCCATACAAAGAACATACAGTGTGCCAGTGGTTCTCAAGTGGTGTGCCGCCTGACTGTATCAGTATGTTGTGGCAGCCATTTCCTAATAAAGAGGCTAAAAAAAGTAATTTAATTTAATTAAATTTTAAGAACCTTGATGGGGAACATATTTGTCGCCATTCACACGTGGGAATTTTAATTGTGTGACACACTACATTATCTTACATTATTTCCCATTTAAATGGATGTGTGATTGGTCCTTTGATGTCATTTTAGAAAGTTTAAAATTAATTCTTGAATCATTTTCTTAAAGGAGAAGTCCAGTATTTTGCACTTTGAGCCCCATTTCTGGGTTGTTTATGATGAAATAGAGTGGTTAAGACCAAAATAGTGATGATTGCTCCTTTTTGGAGAATTTGGCTTTCCCCTGCCTGGCTTAACAATGCTGCGTATATCTGTCGTAAAACCACCCTAAACATTCGTTTTCAAAGCCATGAAACTCCCGGAGTGGTCAGTGGTGTTCATTGATGTTCTGACATAAAAATCGTAGCAAAATGTGGTTTCCATCCATGTTTTCACTATTCATCTCGATTGTGGAACTATTTTTTCAGCTGCATCACACTCGTGTGTAAAAAAAAACCCGCTTGATCGTTCATTTGACCCTGAAGCGTTATACACTCCAGCCCACTTGATGGCGATAATGCTCCTTTACGTGGGTGTCACCAACCGGCAGGAAACCATTGCAATGTGATGGGACACAGAAAAGAAGCAGCAGAAGAAGAAGGTTGGCGTTGTGTTCAAAGGCATCGTACTGCGAAGGTTGTTTACAAGCGAGTAATCCATTGTGCTGTTGTTTTAACTTATTACAAAACTTTTTCGTTCGTTCTCGTTCTTCCTCCGGGAGCGCACCCAGCACTGTCGAGGCTGCACTTTCGCTGAGCTAAAGGACTACAGTGACTTCAACCTTGTCGTAAACAACCCCCTTTCCGTTTCCGGTGGTGGATTGCTACCAATGGACAATGAGGCTTCCTACTGAAAACCAATGGATTAGACAAAATGTCAAATAAATCATCACGGAAACCACACTTTGCTACGATTTTTATGTCAGAACATCAACGAACACCACTGACCACTCGGTGAGTTTCATGGCTTTGAAAACAAACGCTTACGGTGGTTTTAGGGAAAGGTTCACACATGGCCATAGGCAGCACTGTTAAGCCAGGCAGGGGAAAGACAAATTCTGAGAAAAGGAGCAATCGTCACTATTTTGGTCTTAGCCACTCTATTTAGAAATGGAGCTCAAAGTTCAAAATACCGGACTTCTCCTTTAATAAATATTTCATGGTTGTCAATTGTTATTTGATATTAGTAAATAAAAACAAACATTTATGTCATGATAAGAGTGATACCACCTTATAGAGGTTATTGTGCACAGACACAAATACAGGTGTGCCTTGAGACTTTGGTTTGCCCTTTGGTGTGCCTTGGGCTCAAGAAGTTTGAGAACAACTGCAGTATGCCAAATTGATGCAATGTTGAGCACACAGTCCAGCCAGGACAATATTATTAACTGGCTTTTGTGCCAACTACTTTCTGCTGTCAGAGACATATCACAACATTGAAAATATGACACAAACCTTACAGCTGAGGAAAAACTTCCTGAGTTCAGCAAAAGCAAGGATGTGGGTTTAATTTCAACACTGGGGTGGGACACATATGAAACAAGAAGTGCTATGCACCAATTTGTGCCATCTCTGCAGCAGTTTATGGCATAAATGTCTTAATTTTGTCAAAATAAAAAGCATCCGCTACTTTCACATTTTCACTGGGAGGGACACTTGTAAATACTAAGAGGGACGACCCCAAAAGCAAAAGTATGAAGCTAGCTTACAGACAATTGGCAAACAGAAATACCTTCGCAATTTGTCACTGCACTCTCGAGTCCTCTCAGCCAGCTGGTCCTGAGGCTCACCCCCTCTAACAGCACAAAGCCTCAGGACAACCCTCACACAATCCAGCCCGACCAAATTATAGCTGAAGAAAAAGAACATCAGCTATTGGACATCTACCACAAATACCCCAAACAGACTTCAGTGCTATTTGGCCCAGAACAGACAGTACATGATGCCAAACTAACTAACCACTGTGACAGATCAGAAACTGAGAAAGAAACTGACTATGTACAGACTCAGGTGGAGACACAGTAACATTTCCTGTTACAATGCAGCACATATGAAGACATCAGGACAAAGTTCTCTACAAAAAGTAAATGTAAACTCCGAGATTTTGATTCACTAAAATGAATCCTCTAATTGGAGTAAACAGTGTCAGCACCACAGATGCAGCAAGATGTGTCAGTGCATGTCACAACCAAGAGACAACCAACACAACAACATTTCATCTCCTCACAGATCACACTCTGCCTTTTTATTTACTCCTTCACTCCACATAATGAGTTTTTTTCTTTAAAAAGTTTGTCTGTGATTTTGTAATAATAAATTGTTGTTAAATGTCTGAATTTACTGCCTTAAATTGTATATGTGCTTTGGCAACACATAAGAAATGTCATGCTAATGAAGCTCATCGAATTCAATTGAAGTTCGATGCTATTAGCTAACACAAGCTAACGTTTTTTTTTTCTGCCACATCAAACACGTCATACTATGTCATGTGACGTCCTGAATGAGAGCCAACATTACTATCAATATAATAATGTATCAGTCATCATGGTTGGTAAATCAAAACTTGCTTACCAAGTTCCCCTCAGTGACAGCTCCACAGTACGAGTTCTACTAACTGATGTTTTGAATGTATTAAACCGGAAGTCGAACGCTGATTGGCTGATTCGAGAGCCTGACCAATCAGATCGCTTGTGGGCGGGGCGATTGTAACACCTGTTATTTGGATGTACAAATAATTTGGTTACAGTAACAGCCAAATATTAATATGAATCCCATAAATATATGAAATATAAATATGCAAACAAACTGCTTATCTCAATAAAATTGTACAAATTAACAGACCCAGAAAATAATACTTTTTTTTTTTTTTTCATTTTTAAATGAAGACCAAATAACTTTGTTTTGTATTTTTCATCATTTTGTCTTTTTTTTTTCTCTTTTTTTTCTCTACTCAGTTCATTTCGGTTCATTTACTTTGATAGCATGATGGACGTGCCTTATTTTTGTAATTACAAATTGTTCGATAAAGTTTATATTAAAGAAAAGGTTACTGTAACACCAATAAATTTGGGCTTTTTTGGTTATGTAAAGAAATACAAAGGAAAATGGAAATAGAGAGAACTTTATTCATCCCCAAAGAGAAATTCAGCTGTCCAGCAGCTAATAAAAAACAACAACCACACTTAAAAATAAGTTAAAATAAGTGCATAAATAGAATTTGAAAATCAGATTAAAATTAAATTAGTGCTATGACATGAGTCAGACATTAGAATTTCCAATATAAATCACAGTATGTAGGGCAATTCAGCCAAAAAAAACCCCCAAAACATAAGAAAACTCCTAGGACTTCAACATTACCAATAAAATAAAATACATATTACATAAAGCAATAGAGGAAATACTGTTATACTGTAAGTCCATTAAATTCTGACAAAAATTTGAGTCTTACAGGCATTGTATTTTTTTCCCCTAATTTGTAAATTCTGTGTATCTTTGTTCATTGTGTTGTAGTCCATTGCATCTATTTTGCAGTGTATCATTGTGATAATCAAAATCAATACTGGCTATTGCCTTGACAATTGTGACCTCTCCACCCCCTGGGATACGTGTAGGCTAGATCTGTAATGATACTAATATGGCCCTTTTTATGGCAGACATTTTGACAGGTCACATTAGGAAAAGCACAGGTGTTATGTGTATATGACATGAAAATAAAGTTACTGTATTATGCCATCGGTCACGTGATCATGTTATAAGAAAGTGGCACATCTAAGGGGCAACTACAACAGCTATTTTACATATATTTTTTGCTTGTTTGTTTGCACAGGATCTTCATTCAGCCCAATGGACAGAGACACAGCACACCTGCATATCAGCCGCAGAGAACAATGAGAGTCTGAAAGACATAAGAATATTTCTCAGGGCTCAAACAACCATACATTAACAACAACTGCATTCCATTTAGATTAGCAGTTCCAGCAGGGCTCGGGTATCAAGCATGTTGATTCACCGTTACTGCTTACGTAGCTTACACTTAAAAGAATAGTGTCTATGGTTTAGGGTGATTTAGTGGCATCTAGTGGTGAGGATTGCAGATTACAACCAGCTGAAACTTTTTCCAGTTAGAATTCCGTCAGTGTTCATTGTTCAGGAGGTTTTTACCAGGAGTGGAATCATCCGCTCTTCCTTTCAAAAAAAAAAAAAAAAAAAAAAAAAAACCAGATCTGGAGTTTAAAAACACAGACTAGAGCAAAATTCACGTTGCCAACAAGCTGTTACCCCAGCATGTCATCACCTTCTAATCAGATGTTCAGGAGGTTTTTACCCTGAGCCGAATTATCTGCAGACGTCCCGTCCTCTCCAAAACACTAAATAAAGCAGTTTCACTTTACAAATCAGTGTTTCTCCAATGCTGTTTGGCTGCTACCCCAGCCCCTGTTACTGTGTGCTCAACTCTTTTCTCTAATACCTTAAGATCAAGACGTTCAAGATGTTTTTACCTGGAGCCAAATTTTCTGCAGAGGTCTCTTCCTCTTCAAAATAAGCAGAGCCACTGAGTAAAATGGGTTAAACCACAGAACAAAGCAGTTTCACATTAGAAATCGGTGTTTCTCCAATGCTGTTTGGCATGTCGGAAGCAGGCTGCTAGCCCAGCACCTGCTAATGTGTGCGCAACTCTTTTCTCTAAAAACTTAATATCAAGGGGTTCGAGGGGTTTTTACCTGGAGCAAAGTTATCTGCAGAGTACTTATCCTCTCCAAAATAAGTTGACCTGATGATTAAAATGAGTAAAAACACAAATAAAGCAGTTTCACGTAAAAAAAAAAAATAAATAAATAAAATAAAATAAATCTGAATTTTTCCAATGCTCTTGTCGTAGAAGGGCTGCTAATTATGGTGGCTGAATCAAAGACTCAAAAACACAAACGGCCCGTGTAGAGCCAGTGAGTGGTTTGTCTGTTCTGGGCTACTGTAGAAACATGTCCATGCACATCACCATCTCTGTGAAGGAGGACCTACTTTCTATGTGGATACAGATGCTCATTCTAAGGTAACAAAAACACAATGATTCTTAGTTTCAGGTGATTATACACTAAAGAAAACATACTTATTATATTTAATTTCTGCCAATGCAGTACATCCCCCTAAATCCTGCACAGTGAATTTTAATGGAACTGAGCCATTGCTACTTTTAATAGCCACATCACTGTGGGTGCAGCGGCAGTGGGGTTTGTGGAGCCTTCAAATTGGCTCCTGTTCAGATTTTACACTATATATCTTAAATTAAATCTACTTCACTCTCTGGATCCATAATTTTTAATTAGCTTTAGTTGATAGCATCGCAATTTCAGACAAGAATGAACAAGGTTACCAATATAAGATTATGCTTTATAGTCCTATAAGGCCTATATCCATTTGAACAAATGTTCAAAATAAAAGCCAACAGACTGTGTATCCAGTGTTACCAAATGATGACCCTCAGGGATTGTATTATAATGTATCTGCACCTTGATTTAAATGACACTGCAAAGAAATACGCCATCAAAACCCTACAGTTTGAGTACAAAACACACAGAGGCGGGTCTGGGAAGTTTGTGGTAGCTGTTATCAGTGTGAACTCGTACCACTTCATATTGGATAGGAGAGCTGACCCAGTTTCCTGGTGTAAAGAAGTCAGAATGTCCACAGAAACTTCTCAGACTTCTCCATTTCTGTCTGTCCTGTCATGTTCCAAGCACTCATTTATTATAAATTTTATTTTTCCTCCCCATTTTATTTATGGTTCTCAGACTACGTATGCCAATACGAACAGCATTATTTATAAAAGAAATACATGATGCTGGTATTTTACTAATAATAAACTCCAATTACAAATAAGTTTATATAAATAAATATCTTCAGTTTTTTTCTTTATTTTGTACGAGTTGTTTATGTCTTTGTTCTTGTTAGGAAAATAAATGCTTTCTGTTCTTTGTGTTTTCAGATCTTAGGAAGAAAATCATACATATTCACAGACCAATAACAACAACAACACACACACACACACACACACACATGCATACATACACAGCAGAGAGCCAGGCTGATTGGATGGTGGACGGCTGGAGTTGTTATTACAGAGCATCCAGCAGAGTCTGGTTTGCAGGATAAGGACGTCCTTACAGGGCATTTCTCAGTGTGAACGATGAGGAAACAGCCTACTGAGTGTGTGAGTGTGTGTGTGTGGGTGTGTGTGTATAAGAGAGAGAGAAAGAGAGAGACTGATAGAGACCCCAGAGAGAAAGTTTGAAAGAGAGGAATAGACAGAATGTGGACAGATGCATCTGTCTGCCTACATATTTTAGCCATCAAATAGAAATCTTGGCAATGCTTGCAAAAAGTGACTTTCCCCATTGGACTAGTCGGTGCCAAGGGTTTGCCTGCAGAGAAAGAGACTGGAGAATAAGAGAGGAGCTCACGAGGCTTCACATTCTGATACAGGAAAGCCTCCAACAAACTTTTCTTTCTGCAAAGACATCTCCTTCTTTGGTGTCCATGAACTAGAGCAAGAGGAGGGACTTTCTGAGCCAGACATGGAAGTGTTAATAAAGAGGGGACATGTACGGTTGGTTTTCATGTATCTGGGGCTTTGATACAGTAATGGGCTCTCTTGGTGCTTGTTAGTAACACATTAGGGCTTGATCGAACTCTCACCATTTTACAAACCACTGACAGCAGAGACATGAAAACAACCTGGAATGTGAGTGGCACCAACACAATGAACAGAGGTGGGACTGAGACTGCTCTCACACCTGCCCTGTTTGGTTCGATTCAATTGAACTCAAGTTTGTTTGCCCCCTAAGTGCTGTTTGTTTGGGCAGGTGTGAACACAGCAATCGCACTCGGGTGGCACCAAAATAACCAGACTGAGACCTTCTTGAAGAGGAACTCTGGTGCGGTTCATTTGTGGTGAGAACGTGTTCCGACCTGGATCTGAACCAACTGCAGTCACATGACACATTTTTTGGGTTAAACATGAGCATGTTACAGTCCTGGAGGATTATTAATGTGCGCCTCCTGCTGTACTGCCTTAATATGCACATTCAGCACATCCAGTGCATCAAAACATTGTTTTCTAGTTGGAGCCACGCCTCGTTTTCAAACTGTATGGTTTGACTAAAATGAACAATGACAGCAATATAGTCCACGATGACCAGCGCTAAAATCAACCTGCGTAGTGCTCAGGTCAAACAAGTTATGAAATTCTGATGATCTAATCCAATGTTAGCTGGAAAGCTAACATTGGATTAGCCAATAAGCTAATACTTTAGCTAAAAAGACACATTCACATACCTTACTTTCAGGGTTTGCAGTGACAGATGAAGTTAAATGTTGTGGGTGTCGTGTCACTGTTTTCTGAGTACAGATCTTGCATACTGCTGTTCTCTTCTTACTACCGTATTCAATAACATAGTCCTTGAATCCAAATGTTATCACTTTTGGACTAGCTCTCTCAGTGACAGCTGCCACATTGGTTGGTCTGTTGATAGACTGAACTTGTCTAATTTAAAAAAGTCCTTTTGATTCATCTGTCTCAAGTCTAAGTCAAGCCTCAAGTCATGCATACCAAGTCAAAGTTGAATCTTTTAATCTTTCACCTCCAGCATGCACTGGGACAGTTTGCAGTCCAGTGTGAAGCAGTCGGGATGAGAGTCAGCACCTCCAAGTCTGAGGCCAAAGCAAAGTAGTTCTATTAGTAGTAGTAGTATCTCGGGGTCTTGTTTATGAGTGTGGGTAGAACGGCGTGTGAGATGGATCAGTGGTGGTGAAGAGAGAGCTGAGCCAGAAGGCAAATTTCTTGATTTACTGGTCCATCTATGTCCCAACCCTCACCTATGGTCATAAGCTATGGGTACTGACGCAAGGAATGAGGTCACAGATACCACCCTTTCCTCAGAAGGGTGGCTGGGCTCAGCCGTAGAGCTCGGACATCTGGAGGGAGCTCGGAGTAGAGCCGCTGCTCCTTTGCGTTGAAAGGGGTCACTTGAAGTGATACGGGCATCTGATCTCCCATTGGAGGTGTTCTGGGCACATCACACTGGTAGAAGGCATGGGGGCAGATCCAAAATATGCTGGAGGGATTACATATCTCATCTGGCCTGGGAATGCCTCGGGGTCCTCCAGTAGGAGCTGGAAAGCATTGCTTGGGAGAGAGACGTCTAGAATGCTTTGCTTGAATGCTGCCCCCACGACTTGGCTTTGGATAAGCGGTTGAAAATAGATGGATGGATGGATGGATGGATGGATGGATGGAAGTTGAATCTTTTATCAATTTTAGTCTAGCAAGTCTCAAGTCCTTAAGTTTGCAACTCACGTCTGACCTATGTTATGTCAAATGTCACGAGTCCCCCACTTCTGACAATAATTCATGTCACATGTCATATAAAACCTGTGTTGTCACATATGAATTGATGCATGGAAACAGTTACACTTGAAAAAGTCTTCTGAGACAGGGGTTACAGCAGGCACACATCTCTGACCTTTTCAGGCTTCCATCGAAGTAATGCAATCCACTTTGTTTCCACATAGATCCAGGGATCAACTGTTGCAGCAGGGGATGAGAGGGCCCAGCAGCCGCCGCAGACATCCAGGATCAGAAACTCCAAACAGGGATAACACCCTCTCAGCATTCAATGTTTTCAATCAAGGGATCAGCTACTGTGACTGGAAACAAAATGTCCCAGACAGCTATCACGCAGGAGTTGCCGGCAGGCAAAAGCTGGCACGACTAATATGGCTTGTCAGAGTGAAAATAGCCTGGTATTGTTCTCACCTTCCGGAAAGGTACAGGCATAACGCTTTTGTCTTGTTCATCTCTCAGGAGTCATGCTCTAATAGCTTTTCAGGCTCATATTGCTTTGGTAAGAGGGATTTAAAGTTGCTGTTTCACTACCCACAGAGTGCAGTGATGGAGGTTGAGCTATTCATTTACACATAATTCAGCATGAATCAAATTTATACCATCATAAATGTGATAAATTCGTGTCTTTAGATTAAATGGCATTTGACGCATGGATTTGAGAATTATCAAGCTGCCTGGTTGGGGATTTATTAAAAATAACTCAAGGTACACGGACTGTGCCTTCTACAGCTCAAGTGTTTTCATGAGTTGCCAAGACTGCAGTGGTACAAAAATATATTGGACAGATAAACAGAAAATACTAAATAGTGTGACAAATCTGTCAAGCACCAGTTGTTTGGTGCTCGCAAAGAACTGTGAGAGATTAAGGACATATGAGATGTGTTCAGTAGCAATACATTTATGCAGCTACTTTGAATTCCAAACTTGTATACTTGGTGACAGAGAGACAGACATCTCTTTTGCTCATGCAAACAATCAAATTCATTGCATAAGAGATAAATGGTTGCATAAACTCTCAGTATGGAATTCCAAACATCCCACTCACAATTATATGCAGACACCTTTCTGCTTTTCCTGGCAGACAAAATGGTAATTTTTTTTACGTATTCAAATCTTCTGCATTACTTTCAGTGGTTTCTTTTCCATGCCCAAATCCTTAGAGTGGTTTTAATAGACAAATACTTGTTACAAAGGTCCTCAGCATCTACAGTAAGCCCTGTACAAAATCCACCCTGCAGTAAAATGTTGCCACCTAAGCCTCTGTAAAACCCAGGGAAAAATCTGGATGTGGACCAGCAGATAGAGCGTCAGTGTGGAAACATAAAGAAGGGTTTGATCTCATTTATGCCCTCACTGTTCTGGAGGTGATGAAACGAGGCCGGTCTTGAGCTCGGCGAGGTCAGTCCTCTACTCTCCTCTCCTCTCTTCTACTCTCCTCTCCTCCTTCCCTCTCCCCCATTAATCACGTCTGTACACATGAAAATGAGCTTAACCCTTTTTCCCATGCCGTGCTCTACTTCCACTCAAGGACACGTCGCAACAGCATGTATAAGTAGCATCTCTCTGTGCATATATTCCTCCTGCATTACCCCTTAATGGACACCCCTCAGTCTTAGCGAAACATGCTACACAGGGCTTTATCCTGCCTTGTTAAAGCTGTCACTCTTCCTTGCGTTGCCTCATAACAATTAACACTCCCATAAACCCTTTTGTCAAATGCTTAATAGGGGAAAAAATGTAAATGAAGGACTTATCCATACCCCCTTGAGTCTAACATAATTTCACTGGCAACTAAACTATGTGAAAGGAGGTTGGTGTATAATATACTGTGTGCACGCTCATGAAAAAGAGAGGGACGAAGTGAAAGAGTGAGTAGATAGCGAGAAAGAAGATAATGTCGCCAAGGGAAAGGAAAGTAAGAGAAGTAGGTAGAGAATGAGTAAGGAAGAGAGAGGACGGGAAAAAAGAAAATGAGCTTGGTTCCCTGTGTGGCACAGTGCTTCACCACTTAATCATCCCCTGGTCTATAAATAGGCCGTCACAGCCATGGAATATTGGGAGATTAATGGAAGAGAATGGAACACCATAATGCTGTGAAGCTTCAACACTTCTGTTGAACTTCAGTCGTGCAGATTTCATTTTACTTCCCCCTCTCAGTTTTATCATTAAAAAAAAAAAGTAAAGAGGGGAAGTTCCCCAGATTGCACCCACTTTACCCTTCCTCCTCTTCCCTGTCTTTTCCTTCGCCTGCTGCAACACAGTCTTACTGGGCGACAGACGTGCATACTCGAAGGCAAATGCCACCAACGTATATAAGCACAGAAATATTGATGCAGTGCAACCATGCAAGCATTAGCAATACACCCCTACAGCAGACAGTGGAAAAAGTTTTCTCCCCTCATTTCACATTCTGTATGATGCACTGCAGAGTTTCTGTTCAGCACCTATCACAAGTGCTTATCTCCTGAGGAAATGTTGACAGTGTTGATGTAGCAGGAATCACCTTGTATCTCCCTGCACCCCTCACTGCGTGCGTGTGTGTGTCTGTGTATGTATGTGTCTGTGTGCATAACAGTGTACATTCAGGGGAACTTGTGCAGGGGTAGGCTCACATCGGGAGCGTTTGACTTTGAGGGAAAAATGACAGAGGTGTGATTTAGGTCAGGGAAGAGAGAAGGGAGAAGGGGTTGTGAGGACACTAAAGCTGTAGCGATGGGCCAAAACGAAAGAACAAATCTTTCTGACCGACTCTTTTTACAGAGTCAGCTTGTCGAATGTCTGTGCACTCAAAATTCCAACTTTCCCCATTCACCCACTTGCTGTTATCGTAGGGTATTGCTCATGCTGCCTTCTACTGCCTATACTAAAGCCCAACCTAGATGGAAATGCACTGACCAGCCAACCTTATATTCATTAGTAAGATACTTGAAAAAATAATTTCAGTGCAAATAAATTCCTTTCTTAGAGAGAATAGTATTCTGGAGGAATTTCAGTCAGGCTTTAGAACGCACCACAGCACTGAAACTGCTTTTACTAAATTAATCAGTGACTACAGACTAAATTATGAGGAAAATAACGCCTCAAAGACCTAAGCATAGCATTTGATATGACCGACCACGGCAGGATAATCAGTCGTCTTGAAAAGTTGGTTGGTCTTTCTCACTGTGTGTTAAACTGGTTCAAAACAAACATCAAACAGTTAACATGTGTCTGAGAAACATGACCTCTGTTTTGGGGTCGCATAAGGGAGCAGCCTTGGTCCATTATTATTCTTACTGTACATGCTGCCACTTGGTAACATCATTAGAGAACACAATGTTTGTTTCCACAGTTACGCAGATGACACGCAACTGTACATCTCTGCTGAACCAAACAATGCTGCAGCCATAAACTCCATCACTACCTGTCTTTTGGCAATGAAGAAATTAATGAGCACTAATAAGACAAAACTGAAATCCTGCTTGAGAAATGCTGCTTTATAATCTGAGGAATTTCAACTCCCTGGATTAAAGCTATGGTCTACGTTTAGAAAGACGATGAGAAAGATTTGAAAAAAGCATCCCCCCCCCCCGACACACACACCCCTCCCTCTGTGCTCCATGACCCCTCCGAGCTCGTGTCCCTCTCCCCTCGGAGTCTCCTAACGACGCCCCCCCTCCCGCATAGCAACAAAATGTTTTGATGCCGTCTAACCACACAAAAAACTAACGGCAGCTTTCACAGTCATAAGCCAGTATTGGCATACAGTTATCTATGTCACAACATCCACAATAAAAACGAAATATTACCTGTTCAACAAAAAGTCCGTTGTATCAGCATCACTTTTCAGGCCCATATCTTGCCGGAGCTTTCTCCATCAGTCAAAGGATGACCCGATGTTTACTCTGCTTTGAGCCCTCAACTTGTTGCATTTCCTTTTTGTTTCTGCCTTTTCAGAGGCAGACTTATGCTTCCTTTGCAGGGGCAAGCAGAGGCCGCTTGCTGCTGTTGCTCTCTTTATTTTCCATATCGAAACTCGTTTAGCTGAATCGCTCAGGGCCTTACAAACTGCTCGTACTTTCAAATGCGGAGGGGGGTTGGGATGAGGCGGGATGAGGAGTAGAGGTATGTCAAAATGGAGCGAGGGGATTGGACAGAGGGTAAGAAAGAGAGAGTGCAAATTTGAGCAAGGAGTAACTCCCATGCGGACCAGATGGCTATGATTGGTCAGTTTCTCTGCAGGCCTGCAGCCGCCAGAGGGAATGGATTTTTTTTGGTTCCTTTTGCTCTTCACATTGTGTAGCTAGCACTATTGGGCCATAACCACCATCTAAATGATGTTAATAATAATGATCAATCTTTCTAAATGTAGACCATAGCTTTAAATCTGAGGTTACAAGTCTAGGTGTGATCCTAGATTCAGATCTAAACTTCACGTCCAACATTAACAAGGTGACGAAAACATCATTTTTCCACCTCAGAAACATAGCCAAGGTATGACCATTTCCAAATGAAAATGATGCTGAGGAATTGATTCATGCCTTTATTTCAAGCCGCCTCGACTACTGTAACGCACCTTTCACTGAGAGATTCAGCTTATTCAAAACTCTGCAGCTCGGCTATTAACCAGAACCAAGAGGAGAGAGTGCATCAGGCCAGTCTGAGCTGCTCTGCACTGACTTCCTGTTGCATTTAGAATTGATTTTAAGCTCCTCCTCCTTGTATACAAAGCCCTAAATTGGCTAGGACCGAGTGACATTGCTAACTCCCTTTGCCTCCAAGAACACTGCTATCATCTGCTGCTGGTTTATTGGAGGTTCCCATCAACAGCTAGAGGTAGATCTGGGATGCAACCTTTATCAATTACACCCCAAAGCTATGGAACACACTACTTATAGATATCAGGGAAGCTAGCTCGCTAAATATTTTTAAAAGAAAGCTAAAAATGTGTCTATTCACTTTAGCCTTTAACTAGCTCTGACTTCCTGACACAGGTCTGAAACACTTTTGATGCTTTTACTTTCTATTTAAATTAAAATTCTTACATGATGTAATGATTTACAGTTTTACAACTCTTTATGAATCAGCTCTGTTTTATGTTCACTCAGTGCTTATACTGCCCTCATTGTAAAGCACTTTGTGCTGCATTTCGTGTATGAAAGGTGCTATATAAATAAAGTTTATTATAATTATTATTATTATTATTATTATTACTGTGAGAGGTGATTGAATCAAACATGAGTAAAGATCTGCATAGAGCCAAGGCCAGCAATGCAGTTATGTGCCCCTCTCTCTTCTTCTGACTGGTGTGTTCATGAGCTTCAAATTGTAATGTGGAAACAATGTGGACCCTACAAAGAAGATGTGTTTAATTGACCACTCGGGGCGTTTAAACAACATATTGTTGATGAAAAGCAAAGAAAACGGATCAGAAGAGCCATGAAATGTGATCAGAAACTAATTTTTCAGATTGTTCCGAAACCACTTGAATGCAGCACAAGGCAGAGTAGGTAACTAGGACGTCTGCTATTTGTCCCTTAAAGAAAGACTTCTTCTTCCATTGCTGTTGAAATGATATCCAGCACCTCCTACTGTCTGTGTATCAGCTTCCACCATATGCTGAAAACACATGAGTCTGCATTACTCACAGCAAATTAAACCCTTATGTGAGAATGTGAGCTCATGACTACAGGCCTACTGAGCTGGGCAAAGTTGTTATGAGTAAAATGTAATGACAAAAGGGATTTGCAGTTTTATTGCACTTTTATTTACCGTTGATTAATTACCTACAATAAAAGATGATGATCACGATAGACTGATAAAGCACATAATAAGCCCTTGTGTTCACAGAAGACATTTTGGCATAGTAAAAGCGCAGGCGTAAATAATTAAAACAATTAGAGCTGAATTCCATATTTAGCTGTTTAGGTGTCACAGTCCTGGTATCACACATGCTGGCTGAGTCACACTGTCATGGCTCACTGGGACACTTGAATAGAACAGAGCCATTGTTATTGTTACCAGAAACACCTTTGCTTTTCTTAGAAGTCAAAATGTCTGCTGTGAAGAAGTGGTGTACAGTGCTTCTGTCATCAGGCACAGTGAGAAATAACATGTAATGGGAAAGAAAAAAAAGACCAAAATTTAAGTGATAAAAATTTGAACGTTGTCTCTTCTTAAGCTTCTTGTGTTGGCTGTGGAGGCAGGGCTTAATTACTTGCATGGGCATCCGAAGCGAACTTTGTAGTCACGGCACGTGCCAGATTTCTGGTCTGTGTTGCGGCAAACAAATCCCTGAGTTGGATTGTAGCTGCAAAATGATACCAAACAGTCAGTGTGATATTTAAAGCAAGGAAATACTGAGAGCAAACAAGAACTTCTCAGTAATGGGTTACATTGTTAAAATGATACATGTAATTGAGCATAGCGTTAGTTCAGGCAGGACGTGATGTCAAGCTCAGCTCACACCCCAGCTACATCAGCTGATCTCAAACAGCCTGATTGATGGAAGGGAGTCAGCTGACAGATCACATGATTCCTTTCTAAGCAAACCAGTTAGCAAATCTCATTCAAAGCGCCCTATTTAAACTGCTCTGGCCTGCCTACTGTTGCTGCTTCCTCTGCAAGCCACTTTGCAACCCGCCTCCACCCCAGCTCCTCCTTTGCATGCTGTGTCTGACTTATCAGTGTCATTTCTGTTTGTCAGTAATGCTGGTTCTGTTCTGTTCCTGGGGGGTCTTTGCTGCTGCTTTCCCTGCCTTTGCCTTTCCATGTAGGCACATGGAAGGGCAGAGCGGTTTGCTCCCTCTGCCTTAGGGTTTCCACGTAGGCGCATGATAGAGGCTCATTGTGTAGGCCCAAGGAAAGGCAGAGAGGCCCCAGAACAGAGCCTTACCGCCAAATATAATACTGCAAATGGAAAGAAAGGGTTTTTTGCCACAAGTGTTTTTGACTGAACTATAAAATACTGATCTGCAGCAGTGTTTCTCAAATGGTGTGCTGTGGGATTTTGTGATAATACCCCACATTATATTTGCAATATTCAACTGGGCCTATACAAAAAGTTCTGAATGAATTTCTAATTGACTTTATCAGAATGTTGTGCGCACTCATTTCCTAATAAAGAGGCAAACTAGTTAAAAAATGTAATTTAATTAAAAAAACCTTCACAGGGAACCTATTGGCGGCCGTTCACGTGTGGGAATTATAAGTGTGTGACACATGAAAAGCCCTGATTGGCAGCCAGTGCGAGGGATGATAACATTTAAAAGGACAAAGCTGTGAGTGGGACAATGGAACGTTTTATTGTATGGATCAAATTACAACAAAGCACTTGTCCTTTTTTCTTATTTTTATCATCTTATGTTGTGATAAAAGTGATAACACATGTTATAGAAGCTGTTGTGCACACATATAAATACAGATGTTGAGATTTTGGCTTGCCCTTTGGTTTGAAAAGTTTGAAAACCACTGATCTAGAGTATTGTTACTCGGTCAAATTACAATTAAATCTGTTCTTAGCCTATCTATTCTCATGTTGTTCTTGGTGTCAGGCGTAACTTCTTGTGAAATATCTCAGATATCCAATGAAAATAGAATAATTAGTCAGAAATAATGAACACCAATAAACTGGCTTATTCATGTTTCTCACTCTTTAGACCACAAAAAGCTTTGTTTTCTCAGACAAAGCTGTTAGCAAAAGAATAAAGTAAAGCTCAGACATTATGTGCCTATTACCCAGTTTCCTCATGGGGCTCATTAAAATTTCATCTAATCTAATGTAAATGTGCATCTACAAAGTTTCGATTCACTGTTTAAGCAGTAGCTCCAGGCAGTACATCTTGGTGATTTGGAAAGTTTGGGAAAGAGTTTTTAATGTTGAAAAGAACTGATTTATTGTTGGGTTGTTGGGAGAAAAATTAGTACATGCAAACTTTTAAATTGTTTCCCTGTGAGGCAACTTACATATGGAGGATCTCCCCTGTAGAGATGGCTGGGGTCATTGTGTCAGTAGTAACAGCCTCAATGTAGAGTGGGTGCTCACAGATCTGTCCTGGGTTTTCTTTCTTCAGGTTACTCAAAAGTTCCCAGTCCCCTGTTCCACTGGGATCGTCCCGGTCATACCACTTTGTCCAGCACACTGCAGGGAGCAGTAAAGGAGAGACTGGGTGACTGGTGGGGAACTGTTACCTAAGTATTATTCTAAATGGATGCTTATATGCACACGAACAATGAAAGAGAAAGGGAAATCCACTTTGCATTAGCAGCTTAACACTGCACAAGAATGTACACATACAGTACCTCCTCCACCACAGAAAGGGGGGTGGCAGCTGAAACGAACACGATAATCATTGCACATCTTTTTGGATTGGTCCTGGTTTCTGCAGATGAATCCTGAAGTTGTGTCACTCCTGAAAAAAACAAACAAACACAGGCACACACTTACTAAAAGCGATTTATATATAGTGGCATAGCTCCAGGGATGGCAAAGTCAGGTTTGCCACTTTGGCCCAAATTAAAATATCTCCAAACATTTTGTACAGACATTTCTGCTCCCCAGATGATGACTTTTCCTGGCTTTGGTGATCCCCTAAATTTTGATATTTTAATCTAAAGTAGTCCATACCCATTGAGTGCACAGTTGCCCACGTACAGTTTCATATGGTGTGTGTTTGGGATACAGGTCATAGGAATTTGCAGATTAAATAGTCAGCTGAACCCATTAAGAAGAGCAATGTATTCAGAAAGAGTTTTTGTGAATTTGATAGTACGATTGCTTTATTGAAAGTACAGTAGTACCATTGCCAATAGTGGGATAGTTAGTGGGCTAAAACTGTACATTAGTAGTTGAGGTAGCACGTTGAAAGGCAGATAGTTAAAGTCATTGCCTTATAGAGGCTAAGTTTTAGTAAGTTTTCCAACTTGAAAATGAACAGGGTTTGGCTTTAGAATCTTATGGGACATGAACACTGCACTCTCGAGTAAAAGCCACTGTTTGCTGGACTAATCAACCACCCAAGGCGACTTTCAGCGCCTTAACTTTTGTCCTTGTCCCACAGCGTTTCTCCCTGATGCCGCCAACACCATTACACTATAACACCAACCGGCCGTGTATCATGCCAACGTTAAACGACGCCTTATTTTGTTGGTTTCTGCATCACAAGTCACTGCCCAAATGCCAGATTTTGACGGCTTCGGAGTGAGACCAGGCTTTGAGTTTTTAGTTTGGCCCATTTCCCATACGCTATCATGGAGGGGGTGGGGTTAATGACCTATACTGCCGCCAGCCACCAGGAGGCAGTCGAGATATTTTGGCTTCACTTCTGGGGAGCTGTCATGTTGTCCATCTTTAAATACAGTTGATGGTACAGCCTCATAGAGCCTAGCATTTGCTTATTCTGCGTTTTTCTGGTGCTCATTGGTTACCAAGTGCTTGACTGATCAATAGAACAGAATAAATTGTCGAAAGTGAAATCAGTGGAAATATCTTCAGTCTCACCAGGTAAACAAACACATACAGTAGCAACATCAATGCAACACCTTCAGTAGAATACAATATGAATCACTGCATCCTACTCACTTATAAATCACATCCCCTGCTGCCGCCACACTGAGTCCAGACAGAGTTTGGGCCTCAATATCCTGTGGTTTAGAGCAGATCTTCCCTGGGTTCTCTTTGCGAAGGTTATAGAGGGTTTCCCAGTCTCCAGTTCCAGAGGGGTCGTCTCTGTCAAACCAGTCTGTCCAGCACTCTGGACCAAAGTATTCACAGCGGGATGAATTAATAACAAGACATTTGAAATCTGTCTGTAAATGCTGGGATTTGTCAAATGTCAGAAAAGATACAAAGGCGAATGAAGTGTGAATGTAAAAACAAAAGGTGTAATCTGCTTACGAATGTGGGTGGGATAGTAGCAGGGCCACCCTGAATGTAGTTAAACAAACAAACAGTGGTTGTCAAACCTTTCTATACAAAGTGAAACACTTCAGTCTGCACTTTAAATGTTTAAAGGATTGCGAGTGAAAAGAATCTCTAACCTGGCTTCACTGGAAGGAGGGAGACGGGCTTAGCCACAAGCTGCTGTTCGCTTTCTGTCAAAGGTAATCAGAAAGACGTTGTATACTGTGACTGCATTTATTCCTGATAACAGGGTCGTCAAAAGTGTACATACTATCATGAAGTTATTGAGATCAACCTACCTAAAAACAATCCTGCAACAATAGCGACACTTAACTGTGAGACGGAAGAAAAGAAAAAAGGTTACAATCACAGGATATAACATACTGCATACAGGACTGTAAATTTGTATTGAAAAATATGGCCATATAATACAAAGTCATATTACCAATTTGATCATGATTGCGGATAATGGATGATCTTTAAAACTGTAAGGGAAGTTTTTTGCATTTAGGAAAAAATATGAATGTATATACTAACATCTTAATTTTAAATGCATTTTAATTTAAAACATACATTTACAAATATACCCAATCATAAATACATAGATAGTTGAATACCAGTATCTTTGACGGTACATAAAATTCTAAAAATTAAGTTCAGAGTAGACATTATGTTATCTCTCTCTGCAGAAACAAACACACTCACCCACAAGACCTCTCAGTTGAACAGTATGGCTGCTTAAACCTCTGTGTGGCTTAATGAGGCTCTCTCCTGTCTCTCAACTTAAATACACGTCTGGAAGATACTTGAATACATGTTCTGCAGACCTCACCCCGAGAAAACAATGCACATGTTGGCACAATAATTTTCACATTTGAAAGGGTTAATTTAGAACAGAACGTTTGGAGATAAGGTGTCCGCCATTCTTCTGTGGTCACTTTAAACCTTCTCTGCATACCTGTTTCATGCAGGCAAATGTAAATACAAAGGGATGCAAATGTGTCGGTTTCACAATAGGGTAAAAAACATATCCTGTTTCAAATTCTCAGATTGCAGCATTTAAGACCCTTAACTGCAAAAGAGGTCATTATGACACAGAGTACGTGTTGTGAAGTCAACCAGATCCTATTCCCAATTGGCCAAAACATGCCGTGGAAGCCCACATTCGCACAAAAGCTATTGTGAAGTGCATGTGAGCAGGAGAAATTTAATCTTGTTCCCATGATCTAGACATCTAATGATAACAATCAGAATGTACTAGGAAAGGTACCACCCCAAGTCTGCCGTGGAAGCCCACATTCGCACAAAAGCTATTGTGAAGTGCATGTGAGCAAGAGAAACTTAATCGTGTTCCCATGATCTATACATCTAATGATAACAATCAGAATGTACTAGGAAAGGTACCACCCCAAGTCTGGGTAATGCAGTTCACCTTCATGTGTTCATCAGTGAGTGATCATCATGCAGCACTGGTTAGGGTTAGCACAAGAGCGTGGTTACTCACTTGCCTAACGACTAATGACTGAATAATTAACAAAATTAACTCTAGTGTCAAGAACACAGGTATCCCGGGCATACATCCCATGCTTGTTTGGCCCATCCGCTTCCCTCCCAGCCATTCTAAGCAGACTTTCTTGCTCATTATTCTATGTCTGTTGCTCTGTCAGTCAAATAATGACACAGATGGGTTTGTTGAAAGCCCAGTGTGTCTCATACAGATGCTAAACGGTATATTGTGCGTTTGAATCTGACGCATGGGGATGAGATCAGGCTGTATTAAAAAAAAAGGGGGCTGTAGACTGCTTAAAGGAACAGTGGGTAAGATTTAGGAGGATTAGTGGCATCTAGTGGTGAGGATTGCAGATTACAACCAGGTGAAACTTCTTGTAGTTAGAATTTTAGTGTTCATTGTACAGGAGGTTTTTACCAGGAGCCAAAATATCCGCAGAGGTTTCTTCCTCTCCAAAACAAACTGACCCGATAACTGAAACTGGTAAAAACACTGAATAAAGCAGTTTCACACTACAAATCAGCGTTTCTCATATGCTCTTGTCGTGGAGGGGCTCTTATCTCCAGTGGCCAACACAAAAGCGTAAATAGCCGTAGTTTAGTTTAGTTCAGCTTAGTTTAGTTTAGTTTAGCTTAGCTAATTTTGGTTTAGTTTGGTTTAGTTTACCTCGGCTCGGCCCAGCTCAGGTTGAGGTTGAGGTTGAGGTTCGGTTTGGTTTTTACTCGTTTGGTTTAGTTTAATTTAGCTTAACTTAGCTTATCTTAGCTTAGCTTAGCTTAGTTTATTTTGATTTAGTTTAGCTCGGCTTGGCTTGGCTCGGTTCAGTTCAGCTTAATTTAGTTTAGTTTGGTTAGGTCTGGTTTAGTTTTGTTTAGTTTAGTTTAACTGTGTTTAATTTAGCTTAGCTTAGTTTAGCTTAGCTAAGCTTAGCTTAGTTTATTTTGGTTTAGTTTAGCTCGGCTTGGTTAAGTTCAGCTTAGTTTAGTTTAGTTTGGTTAGGTTTGGTTTGGTTTGGTTTGGTTTGTTTATTTTAGTTTAACTTAGTTTCATTTAGCTTAGCTTAGTTTATCTTAGCTAAACAATATGAAAAATGTTACAGAGTTCATTACACATTTCTTTTGTAGTTAGGCTTAGTTTTCTTGTTTTCCCTCTTTAACAGCTGTAAACAGACAAGTCAAATCCATGCCAGTTCAGGGCAACCACATAATTCTGTGTTAAATAAAAAAACAGAAACCAAAAACCCAGGCATGCTCACACATTAAGAGTAAATAGTAGTAGCTATTGCACATACAGGAATATAAGCCATATACTCATCACAAGAATTTAATGATCAAATGTGTGATTCAGTGCTAAAACTTCAGGCAAAGTTGATGCAATATAAAAGGACATGCAATTTTTAAAAGCACTAGAGGCAGCAGTGACATATTTATAACTATATTGTAACACAAGCAGGACATGCTGTCAGCAGCAGCAAATTCATGAGTAATTTGCTACTATAAGGTGCTTTATGATTTTACATGTTTCTCTGTGTGCACTGTGTTCCACCCCATTGCTTGTATTCTGGTATTGTTTGACAAGACAAGTATGGCTTCCATTTGTATGCCTCACAGTCTGCCACTCAGTACTTTAAAAACCAGGGTAGTGCACAGTTGTGTCCACTGTTGCCTTATGTATGCTCTGATGAAGGTCAAACCAACCGAAAGCTCAATAAAGTGAAAACACTGCATAGATGTAGGTGTGCAGCAATGTTTTTCTACCATAAGCAAACCATACCATAATTCTACCTATTCTGGGGTCCTGTAGAAACATGGCAGTGCAACATGGCTATCCCTGCGGACGAGGACCCTCTATGTAGATATAAATGGCTTATTCTATGGTAGGGAGAACACAGCTGATTATTCACTGAAGAAATATAATTATTATATTCAATTTCTGCCAATATATCCCACACACTGAACCTTTAACTGAAACTACAACAGTAATGAACATTTATAATTGGAGCACTTACCTTCTTGTCCTTTACAGAACGGTGGGTGACAGCTGAAACTGCACAGCTGCTGCAGCGAATGCTATAATCCAGGCAAAATTTTGGCTGCCTCTTGCAGTTAAAGGCAGCTGTCATGCTATTTCTGAAGTTATAAAAGGATGATTCAGGTGCAAGTGGCTGATAGGAATTAACGCATATCACCTGTACCAGCATTACAGTTATTTTAGAAAGTGTTTAGGTGTTGTGGTTATATAAGGTGGATAATTTGTCTCATAGTAACAGAACATCTTGACACCTGGGTACATCAACACTCGTTCTGTTTGGGAGGTTAAACTAAACTGGCTTCGCAAAGATCTTCTGGGGTTTTACTTTCAGTCATTGAGAATGACCTGTCCGTGTACTGTCCCAGAGTCATTTCCAACCAACTGTGTGTCTGTGTGCGTATGTGTGTACATTCAAGGGAACTTGTGTGGGTGTTGGCTCACAGCAGGGACATTTGACTTTGAGGTAAACATGACAGAGGTTTGATTCAGGTCGGAAGGAAAAGAGACAGGCTGTGAGGACACCAAAAAACAAGCCATTTTTTCCTTAAATAGAGGGGAAGTGATAGGTTGAGAGATAAAAAAAGAACCTTAAACATCATGTGTGTTATAACTTTGCTTGATAGTGCTCCTACGTTAGTATGACATTCAGATTTACTGACACATTCCTTTTTACGTTCCCAATTTACTGTTTAAATGATATCCAGCACCTCCTACTGTCTGTATATTAGTTCCCACCATCTGTTGAAAACACGAGTCTGAATTACTCACACCAAATCATAACTTCATGAAAGCCTGTGAGCTCATGAGTATGCTCCTAATAAGCTGGTCAGAGTTGTTATGAGTACAACGCAATGACAAAAGGGATTTGCTGTTTATTAGTGGTTTTATTGCTGTTTACAGTTGATTAATTACCAATACAGCATCATGATTTCATACTCAATAGAAATAAAAAGATAGCCTGATAAAGCACATAATAGGCCTTTTCCTACAGGGGATATTTTGGCTTGTCATGTTGAGAAAAGCACGGGCGTAAATAATACAGTTAACTATGGATGGATTCCATTTAGCTGCTTAGGCTGGTATCACACATGCTGGCTCGCACTCACTCGCACTGTCATGATTCACTGGGACACTTGAATAAAACAGAGCCGTTGTTAATGTTACTTGCAACATCTTTGTTTTTTGTATAAGTCAAAATGTCTGCTGTGAAAAAGGCCTGTTATACCTCTCTCATCAAGCACTGTAAGAAAAATCAGACAAATTTCAGTGAGATAAATTTGAGCATTGTCTCTTCTTATGCTTCTTGCGTCGGCTGTGGAGTCAGAGCGTCATCATTTGCATGGGCATCTGAATCGAACTTTGTAGTCACAGCACCTACGGGATTTTTGGTCCTCTTGGCGGCAAACAAATCCCTTAATTGGGCTGTAGCTGAAAAATGATTCCAAACAGTGAATCAGTATGATATTTAAAGCAATATTCAAATCAAACAAGAACTTCCTTTTAATGGGGTACATCACTAAATCCAGAAATGTATTAAAAATGTGATTGAAAACATTAATGCTTCACACACATCTTCACCTCGGCAGCACAAAAGATCTATACAATCAGCCCAGTTTTGAAGTGGGCACCCAAAATTACAGTCACCAATTCAGTATCTGACCACATGTAACCTCTTCTGTTTCTGACGCTCTAACCTCTTCTGTTTCTGACGTTCTGACGTTGCGAAATGGCCAGTTCAGTTTTTGCAGAACATTATATTGTCAAAGTGAAGTTGACCTTTGACTTTTTGAATATAAAATCATTTATCAATTATCCTATAAGACATTTGTGTAAAAGTTTGTCGTAATTAGCAAATTAATTCTTGAGTGATGACCAAAATGCATTTTTAAGGTCACAGTGACCTTGATCTTTGACCTTTTGAATATAAAATCATTTATCATAGATCCTGTAAGACATTTGTGTAAAAGTTTGTCATAATTAGCAAATTAATTCTTGAGTGATGGCCAAAATGCATTTTTAAGATCACAGTGACCTTGATCTTTGACCTTCAATGATCAAATTTTTTTTTTTTCCCCCACATAATTTTTAATTTCCAAAATAGAGCAGATAGAAGACACAGTAATATTTGGTCAATCCAATAGTGGCACAACAAAAAAAGTTAAGTATTAAGTTTTACCATTAAATGGTAAAAAATAGCACTAAATACTAAAACATAATATAATGGTTGTTGGTCGGACAACTGCCTGTCACATCACAATTTAATGTCTGTGAAATAGATGATCAGTCATTCAGGGATATCTGAAAAGTCCAGCTCTCGTACATACTCAAAAAAGGGATCCCACATCATGCAAATTTCCTAGGGGAGCCCCTCATTATGCACCTGATTCTTTCCAGTCTGACAAAATGAAGGACTTCCCTTATCCATAAGGTGTGTGAAGGAGGTATTGGGGACTTCCACTTGAGTAACACCAAGCATCTGGCTAGTGAGGTAACAAAGGCTGTAACAGTTCCCTCATGGGAAGAGAGTAGTACTGTGGGTGGAGTTACACCAAACAAAGCATTAGGTTCAACAGATTTCCAGTAACCCTTGACAGTGATCTAAAGATTTCTCCACAGTACGTCTGTAATGCAAGACAAGACCAGAACATGTGTACATGGCTCGCTGTTGCTTGGCTACACCTGTCACAAGTTGAGTTCACATCTTTATAGATCCTAGAGAGCCTAACCTTCCTGAAATGAGCATGGGGTACTCTTTTGCACTGGATCAGTCCATGTTTTGCACAGACAGATGATTTGTGAACTTTATCACGGACACCCAATGACCAAATTCTAATCAGTACAATGCTGAGTCCACGTGGATGCTGGTGCCAAAGTTGAAGAAATTCCCTCAAGGTGTTCTTGAGGTATTACGTTCATGAGAATGTAAAGGGTCACAATAATGTTGACCCTTTGCTCACCAAAGATGTGAAATACTATCAAATTGTTTATTTAAACCATTATGAGAAGGACTTTCAAAAAAAAAAAAAGGGCTATCTAACTCGATATCAATTATGAATTATTATTTTGAACGAGCTCCAGCTGACAGTTTATCCACGCCAACCTCATACACTGTTAGGGAGGCGGAGAGGGAGACTGGCAGACACAGGCAGACCTGGCTGTGTCTAGAGAAGACAGGCTGCGTCAGCTCTGTCCTCAGAGACAGGTGGAGACACAGCAACATTTCCTGCTACAATGCAGCACATATGAAGACTTCAGAACAATGTTCCTTACAAAAACTAAATGTATACTCCAGGATTTTGATTCACTCTCTGACCAGACTGAAATGCAACATCTACTTGGAGAAAATAATGTCAGCGCCACAGATGCAGCAAAATATGTCAGTGCCTAATGTGACCAGTGTCGCAGCCTAAGAAACAACCAACACAACAACATAGAGCATCTCCTCACACTTCACACTCTGGCTTTTTATTTACTTCTTCACTTAATGAGGTTTTTTTCCCTTGAAATTTATGTCTATAATTTTGTATCAACACGTTGTTGATTGTTTAAGAAGTCACTGTCTTAAGCAAGATTTATACTTGTGCGTCAGCTTTATGCACAGCCTACACCGTAGCCTACACACTTGGCCTACGCCATTGTGAGCATTTATACTTGTGCAGTAGCGTGTCTGTGCAGTTACACCTCCTGAACACTAGTCGGCGGTGGGGTTTCTGTGAAGGGAACTGCCCATTGGTTCGACAGCCCATTGGTTCGACATCCCATTGTTCCGACCATATTAAACTCATTGTTCCGAAGTCCGTTCCGAAATCATCATGATGCCCTGTGGTTAAGGTCTGGTTAGGTTCAGGCACAAAAACCACTTGGTTAGGGTCAGGAAAAGATCATGGTGTGGGTTAAAATGAAAAAG
This sequence comes from Epinephelus lanceolatus, assembly GCF_041903045.1. Taxonomy (NCBI): domain Eukaryota; kingdom Metazoa; phylum Chordata; class Actinopteri; order Perciformes; family Serranidae; genus Epinephelus; species Epinephelus lanceolatus. Next base: position 20,744,573 of record NC_135746.1, read on the forward strand.
AAAGTGACATACACATAAGCCGTGAGCCTGCTCTGCCTCAAGCCAGTCGCGGCGCACCATACGCCCGCTGCAAGCCGTTCAGCACCGCGGACAGTCGGACTAATGGGATGTCGAACCAATGGGCTGTCGAACCAATGACATGGACCCTCTGTGAAGTCCTGTAAAATTTAGTTGATTCGAAACACACATTAAACATGACTTAATAGCGACAATTTCAAACACAAGTACACAAATCAGCTTCACTATAACTCGCAGCCTTCACAGACAAAGCACTGGACACATTTTCCCCACAAATACAACATGCTAATGTTTTTAGCACAAGCCTATGGCATTTTACATTGTATAAATTAGCCTAGTGGATAGCAGATTTTCCTCTTCTCTTATGAAGCCAGGGACAACAGCAACATTTAACTAAGCTAACGGTACAAAATTCAGCTCCATTACAACTCACAAGATTCACCGACAAAACAGTTGTCTAAACACATACTTCTATATACTAAACATGTTTTCCCAACAAATATAACATGTTAACGCTATTAGCACAAGCCTATGGCATTGTATATATGTATGTATGTATAAATGAGCCTAGCGACAAGCAGAGATTTCATCTGCTCATATGAAGCCAGGATAAATCACACACAAGACTTAAAATGCTATTTTTGTGAAGGCTTTATTGTCTTGGCAATTTATTGTTTCTCATCTGCAAAATTAAAATAAATAAAGGCTTCGTTTCCACTGAGGGAAATGGTTTCAGCTTACAAAGATAGACAGGAGGTCTGCGTTGCTGCAACATGTAGATACGTTTCCGGGGAGGTGCACGTCAGGCTACGCCGTAGGGTACGGCTTCAGAGGTTAGGAGTCACCACCTTTTTTTCTGCTCTCTTTTTACCATGCTGGTAAATCTGAATGAATTATAGGCTACTTTGGTGCTCATGGTTTCAGTGTTAATGAACTCAACGATTAAATTATGGAGAATCTAACCAAGCTAATGATGTCTAGCATGTCTATATTGACAAAAGTTTAAACTCTAAAGAGTTTAGCTGACATATTTGTATGCACGATCTAGGCAGCTAGCAAATGTTAGCTCATGCGGGTATATAGCTGACAACCCAGATGGTTTTAAGAGGTTTTATATCCAAAGAAATAACACAAAAATAAACTGCTTTACAGCACCAATGGCAACAAGACCTGCCGTCTAATTGAGAAGTGTTGCCATACCTGGTTAGTGAAAGGAGCTTGACATTTAATTGGGGCTTGGCTTACATCAAAGTTTTACAAAAGCCATAATTCCAACATGGTATCTCTCTTTGGTGGTATCTCAGCACGCTGATATGCAAACTCCATCAAATAACACCAGGCTCGACTTCACCAGACCCCTGACACATAAAGGGTTGATGCAGGTATCACTGAAAATTTTTCAATACTACTTGGTATTGTTTGGTTGATACCTTATAAGGTATTGAGTACCAATACCCAGCCCTAATAAAGGCTGAAATAAATACTGAAATGCCCATGTATTATTTATTAATCTATTTTTGGACTTGATTTTTTTCTCTTGACCTGAATCCCTATTACATGACTGCTAGGTGTCTTTCTGTGATAACAAAAAAATGGTGGACATTCATGTCAATTTCAGTGGAAAATGCAATGTTTTAAGAGTTTCAATATTAAAATGCCTTTAAGAAAACATTTCTAGCGAGAAAAGTGCATTTTGTTTTCAAAATTTTTATTCAGTGAATGCATATCCTCCTAAGACCCTGTGTCCTCATATGAGTGCATTAGACCTGCTGTCCTCCTTTGTGGACGCTTTATTGTGCCATCTAGTGGTAGTAAGAGCATAATACACTAATCCATGTAAAAACAAGAAGGCCGCCATCTCTACCAAGTCAGTCTACAGCTGATCCCGACACAAAAGTGGACAAGGTTCAAAACTTGATCACATATTATGGTTGAAACTTGTATATTTATGATTAATTATGCTCGTAGTTTGTATGCTCGTAGCAACAGTAACAAACTAAGACACTGTTAATTAGGAAGTACTTGTTTGAAGACACTGGAACTTTATTATCAGCTCATTTGAGGACACTGAGACTCAATTATCATTGACAATGTTTAGTTTTTTATATACTCCCAAATAACTAGGAGAAATCAAAAAAGCATACCACACAAAAGTTTGGGTCTCAGGAGGATATGATCTTTACTTTGTTAATATGAAGATTATTTCAGTCTCACTAGAAAATTGTTGTAATGCAACATTTTATTTCATCTTTAAGTAGAAACTATTTATTATTCTTATCATATTATTATTATTTTCCTGTGAGGCAACTTACCTGAAGAAGATCTCCCCTGTGGAGATGGCTGGGGTCATGTTGTCAGTGGTAACAGCCTCAATCTGCAGTGGGCTGTCACAGATTTGTCCTGGGTTTTCTTTCTTCAGGTTACTCAAAAGTTCCCAGTCCCCTGATCCACCAGGATCGTCCCGGTCATACCACTTGGTCCAGCACACTGCAGGGAGCAATAAAAGAGAGGCTGGATGACTGGTGGGAAACTGTGGCACCAAGGCACCATTCTAAATGAATGCTTATATGCACACGGACAATGGAATAGAAGGAGAAATCCATGTTGCATTAGTATCTTAACATTGCACATGAATGTGCTCATACGGTACCTCTTCTATCACAGAAAGATGAAGGACATCTGAAGCGAACACGATAATCATTACACTTCTTATTCCTGGATTGGTCCTGGTTTCTGCAGACAAATCCTGACACTGTGTCACTCCTGGAAAAAAGGAAGAACAGAATAGCACTCATTTAATATGGCCTTATAGATGCATCAACTTTAACATTTGTTTTTTGTTGGCATGGTATTGGCTTGGCTCTAATGTTATGTTCACACCAAACATGATGGGAATTTTCGCATCACATTAGTAATGTGAGTATGAATGCCACTGAAATGTTCACAGACCCAGAGAGCTGCTGTCAGTGGGACACGCAGTTTCAACACAATGTTCGGATCGTTCTAAATTGGAGGATGCAAGCACTTCACACTTTACTGTTTGTTTGGTAAGTTGATTAATTTATTCGTAGATATTTACCATTGTTTTACCTGTTGATTAGGTACAGCAGTGCTCTTCAACATGTGTCTCTGGCTTATTTGGCAGTGGTTTTACATAATCCTCTTATGAGAAATCTTCACTGCAAACACCGAGATGTCTCAGTCTTGCAGGTAAAGTGGTGATGTCTATATTCAGTGTAACTAGCCACAGCTGCTTTCATTTCTTTGTTTGAATAGAACCAAGAAACACAAGTACAGACCTTCTAAGAAACCTTTACAAAAGTGAAGCTTCAGTTTAGTTGGGGGGGGGGCTGGAGCCTATCCCAGCTGACATTGTGCGAGAGGCGGGGTACACCCTGGACAGGTCACCAGACTATCACAGGGCTGACACATAGAGACAGACAACCATTCACACTCACATTCACACCTGCAGGCAGTTTAGAGTCACCAGTTAAGCTGCATGTCTTTGGACTGTGGGAGGAAGCTGGAGTACCCGGAGAAAACCCACGCTGACACAGGGAGAACATAAAAACTCCACACAGAGGAGCTCCCCACCCTGAGTTTGAACCAGGAACCCTGGGACCAGGACCCAGGAACTCTCTTGCTGTGGGGAACTGCCCACTGGTTCGACAGCCCATTGGTTCGACATCCCATTGTTCCGACCATATTAAACTCATTGTTCCGAAGTCTGTTCCGAAATCATCATGATGCCCTGTGGTTAAGGTCTGGTTAGGTTCAGGCACAAAAACCACTTGGTTAGGGTCAGGAAAAGATCACGGTGTGGGTTAAAATGAAAAAGAAAGTGACAAACACATAAGCCGTGAGCCTGCTCCGCCTCAAGCCGGTCGCGGCGCACCATACGCCCGCCGCGAGCCATTCAGCACCGCGGAGAGTCGGACTAATGGGATGTCGAACCAATGGGCTGTCAAACCAATGACATGGACCCTTGCTGTGAGGCAACAATGCTAACCACTAACTGCCTACACTGATGACAGATAATAACAGTAATAATAAAAATGCATTTTATTTATAGGTACCTTTCAGAGCACTCAAGGACACCTTACAAGACACAGTTAAAACACACAAAAAAAGCAAGCAGCAATGTTTCTATAGAAAATAAAATCAAATAATTCTATAATAAGTTAATTAAATGACTAGACAAAAATCATTATAATATTAGGGATAAAATCATCATCATAAAATCATCATCAGTGCAGGTCTCAATATGTGTCTCTCCATTAAATCAGACTGAATATGCCAGCTTGAAAAGGTGTGTTTTCAGACGGGATTTGAAGGTGGAAAGGGAGTCAATATTACGATTGTCGTGGCGGAGAGAGTTCCAGAGGCGGGGGGCAGAATGGCTGAAGGCTCCAGAACCCATGGCAGTCAAGCAGGCAAATTGTGATGTGAGCTGGATTGCAGAAGAGGATCTAAGAGTACGGGAGGGAGTGTAGATATGAAGGAGTTCAGACAGGTAGGAAGGGGCTTGATTATAACGGGCCTTAAAGTTGAGAAGCAGAATCTTGAAACTGATGTGATATTTAGATAGATAAGATAAATAGATTACTATCTTGTGCAGGTCAACTTCAAAAAATCTGAACTATCTCTTGAAGTGTTTGTTTTTCTTAGCCATTCTATTGGTGCAATGTATCCATATAGAGCGGTTTATAGAACATCGTACGAAAATGCACACACAACAGTTGGTATGACATCCTAGAAATTAGCACTCCACATATGACATTACATCCTTAAGGTACTGTTATGTAATTAACGTAAAGTTACGGAGGTTAGGTTTAGGCAAGTAGAGTTACCATGGTTAGGTTTAGGAAAAGAAACATGTTTAGGACGTACCATAAAGTGAGTCAAAGTTCACATAGTTACAAACACGCGTCTCCTGATGAAAGTCCCAAGAGAAAACCTGCCTCCTTACAAGACCACTCAGGACTTCTTCCTTGTTTACTTGTCAGTGCATTGGTCACATAATCATAGTCTTTCAAATACGTGGGTTATGTATGACTTTGGGATGCAGTACAAAAAGTTTATGAGAACAGCCTGATTGGCGCAGCTCCAATGATGCCAATGTCAGTCTCTCAGTCTTTCTGTTCGTCAGTCAGTCCACAACTCAGTCTGAAATATCGCCAAAAACTTTGGATGGGTTGCCATGAAATTTCATACAGATAATTCTGGTTCCCAGAGGATGAACTCTTCCAATTTAGGTGATCCCCTGGGTTTGGTGATCTCCTAACTTTTAATCATCAGGTCAAAATTTAAATTTCAACACATGCAAAAGTATTTGAGTCCTTACTTGTGAATAATCTCCCCTGCTGCAGCTGGACTGAGTCCAAATAGAGTTCTGGCTTCAATATCCAGTGGTTTAGCGCAGATCTTCCCTGGGTTCTCTTTGCGAAGATTGGAGAGGTCTTCCCAGTCTCCAGTTCCAGAGGGGTTGTCTCTGTCGAACCAGTCTGTCCAGCATCCTCGACCAAAGTACTGACTTTGAAATAAAGTAACAACAATTCGTCAAATGTCAAAGAAATACAAAGACAGATGAAATGTGAGTGTGAAACTAAAAGTTGTAATCTGCTTAACACTGCTCTTTAAGTGTTACAGAACATGACTGTGTGTGTCATTCAGTTTGTTTAACTGCATGTAACAGAGACTTGCTGTGCTCGTTCTCTGGAGTTACAAGGTTTTATTTTTTCCACACTCATAGAGATAGTGCATGTTGGGGTGTGAATATTATCAGACTTCAATGACTTACTGTTTACTGTAAGTCGGTCCCGCTGCATAAGGCACACCATAGGACTGCTGGTTGCCTTCTGGCAAAAGTAATCAGAAAAATGATAAAGCCTATACTGTGGCTGTGTATATTTCTAATTAAAATGTGACAAAATTGCATGTGTCATCATGCAGTTATTGAGAGGAACCTACCAAAAAACAGTCCTGTAACAATGGCAACACTGATCTTTTAGAGAAAATGGAAAATAAAAGAAGTTTCAATGACACTGAACATACAGAACATGTAAATCTAATTTGTAGAAAAGTCATACATTACCAATTTCATCATGATTCCAGATAATGAGGGACCTTTAAAAGTTACAGGAAAGTATAACATTCATCGAGATGTACACAATATTTAAACTATTTACTTTTTTATTTAACACATCTGGATTTAAATTTGTAACATAAACTTACAATAAAGTGCCTCATCATAATAACACTAATTGTTAAATACAATTGTATGAAGTTACATAATATTCTCAAAATTAAGTGTAAAAGAGACAATATGTCACCCTTCTTCTATAAAAACATGAGAAATTCACCCAAAGGTCATCTCAGTTGAACGGTACGGTTGCCTGTGTGGGTTAATGTGCCTCTCCTGTCTCTCAAATTAAATACACCTCGGGAAGATATTTAAATATTGACACATGTAAACAGTCATGTACAGCAGTATCATGTGCTGCAGACCTCACCCATAGAAAACATTCTCCCATTTCAAAAAACTCATTTGAAAGGGTTGAATGAAAAAACAATGTTTGGAGATAAGGTGTGGACCTCCACCAATCTTCTCTGATTACTTTAAATAAATACTTTGTGCATACCTGTTTCACATGGACAAATGCAAATACAAAGGGGATGTGTCCGGTGAAAAGTGCTGCAATGTTATACTCTTTACTTCACTATATCTATTCAATAGCTATAGTTAGTAGTTACTTTTCAAATTAAGATTTAACATACAGAATATAGAGTATGATCAGTTTATAAAACATGATCAATTGTTACAGACCAGTGACAACATTAAAGTACTGGTCCATAATGTAATAGTAAGGTTAGGGTTAGGGTTAGAATTTGGGTTTCAATTTGGCTGGACTGGTCTGCTGATCTGGTGTGTAACATGAATGGAGAGGAATGGTGGTGTGGAAAAGTTTTGCTTCTCCGCTCAGAGGACCAGGGTTCAATCTCCAAGCAAAGGGTAGACCACTGGACCTGAGGGCTGCGGAATAGGTATGTCCAATTTTAATTTTGAGTGGGTGGTGGCTGGTTGATGGGGTGACTGAGGGGGCAGGGTCCCGGTCGAATCTGTGGTTGTGGTGGGGGGTGATATTGGACAACACACTCTCACTCCAACCTCGTCACATTTTGACGTTTTGGTCATGGAATTTTCACGTCCACATATGATGTGCAAGGTACCCTGGGTGCAGGTTGTTGACATTCTGAGACACTGAGTTAAATTCTCTTCTTTCAAGATACACCTCTGTTTTCACAGGAAATTTATCGTTTACATAGTCTCCTGAAAAAAAAAAGCACTACATCTTTGCAGCACCGCGAATTGACATTTTTTTCCTTCAACAACAAACACATATCGTTGGGTTTAGGCACCAAAACACGTGGTTAGGTTTAGGAAAAAAGAACAGGATTTGGCTTTAGAATCTTCTGGCAAGTGGACAACCCTCTCCTGGGTGAAAGTTGGTGTGTGTTGGACCCATCCACCACCTGTCCCACCTGCCCCACTTAGACTTTCACCACCTTAACTTTCGTCCTTGTCCCAACGCGTTTCCCCAAGCGCGGTGGGTCAAGCGCTGGATTTCAATGACTTCGGAGTGAGACCAGGCTCTATTGGATGGTGATGTTGGGTTATGGTAGAGTTGTGGTGGCTTACCGTCAAAAATGAGCTGCTTGGCTGTGTCCCAGTCCCAGTCATGCCAGTCCCCTGACCCGTGGGCTCCCCCAGGCAGGTAATATTTACACATAAAACATATGTTATTATTGCAAGACATACAATATGTATGAGCTACAGTGCGATCACCTTATAAAACATGATCACTTGTTACAGATTAAACTACTAAAAGTATATGAAAAACTATCTCCATCTTGACCAATGACAACATTAAAGTACTGCTTACAATAGTAATGTTCCACTTTTATAATAGTAAGGTTAGGGTTAGCAACACTGACACTATTCTGCATTATGAGTACTTTTACTTTTCACACTTCACATGTGAGTAAATGTTGTTGCTGATACTTCTGTACTTTTACAGACATTTTGATGGAGAACTTTTATGTGTAGAGTATTTTCATACTGTGGAATCGCTACTTTTACTTAAGTAAATTATTTGAATGCTTCATCTGGGTAGTGGGTAGTGACCTCTGGTCATAAGTTCTGGGTAATGACCAAAGAATGAGATCGTGGACACAAGCTGCCAAAAAGGAGTTTCCTCGGTGCGGTGGCAGGGCTCAGCCTCAGAGATTGGGTCAGGAGTTCGGACATCCAGAGGGAGCTGGGGGTAGAGCGAAAGGGGCCAGTTGAGGTGGTTCGGGCATCTGATCAGGATGCCTCCTGGGCATCTCTCGTTGGAGGTATTCCGGGCACGTCCCACTGGTAGGAGGCTCTGGGGCAGACCCAGGACACATCAGAGGTATTACATGTCTCATCTGGCCTGGGAACACCTCGGGGTCTTCAAGGAGGAGCTGGAAAGCGTTGCTGGTGCTTTGCTCTGTCTGCTGCCCTTGAGACCCAATCTTGGATAAATGGATGAAAATGAATAGATGGATAGTATTCATCTATCAGTGTTGCGCAGTTGGGGGATTTAACTAAGTACATTTACTTAATAGGCCTACAAATTCAAAGTACTTGTAATTGATTTGCACTTTATTGCCCTTCTATGCAACTTTACACCTCTACTCCGCTACATTTAAGTAGCAAATATTGTACCTTTTTTAAAAAGTCTGACAGCTTATATTACCTTCCATTTTACATTTTTACATGTCATCTCCAGATGTGTTGATTTTTGATGTTTATGATAAAATGAAGAGTTCCTTTGTGTTGAGAAAATTCTCTGACTTCTAGAGCTAAATAAACTTTTTGAAAACCATCTTGGATCAGCTGGAAAATGCATCGTCACAAAGCTGAAAACAAGGTTGACTTTTTAGAGATACATGGCTCTCACTGGACAATGCTGCTGCTAACATACAATGATCTTGTAGAATATGATGCATCGCTGTAAATTAAATTACCCCAAAGTATAAAAAGGCTTTAAATACTGAAATAAATGATTTAAATACTTTACCGTGGGGCAGCTGTGGCTCAGGAGGTAGAGGTCATCCACTAATTGGAAGATCAGCAGTTCAGTCCCCAGCTCCTCAAATCCGCACGTCGAAGTGTCTTCGGGCGAGAAACTGAACCCCAAATTGTGTGTGTGCTTAGAAATGTTTAACTGAGCAGCATGTATGGTAGCCTTTGAATGTAGTGGTAAAGCACCATGAGTGGTCACACGTATATAAATACAAGTCCGTTTACCATGCACCACTGGTAGGCACACAACAGGATCCATGTCCAAAGCTAACTTTCTTTGTTATTTCTTTCAGTCATGTGTGTCTGTATTAGTGCATCCTACTGTTACTGTGTCACCTGGCACTTGCTTTAAAAGAAAACAAAGTCTCTGCCATTAAAATTGTGTAATCGCACCTTATACAAACTTTGCCACAGCAACACTCAGACAGTCAGGCAACAGTGAAACTTAGACTGGGTGTGTCTTAATTACGTAGACAAACAATGACATGTGAGAGTCAGTTTACCCATACGTCACAGTGGATGATCCACAGTCACACAGTCAACATTTTTTAGTGTCTTAGGTATGAAATAGTTTCAACGAAGATTTGCATTGCATTGTTGGCATTGTTGTTGATGTATTTTGTTTGTTTGTTTAGGCAATTTGAGTTTGGAATATTAAGAAGCATTACAGTTAAAACTGAGTTCAATTGACCTTTCGCTAAGCCCTGCCGCTTTGTAATGGTCCGACAAGCTGTCGGAGTAAGCATGGAGCCCACACTGTAACTAACTGCACTCCCTGAAGAAATATGATCATATTTTTGGAAAAATGAAACAGTGATTCCAGAGAGAAGCAGACAGAGGGGTCTACAGTCTGTGTTTGAAGGATATATCCACGATGTCAAACTGACTCAGCAGCAACAACAGGTTAAAAAGACAACGATAGTTAGAAGCTAAAGCCAAACTATAGGCTACAGATCACAGTGTAAAAGTGAACCACCACATCACTGCTGATCGCCACACAAGACAATGAATATAAAGGGAAACTTTGCTGGTATTGAACCAGCTGTGTGGCATCACAGTGTGTGCAGATGAATGTTTGGCTTTGCCACTGCCACCACCAAGAGCTCCACTGCCGGACGGGCAGGGATCTCCAGGAGAAGTCGAACAACGTTCATCTGCGCACAATGCGATTACACACAGTTGGTTGAATATCAGCAAAGTTTCCCTGCTTCCCTTCACTGGTTCCTGTACAGCAGGGTCGGTCTTTTTTCACTGTTATAATCATTAAAAAGCAAAAGCAGCTTGTGTATACATCAGGGCAGCAGTCACCATATACATTGAGGGGAACACGTCCCCCCAATGTTCAGATATGCCCAAAATGTCCCCCCCAGTATATAACTGAAACTGAAAAACAACAACAAAAAAAGTTTTTTTGTTTTATTACTATTCTACGGCAGCCTTGTAGGCCAGGTTCTGCTTTTTAATTTGAAGTGCAACATCACTATATTTTTTTACCCCCGGGTAAAAAAAAATTGCCACTTTGGGGCTAAAGCCCCTGATGTTTTCAACTCCTAGCGACGCCCCTGGTCCCCCCCAATGTTGACTCCATGGCTACAGCCTTGGTATACATTCAGTGGGCTATATGTTCAGTAGCTAGCTAGCTAACCCTACACTTTTCAGGGTTTGGTTTTGGTTTTGGAACAGGGAAGAAACGTATATCTTTTTCCAATTTCTCCAGGTAACGAGTATCATTAATACATGACGTGCCCCAGGCACAACATTTAGCTCCAAATCCACAAAACCAGCCTGAAAATGACATCTGAAACAACTGCATTAGAGTCAATGAAGCACAGCTGTGTTGTTGTCAGACCCTTGTCTGAACTCACAGGTGAATATACTGGATTTATTTGTTCCCTTTGTTTATTTCTAATGTGACAGCTGCACATTCTACAGCTCTAAACACTTTACACACATTTACACAAGCACTATATTTCAAGCACATAAGCACTAATGTACCATCCCATAATGAAGGAGGCATGGAAATCATTTAAGTTTTGGGGCAAATCAAAGTGAAATTAATTTTACTTAGTGAATAGGCTATTCTCTGTAATAAATACCAATAAACTAATCAATTTCCTGTAACACTTTACAATGGTACACAAAAAAACGAGTAGTTACTGAGGAATGAGGAACGAATGAGTTACAAACCATTAGTAAATGGTCAGTTCTTGAGTACCTCCCAATCAAATGTGATAGAGTAGCTAATGATCAGTTAATTGATAATGACTGAGGGAACTAGTCGTTTTTTGTGTAACCCAATTTTCTAATCAATGTTCTATTAGCTGTAATATACCAGCAGTGCACAAAGAACTTCAGCAAATCATGACCAAGCAACTTTGGCAACTTGACATTAACCAGGATGACATTACCAGAAGATGTCTTTGTCACAACAACTTGACATTAACAAGAAATGCACCTCTTTTGTGTTTATGACAAGTTGACATAATGATTATTATTGTTATGACACTTAATGACAGCAGTCATAAACATTTATGACATGTACATAATGTTCATGACAGGTTCAATACTATGTCATGTCTTATGACAGTGTCATGTCACCCTTATGTAAATACCTTCAAGTAAAGTGTTACCCAATTGTTTAATGTGTATGGGTTAGGGGTCACTGTTCAAGTCTAAAACTGTACAAAACTCTTCATTTCAATGTGTTAACATGGCTGTGCAAAAACAAAATAACACACTACAGTTTACAAATGTCCTTTTTGTCTGTAGGAACAGTCTGTCACACCTAATTGGCCTGTGTGAAATGCTGGGATAAAACAATAATAACGTCCCAGTGTCCTCAAACAAGATGATAATTTAGTCCCAATGTCCTCAAACAAGTACTTCCAAATTAACGGCATTTTATCTTGTTACTGTTGCTAAAATTAGTCAAATTTGTAAGCCTACAGACATTATTTTGCGCAAATAAACAAGTTTCAACAATGAAATTTTATCAGGTTTTGTACCTTGTCCACTTCTGTGTCGGGATTGGCTGCAGAATGAGCATTAAAATGTTCAAAATGGAGGACAACAGGTCTTAGTTAAGCAGAATTAAGTATAAGGTAAAGGAAAACCCAAAATGTAATGTCCTCATATGAGGACGCAAGGTCTCAGGAGGCAATTCACACTTCCAGCACATACAGAGCAACATACAGTAAGTATTCATTTGGCACCATGTTTGTGTCCACCTGACAAATTTATACGTCTCCTTTAAGCTCCCATTCAGGCAGGTAGTTTACCATACATGTGGATTTTAGATTTTTTTCACTGGAAACAGCTGCCTGCTGCTGCGGAAAACAACACAATGAGCGCTGTGAAAGTGAACCAAATCAGTACAATGGCCGGCTGTAAACCCAAATCAATGATGCTAAAGGATGCTAAAAGGCTATGTATAGCTGAGGGAAACTGCAGAGTCAGGCTTTAATTCTGTCTGGGTTTATTATCATGACTGACCCCTTTTACACTAAATGTAGTCATTTCATCCATTGCACATATAAGAATACATCCCTGTCTCCCAGAAATTACATTTGTAAACTGCTTCCTTCATTATGTTGTTATGGCAATTTCATCGTTGCCTGGATTATGTTCAGAGATGTTTCTTTCAGATAACAAACCCTACATTCATGTACCGTGCAGGCTTCGCAAGGAGGTGCTTGGGGAGGATATCTGGCATACGAGAGCTTCGGTTTTGGTTAAAGTTTGTGGTTTTGGTGAAATGTAAAAGGTAGAGATTGAAGTTGGTGATGATGGCTTTAAGCAGTACAATGTCATCACTGCTCTGGACATGGACGCCATGATGAGTACGATCTATACATGGTTGGACAACCCAGTGAAGTTCAAGAAGTCTCATGGCGTCAATAACACCCTGGATACTGAGATGGTCCCAAAGTTTGACCATAATGAGGAGAAGGAGACTCACATCCTTATTGTGGAGGGCTTTGTGCTTTACACCTACGGACCTTTGATCGACGTCCTCAACCATCGACGTGCTAATTTCCATCCCATACCAAGAATGCAAAAAGAGGAGGTGGTTTAGGAACTACAGGGTGCCAGACCCCCCCGGCCTCTTCGACGGCCACATCTGGCCCATGTATTTGAAACACAAGAAACACAAGAACATCAACAAGAACTGAATTTCCAGGAAGGAGCTTTTATTTTGAAGTGCCATTTCCTGCTGTAGAGTGAATAACAGACAGCTATTTAACAGAGACAGCAAACTAGCTTGACGACATGGCTAAACACAAGCGTGAGGCTGAATGTATTAAACTGTGTGGACCTTGAACTAATGACTAAGGTGAAATCTGGACCTTGTGGCTGGACCAGTTGGGAACCACTGTTCTAGGAGACAGACATAGAGCCCGTTTAAAAAATGTTGCTCTCACAAATCAAATATCAAATGACCTACAAGTTATTGTAGCAGCCACTGCAAATGTAGTAAACACTCAGACAGAGAGACAGACAGAAAAAAGGGGGGCTTTAGACTGCCTAACTGAAACTATGACGATAATGAACATTTACAGCTGGAGCACTTACCTTCTTGTCCTTTACAGAACGGTGGGTGACAGCTGAAACTGCACAGCTGCTGCAGCGAATGCCATAATCCAGGCAAAATTCTGGCTGCCTCTTGCAGTTAAAGGCAGCTGTCATGCTATCTCTAAAATTATAAAAGCTTGATTCAGGTGCAAGTGGCTGATAGGAATTAGCGTATATCACCTGTACCAGCAGTTATTTTAGAGAGTGTTTAGGTGTTGTGGTTATATAAGGTGGATAATTTGTCTCATAGTAACAGAACATCTTGACACCTGGGTACATCAACACTCGTTCTGTTTGAAAGGTTAAACTAAACTGGCTTTACAAAGATCTTTTGGGTTTTTACTTTCAAACATTGAGAATGGCCTGTCCATGTATGTACTGTCCCAGAGTCATTTCACACCAGTCTGTTAATCTGTTTGAACAAGGAGACCGAAGAAGCCATTACAGTGAGACAAACTGAGAAATTAATCTAATAATTCAAATTAATTATATTATTCAAACTTCCATAAATATTTTTGGCCACTTGGGGCAGTTGAACCATCTGTGAGCACAGCTTGGACATATTATCTTCTACCAAAGCACCTTACACCATTACATGATGCCATGAGGCCCAAAAAACCTTTTTCCTATTGACTTACAATGTGAAAGAGACATCTGAGACATCAACGTAATACTGCTCTCTGTCTCTTAGCTCTTTTCTTAACCCCTTGTTGTCTCTATTTCTCTAGTGATCACTGCAAATCCATTAAGGCCCAATCCCAATAAACCCCCTTGCCCACTACCCCTTAGCCCTCAAAATGAAGTAAAGAGGGGTAGGGGTTGAAATCTTTCCCTAGGAATTGGGACACAACTCACTACGTCATCGCGTCAGTTACGTTCATGCATACGTAACTATTTTAAACAGGAAGCTGCAAGCCATCCACATTTCCAACTGGCATCTACAATGGAGTCTCATTCATCCTACTGATCGCGTTTGCCGCATTCATCGGGTCCATGTCATTGGTCCGACAGCCGATTGGTCCGACATCCCATTAGTCCGACGGTCCGCGGTGCTGAATGGCTCCCAGTGGGCGTATTTCTGCCTTGATGGTGCGCCGCGACCGGCTCTGGGTCAGCTGGGAAAGGCTTGAGGTGAAGCAGGCTCACGGCTTATGTGTTTGCCACTTTCTTTTTCATTTTAACCCACACCATGATCTTTTCCTGACCCTAACCAAGTGGTTTTTGTGCCTAAACCTAATCAGACCTTAACCACAGGGCATCATGATGATTTCGGAACAATGGGACTTCGGAACAATCGGTTTAATATGGTCGGAACAATGGGATGTCGGACCAATGGGCAGTTCCCCATTCATCATGCTTCGTTTGATGAACGACAGACGACAGGGGACTTCTGCTAGCTAGCTAACCAGCTAACATTACGAGGCAGCATAGTTATACTAGCTGGCGTGTTATCGTAATGTGAAAAGTCAGACAATTTTGCAGAACAGGACAGATGACAGACGCCAGATAGTGTGAGCTAGCTAGCTAGCTAACAAGCAACCTGACGACGGTAACGTTAGCTATGTATGAACTTTTTTCCCCGTCTCTTGCTCAGTGGTAGCCATGGCGATGTCTACCCCTTGCTGGCAAGTCAGCATCTGAAATCCCTCGCTCTGAAGGGCTAGTTTCATACCTACTACCCCTCGTTATGCCCCCTACCCCTACACGCAAAAAGGAATTGGGACAGCACTACCCCTCACGGGAATGCGCAAATGTAGGGGTAGGGCCAAGGGGTAGGGCTAAGGGGGGGTATTGGGACGAGCCTTAAATATATACAGTATATAGCCAAGACATGAGAGAGACCCATCAGGAAGTGCAATGTAGCCAAACTGAGGCAGAGTAGGGCGGGCCTTACTAAGAAAAGCCAATAGGGAAGCAGAAAGCAGAATAAACTGAAGGATTAGTATGTGATGTTATGCGGAAGTTCTTCCCTCGTCTACATGCATTGGTGTGGCACTGGCGTTAGTCACATTACTTAACCCTTGATTTTAATATCCCTACTTTTATCCGGACCTTGTAACTTTTGTGGACACTACCATGCTACTAGGTCAATTAATTAACTTTGCTACTGAAAAGCTATTTGAGTCAGATAGTTGTGACGTTACCATCACGCTACTGAGAAATGCTGCTAAATTTGTATCGTAAGTTTAATCGTAAGTTTATGTTATACTTAACGTGTGTTTACATCAAATATATATGCACAATAAATGTAATTATATTTATCAAAAATTGAAATAATGCTGTTTTTGCAAGTGATTGCATTGAAAACAGAAAACATTGTGGGTGATTCTTCATAGAAGTGAATTGAAAAGAACAAATAAATAATGATTAATAAACATTACACTTAAACTGTTCTGGAAATTTCACACAAAAAAAGACTGTAAATCAACATCCTCTACTCAGGTAAATTATAGAAATGTGTGATGCATTTATGTTAAAATGGTGTATTTCATCTGTGTTCTCACAAAGCCAGAGCCTCTTTTGGTTCCCGCTCCCTCTCAGGTGTTCCTAATCAACTCCACTGACTTGTCTGTATTTCACTGTTCCACACACAACACCAGAGTAATGCTGCCCTTTTTCAGTGTCCATCCTCTGCAGTGGTTGTGTGTACACTAATTAATTGCCCTTTGAGAAGAATAGCTACCTCCCTCTGTTCAATAGCAGCTGGGGATAGTCTCTGTCTATTCATACATCAGCATTAAACTTTGTCATCTGAAGGGGCCAGCGTAATATTTTACACTAAATTGTGCTTTGGACTGGATGCCAAAGTACAAATGACAGCATGGTGTAGACTCATTTATCATCCCCCCACCCCCCAACGTACACACACCTCCTTCTATCTCTCTCCCCCCACACACCCTCAGTTTCTGTGTGTGTATCTCTCTCTCTCTCTCTCTCTCTTTTTAACTGTCTCCATGGAAATCATTGGTGTCTCCATCCTCCTGTGGTGAAGGAGCTGACTGCAGACTTTCTGTTGACCATCAGCCCCATTTACTCACACGTAGCTCTGAGAAAACACAATTTCTAGAGCACACACACACTTTCTTGTTCATCTATCTTTGCGAGAGCTTTCCGCTGACCAATTTACTACATTCATTTCCTAACAACAAAGAGGCACACACCTAATGCCCGCCACAATTATTATGCAACTCTACCAATGAATGCAGGAAGTAGTGACATGGTCATAAAGTGGCGTAATGGAGTAATGTGTCTCTCTTCTAGTCCAAGTGTTCAGCAACACTCTGTGCACTGTTACTGACTTTCACTTAAAAAACTAAGACAGAAAAACAAAGTCAATATCATGACATGAACCAATCACAATTTGTAAAAATTGTGTCATAGCAACAGTCAGTTAATACTGTCACACAGCAGTAACATTTACACAAGGTGTGTTATAATAGAGGACAAACAAAAGTTGCTGGTAAAAACAAAACAAAAAAACAATAGGCCCTTGGCACCAAGTACGTGCACACAGTGCACCCTTCACTGTCTATTTGAGAAGCATCAGGCTCTGAACAAACTCCAGTGTAAACTCATCCATGTTTTTATGAGATGGTCAGAGCGTAGATGTCATTTAAAGTGCACTCATCTGTGATTATACACCTAGAGAGATTATACAGTTATACAATAAGAATACTGGACAAAAGGTCAACAAGGTCACATCCTGGAAAAGCAAGTGTTTACATGGCCGGGTTCTTCAGTCTCTCTGCAACATGGTGGGACCATTACAGGAATTTGGATTGTCCACTAGGATTATTACTGCAGAGAACTGTATCGTACCGGAGGACCCTCTTTGGTTTGATGTCCTTTTCTGTAAATTCAGCTAACATATGCCTGTTGAACTCAAAATCGTCGCCATTTTAAAGTGGGGGCACAATCTAACATAGGGTAAATTGTAAGACAGACTTTTTCAGTGGTTACACAGAGTCAACTCTTTTGTGCTTCTGGCCAGTTGACCACAATACCACCAAAAAGTGACCTGCAGAATTCCACAGAGACTGGAAGTGTTTCAGCAGAGTTCGGGAACAAAAGGCCCTTTTCACACTGCCAGATTTTCCATGAATATTGGGCCGTTTTGCCGGCAAACTGTGAGCGTTTAGACACACAGAGCCAGATTGGCAAGTTGATCCAAGGTGCCCAATTTTCCACCTCGTAGGGTAGACATATTGGCGGAACCCTTTTAGTTTAAACAGACTGAGGCGGCCTTCCGCAACGGGAGGGGCTGTTGATGACTTGTGGGAGGAGCTGTTGATGACGCTGCACGTGCGAGCCACTGGCGGTGGATAAACAGGAAACAGCTGATAGCAGGAATTAGCGAGCAGCTAGTAGCAAGAGGGAAACGCAAACCTGAAAGACACTGTAAAGATGAGCAACTGGGGAGACAAGGAATTGCGCGCCCTCCTTGTCCTCGCAAACGAAGAGGCCATTAACCATCAGATGATGGGAACAGTGAGGAACGGGCCGACTTACAAAAGAATCGCCGAAGGACTGACCAGCCGCGGCTTCCCTCCCGCGTCACTGTTTACGTCACACACTGAGCTACATGTTTTGTTACTTGCTCACACCCCCCATTGACCCTAAAAAGGCGCATTCTGTATAAACAAAAGTAGGTAGGCAGCATTTTGCTGCACTCCCCGATTTTGTTTTTATACTGCCAATGCTGAAAAAAGACTGATTGGGCTTTCCTGCAAATTTGCACAGTTCCTATCTAAAAAGGGCTAAAGAGTGTTTTCGGCCGATCTAAGTAAATGTCTTTGTCATACTTATTTTTTGATTATTGAGCTGTCTATATAAGTCGCCCAATACAACCATATATCACCTTAACAACTGTCTTGGTGCCTAAAAATAGCACCATTCTGAACCATGTAACCAACTTCCAGCAAGTGTTAGCTAAGGCTTGACAAAATTTCCAAACAGCAGGGTTTGTTGAAACGTCGTGTTACAGCTAAGCTGCCTATGGTGCATTTTCCCTCGAGTTCTCATGTTCTGCCAAACTACCAAACTGAGCGCACCTCGGGTTGCGCTGCTCGAAACTAGCTCTGCGAGGGGTCCGCCATCCTGCGCTGCGCCAGGAAACTAGAGCCCATAGTGTCAATGCTTTATGCAGCACAAACGAAATTCCATTCACTTCCACTGTATGGGCAGAAATCCCAAACCAAACCTATCTGCATTTGCTAGATGCCACTAGGGGCAAGTGACAAAATGATGTGTTTGGGATATGTAGGGTATCAGAATATAGCCTCTCATGATAGAAGTAGACAATTCTGCTTCATCCATCTTCACTTCAAACCACTAAACTTGAATCAACTACTCAGTAACGTACAAACCTTGGCCACACATTGACGAATTTCTGCAGAGGTCTACAACTCAAGCATGTTCCTGTCAGAGTAAGACTAAAAGCACACACAGAAATACACTTCACACCTTTGTATTTACTGAATATCTCAGGTCCTTCAGCACTAAAGGCAGCAGGAGGGTACAAGGCTATTTGTAATGTCTCACAGCTGAAATGTTTCTCGCGCACTCACGATGCATTAAGACCAATATGGTATGACTGCTGCGTGTGACCTTTCGATGCTCCACACTCACCTCTAATGAAACAGGCTGTTTAGCGGGTCATAAACTTAACCACTGCATTAGTGAACCACTCATGCAATTGGGCTTGCACTACTGCTGCTCTCAGTCACTTAGTGATAGTACAAATGGATTATCTGAGATACGGGGAATATCTGTTGCTTTGGACTGTTTTGTTTTCCCATTTCGCTTGTAATTGTCGGTGACAGTGTCCCTAGATGTTCGCTAGAATCGTAATGACCTAATAACAGAAAGAGGAGAAAAAACAGAAGTGCACGTTGTATTCACATTATGTTGGCTTGAGAGTGTAAATGTTATAATCAGCTAATTTAATCTGAACGGTCAAAGTGCCGTAATTAATGTCCATATGCCTAATTTGTACAGACGTGCCTGTAATTTTCTCTGTATAGGTATTATACTCTCTGAAGGTATAGCTTTGTCTTCAGTATCCAGCTGTTCAAATTCCATGAAGTAGAAAAGTGGCCTGAGGATAATTATGTAAAGTAGAGGTAAGAAGATGAAAATGTGTAAAGGCTTTAATTATCGCTGGAAATGAACTTCACGTTGCATAAAGGCGAGACAGACAGCACTTATGAGACGCACATTTTGATAATGGTGTCTTTTAAGATGTAGCTCTCAGTGCCTGGCACATGTTCAGGTTGCACAAAATGTTCACCCACTGTTATCTTGTTGCTTATTTATGGGTATTTGCTTATTAGTGAGTGTGAGCAAGACGTTGGCAAGAAGCAGCAGGACGATACAGACTGCTACAAGAAATGACAGCAATCTTCTTTTTTTTCAATTTGCAGAATGTTGTTATTGTTAAAAGGGTGTTATTGTGTTTGCTGCACATGGAAATTGGTAGTGCAGGAAATATCTATTACATGTAGATACAGTGGTGGAATCTTATTTGATGCGTACGCAAATTCAAAGAGAATTCACAGCATGAAATATGCATGTGTGTAGTTCCAGGATGAGGAGTGAGAGTGTGAAGACTCATTGATATTTTTCTCAGGCCAGCAAAAATGCTTCAAGACCCCTCGATGACCTGCTCTTTAATACATGCTGTATACACACACACACACACACACACACACACACACACACACACGCGCCTGCACTTGTGCACTCACAAACACACAAACCTTTTACTGCATTTAACTGTGCCTCTGTGTGATGCGTGGCTGTCAGAAAGGCTCTTACACGTCATCATTCGTCTTGCATCTTGACAACCATTCAATCAAACACTGGCCTCCGGGATTGAGCCGGAACCCTTCTCCACAGGGACGGCTGTTACTATGGCAACCGAGGAGGTGTGCGACCCACCAACAAGCCGAAGAATGCAGTGTTGTCTTGAACATCAACTTTGTGTTAGTTTATCTGTCTCGCCTTGTTTTCTTTCTTTCTGATTTCTCCCCTGTGTGGAGGCGTGTATGCGCCCCTCACGCTTATACTTACCATTCCGGGGGCTTGTGGGTAATCGGGATGTGCCACAGGTGTGTCAGAGTACAAGGTTTCAGTTGTCAGCCCATCAGTTGTCAGTCGGGAAAATCTCAACACTAGTTTTCCCAGACAAGCTGGTGCAGCAACATATCCACACGGAGCTGTGCAACATGATGGTAACATTTGATTACTTCACATTACTGTCAAAATTTCATGCTGTAGTATGATCATAACTGAGCGAAAACATTCTTGAAAGAGTGTGCATGCTGTTCACAAATATAATAAGAAGGTAGATTACGTCTGAAGCATGGTTGATGTTAATTACTGCTTGGAACTAAATGCTATCATCGACATGCTAACATGCTAACATGCTCACAATGACAATGTTAACATGTTGATGTTAAAAACAACAATGAACTTTATATTTGTACTGATTAACAGTGTAGCACCATCGGGGTAGAAGCACCAAATGTATTCAAATATGTTAAATCATTCATTCCCGTGCATGCAGTGCAGAATAATCACAATCCATGGCTCCTCTTCAGGCACAGGGCGAGCGGTGGGGATGCCGCTGAGCATCCTTCGTGACTTAGCTCCCATTGAGAACTGTTTGTTATCAATCTTACACTCCCAGTTTCAACAGGCGGACAACAAAACCAGCCCGGCTAGGTCAGTTCCAGAAGTCAGACAATAGCACAAACAAACTACCTGATCGAGGGTTAGGGGTTTTTTTTAGACCAGAGGCCCATAGAGTGTGCCAGGACTGACATCAAAACCCGGAAGTTTAGCATCGCGCTGGTTCCCAGAAGAGAAAGTGAATGTGATTTTTGCATTGCTTTTTGGATTATGTCAGAAAATAAGCTCTGTGCCTAACACAAGTTTATGATACTTACAGATTTTGTTCAGCGAGATAATCTTCACATATGAACACCTTTCATACCGCATTTGAAGCTTAAATGTGATCGCCAGAAGTAAAAAGCTAACGTTAGGCTTTAACGGACTATATGACTACTCCACGATCGCATGACTCTTGACGTCACCGCCACTAAGCTTTCAACTGATTTCGGCCGCTTTATTTTAAAAACATTGTATAATGGGGAAATCGGACTGTTCAAGCTAAATAAGAAGCTGTAATGGCGGGCTGCCAGCACTCTCGTCTGTTCGGGGGTGATGACGTTTAATGTCCCCAACAGGGTTTGTAGTCGTATTGAGCAACTTGTTAGCAACCGCCTTTTTTACAACACGTAAAAGCTTCAAAATTCACAAGTAGAGTATTTACTGACGTGTTTCATGTCGTAGAACAAAACCTGAAACTCGCTTAAGCTTTTGTTAACCACAGACCTTATTTGAGGCATTTTACCAAAATCCCATTCAAAAAACATATTGACTTTTAGACGAGAGAACTGGAAGTGCTAACGGAGTTCCGGGTTTCTGGCACACTCTATTATGTTCTGTGGAGTAAAAAGAGTGTTTCTATCACTGGAGTCTGGTGGCTTTGAAGAGAGCATAATGTTGCGGTGTTAGTTTCCCATTGTAGAGGGCTGTCTGATGGCAAGGTAAAGCTGTGAAAATATTACAAATATAGTGTACACATAAACTGATGTTCATTTATTTTAGGTAGTCATATTTTTTTTGGGCTAAAAAATGTCTTGCTGCTTCCTCCGTCCACAGTCACCAGACACCTTTGACAAAACACAAATTTGTTGGAGGAATGGCGTAAACGTTTCCTCCAAAAAACTCCACAAGTGCGCTCTCTTGTTCTTGTTTAATTGTTGTTATTGACTCTATTTCTGCAATAACTTCACTAACTGCTGTGTTCACTCTGCTAACGTTAGAGTTAGCACTTGCTGCTATGGGAGCCGCCATTACTGTTCAGCAAGTCACAGCACTTGATTGGCTGTCTACGTTTTCAACTACAGTCCTGATCCCTGATTGGCCCAACTGAATTGTAATTTCTGGAAAGTGTTTGGGGTGGCAGCAGCGAGTCCAGACTGACACAGGATCGTCTTCCCAGCCTAATACTATGCAGGATTTTCCTTAAAAACAATATATTGACTCATACCCCCCTTGACGGCGCCACTGGCCACGCACAAGTGAGTTGTCGGCGGTGACGTGTGTGTTGGCTTCATCGAGTGTACCAAGTGCAGCGCGATGCTGGTATATGACAACAAAAAGACGGGGACCTCGACACTTAAGAGGCACATGACGAAGGCTTGCCATGGAAAGAGAGACAAGAGTCAGCCTTCAATGTCCACGTTCGTATCCTTAAAAAAATGCCGGGTTTAAACCGGGCTCAGGCTCATAATTACAGTTAAAGGGATGGGCCAGGCCGGATCTAAGCTCTAGGTTGGGACTCCATAAAAAAGTAGTGACGAGTAGCAACACGAATCCAAGAGGATGAAAATTGCACTCACAGCACCAGAAAATAAAAAATGCATGTATACAGAGGTGAAACGCCAAGCAGACAAAGCTCTTTCCAAAACAAGTGTAAGTCTGGGGTTGGCTTTCAGTCTTCTGCTGGTGAGCACTGAAAGAGAGGATGAAGAGCCAGGCAGAGTTGGACTGTTTTTTTCTCACACAAGTAGGTGCCAGTGCTTAATTTACTTAGCTTGCTAAAGAATTGGCTTTTCCATTAGGCTCCAACAAATGTAACATTCCCACAATAGTAGTGTAGTTTGCAGTGTATGTACGAGCAGTGTAAGGAGGAGGGGCCAAGTTTGAATGTTCCAATTCCTGCACAGTATAGTTTTAATCAGGTTACCATGGTAACCATAACGTTACCATGTTCACCCTTCAAGTTAGCGTGTTAGCAGTGGCAGATCTTCCTATAGGTGATATAGACCTATGGTGCTGCCTTTAGGGGGCAGCGTTTTTTTTGTGACATTAAAGAAAAGAAATTACATACTTATATACTGTATTCTTTTATTGTTTTTTTGTATTATTATTATTGTTTGTTTGCTAAGTGATTGATTTCTTATTAGCTGTTTTTGTCATAATAAATGTAACAGGGTCAATAATACAGCAGTAATATGTGTAACAAAGTCAAAAGTACATTTATAATATTATAATATAATAATTATACAAAATTTGTTTCAGTTGTTATTACCTGACTCATTTGGGCCTCCATAGCAGTGTTGGGTAAGGGTTACTTTAAAAGTAATCAAAGTACGCAGAGCTGCCAAGCGTCACGCTTTGAGTGTGACAGTCACGCAATTTGACCCATTCTCACACCACACGCCACACTTGACATTTCTCACGCTTATATTTCCCCATCCAATACTCTATATTTATTTTTTTCATGATAATAAACTTTGGTCCTCGCGGCTTGCCGTAGTTCGAGTAACTCTGATTGACTGACCGAGATAACCAATCCCAGACCAATCCATCAGTCCTTTGTGCCTAAATCTAACCAACCACGGAAGGCACCACCCAATATAAACCAATCAGAAGCAACGTAAGGCGGGTCTTGGCGTCTCTAACTATCTTTCACACACAACAGCGCCGACATTTAAAACCCACTCGACGTTCTCCTGCTTGCTAGAAGACAGACGGAAGGTAACTACCCAATTTTGTGTTGATTCGCTATTTCTCCTTGAGTTTCCTAGTTAATATGTACTGTTTTAAGGCTGCTATAAGTCTATCATTGTCCTGTATTTGTTGCAGAGCTGTGTAACATTTATTTGCCTCTTCTCTTGGCCAGTTCACACTTGAAAAAGAGACTCTAACGTTAGTCTCAATGTGTGTGTGTGTGTGTGTGTGTGTGTGTGTGTGTGTGTGTGTCAGAGTTACAGACTTGTAAATATCAATTTAGACCACCCTAAAGCAGTGTTTCTCAAAATTCTAAATTTCAAGGTCTATCCTTAACTCTGACAGTGTACAAATGGAACCAAATGGACCCATTGTACACTGTCAGAGTTACAGACCCTGTAAGGGTCAATTTAGACCCCCCTAAAGGAACCCACAGAGTCCCTGGAATCCACTTTGAGAACCACTGTAAAACTAGCATTAGGAGGCCACAGTGCAGGGAGAGCCGCTGGCATGGAGGTGAGGACATCAGTCTTAAGGTATAAATCGACGTTAAAACAGGCCAAATCGATGTTAAAAAAGGCCAATTTTTTTCCAAACGCATCATGGCACTAAAGTCTCACTCTTGTCATTTTCTGAAACTTGGCAGCCCTGTTACGTTACTGCGTTACTTTTTTTAAAAAGTAACCAGTTACTTCACTGCGTTACTCCCTGAATAAAGTAACTCAATTACTTTAGAAGTACTTCCAACGTTACTCCCTGGGAAAAGTAACTCAAGCACTTTTAAAGTACTTTTGAGTATTCTACATTTCCTATTGGGCAATGGACCACAGGGCGCTAAGCCTACATTTTTTTGTCTCCAAAATTAAAGTTATGGACCACTTGCCCTTCACTGAGATCCAATTCTCCCATCACAGCCGTCACTTTGACCAGTAGAAACACAGAACGATCTGCTGCCGTAGACAACTGTATGACAACAACACCCCAGCGTTTTTAATATTTCCTCTAGGATGTTACCACACAGAGTAAAAGGGGAAATTATGGTGTGAAACAGCAGAGGCACTTTGTCAACCCGCTGAGTTAACGTTACTGTCATTAGCATCAAGCTAGCAAACAATGGTACATCCTCACGGTCGGACATAAAGTAATAACATTAACAAATAGCAGCGGGGCTTTTACTCACCACAACTGCAGAGGCTCCCAGCTTCATTTGAAACAAACTACATTATAGACGGTCCGTTATTTATTAATCCCTCTGTGTGTTTATATATTTACTTTTTATCTGCTCCGTTGTCTTTGTAAAGTTAACATATCGCGCTGTCATTTCAAACTCAACACTTGTTTCAAATTAAAAGCCCCTTATAACCTCGGCTAGAGAATCCCTCCATTTTCTAAATAGGCTTTTATTCTGAAACATTTGTCAGAACTTCCTGTGGAAGATACAGTAGCTTGACAGTTTACTTATGGCGCTTCAAATGTAGCTCCTGCCATCTGCTGACGCTTTTAGGTGACTACAACAACATGTCGGCTGGCACATGAACAGACACAGTGACTCAAATAATAGTAAAAGTGATAACAATAGGACAAGAATAACCCAGTGACGTCACACACGCAGTGAAAGACGACCGGGGATAATTGGTGAGTACCAGCGTGTAGCATGTACCAGGCATAACGCAAGTCCTGAGTCTGAAATATGTCTGTCAGCGAGTCCTCCTCCACCTATTTAGACTCCACCGTAGACAAGGGCAGCATTTCTCCGACCACGTACCGAGCCACAAGCTACGTGGCTTCTTTCAGACTGATAGGTTTAACGTTATCTCCGTTATTAGAACCAAACGACAGCCGTTGCTGTTTCGGAGCTGAAGGACCAGCGTTATAAGTAACTGATGTCTTGTTTGAAAATGTACTTAAGTATTTGATTACTCAAACAGCAAACTAACGCGTTAGGTTACTTGTTACTGCAAAAAGTAATCAAAGTAAAGTTATACCTAACTCTGCTCCATAGTCAGTATGTGGAACGTTTGATACTCAGTTTCTGTTCCCCTATGTTCACCTTTGGGGGTACCCCACCTATAAAGAGGTGTATCCTGCCTTACCTCTCCCCTTTTGCTGTTGTACTCCATGGGAGAGGCAGGGCTGTTGCAACCTGACAGGCAAACTAGGCAACTGCCTAGGGCCCCGAGCTGGAAGGGGGCCCCCCACAGACAGCTGACATTGGTCCATATCAATGACAATATGATGGAACCCCTATAGATACTGCAACAATGACAACATGTTGGAATCCCCCCTAATGGGGCCCCCTACTACTTGCTGCTTGCAAGTGGCTACATATGGTGACCAGGACTGCACAGCATTTCTGTCTCTTTTCACACGTCACGCAAATTGAGACCATGTCCCGCATGATTGGTTGCCACCTGCGCTAGCATTGTTGGAGCACCGTAGTACTACGGTACCTCACGGTACCACTACTGTGGGATAAGTTCAAAGTCCAATCACAAGAAGGTGAGTGTCCATGCGCCGTCCAATAACGGCGCGCACTGGCCACCTGGCACTCGATATGCTGCTGCAGTAGTTTGTATCCAGTGACATTTCATTAGCTGAGCTATTATCTTTAAGCAGTGAAAGTTGTTATTTATGTCTTTTTACTTGTAGGCTAGATTTGTTTATATATGCTGCAGTGATTTGTTTTCCACAGAGCTCTACGGTGCGAGCATTTTACTCGCATTTGCGACTAAAAATAGTTTTACACAAGCAAAACAAATCATTCAGGAGTGCGCTGTGCGAGTACAGATTTCAACCAGCAGCAGAAATGAAAGGCGAATCCTGCCGGTTGTGGGTTGAATGGGGGTCACAGATGCCGTCTTCCTGTCAAATATGCCGCAAGATATGGGCTTACCGGTGACAGAGAAGTCCAGCTCCATGTCCAATAATTTCCTCCTTGTTGCCTTCATGACTGTCCAGAAGTACCTGAACAGCCGAGCCGTGGCGGCACACAGGTATGTGATGTGTCAGAGGAGAAACGAGCCGTTCACATTTCTCTCTTTGTGGCAGGTAACGGCCCACAAACCTCACCGCACTTTAGGGACTGTTCTTTACTTGTGAAGGGACTGTTCTTTAATTGTCAGGGGAGGTACCTCTTGCCTGGGGCCCCCAGAGTGTCTTGAAACAGCCCTAGAGAGAGGTAAGCGACATTGCTCTAGTAATTTCTGTGTTAAGCTGTTTATAAGTTCATTTTCCAGCCTGTATGTGTCACTTAATTTGTGTAGGGATTTGAGTTATATGGTCGTAATTGACAGAGGATTTTGTTTTTACCTCTTGCTGTCAGGTTTGTTTTCTGTGTTTTATCGTACTGAATTAAATGTGACATGCGGGCCGCCCTTTTTTCCTGTTTTTCTACATGGGAGAGGAGCTCGAGTTTATATGGTCGTAACTGACATATGATTTTGTTTTTACCTCTTGCTCTCTCTCTTTTTGTCAGGAGTAAATGGAGATCACCTCCACAGATATCCACGGTCTGGGCCTCTTCATATCAACACAACACAGACAACACTAGAGTCCACCAGTTACTTACTTACTTAAATACAGTAAATATACAAGACAATAATAGTAATTTATATTTTGATTTATTTATTTTTCTTTTTTTGCAGAGGGCGCAAAATGTGTTCGGCCCGGCACTGCATGTTAGCATACCACATGCAACATTTGCAAATTAGCACTGAACACAATGGACAGTTGCAGCTGATGGCACAGTCATTAGTTTTGCAGGTATTTGGTAATAAACCAAATTACTGGACAAATGATGATGGCGCTTAATGAAAAGTGCAGGGAGTTATTACAGTTTATGCAGAGGGGAACAAATGTGTGCACCAAATGTCGTAGCAATCCATCCAATAGTTGTTGAGACATTTCACTCAAAACCACAAATGTTAAGCGCATGGTGGTGCCAGGAGAAGTCAGTGAGTCACTAAAATCATCAGGATGTATGATATTGGGACGATGAATGACTGCACAAGATTGCTGAGATATTTCAGTTTTGACAAAAGTGGTGAACTGACAGATGTTGTGCTAGTACAGCTAAAAATCTAAATGATGAAATAAAATAAAAATAACTTCTGATAAGATTCTGTAATTCAGAATTCATTCCTTGATCATTAAAAACCCTTTATATGCTACAGCCATAATTATTATTTCAAAGTTGCGTTCAGTCCTGTGTGATGGATTGCGTGTCTACAGAATCCTTCCCAGTGCTGTAGTCTGAATCTCTGCTGCCCCACAGCAGAAATCATCCAGCATATCTTACACGGAGCCTACTTACTATTTTCACTTGACATCCTCTTTTCTCTGTGAGTAATTAAAGCGAGGGTTTGGGCCCAGGCAGTGACAGGAGGTCCGCTGAGATAGCCAGTGGTCTAATTAGAACCACATATCTCCATTCTCATCTATAAAAACACTCGTCACCCATGCTTTTACAGCAGCTGCGATTTAAGTATCCTGCTGCAGAATGGGAGTTAAACGAAAGCCTTTTGCTGCAGGAGTTTCAAGGATGCTGAACAGCAAACAAAACAACACTCAAGAGAATTAAGGTGCTTTTTTTTCACTTCGGTGTTATGTCTAAAATTATGATTAATCACCTTGGATGAGGAGACTTGTAGAAAACAAGCTGTGCCTCTCACAGACAGTGAACAACAAATGTGGAACAACATATGGTCACCGTTCAGATGGATGCTGGTTCATCACATTTGGTGTTTCTTGTAGATGCAGGGCGGGTATAACTGATTAAATATTAACCAGGGAGAATATTTATGCATGTGTTTTCATTTATACCCGACAGGCTTCTGTTGTCAAGGAAGTGCTATGAACTGATTCATTTTGCCGGAGGATCATGTTTACTCAGCTCAGCTCTGTATTATTTCTCATTCTCCATCCCCTACGGTGCCTATGCCCGTTCACGTTGAACGCCGTTACAGCCAACTGCCAGTCTGTACTCTGTTGTGCGGGGCTTGCCTGCTGACAAATGGCCCGGAGGAGAGGTCCAAGGAGAGTCCTGTCAGAGCCAGTCAGTGCTGTGCTGCTGCAGCAATCTGAGGAGATAATGGGTGGGGAGGGGGGAAAGTAAGAGACAGAGGGAGAGACGGAGGAACAGAGAGACGGAGATGTTCACAAAACAAACCCTTAAAAAGTTCACTAAAAAGCTCAGACTGCATGGGCTCCGTCCCTGCAACAGACATTCAATCAATTTCTGTCAAAACATCCTTTAACGAGACGCTGACTCTCTGGATGTGTCTGAAAAGGGATTTGCAAAAAACAGATGCTCAGAATGGATGCAGCAGGCAGCACACTGCACTACAATAAGAGCAAAAGATGCAGACTCCTCGGTGATGATCACAACTCAACGTCTACACAACTCAATCTTTATAGCAAATGGATCTGCCTGGGGGTTAACCAGTGTGCAATTGAAAAGCCATCCGCACCAGCTTGATTTACAGTTTTATTGACTGATTATTCAGGTCAAAACTGCTGAGTCTGGTAATAATCCACGGAGAGGGAGAGAAAGACGGAGAGACAGCAAAGGTTCAAATGGAGACCTGATGTTTGGCACAGGAGGAGTAATGGCTCTAATAATGCCATAATGTGAGTGTGAGCTGTATTCCTCAATCGTTGATTTCAATCTGGGGAGTATTAGTAGAAGAGTAGAAAGAGTAAAAGGCTGGGCTCCGATACAAAAGATTCTACTGCCAAGAAACAGCACAGCTTTCACAGGCAATTTGTTTACCCACCAATGATGTTTAATTTATCGACCGGATGTTGGTCCTGATGTCGGTCTTAAGAGTAATTTGGAATGCGTGACTTTTACTTGCAATTAAATATTTTTACATACTTTAAAGACATGTTTTAAAGTATTTAAAAATGCTAATAGCAATACTAATATTTTGTTTAACATTGTTTCAAGCATTTACCTCCGGGCAGAAGGTACAGACTGCAGAAATTTAAACTGAACTGTTTTAAAATTAATTTGTGCCAAAATCAATTAAAATTTTAAAGAATGTCACTTGATGCTTAGGGGTTGTGTTTTGCTTCTGGTGCTCTGTTGTGTGCTGGTGTTACGTGCAATACATGAGTGGCTGATGTGCAATACTGTTGTGTGTAGTATATGATTTTATGGGGGGGGTTCACGGTGTATGCTTTTCATTTCTTCTGGACTATTATTGTAAGGCAGCAATGCTTGTGCAGCTCCTGAGCCCAAGACAAATTTCTCTGTGTGAACAATAAAGTATATCGTATCGTATTGCATCATATCGTATCACACCGTATCGTATTTCCTATCGTATAGTATCGTATCATATTGCATAGTATCTTATCGAATCGTATTTTGACACGTAATAGCTGAAAAAAAAAAAAAAAAAAAGCTCTGAAAAGGGGCTGGAAGCAGATCTACTCTTTATCCCTCTCTGAGAAATTTACTTGCAGTAACTTCCGCTTTCCACTTTCCCCAGGTGAAAGAGCAGTGTGCTTCAAAATGGCTAGCATTTGCATTTGCGGAAACATCAGGTAAGTGTTAAGTGTTAGCATCTTGTACTTATATTATTTGTTAGCTTGTAGGCTAACTAGCAGTGGCTGACAAAGTGTTAGTGTTTGTGAAATGTAGAAGAATATCTGCTATGATGGGGTATTTTATGCTTGAATGAAGCTCCAGGGTCCAGTTTACATCCAATATTGTTTATAATGCTCTTTATAATGCTCTTGCGCTCCGTACTGACCAAGTGGTAACCTCTGGGGCTGAACAATGAAGCCACCATTAAGTACCAAAACCTGCAGCTCTTTGAATGACCATTTGAGGCTCCAAAACAGAGTCAATCCCCATAGACCCCGATGCTAAAATGGACAACTTTACAGCAGAAATAAACGTGTTTACAGCCTGTGGCTTAGAGGTAGAGTGATCGAAAGACCAATCGGTTCGATCCCCAGCTCCTCCAGTCCACATGTCAAAGTATCCTTTGGCAAGATATTGAACCCCACATTGCTCCCGATGGCTGATCCATCAGTGTGTGAGAGCGTCTGAATTGTTGCTAAGCAGCAGATGACACCATGTATGGTGTGTGTGGATGGGTAAATGTG
Organism: Epinephelus lanceolatus; assembly: GCF_041903045.1. NCBI lineage: Eukaryota > Metazoa > Chordata > Actinopteri > Perciformes > Serranidae > Epinephelus > Epinephelus lanceolatus. The sequence continues at coordinate 20,775,972 of NC_135746.1, forward strand.
GCATGTAGTGTAAAAGCACTTTGAGTGATCAGAAGACTAGAAAGGTGCTTTTCAAGTGTAGACCATTTGAATGAATAAATAAATGAATGAACTTTATCTATAGGGCACCTTTCATGGACAGAATGCAGCACAACATGTTGTACAATTCAGCAGCAGAGACCTTCTGTGTGGAGTTTGCATGTTCTCCCCATGTCAGCGTGGGTTTTCTCTGGGTACTTCCTCCCACAGTCCAAAGACATGCAGGTTAATTGGTGACTCTAAATTGTCCGTAGGTGTGAATGTGAGTGTGAATGGTTGTCTGTTTCTATGTGTCAGCCCTGTGATAGTCCGGTGACCTGTCCAGGGTGTACCCTGCCTCTCGCCCAATGACAGCTGCTCCAGCCCCCCTGTGACCCCTAACATGGTTCATGGGAAATTCATGAATGAATATTAAAAATACTAACAACATTTAAAGGCGGGGTGTTCCATATTTTTGGGGCGTAGTAGCTAAAACAAACATCCCCAAAGGTTTTTGTAGTGACAACAGTTAACAGAGCAGCGGTGGTGGATCTCAAGGTTTGTGGAGGGGCATAAGGAGATAGGGAATCTATTATATAGGAATGCCAGTAAGAGCCTTAAAAACCAATAGAAGGATTTTGAAATCAATTCTGAAACCTGCTGGGAGCCAGTGTAGGTTACATAAAACAGGAGTTACATGGTCTCTCTTTTTAGTTTTTGTTAAAACCCTGGCATCAGCATTCTGAATGGTCTGTAGATTTGCAATGGCATTTTTATGTAGGCAAATGTACAGTGTGTTGCAGTAGTCAAGATGACTGGAAACAAATGCATGAACAAGCTTCTCAGAATCTCGCTGGCTCATTAGAGGTCAAACCTTAGCTATATTGTGTAAGTGATAACATGCAGTTTTTGTTAATGAATTAAAATGAGCTTTAAAATTCAGATCAGAATCTAAAATGACACCCAGATTTCTTGGTACAATAATTTTGGTCTCTATTGCTAACTTCAACATTCATGACAACTTTACAGGGGGTGAATTTTTATATAATTGATGCATTCACATTTTAATGAGACTTAATGTAAGGGTGGGGCCACTTGAGTGACAAGATGTCTGTGAGGCGTTGCTAAAGTCTATGAGTCAGGTCCACCCCTCTCCACATCTCAACACTCTCATCCAACCCAGCCAACATTTGTATGTGGGGCCCATGTGGGTAGTAAATGGGCTTAAAAATAGGCCCTATATGGCACTGTTCACGGATTCCATATTTACCCCATGCCAATTGCCCACATGTATGGGTTCACCCAAGTAAGCCCCTGATAAGATGCCCATTTTGGGCCCATCATAGTTGCTATAGCCTTAGCATTACTGTAGTGGAGCCAGTTATTTGCATGGGGTCAATATGGAACCCGAGGACCATTCCATATAGGGCCCATTTTTCAACCCATTTCGTACCCACATGGGAAATATGGTCACTTCTGGCTCCATAAAACAAGATGGCGACAGCAGAAATGCTGAACTTGAGGCTTCAAAATGGGAGTCCACAAACCGATGGGTAATATCACAGTAGCTACGTCTATTATCTATACAGTCTACAAGGCAAGTCCAATCTGTGCTCAAGGTTTTAGGTTCCTTAGCTGGTGTTGTGTTGAAGTCTGTTCCTCCGTTGATTGGCGTTACCTGTATTACACAGCGACATACCTTTTCTAGCTTTCCCGCCTTCAATTTGAATCTCAGATTTTAGGGAAATGCACAGCTAGACGTCAGTATAGTCAAGGTCAGATATTTTAGGGGGCATAGACATTAAAGAAACACATTTTTTAATGGAGGAAACAACAGATTGGAATACTTCTGTCACTGTGGCTGAAATGCTACTAAAATGTACATTTGTATGCATACTGGTTTATTCCTAATTTTTCCTACTCTGGGTCGCAGGGTGGCAAAGTAAACAGCAAAAACAATCCTTCATCCAGTCCAAGCTTCTGTGGCTGATATGTCCCAGACACAGAATCCCTGCAAGGCAGAGGCAGAACTGGAAAGTCACGCAGAAGTGAATCTGTCCTCTGGGAATCAGGCGAGTCTCAGTAAAAAAACAAAAAGAATATACAAAATAATTTTTTTGAGGACATTTCTGCCTCATCACATAGAGCCCGGCGAAAAGACGGGACGTCCTACAGCAAGGACTCACGTTTTTAAATCCACGATGTGCCGAGGAGAGTGCTTTCACCTTAATATTACTGCTCCACCCTGATATTGCGCATTATGAATCATTTCATTGTAAACATCCCGCAGTGGTGCTCCAAATTCCAGATTTGGTACAACAGCCTGAAGTGGTTTGTGTGTTGAAAGCGCTGCCTTTGTACAGCGTACTACTGAAGCTATTCTGGTGGGAAAAAGCACATACACTGGCAGCAATATCACAGTCAATGTTTTATAATAGGAACAAGGCAGGGGGAGTAATACATCCATAAACCCTCCCTCTCTCCTTCAAACAAATGTGTAAGTACACAGGGACACATGCACATGAACACTTGCACACACACTCAAGTATCCCTCTCAGCTTGCGTTGCACCTCTCTGATAGAAAGATGTCTCACTCCAGGGGTGCAGTATTGCATTGTCAGAGGTGTGTGACAGATATTAATGTCATGGAGGAACATGATGGATGGAATTCCTTTATGATGTTGCTTTCTATCTCCGGCTCTGTCTCCCAGAGCCTGGCATGCCGCAGACAGCCCTTTAATGAGCTCTGGAAGCATCCATATCCGCTGACAGCCTTTCCTTAGCGGCCTCTTTGCCTAAAAACGGTCTGACGGGCACTGACTCCGAGGGAAATGGGGGAAGTCTTCGACAGAACGCTCAGACGTCTGGTGCACGACAACAGGAAACAGAGTGGACAGTTTCCTGTTAATTATGAATGAGCATGTGATTGTAGAAGTTTAACATGTTGTATAGAGACAGAAAAAGGCAGGGCAAATTACAACCTCACCTATATCATGTGTCATTTTTCATTATAATATCTCAGCCCTGCTTCACATTCCCATGATGACAGGAACATATGACAGAGCTCTCTGATGAAAAATGATGACCCCGCCCGTTCATTTATTAGACACAGATAAGTATCATCATGTGTATCCTGTCTCTCTCTGTCTTGCTCATATCACACCCCATAATATTGATTTTGTAATACTCTTACGCCGGCATTTTATCCATAATTCATGTTAATTATGCCGAGAGAAGATTGTGAGACTGCTGGGTGATAGACAGTGTTTATAATCAGTTGTTGTTAAGTGTTGTCTGTACTGATTACCTGTTCATTAAATGAAAATGGTTACTGATTAGAAGAAACCGAAATTGTTCTGCGGCTGATTGCTACCTGCGATGCTTCTAAATATAGGCAACTGCATCTGACAAACATGTTTACATAAATACAAACATGCTGATTTATATAATTAGGTCCTTCAGAGAAAAACAATATTACTGTACATGACTTTTGTCTCTATTGTTTTCACTGTGGCTGATTATTACACGAAGGAATCCAACATTTAGAAGCTCTTTACAAAGATTCTGGTGAGCCAACGTGAGACAAACTGCAACTGCAGACACTTGAGGCAAAGAAAGAAAGATAAAAAAGTTTTAAAGTAAAAAAAAAAAAAAAAAGGGTGTGTTAATGTGTATAATTACCAAACAACTTGTACAGCGCATCATTACACTGGATTTAAAGTGTTTATTCCTTGTGAGCCCTAAAGCAGTCATTTCAGGATTCTTGCTGCTGCCTCTGCAGTTCTACAGTAAAACTGAGCTGACACCTAGTGGTGGGAACAGTCACCAGCTGCTGCACAGTGCTTTGCTCTTTTACCTCAAGGTACTTTATTGATCCCAGTAGGGGAGTTTTATCCTGTTTGCCACCCTCCAGGGTGATCAGAGGTCAGGATTAATTACAGAACAGCTTCCCTGATCTTGTCGAAGGACAAATCAGCAGGGCTCGATGAACCCTGGTTCTGCGGTTGAAGGACGAATCCCCCGGCAAAAACGCCCCCCTGGTGCCTGAGGAATCCAGCTCTGGTTACCGCATGTAAATTAACTGTTCTTTTACCGTTGCCACTGCTTAAAGCGTTTCTGCTTCATTATAGTTTGAACATTAATGGTATAATGACATACAGCACAGTTTTATAAATGCTGAAAACATAATTGTCTGTATTAGGGATTGGACTAGTCTGACTGGGTTGCTTATGAACACTGTCAGACACACAAACAACTCTAAGGCTCAGCCTTAGAGATAGGGTAAGGAGCACAGACATCAGGAGGGAGCTCGGAGTAGAGTCGCTGCTCCTTCGCATCGAAAGGGCTCAGTTGAGGTGGTTCGAACCTTTGACCAGGATGCCTCCTGGGCACCTCCCGTTAGAGGTGTTCTGGGCATATCCCACTGGTAGGAGGCCCCGGGGCAGACCCAGAACACGCTGGAGGGATTACATATCTCATCTGGCCTGGGAACACCTTGGGGTCCCCCAGGAGGAGCTGGAAAGCATTGCTGGGGAGAGGGACATCTGGGGTGCTTTGCTTGGCCTGCTGCCCCTGCAACCCGGCCCTGGAAAAGTGGATGAAGATGGATGGATGGATGGATGGATGGATGGACAGAAAATAGTAAGGTTGACATAATGTAGATTTCGTAAGAACGCAGGGGACATGTCCAAGTGGCAACCTTGGGGGCTAAAAAATGAAGCCAAGACTGGCTCCGAAGCTCTGAGTTAATCCTCATAAACCCCCACGTGCCCAACTTGTCCAACTTTACAGCAGAAATTAATGTGTTTACAGCCTGTTTACATCCGTTTACATTTAATTGAGACTTAAAGTTCCACATAGTTAAGGAGGCTACAGTCTTTGAGTCAGATCCACCCCTCGCCTCTCCACAGCTTCAACTTCTCATCCAAATATGGTCACTTCTAGCTCCAACAAACTAAAATGGCGACAGCCCAAATGCTGAACTCAAGGCTTCAAAACGAAAATCAACAAACCAGTGGGTGACACCATGGTAGCTGTGTCCATTATTTCATACAGTCTATGGATACATCAACCTAAATAGCATAGCATAGCAGAGGACTTTTATTGTGACAAAGTTTAAGACATCTCCACCATTAATTGATGCTGAAAAGGCACAAATTAGTGCATAAAAATTCACCAGAATGCAGAGAATGACGTGAATAATGCCAGTGGAGCTAACTTGATATCACGTGCGATAACAGCCTATTCAGTTGTGAGCACCTTAAGATGCCATGTCAACCGTACTGTGTTCCACTGTATATTTTATACTGGAGATGCTATTATTATTATCATAACATTATTATTCTCATATTAAGTTATAGTTACTTAAGTTATGGCTTGCATTGCAATGTGTTTTTTGCTATGTCATTGAGACATAGGCCACACTGAGTGTTGAGTTATAATCAGTACTTTACACTGGAATTATAATTCCTTTGTTACTCTAAATACTCAGATTTAAACATCTGCACAAAGTTGCACATCATATTTCACTTCGAATGATTAAATGGTGTTGACCAATCAAAAATGCTGCTAAAAGTTCTGTGTGAAAAAGTTTAGACAAAAAGAAGAAGGTTATGTATTTCTTCCTTCATATTTGTTTCACGATTTGAGCATGTTTTTTAGATGGCTAGGTTAAACAAAGTGCATTGACACAAATGTGTTACAAACAGCTTAGTTGTTTATGAGAGAGAAGAAGACAGTATTGAGATTGGTTTCAGTAGTGGCAGATAGTCAAGGTGGCAGTATCAATATCAGACACAAAACAATTCAGTTTCGGTTTCAGTTTATTTATTTACAAAAGGACAGTACACATTAATCAACAGTGTTACTGTAAATGTGCCAGTTTTAGCCAGCCGGCTAATTCGCAACTGCAGTCCTTTGGCAAGATGTTATAGAGAACCACAAACCTGAAAGATAAATATATTAAAAGTAGACAGCATCATAGTATAAAATAACAATGACATAACACAAAACAGAATCCAGTCCATCAATGCACTATAGCCATATTGAATGCACAACACAATGACAAATAAGGTGTAGAAGCAGAGCAGCACAGACAGTACATATCACGAGCAACATAGTAGTAGAAGCATAGTAGCACAGATAGCAGCAGGCGCAACAATTCACGAGTCATGCAGAAGCACATAATAGCAGAAGAAAGGCAAGCAGCACATAATCAGCCATGCAAATCAGAAGATATACAGAGAAAGAAAGTTAGATGCAGAGCTAGACATGGCGGGTGACAGAGACACAGTAAGAGTCCATTGGGATGACAATACATACCAAAACAAAGCATAAAAAACTATACAAAAAGATTGATATAAAGACAATGGTTGTGAAGCAGGATTCAGATGCAATGACCAATAAAATGTAGTTACACCATGGTGTGGGTGAATACTCGATTATAATTGGATGCAGAGAGTCCGTTAAAAACTGATCGTGGACACCTACTAAGTAGTTCCGGTGAAACTGCTCACTAAATTAAGGCACCGGCTAAATTAAAGTGTCAGTATCTGTAATCTGTTTACAATTAATAATAATGATAAAAATAAACTTTATTTCTATAGTGCTTTTCTAGCCAGTGTTACAAAGTGTTTTACATTATAATACCATACAATATGAAAAACAAAGAAATAAAAGAGTGTCATTCACAGAAAATGCTACTAAAGAATTATTCATAACTATAAAATATAATATATACATGTACACGTATGCCCATACATACACATATACACACTTACAGACATATACATACACGTCTTTAAACATACATACACCTATAGGCTTTACATAAGTACACACACACACACACACACACACACACACACACATACATACATGCATACACACATACTAGATCACACATTATTATATAAATGCCAGTCTGTACAGGTGGGTTTTTCACAGCCATTTAAACTGAGGAACTGACTCAGCTGATTTGATGTTAAGGGCGAGTTTGTTCCATAACTTTGGAGCTAAAATAGTAAAAGCACGATCGCCCTGTGTTTTAAGCCTGGACTGTGGGACTTTTAACATTTGCAATAATTGCAATGAACTTCCAACAGTGAGAGTCGATGCCTCATCCTCTTTACACCACGGGAGGGAAACTTTAACAGACTTTAACTTTTGCTTTTAACACACACTGCAAGTAGCTGCTGCACTGGCTCTTTGAACTTAAACACTCAACCTCATCCCACCCACTGGCCAACTCACTACTTCAGGCTGCAGCCGACAGTAACGTTACACATGGCGTATCGTTTGTTCGTGAAAATTTTGATATTGATTTGGGGATAATGACTGCCTGGATAGCTGACCAGTCTGGTTTTAAAATATACTGTCAAACTATATTTGCTGTTTGTCAACTGTGTGCAATGTTGCTGGAATCTTGCTAGCATAACATTAGCTTTGTGGCTAATAGCTGGGCAGACTAGAATATCTCCCATTGCTAGGTCGTATCTAAGGTTCGTCCTATTTACTAGAGATGTGAATAACGTTTCTATTGCATAAGAGGCAATGGTTTTTCCAGGTATTAGGTAAACCCTCAGGCGCTATCAAGTTACCAAAAAGCACAAGCATAAATATGAATGAATATTTTTACTTTTTTTTTTGGTAAATGACTATAAGGTATAATAGTATAATGCCCTTCGTGGCGTCCATCATCACTTTTTAATTGCCTTTGCAGAGGCAACTTTCCGCCTTCACGTCGGCCATTAAAGTGATAATGGACATCTCGCTGGGCATTATCCCTGACATGTTGGATAGCCAGAGGGATACACTCTGTATCAGAGGATATACAAGGGCACTACCAAATGTTCCACTGTCAGCCCTTAGAAACACAAACATCATTCATACATTTTGTTTACAAAGAGATGAGAGTGATGAATCATGGAGAAAAAATGATGAAACACAAATAAAACCCCCTAATTTCTGTCCAAAACTGATTCTTTTTAAATGTGTTTCTGTCTTTGTGTGCTCAGGCTGCTTAAAATATAGAGATGGTGCTGGAAACAAAGATGAACCTTGACATAACACAAGAGGGCGCTATAGTTCTACAGGTGATCTTGCTGTTCTTTGAGCCTCATGTGCTCCATGTTGTTGATCAGAAACAACAGTGTTTCACAGGCTTCTCTGTTTTATGTTGTGTACGCTGCATTCTGTTATGTACACAGCTGAAAAACAATATGTATTTTCATAGTTCCACTAAAAATAGTTAGCACACTGTTGAAGCGTTTTCTCTAGCCGTTCTGTGTAGTCTGAAGGAGATCCAGGCATTATGGATTCTGTACCCAGGCTGAGAACAACCCCCCGCTCAGTGGAGGTCAGTAAAGCGTACAACTATTTCCTTTCTGCAGGATATTAACACCTGCATATCTGTCCATCACAGGCCTCACACCTCAACAAGTGAAATCATCCACTTCCTGTGAGCGCCCTCTCGCTCACCTCCCCGCTTTATTGTTCATCTCTGATGTGTGACGGCGTGCATCCGAGAATGTCTCTGTGCTGACGCATGATTGGTAGAGCCCCCCTGCTGCGCCCGTCTCCTCCAGGAAGTAGGCATTTCTGCCCAGTTCCTGTCTTCCTCGCTGACCCCGCAGTCAAACATGTGCATATTTACAGGCATGGGAGCGGCGGGAGAAACACTTTAAATTCAGATAGAGGCTGAGCCTAATGGCTGCATCGGAGGGACAGTGATATCTGTTGATTTCTGTTTGATCGTACCAGGAAGGCATGGAAAGAGGAGAGATTATGAGTAGGAGAGTGGGAGCATGGCAGGACTGGCATGGCTGTCAAAGGGAACTGCTGGGAGAAAGGGGTTAGAGATTGTAAGAAAAAAAAAGTATTACAAAAGATTCAAGGAAATATGTGTGGAACTGCAAGATGGAGTAGGAATAGGAGGCTGTAGGAGTGTACAGTTATTCCATGTTACGTTCAGCATTAACTGCATCAACTGATCATCTCGCAGACCGATCACAGCCCATAAATGAGAGTCAAGCCTCTCTGTATCTGTGGACCACATCTCCTCCTCTCTTCAGAACCAAAAGTGGGTCCATTCTCTTGTTCTTCGTCCGAGGACGGGAGGAAAGGGCCCAGGCGCTGGAGGCAGGAGGGTAAATATTTGTTTTGTGGTCTCTCCGTTGAGCTCCAGACCTCTGTGTGCCTCTTAAGAAAACTTTCTCCCGCACGGGAGCAACCAAAGCAAACAATCCCACATCACGCCGTCTGGCTCGCCGTGGACCCTCGTGTGTTTGTTTGTTCAGACAGCCGCCATGACAGACGGAGGAACACTGGGAAGGAAGAAATCTTTAAGAACGAGAGAGAGGGGGAACAAGAACTGAAGAGGAGGAGGAGGAGGAGGAGGAGGTCAGGCTGTTTCATGAGATAGAGGACTGATGGAGGACTACACCACAGATGGTGTGCTTGTCCTATTCCCAAAAGCTTTGCTCTCTGCAGACAAGGGTCGAACAGTATTTAAAAATAATTCTTTGCATATGTTGTAACCTGCTTGGTGTCTAAAAAGACGAAACGCACCACACGAGGCAACAGGAGTGAGAAGAAATTTAGACAACAAGAAAGTGTCTGAAAGGCAGTTAGGGATGCTTCACATCACCGACAGCTTTATGACAGTATTTTAAGGAGCCTTATCCATGGGCCCTCGTCCTCATGATGCTTGAACAAATATAGTCTTTAAGAAATAGTAACATCTCCGAATAGCTTCTTTGCATATGATGTCACACATCGGTGAGCTGTCCAGATGGAAGGCAGGCAACTGGAATCAAAGACTACCAACACTGCACAAAAGCCTGATTTATGATGTGTAGGGCTGCTCCAGCTGATCAAATTTGGGGAAAAACAAGGGCCTTTTTAAGCACTGAAAACAGTGGGAAGTAAAGGGGACAAGTTAAAAAAAAAACTCACTGAGAAACAGCGGATCAAAAACCTCCATCTTCAATCTGAAGGAGCGATGTCAACTGATGACATAAGTTAACATTAAAGCATGTTAAAGACCCAGAATTTTAGGAGCATTTCACCAGACCTCAGGGAACAGTTAACCTAGGTAAAAAAAAAAAAAAAAAGTAGCTAAACTTAGCTAGCATTAGCTTGTAATGTTAGCCTGACAGTCTGAAAATGCAACATGACAGAGTTGAAAATTAAAAGACAGTTTTACTCAAGCACATTCTCACTCTGACCCTGTCACATATCGACGTTCGGTCATGGACTTTCAACAACCAACGCACACAGGGTACCTTGCATGTTGTATGGACGGTCTATTTTCAAAATACACCTCCGTCTCTACAGGACATGTACAGTTTGCATACAGTCTCTTTCAAAATACATGTACTACGTAGGTACAACGAGCAAATTTACTTTTTTTTCCTTCAACAACAAACACACGGTAACTTTTAGCCAAAACACGCATGTGGTTTGGTTTAGGCACCAAAAGCACATGGTTGGGTTTAGAAAAAAGTAACAGGGTTTGGCTTTACAATCCAGTTTATTCTCACTCCAACCTCGTCACATATCGACGTTTGGTCATGGACTCTCCACGTCCACATACGACGTGCAAGGTACCCTGGGTGCGTTGGTTTTTGACATTCTTGGACACCGTGTCAAGTTCTCTTCTTAAAGATACACATCCGCTTTCACAGGAAATTTAACGTTTACATACAGTCTCTTTCAAAATAAACGCACTACGTCAGTACAACTGATCGTGTTCTTTCCTCCAACAGATAACGCATGTGGTTGGGTTTAGGAAAAAAGAACAGGGTTTGGCTTTAGAATCTTACCAGACACAAACACCGCTCTCTCGGGTGAAAATCCGTGTTTGGTGGACCCATCTACCACTCCTCCCACCTGCCCCAGTCAGATTTTCGCTGCCTTATCTTTTGTCCTTGTCTCACAGTGTTTCCCCTTGATGCTGCCGGGTGCTGTTAAACTATAACCCGGCATGTATTATGCTGTCATCAAAGGGCGCCTTTTTTCATTGGTTTCTGACACCGCAAGTCACTGCCAAAGCACTGAATTTCGACGACTTCGCAGTGAGACCGGGCTCTACAATCATATGGGAAGTGAACACCAGCCGCCCATCCAAAAGTTGGTGGTTGTTGGGCCCATCCACCACCCCTCCTGCCCACCCTACTCAGACTTTCACCCCTTAACTTACCTTGTTGTCCTGCTGCGTTTTCCCCTGATGCATTACACAATAACGGCGACCAGCCACGTATCATGCCAACGTGAAAAGACAGCCGTCTGACAGCATCTGACAATGAAAGTCACTGCCCAAATGCCGGTATTCGACAACTTCGGAGAGAGACCTGGTTGCCAAAAACAAGACGGCAGTCGTTACAGTCGTTGCCCCACTGACACACAAAATCATTGTTGTCCCGTACAATATTGTACGCTTTCATCGGCTCGCTGTGCAACATTAAGTAACGTTAGGAGGTTGCGAATGAGCTAATTTGTAATGATTGCGTCCATACCGGGCAAATCGGTTGTTGTATAAGTTGTGGCAAAAATCACTTTTTATTTTGCACATCTAACATGAGTATCAATTTTCCGATGATAACTGCTGCCTGCAGGCTCATCAAACCCTTCTATGTAGTCACATTTCTTTATTTCCAATTCACGCTGCATAGGGATTTTTCACTTCCTGCCCTCCGTCAGAATTTCATGCTTCCTTATTGTCACATGATTACAAACAAACTATCGTCTGTACAAAATTTAGGTGTTTCATTTGGGAGCTTTTCACATGAATCATTTGGATACAAACTAGTATCTTAACTTTCCATATGTTTGCGTGTGTGTGTCTTTGCAGCTTTACACATTTGTCTGTGTGTGTGTCTGTGTGTGTGAGACTCCCTCCTCCCCTCAGTGTGTATATATGTGTGTGTGTGCAGGGTGGGGGGAGCAGAGGGGTTTGAAGGAGCAGATCAGAGGATGCTGTAGAGGCTCACTGAGCACTGGGGTGAGATTAGCTCCCTCACAGAGGAATCAAACTGACCTGGGAGGCATGCCATCAGAGGGACAGATGGATAAGAACTATTGACCTGCTGACCTGCATCAGATTCTCACTAACTCATGCTAATTCCCATGCAAATTGGTACAAATGTCCACCCTGACTTTTTATTTCTTTCTCTCTGTCAGTTTCTAGTTTTTCCCGTTTTACTACTTGCACACATATTCCACACAACACACCGTGCGTACACACAGAGACATACAACACATGCACACAGACATATAAACACACACGCATACACACCAACATGCAAACACATTCTCCCTTGTGGCGTGCCCTCATGGTGGTCGGTTGCACTTCTAAAGGCTTAATCTGTCGGTCCCACCTCCCTGGTTAAGAGAACAAAGACCCCTCTCCCCTGACACAAAGGGAGCTCACACACCCCTACACACACGTCCGATTTCAGCCCCAGACGGACCACCCATCCTTGAAGACCATTGCCGCACACACAGAGGGGAGACAGCAACAGTGGCTGTGTGTCAAAGACAAGAGTGTTGAGCGACTCTACTTACGCTGTTCTATGTATTAAAGTCTCTTTTCCATTTTTCCCAGAGTGGGCAGTTCACACACTCTTTGGGGGCATTTTGTTTTTGTGATAGAAAAGGCGATCAAGGGACACCATGTTGAGAAGTCCCTGGCAGGCTTTGATCCAAGGGTTTGCTGGGATCTGTGGCCTCAGTGGTGGAGAGATTAGATTGTCTCACCACTGAACAGAATTATCGCCATTCTTGAAAAGAAAAGGATCAGATAGACAATTATTCTTTAAAGAGCAGCTATTCATGGCAGCCACTTTAAAGGTCAGTAGATGCTGTATTGGAAGATGTCAGTCATTCTTAAACAAGGTTTGCATCATGCAGCCAATCACAGACTGTTGCTTTCTGAGTTGATTCAATTTTCCCTGTGGTGCTTTTTAATGGAACTGCATTCTTTTTTTTGTGCAGGCTGATGTCATAGGGAAGTTACCATCCCTGCTCCAGTCTCTGCTAACCAGCCAGCTATGATCTGTTCAAAATAAATGAGCCAAACAACACTGCTGGACTCTTCAGAATCTCAACTGAGAACAGCCAAAACTAAACTGACATTACATTTACCAAGCATTAACTTGTGATCCAGCTTGGGCTTTGGGTTGTACAAACAGTAAGTCTATTGTAAGTGGCACAGAAGACAATTCTTCCAGTGTTTCTCAAAGTTTATTCAGCACAGAGCTTCTTTCTCCACACTGCAAAGCTAAAATAGCAAAGTTAATGTGGACTTAAACTTGTGCGTCACCTCTATGCAGAGTCCATGCTGTAGCCAACACACATGACCTACACCGTTGTGAGCATTTATACTTGGGCGGTGGTGTGTCTATGTTATTATGCAGTTACACCTCCGAAACACTAGTCGCAGTGGGGTTTCTGTTGAGTTTTGTTGATTCACAACACACCCAAAACACACATTAAACATGGCTTAATAGCGACGATTTCAAACACAAGTACATAAATCGGCTTCATCATAACTCGCAGCATTCACAGACAAAGCACTTGTCTTTGCTGGACACATTTTCCCCACAAATACAACATGCTAACGTTTTTAGCACAAGCCTATGGCATTTTACACTGTATAAATTAGCCTAGCGGCTAGTGGAGATTTCCTCTACTCATATGAAACCAGGGACAACAGCAACATTAAACAAAGGTAACGTTACAAAATTTGTCTCCATTACAACTCACAAGGTTCACTGACAAAACAGCTGTCTTATTACCTCCGCCAAGGAGGTTATGTTTTCGCCGGCATTGGTCTGTTTGTCTGCAAAATAACTCAAAAAGTTCTGAATGGATTTTGATGAAATTTTCAGGACAGGTTGATAAAGGGACAAGGAACAGATGATAAAATGTTTGTGGTGATCGGTTGAAGCGAAGTGGATAAAATAATAAAATGGCGGGAAATCTGAGCTGCTTGGCGGAGGTCCGAGTGCTTTTCTAGTACTAGACATGTTTTCCAAACAAATATAACATGCTAACATTATTAGCACAAGCCTATGGCATTTTACAATGTATAAATTAGCCTAGCTACAAGCGGAGATTTGCTTTACTCAAATGAAGCTAGGATAAATCACACACAGGACTTAAAATGCTATGTTGTGGAGGCTTTATTGTCTCCACAATTTATTGTTTCTAATCTGTGAAATTAAAGTAAATAAAGCTTCGTTTCCACTGAGGGAAATGGTTTCAGCTTACAAAAATAAACAGAAGGTCTGTGTCGCTGTATTTCTGGGGAGGTGCACGTCAGGCTACAGCGTAGGTTACGCAGTAGGCTCTGTGTCGACACCTATGCCATAGGTATGACGTTGGTGGTTGAGTAGTTTAAGATGCGCAATATAACCGTGAACTTCCATTTGGCAACTTTCCATATCATTTGCCTTCTCTCTAACCGTCTCCTATGTCTCACTACTGACATACAATCACATAAAGGCAATTTCCCAAAAAATATTAAGAACGTCTTCAAGGTAACAGTCCAACAGTTGGGGAGATACGCCTATTAGCTTTCATGCCCATAGTTTGTTTAGAAGATAAATATCATTCTAATGTTTGTAAATATGAAGTTACAAGATTACATGTGTTCAGAACATATTTAAGTGCACTGATTAGCTGTAAAATGAGAGAGCTTGTGACCAGGCCACCATGTTGGAAACAGTCGAGCCAAACAAAACACCGCCCACTGGCCGAGTCTTAGACTTTCTCATTTTACAGTTAAACAGTACACTAAAATATGTTTCTGCAAACATTTTAAGTGAAAAATAGGCAATGCAGTAACAGAATCTTGATTCATATTTGATTAGTGCTGCCTAGCTTGAGAGTTTGACCGCAGTTCACAAGAAGTGATTGATAGCTGCGTGAGAGACTCCTTCTGATTGGCTGTTTTACATGAGCTGTGGTAGACTCTTGCAAATGCCATTAGAAGCACTAAGAGGAGAAGGAACATTATTTTTTTCCATGACAACAATATTTTCATAAAAGTAACCAGCTGCAGTTTAAAGAGGGAGTTATGTGCTGGATGATTTCTTGGAGTGGGAAATCTGAAAATGGTGTGCACAATTTTGCCACTGTTTTTTCGTTGCATCCGTATTACTAATTCATCTCACTTCTGCGAATCATCGTCGCGGTAAAATCTCGATCACTCTGATTATTAAACACCAAATCATGATCAATGATTTGTTAAAAGCACTCCTGTTCAAGCCAACTTGACAAATTGCTTTACAGGATAATATTTAATGATCATTAACAGGGAGATGAATGTAATTAGAAATAATGATGAAATATATCTCTCATAAATCATCTAAAATTAAATGTGAAATTCGCCTTTGATTGACGTTTTACAAACCCCTATGTAGCCTGCAAAAATAATAACACAAACAGTGAAATTGGCCAACACCCGAAAAAGAATGTCATCCATCTTTCAACATATATTTAATCAGCTCTGTATCATATCATCTGCAGCGATCTCAGGTTAAACCATGTGTACGCCTGCTCTGAAGAATGCATGAGGTGCGTATATTCTCACCACACATTCTGCCTTAATAAATACCAGTTTACGTGGTGGAAAAAGTGTATGCATGGTTTTTGTGTGTACATATCGTTAATGCATCTGGCCCCTGGAGTCTCTGCTGGTTGCCAGGAAGTAACTACACCCGGCCAGGAAATAGTCTAGTTCGTAAAACCACAACTTTTAACTTTTTACTGGTATTTGTTACCTTTGGACAGAGCCAGGCTAGCTGTCTCAAGGTTTTATGCTAAGCTAAAGCTACCAGGTGCTAGCTGTAGCTTCATATATACCGCAAAGACATGGGAGTGGTGTCAAACTCTCCGCAAGAAAACAATTAAAGTAAAATATTTCCCCAAATGTTGATTTGTTTCTTTTAGTTTGCATTATTCTTGCATATCTAAATGCACATTTGAATTCCAGCTAGTTGTTTATTTTTTTCAACTTAAGCAGGATTTATACTGTACAGCCGTATCCTACCCATAGATATTAAGATTCAAAAGCTGATCAGATGTCAAACACTTAACTCCTCAATACTGTGTGTGCTGAACTTCATTGTCAACAACATATTACAGCACTTGAAGTAACCATTTCCCCCAGGATGTCTTCATTGTTTACTAATTTCTCCTCAATAAAAGCAACTACAAATCTTCACACACCACTGCATTTTTCCACACAACTCCATCAGTAGTTTTCTGAGTCTGCCTTTGATTAGTCCTGTCAGTATGTGAGGAAAAACTGCCCTACATGGATTATGTTTTACCACATGCTTTAAGACAGTTTTTGGCCTCAAGGGTCCGCACAGAATCCAGTTATTTTTAGATGTTCATGTGTGTCTTAATGATTGAACCAACCCTCCAGCAGAGACCCTCTGCCCCACACGCTGAATATTCCCCCATGGATCATGCCAGTGTGTGCCATAAGCCTTACACTGCTCCATTGGCTGAGTAAGTGCATTTGTTTGAGCTGAGCTTTCGTCCCGTTTACTCACAGCCTCTGCCGAGTTGCCAGCCAGATCTCCATAATCCGCAAACAATTATCATATTTGCCTCAGCGGACGACTCAGGTTTTTGTTTACTGATTCAAAATTAACAATTTACACAGCTGGGTTTGTAGCGAACACCTTTCTTGGCTGGCGGCGGTCCATCTGGAACCAGAACAGGAGGGGTGGTAAAAAAAAAAAAGAAAGAAAAAAAGAAGTAGACATACGCAAATGAGTCTTTGACAAATTGAGAAAGTGTTGTGTTTCTTCATTTGAGTAAACTTAAAAATTTCATGGATATGAAAACAAAATAACTTAACGACAGAGACAAAAACTGGATTCAATAATTTAGCTTTCAGTTTAGTGGCTATTGTGAAAGCAAAATATAACGGCAACATTAAAATGTATGAGTTCAGAAAGTGGGTGGTGTTATTTTTCCTTAAAAATGGAGCATAAAATGTGAACTACAAAACAGAAAGCCTGAAAACAAGCAGGCAGATATGTTTGTAATGGTTGGAAAAGTTTAGCCAGTGGGTTGCATTTATTTATATTCATGAGCTGGCCTTTTCTCTGTCAGCTAGTGAGCAATAATCACTTCCTTGTGTAAACGATGTTAAATGAGGCATAGCTGTGAAGGCCATAAAACTGACACGGCACAGAGAGAAAGCTCCGACTAAAAAGAAGCTTTTGTTTACTTGCAGTGTAAACACAGTTACAGCAAGTCAGAAGAAAATATAGATTTAACTTCTTTGTTGTATTTTATCTTTCTGTATGACTTCACATTTATTATCCAGAGTGTGAATGTAAAGATTTACAGAGTAGTCTGAGTTGCATCAAACTGTTTACTAATATTATTTTAGTTTCAGTACAGATGCCAAACAATACTTTTTGGATACCCTACTTTGAGTGACAAATACTACACCGTTCTTAAAGATTTAGCACACAACAAAGTCAGTCACTCAAAAGTGAATACATGTCAGTGACAATGTGCAGGATACCTTACTATGGGAAGTATAAAGAATGTTTTCTGTTTTCTTTATCAAATGTGCAAAATGTCTACAATACAAATAGCTATGTGTAGTGTATTTATGTTGTTATTGTTTTTGTCCGATATGTTTTTTGTTTTATTTTTTCTTTGTTTGTTTGTTGTCATTTATTTTCCATTTCTCTTTCTTTAAATATGTGAGGTATTGTGGATATTTGCTTTGTTGTCTGTATGTGTGAAATACATTATCTTTTTGACTATGTACGCATAATATTAATCTCAGGAGGTTTTAAATATACTGTTTTTGGAGGTGTTTCACGAATTGAGGCTATTTTGAATCAAAATGATTGACAAAATGACAACGTATGTATATGAAATGTGTTTTATAGCATCACTTTATTTATTGATATGAGTTACCTATTCATGGAAATAAAGAAACAGGGTTTTTTTGTTGTTTAAACACATCTGATAAGACCATTTATTGTTATTTCTACTATGGGTAGTTTCTGCGTTCAGATTATCTGTCCATCGGAATGGACAGAAAAATAACATACTGTCAAAACCTTTTTTGCTAATGATTTATGAGTGCATTTAGAGTCGAAATCCACCATTATAATATTTTTTGTGTGCATGTTTGGAACATAATTGGGTTCTGAAATGGGATAGATCTATTAAAAAAAAAAAGTCAACATCAGAGATGCAGGCGCAGCGAACAAGACTAAGGATGCAGTCACACTGGCGCTATTTGGTCCATTTTAAACGAACCCTGGTCCGCATCTACGGATAGTTTGGTTTGTTTGGTGTGGTCGGAACGCTCATTCAAACTCTGGTGCGGACCAAAAGAGCGAACCCTGGTCCGCTTGAAAACTGGGGGTCTCGGTTTCCTTGCAAGTGAACCCTAGTGTGGTTTGCTAAAGACTGAGCATTAGTTGCCAACTTTCAGTCATATTTTGGTACCAGAAGAGTATTTCTGTTCAACTTTTTGCTGCAACTCTAAAACTGTCTTTCCAAGATTAACAACATCATCAGTTGTTTCAGGAAATGCCCCACAATGACATAGGTAGAGACCATTGATATTATGAGGGAGGCAATAATGGAAGTCATTGTAACCATGACAATGCAGGTCCCCTTACCGTAACCCTTTAATGTCCTGTTAAATCATTCGGTCAAGCACATTTTGACGCTGTAGCTTAATAATTAATGTGTTGAGCTTAACTTAATTAAGCTATCTCTACCATTTGGTTTGGGTATGTTATGCAAAAAATATCCACTAGATGTCGCTGTGTCTTTAAATAGTCTGTCTTTTCAGTTCGACCCCTACGGAGAGAAAGTCACCCCAGACATGAGGGTTCTGTGTGGTGGGATTTTCAAAGGTAGGCATGTTTACCTTACATGTTATAGTTTCAGGGGTTTTACTGAACAGATTTATGTAACTTAGTACAAAAAATAAATGTCTACTAAGGGTAAAATCATTTTTAAAAACATGCTCTACCACACAGTTTATTGGTCCTTTTATGGTAAAGGCAGTGAAGCTAATGTAACTAAAATTGACTATTTGCCATGAAATAAACACACATCTGATCTTTTATAGTTACAAAATCAATGTTATTTCATTATATATTTGATGAAAAAAAAAATATCAGTGCGAGTTTTCACCATGTCTGCGATGTTTTCAAAATACTATAATGGTAAATATCTAAAATAAATACGGGGAAATAATACTAGTGCTGGCAATACGACTAATTCCATAGTAACAAAATTATATATTTTGGTATTCTAACATGTTACAAGCATTATAACAGTAGTTTTAATTTTTTTTTAATTTTTAAGTTAAAAAAAAAAGATTTTTATTATAGTTGCCCCAAAGAAATAAAAAATGTAAAGAAAAAAGTTTCATTGCTCTTTTCTCAGTGAGGACATTAAAGGGTTAACAAAGTTGCCATTTTAACCCAAACCACAATTTTTCTCTTATCCTAACCAAGTTGTTTTTGTGTAAACCTAACCCTAAGCACAGACATGTTATGTGGTGATTGAAAAGATGTTGATAGGAGCGTCAGTTCAGGAAATGTTTCAATGTGTTCAAGAGGATACGGAGAAATAACATATTTTGTTGTTTAATTTGGAGGACTTGTCACTCATTTCAGCCCTTTAATCACCACATCATCTGGTCTGTCCTGCAAACATAAGTCCAATACAAGCAATTTTAACATTTTAAGACCTTCACACCTTCTATTCACAGAGCAAACTCAAGAATTATCGCCTCTGGATGTACACAATGTGACAACAGAACCTGTGACCATCTGTGCTCAGAGGTTATTTCACCACCACACTGATTATTAGTTCTTACTGGAGCTGAATGCTGAATGCTTATAAATTACCATACCAGAACAACAAATCTTTCAGTCGTACCTCTACATACTGCCATGCAGCTTTTTTAAATTCACTGGGGCTCACACTACCGTCAACTATCTGCCACCTACAGGCCAAAACAAACTGTAAATGTATTTGCCAATGCTGTTTGGCCAACTGTGAAAGGAAAAGGAAGGATTTGGACACTGGATGTATTGGGCAACAGGTACTAGTCTGCCAGCCCTGCTGATTGTGCCAAGTCATAAAACTGGGTGGAACTGTTTGGCATGCAGCTCCCTGTATCAACCAGCAGATCTATTGCTTTGGCTTTAAGATTAGGGGCTTTGAGATTGGATTGAAGTTGGGGGGAAGGAGGAAGGAGGCATGAGGAGAGAGAGGGGCAAAGGCAGACAGAAAGAGGAAGGGGCAACAACAGAGACAGAAAATGAAGCTTAGGAGGAAATGCAGCCCAGTCGCCACTATAAAATGTTGGCGGTATATGTTTCTGCAAACCAGGAAGATGTTACATTTGTATGTTTTGGGTCAAATTACATGAACATGAGCTGAGTTTCTCATCAGTTGGAGGAGGGGATGGTGGAGGGCAAGACACAGGCAAGACACCACTGTCTTGACTGATGTTCAAGACCAACAAAAGCAGGTATTTTTTAACGAAAGCTCAGACATTTCCAGCCGTGTTTGGAGCCATAAAAGAGGGTATTTTTTTTTTCAAATTAGAGTTTGGGACATTCCAACCTGGTCTTACTCCAAAGTTGTTGAAATCCGGTGCTTGGGTAATGACTTGCAGCATCAGACACTGACGAAAGAGCCATCCTTTAACATCAGCATGATACGCGGCCGGTCGCCGTCATAGATTAACACTCTACCCACCAGAGTATTATTTTTAAGTTGCCAGCCACTCTTTGAAGTATAGCGGAACACATTGCCACATTCAATTATCGTTCAAAGTTCTGTTGTCTCCTCTGTGATCGTCTTGTCTGTGCGTCACAGTCAACGTCATGACGATTCAGTTTCCTCCCACCACACGCGTTTGCTTCTACGTCCAAATCAGAATCAGAATGTTGAGCAAAACAGAAACTGTTGGAGTCTGAGTCCATCGACTTCTCCACGGCTTGCACAACTGTAAACTTTTCCATTGGCACTGGCATTTTCGTGCAGTTTACAAGCTGCTACATTTCTGTAAACAACATCTTCTTTCCATTTCTAGCAGATCTTCTTCTTTTTACTTTTTGGACACAGAAGTGCTGTTCCATTCCACAAGATGTGTAACAGCGCCCCCTATCTTATAACAGTGACAACACGGATTGGTGGAATATCTTGTCAATGGCAAGGAAGCATTCTGTCATAAATGATGGAAAATCTCGGCAATGGCCGGGATAGTGTTAATGGCGCTTGGTGGTGTCAGGGGGAAACACAGTGGGGCACAAACTAAGGTTAAGGTGAGGAACGTTTGAGTAGGGCATGTGGGTGGGTCCAACAAACACCGTCTTTCACTTGGGAGAGCGGTGTTAATGTCCCGTAAGATTATAAAGCCAAACCCTGTTCATTTTTTCTAATCCAACCATGTGAGTCAGTCGTTGAAGGCAAAAAATGTCAAATCCCTGTTTCCTGTGAAAACCGAAGTGTATTTTGAATTAAGATAATGATGGTCAGAGGCAGAATTTGACACAGCGTCCCAGAATGTCAAAACCCAGCGCACCCAGGGTACCTTTCACGTCGTATCTGGACCTACAGTAGAAAGTCCATGACCAAATGTTGATATGTTACGAGGTAAGAGTGAGAATGTGTTGGACATTCCCACCCATGTTTGTAGTGACCATACTGGGTATTTTAAGTCAAAACATGATGTTTTCCTAACTCTAAACAAGTGTTTTTTGTTCCTAACCCTAACCACATGTTAACCACAGAGATGTCACAACATAAAATTGAAAACTGTAACATAGAGAAATGCAAAGTTTTAACATATCCATGACACATGAAACAGACAAATGTAACATGTGGTTGCAGAAACGTACAATACCAACATTTATTCTGGCGACTGGGTTGGAAATGAGACAGCCTTACAAACAACAAGTGATAAGCAATTATTCGCAATACCATCGACCTGTTCCACTTTCTCACCCATCTGTCTCCGTTATGCAGACGGAAAAACACTCACTTTTTACACATGATCACTCATGTTTCCCTCATGTCGCCCATTATTGCACCAGCAAAGCCAAGTTCTGGTGAGTCACACTGAGATTTGCTCGGTAATTGCACCAGAGAACTCATTCACCCTGAAGCGTTCATGACTGGTCATCTTAAATGACCACTAGCATCTCTGCCTCTCATATGCTTCCTACATCCTTTAATCCTACTTTTTTTTAGGTCTTCGCTCGGGGATGACTTCGTTATTGTGTTGTTCTCCACACTCGACATCAGTCTCCCTCATCAGATGTGTACTTCAGAGTGAAATGCGGTCTATCTTGGAGAGTACTAGGAAAATGCATTCTAGTTAGCTGCTGTCTGACACTGTGTCTCCACAGCGGTGTGTGTGAACCCCTGTTATTCTTCATTGGCAGTGATATTTATAGAGATGTTTACATTGGCCTTTCAGAGAAATGGAGATGAGCGATGAGGCAGGCTGCTTTTCTCCCTCCCAGTTATATCTCTCAATATGCCTTTGGATTATTTCAAGATGTCGGTGAATCTGTGGGCACATCCTCGGGCGTCGGCTAATATTTTCACAAAGGCGAATTATAAAGGTTTAATGACATGACAGAACATGTCATTACTCTTGTGCAGCAAAGAGGAAGAAAACTAGGGGATGAACAAGAGGCTTTACTTCTTGTCATGGGTATTTATATTTGTCTCTTTCATCTGTGCAGAAATGATTTTGTCCATTGAAGCTTCTACTCCAATTACTCAACGAGTTATTCCGATCAGTGCCAAATGCTGAGTCATAAACCAGAAATCAGATGCTGATAAAGATTCATGTCAGTACTAATTCTTGCTCAGTAACTACAACTGATACTTCCTTGGGAGGCTGATATTTTTTGTAGGTCAATAAGTGCTGTGTGGATGTTGATCTACTCCACCAGCTAGCAGCTCGTCAGCTTAGCTTAGCATAAGGAAGAAAGAAATTAGTGGGTCCAAGAAATGATCCCATATATAACAACTACCTCACCCCAGTAAAGACAACAAATTGTTTTTTCACTTTGTTTTTGTGACACCAGGGGTCAGCACCCCCAGGTCCCAACCCCTGCCTGCCGCCCGGCACACAATGCACGGCGGCTCCATGTTATTAATTTGGGCTGAGCCCAACCGGGCCCCATGGTCCAAGGCCCGGCCACCAGGTGCTCGCTGGCAACGCTCGCTGGTAGGAGGCCCCGGGGCAGACCCAGAACATGCTGACGGGATTACATATCTTGTCTGGCCCTCCAGGGTCCCCCAGGAGGAGCTGGGCAGCGTTGCTGGGGAGAGAGACGTCTGGAGTGCTTTGCTCGGCCTGCTGCCTCCTGAACTGGTTTCGGAGAAGCGGTTGAAAATGGATGGATGGACTTTCTTTTTGTACTAATTCAACAAATGAGACAATGATGTGTTATTTCAAGAGGTTCGGTTGTTGCTGGCAGGTGGATTTGTTACCTTTGGATAGAGACAGTTTAGCTTTATGTTTAACAGACAGATAGAGTGACACTGATCTCCTCACCAACTATTATCAAGACAGAGATTAAAAAAAAGAATAATGCTGTAGTCACTACAGGCTGCAACTTGAAACTTTCAGTCAGTTGTATATACTGGTCCATTCCCATTGGTAGCTTTGTCACTTTCTACCTATGCCAATCCTCAATGCCTATGTGCAGTTTCACATAGATTGACCATGTCAGTGAGTAGAAAAACGTGGGACAGACAGAATGACTGACTGACAGAATGACACATTGACAGTTTCCGTGATTATGTACAGCATACCATACCATGACTTAGTCATACCAAAAAATTAGAAAAAAAACCCCCAACACTGGGCCACAGGGGGAGCCACAGCGATCGGTCACATTTTAGTCATTTTTAAGCATTTTTCTGTTGTTATAGCGCCACCCAGTTGCCAATTAGAGTTAAATTTCTCCAGTCACCTTGTTCTACATATCTACCAAGTTTAGTAAAAATCGATATGGCGGTTAGGGCTAGATAAGAAATTAGCCCTCTAGCGCCCCCATTTTGTTTGATGGGGTCAATAATGGAGGGGTCCCCTCAGATTATGTGTGGTCATATGCCTACAAAGTTGTGTGGTGATCGGTGAAACCCTTGAGATGTTATACACCTTTATGTGATGAGCCACGCCCTCCGCAATATTCATTGCCTTATAGAAGCTCAGTTTTAGTAAGTTTTCCAACTTTTGCCAAGAGGGAACTTTAGATATTGGTCCCTAGATTATGTTCACAGAGTTTCATGCAGACTGGTCCAACTTCCTAGGAAGAGATGGATTTGAAGTGTTTTTCAAAAAATTCAAAATGGCGGAAAATCTATATAACCGTTAGCTATGGGTTCTTGAGGCAAATTTGTTCCTCATGAGGAGAGGCATCTCTGTGCAAAGTTTCATGTCTCTACGACATACGGGGCATGAGATATGCCCATTCAAAGTTTGCTATTTCAATCAGTTGCTATAGCGCCCCCCTTTGGCCAATTGATGTAATATTGCTTCATTCACATCCTCCCATGACCCTCTACCACTGTGCCAAATTTCACATGGATTGACCAAGTCAGTGAGGAGAAAAACGTGGAACAGACACACACACACACCCACAGAGTTTTCGTCATTATATAGTAAGATACATAACTTCTAGGAAAGTAGGTTGCTTCCAACAACTCCAACAAACCTGCCTTGTATGCATGTACATCAGCGTTTCTCTCAAATGGTATGTCACGGCCAATCCAGTTGTGCCGTGGGATTTTGTGATCACCACACATATTCAACTGGGCCTTTACAAAAACTTATGACTGAATTTTTAATTGACTGTATCAGTACATTGTGTGCACCCATTTCCCAATAAAGAGACCAACTCTAGCTAGAAATGTGATATAATTTAATTTAATTGAAAACACTTTCACGGGGGAACCTATTTGTCACTGTTCGTGCATGGGAATTATAAGTGTGTGAAACATCAAAAGCCCAGATTGGCAGCCAGTGTGAGGGATGATAACATTTAAATGGAAGAAGCTGTGAGTGGGACAATGGATCGTTTTATTGTACGGAGCAAATTACAACAAAGCACCAGCAAAGACGGCCTACCACTGAAAGAAAGGAGACAAAAAACTGTCAGTAAACAGTATCATGAAAGCTACCTGTCTTATTCTTATTGTCTTATGTTGTGATAAGAGTGATGACACACGTTATAGAAGCTGTTGTGCACAGATATAAATACAGGTGTTGAGATTTTGCCTTGCCCTTTGGTGTGTCTTGGGCACAAAAAACCACTGATGTACATGTATCTTGTGTACATGACGTACAGTAATGGTTGTGGTTTTAGGAGCAATTAGCTTACTGGAGCTATTCCTTGACCAACAACTGTAACTGCCGTATCCCTGTGCAGAAGGAAGCGTGCATCTACTCATGAACGAGACGCTCCTGCTTGTGACAGCACAAGATGTAAACATGAACGGCGTCCTCCTCAGCTGAGCTGTGACGTTAGCTAGCTCAGCGGTGCTAGGTGAGCTAATAGCAGATGCACGTTTGGTAGAAAGAAAATACAATACAATACAATACATGAAACTGCTCACAACAAGATCTGTGGATGATCTTGAGTAACCAGGTCTTGATTTCTGGAAAGAGACATTGCTGTTGAGTTCACCTGATATATTTTTGGCACTTTGAGCACCACAAGCTGAGTGCCATCTAGTTCCATTATAATCATGAGAAGGCAGACATCTCTCGAGCCAATATCTCCAAAACTCCGCAGCTCACACCAAAACAAGGCAGACTGATAAATAGCACCACAGGTAAGAGGAAAAACATGTATTTTTGATTTTAGGGTGAACTGTCCCTTCAATTGTAATGAAACCCTGTTGGATGTATTATTGGAACAAGATAACTCATATAAATAAGACATTTTTTGTACGTTATTCTGCTTCCAAAAAGGGCTAAACACACCCAGAACCTATGTATTTTATCTCTGTGATGGAATGGAAATGTTGTCATCTGACTGCGGGTAAGATGGCAAACATAAATCCCTAAATGCCAGCATGTGCATAACTTTAATGTTTCGTATGACACTGCAGGAAAAGATTTGCAGTTCTGTGGATAAATAAAGGTTTTAAATAGACTGCTGGCACAGATTCATGCTGTTTACCATGACTTCCATCCCGCACACTGATTCTTGGCTGAGTCCGCACCCTGAGAGATTGGAAGATTGATTATGTAGGCCTGTGTGGGTGTCTCATGTAAATACATGCCATTCCTCAATCCAAACCAATGAGCCACTCTTTCCAGGAGCACAGTCTATTATTTTCTGGCCCAATTGCAGGGCTTTCATGCTTTTCCTCGTTGCATTCCAGGATAAAACGAGGTGACACTGACATCTGTGTGCCCTCTAAGCCTGTCTATGAAATGGAGCATGTGAACTTGGGACCACACAGCTCTGGCTGCCTCCAGATAGTTAACTGTTTTTGTACACATAGCGTTTGTTATCTCAATGTTGAGTTCGTTTGGTAGTTGATAACTTACTGTGATACACTCTGAGGCTAAACTGCAACACGTTCAGAAAACATCCAGAGATATTCACTATGTGTAATATATGAAAATTAAAGGCTAAAATAGTTGATAATGATCAAATCTGTCTGCAGTTTAACCTTTGCTAATATGAACGTTTTAATTTAGAGGACAGTAGAACCACTGATAAAAACACTCTGAAGATATGCTCTGAAGATTTATTGCTCGCTGCCATGACAATTAATGAGTGGTATAATGTCGGGTGTGATAGCTTTACACACATCTTAAGAAGTCAACTCCCAACAACATTCAGTTATCTTCCGACTATCTCTAATCTTCTCATAAAGGTTTGGTAGTTACACCCGTTGTAGTGTTAATGTCAGCTATGCATTAACCCTGAAGGACGTTTGTGAAACGCGATCTGTCGGACAGTTTAGTCTTTATGAGGTGGAACAAAGCTGTTTCACAGGTCAGTCATTCGGATGTAAAATGCTCTGCCAACAGACATAAATTTTATGTTTGCAGCTATTATTCAGCTATTACACAAAGAGATGGTTTGATAGTTTATGATATGGTGTCAAATGCTTAAAATGTTGACAGGAATTTTATCCAGATATCTCAGGTAATCTATCTCTGCAATACTACAGTCATAAAGTCATTTTCATTCCCAACATTTGAAATCTAATGAAATGGCTGTTGGTCGACTGGAATCATGTGGTACTATGTGGAAATTCTTCTAAAAGCCATTAGCCACTTGAGTAGATGAGATAACTCTAAAAACACAGATAACACACTGACCTAAATTATGAATTTTGATCATATGACAAATGCAGAAATTAAACACATAATAAATGAATGTTTATCAAGGTGAGCATTAAGGTTTGGAGTATTTAACTTTAGTAATGGCCAGGTGAAAAATACAACAGCTATAGTTTCAAGAAATTACATTTGCATACAACTAATTTGAAATGGTAAATACGTTTTAAGGGAAATGTAATGCCGTGAAAATTTCATTTTCTACTGCTAATTATTATATCTGGCAGGTCGCAAAAATGTCGATACTCAACGGATCAGCAAAATGTTCGCTGACAATGTATTTCAGTTGTTTTCCTGTTGGATGTGTTATTGAAACAAGAAAAGGCATATAAATTAGACATTTATTGTACATTATTGTATTCTATCTCTGTGAACTAATGGAAATCTTGTCATCTGACTGCGGGTAAGATCGCAAACAAAAGTCAGTTGTTTTCTGACAAATCAGGCAATCTTACAATACAGTATCCACTTGTAGTAACTACAGCATCATTTATGTTATTATGGTTTTATTAATATTTCGCCAAAATCATGATCTTTTCCAAACCTCAACCAAAGAGCTTTTGTAGCATTTTAATAACTAAAAAAAAAGTTGTCTCTGACGATTATAAAAATCCAGGCAGCAATTACATTGCCAAAACATACAATAAGGAAAGCACCTCAGTAACATACAAATGTAATTTCTAGCACACAGGGTTGAATTCAAAGGGTTTTGCTTATAGCGTAGGTATATAAGAAACCTATACTTGAATAAACTACCTATGCTCCAAGACTTGACCTGAGATCCTCAAGTCTACCCTCACTAGTTGTCCCTAGATAGAGGTTGTAACTAAAGGTGACCAGGCTTTTGCCATCAAGGCCTCAAGGCTCTGGAATTCTGGAGATTAGGCTGGCCAGCACATTACCTATTCTTGAATTATTGCTTAAATCATATTCTTATAGGAAAGCTTTGACTTTTAATGCCTGACTTGTACTTTTTTGTATTTTATTTCCTTTTGTTTTATTTTTGCCTCTGTACACACTATTTTTCTCAGCTCTTCACATTTTATTTTTAAATTGTATCAATTGTATTTAAATTGTATTGTTATCGTTATCATTTTCATGTACTTTGTGAAGCACTTTGTGACCTTGTTTAGATAAGTGCTACACGAATAAAATCATTATTATTTATTTTTATTTATTACTGAATTGATGACATCACTCAGGAAACTTCCAGACATGAGATGACAATTTATTTCAAGGTTTAGGCAGTATACAAGCCTGTCTTTGCATATTTTTATCGGTTATTAATGGAAAAATGTATTGAAATGTGTCAAAGGGATTCAAGGGGCCTCATGCTGGACTTTTTCTTTAGGACCCCAAATTACACCTTAAGTACACCCCTGTTGAGCAACATGGCGGGACCAGGCCTCAATGTGCATGAGCAGCTTCTGTACCAAAGTGTTTTTGAAATTCATTAATTTATTTGATAGGGACGATACAATTTAATGCAATTCCAATAGAGTCTGGGACTGATGTGCTGTACAGAGAGTTTATAGGTATTGCTAATTTTCAACTCATGTCCCTAGTTGGACTTTTACGTGTAGACTTAAAATGTAATTAAAAATATGCAGTTTTAATCATCATACAACCGCAATACGCTATAAACATGGAAGACACAATAAAATACATAAACCACATAACACAATGCACTTACACTACTACCCCTTAAAAGTTTGAGCACATTTAGCTAGGGCTGCTCCCTGATAGTCGACCAAACATTAGTCAACCAGAAAGGTCATCAGTCGGCAAGATTTCATTGTTCGCTTAGTGGCAGAAAAAAAAAGAAACTCTATTAGGAGCTGCACCTTGTCAAAATAAATCAAAACCTATATGACTGGACCATGTGGGAATTTAATTTGAAAGGACAGACACAGGAAGTAGCCACGCTCAGCAGTCAGACAGGAGTCAGGTTACAAACCAATCACAGCCGACAGATATCTTTCCCTTCTTCTGTAAATATTCAGTCTGATAAATACGGAAAGGTTGACAATAGGCCTACACACATGGCTGGTACCTGCGGTTATTCCACAGGCTAGTTAATAACATGTCGGGCAGGAAATCCAAAGTGTGGGATCATTTTGAGAAGGTGAAGGACGAACCCAAGGTGATATGTAAACTCATCTTCATTGGTCGACTACAAACATGACGTATCATCTGAAACATGGAAGAGGCTACATGCCCATTAGCCACTTAGCACAATCATTACTGCTTTGCCGACAGCGTCATTAACAGGCGGCTCGCTCAGTGTGTGACGTGCACTTGTAGATAAAATATAGGCCTATGTTAATGAAGGTTCATTAGTACGGTTTTGTATTTCTCTGTAATGTAGCACAGTGTTAACAATGTTACTGATACTATTCTTTCTCACACCTTCAACTCAAACCATTGTGTTGCCCCGCCCAAAATATATCATTTCAAAATTAAATTAATATCGTAAACATGCGGGTGACTAGTCAACTAATGGAGCTAAATGATGACTATTGGTCAACTAGGAAAATTCTTAATCAGGGGCAGCCCTACATTTAGCTAAGAGTGGGTGCAGCTCTGGTTTGCTTTTAGCCAGCATTTGACCTTTGTTGTGAAGGACTGTAAATCTATCACAATCTTCTCCTTCTACTATCTAAGCTGACAATTCAGCTTTTATATGATATCTGCCACTGGGTGTTACACAAAACTTCAAGTTCACACTCTTTTATGTAAAATCAATTAAGTAAACGGTACTACTTTAGCTGTCAGGATAATGTTGGTTTTGCAGCCACACAAAGTACAGGTGTGACTAGAGGGCAGTCTTGGCTTTGTCAGGCGAATTGTAAGCTGGACTGTGTGTGTGTTCCAGTGATTTATTCAGCCCCCCTGCTGAATGCCATGTAGTGGCTGGACACCCTGCTGGCTGCAATGACAGGCTCCATAGCAATCTGCCAGACACACAGCAGGACAAGACAAGCTCCCAGCTTCTGTTCTGTGTCTGGAGCTACATATCCATCCTATTGCTTTTCCCTCCAACATCACCCCCCCTCTCTCTCTCTCCCTCCCTCTCTCTCTCTCGCTTCTCTTTCTCACTCACCCACTTTGACTTGGCATTTGCATCTTTTTTAGCTTTTGGTTACAGAGTTGCAGTGTTCGACTTTTAGATGAATCACCGTGGCTGCATGCTGGACTTTGCAGCGACCGGTGAATAATAGCTCATGTCACGACAGCCTTTACTCTGTGTTTTACGTGCTGCACTACCAGATCAAAGCTGGAGGGAAATCTGCTGTTTTAATTACACTTATACTTTGTCCTTAAAGTCTTTAAATACCTTGTAAAATGCATGCTAGCTATTACTAATTTTGCTCCTGAAAAGCATTACTATTACATTAAAGTGGTGAGGACAATGTGTTCTTTAAAGGAAGCAACATTTGGAAAAGAAAAACCTGGAAGCATTTCATGGTAACAGAATAAACTGAATTTTTAAAGAAGCAAAAAAATGCATCCTCAATAAGTTAGCCATATAGGTCTCTCTTTCTCTAAGACACACGACATGAATACAGACACAGGAAAGCAATTTAAGAAACACTCCGGCCATTGACACATTCATCCTTATGACTGTATGAGTTTTGCCATGGAAAACATTACGCCGGCACTTTGCCTCCGCTCCGAGCATATCCCTTCCCCATTCTCTCCTCCCCGCCAGCCACCACTCCCTAATGACTGATCAATCACCGCAACCATATGTGGTGATGTCATGTTCCTTGACAATGAAAGGTCGGGGCTTGTCGTGTCCATCTGCTCCGGTTTGTGGAACATTCCAGTGCTTTAACATTTGCATGGCTGTCAGACAGACAATAAAAACTAATTTCCCTTCACTGAGAAGAAAAAAATGAGGCTGGTGTGAAATAACAGATCTAGAAAAGGTATATCTCTATCTTCATAATGTAGGAGACAGATATGTGTTGATGTTTCTCACATTTCCACACTTCAATAAACCTGAATATATAGAATAGTTCCTTATCTATGAGCCACAAGATTAGTTTCTTTATATGATGATGATGATTTTCTTCATATTTATGTTGCACCTAAGAAACAGAGTTTGACAGACAAAGCAGAGGCAGAATACCTCAAACAGCAAGGCCAAGCAAAAACAAAACTAACTTGAGGTAAAATTAAAGGGGACCTATTATGCTTTTTCATATTTTGTGTCTTTTCCTTATATGCTCCAGGCCCCCTACTGCAACTGTTTACATTAGCAGCCCACACTGCTACATGTAGCTAAATGCTAACATCAAGGAAACATATAAACTTGGTAGTTTCTCCCTGATTTCAGATCTAATTCCTGCGTGGTTGCATTTCCAAGCTTTTACTGGTGGATTGTAAGGGTAGAAAGTGCTGCTAGTCATTTCCTAGCTGCAAGTACGCTGCTAACATACATGTAACTACATGCTAATCTCACAGAAACATGTAATTTTGGTTGCCAATATGAATTTCTTTACAATTTCAGATCATACTGCATATACAATTGCATATACAAGCTTTTATTTGAGGTTTTTCAGGGTAGAAAGTACTGTTAGTCTTTCCTAGCTGCTAATGTTCATGTAGCTACATGCTAACTTCACCGAAACATATAATTCTGGTTTCTGATGTTGTAAATTTCTCCCCAATATCAGATCATATTGCTGTTGCAACATGTCTTGTTATATTTATAAGCTTTTATTGGTGTTTTTTAAGGGTAGAAAGTGTTGCTAGTCATTTCCTAGCTGTAAGTGCACTGCTAACATACATGTAGGTACATGCTAATTTTACGGAAACATGTAATCTTGGTTGCCAATGTTGTAAATTTCTCCCCTATTTCAGATCACACTCCTGCTGGAACATGTCTGGTTGCATTTATAAGCTTTTATTGGTGTTTTTTCACAGTAGAAAGTGCAGACCAAAAATGGTGCCTATTCATTTTGATGGAGTTGCTCCACCAAAATTTTTTTCTAGCTTCCAAGTTTACTTCCACAGTACGCAGCCCACTAAATATGCACAGTATGTTTCCCCCTTTGGCCCCCTTCCTGCGGGTTCCTGCTCAGCTCATAGACTTTACATTGTGATAACGTTACAGATTTGTAGATCACTTTTTTTTGGCTTGATTCAGATTCAGACAACTTTATCAATCCCACCAGGGGGAATTTGTTTGAAAAGCTAGCCTCGCACACATACTATAACATAACATACAGTAACATGTAGACACATAAACAGATGAGTAATACATAACAATTAGAAAAAAAAATATGCAAAGGAGTTCAGTGGAACAAAGGAATCTAGAAATAATAAAAACATTCACTGATGATCAGTAAAAGAGATAAAAAAAAAATATATACAGAGAATTTAAAAGATGAAACGTAGATTAAATGAAACATTTTGAATACTCGTTAGTTTTAAAAGCAGGTAAAAGCGAGCAAAATGACACCATGGTGGCAACAGAGAAAATTTGCATGCAAGAACACATCCAGAAAAGTTTTACAAATATCAAACCACCATGGCTCAGAAATTCAGAATAGAAAGAGTCATAACTGACCTTGTTTGCAGTCCGAGGTGTTTCTTTTACAATGTTGGTCTACGGAGAAAATGCTGTTTGGGCCGCAGGGAATTTTTTTTGCTGCAATACCACAAGGGGCCACTGGGAAAAATTTGCTGCAAGGCTGAGCGTCTTTCCTGGGTGCCTGATTCCCAGGTAGTCATTTCTCATCTACAAGTATACTGCTAACATACATGTAGCTACATGCTAACTTCACTGCAACATGTAATCTTGGTTGAAGATGTTGTAAATTTCTCCCTGATTTCAGATCCTATTCCTGATGGAACATACTCGGTTGTGTTTACAAGCTTCAACTGGCAATTTTTAAATGGTAAAAAGTGCCATTAAATGCAGTGACAGTCACTTCCCAGCCACAATTAAAGCATGTAAACATGAGAACGAGCCTGAAAATGAGCATAATAGGTCTCCTTTAAAACAAAAGAAAGAAAATAAAGTTAAAAAAATAAATAACTGCACAAAAAAAGAAATAAAATAAAACAAAATAAAGTAAATACAGTAAAAACATTTACAAATATCAATCAAAAAATGCAATAAAAAGAATAAAAGCAATAAAAATAATAAAGAGAGGATTTTTAAAGTGCCTTTAATGCATATGTGCTCTTTCACTGTTGAAAGCACCGGATTTATTTTCTTTTTAACATCAGCACACTATTTAAATGTAGTGATCACATGGGCAACTGTAAAACTGTGGTAAAATTAACAAGCATCATCAGTATAAATAAACACTAACACATTTAGATATAAATTTGCATGTATGTATATGTCATTGTGTCATATCACAGTGCCCAATGCTGTGTCTTGACCTGGTATACAGGCTGGACAGCATATATGTCACCACTGAATGTATAACACATGGTGCACACACACACATGCACACACACAGATATATCCCCTGGGATGCATCATCACATAAGTGGGACAGCCCCGAGCAGCACAAGTCTTACACCTCCTCTCCTGCTACACGTGCCATGAAGCAATTACCACCATTAAACTACTCGCCACCTGTTAACTGCCATGTAAATATTCATCTGCTGCAGGGAGGGCGGTGCAGCCCCTGGCCTGCATGGAAATGACTGGTCCAGTAAATCAGCCCAGTGACAAGTCAATGCTGAGGGCCGAAAAAGCTCATGAAATGAAATGCTACGTTACTGCGGGAAAACAAAGCATGGAGGGGGTGTTACTCCAAACATTTGCATGAGACGTGGAAAAAAGAGTCGCTGTTGTTGCTACTGCTGTTCTTGGTTGGCTGATGCCTATAAAAAAAAAACTCAGTGAAATGACCCGTGTGTATGCTGTGCAAGCCTCTAAAGAAATAATAATAGCTGACTATAAAGAACCTGACTCTCCTACAGGGGTTTCCACATGAGACCTGCAGGACTTCCTACAGGTCTCATGTGGAAGCATTTACCAGTAGGTGAATTAAATGTATGTAAATGGGAGCCATATTTGCTGTTGCATCTTGCATGCTCGAGTACAGGCTGCATGTTTAGTCTGTCTGCTGAGAGGTTGTTAGTTTGTTTTTTCAAATGATTCACGATAAGAATTGAGCTTTTAATGGTGTTTGCAAATAAAGTACAATTACTTTTACAATTTCCAAGGCTGTAGCCAAAGTTTTACAAATACTTCAGAATCCAAATCTCCCAGAATTTGTTAAATATATTTTTTCCGTTTAGTTTTCAGTCACATTTTCTGTACATTTTATTTCCCAACACGTCTAATAACAGGTCCAACTGTTGCTTAAAGCTCTCTACATTTTGCAAAGAATAAAAGTCTGTTAGAGAAAGGCTGAATCCTTGATTTAATCATTTCTGCTGGCCGAACAGTTGTCAAATTTTTTATACTCTGCGTTTAAAACTATTGAAATCAGCCAATTAAATTGAAAAAATACCAGTCATAACCGGTGTCCACAGTGGTACTGCCAAAATAAAAGGTCTTCTTTTATGATAAATCTTTCAAAATAAACATCTTATAATTTCTGCATTTACCATATTAAATTACAAATATATTTAGGGAATCCAGTTCGCCATATCAGACATAAAACCATGTCTGGTGTTTACATGTCAGAGCCAACATTTCAAGGAAACTATAGCAATTTAGAAACTTAAAAAAACAATGTTTTACTTCAGTTTAAATACATTTTTAGGGCAGGTTAAGAACTAAATATAAACATAAAATTGATTTTTGAAGTATAAGAAATGTAGTTTAAAAAGCTGTCTTCATTACTGTAAAGAGAGGTTTCACAGAATATACCCTGACGTTTGTCCTACATGTGACAGATTTGACAGCCTTTTATACTTACTTACTGTATCATTTTGTCACATGGATAACTGTATATTTATTATATTGATCTGTTCTGTGTATACAACAGCTTTTTTTCCAAGTTTTTCCTTATCCGCTGTGAGGGTCCTAAGGACAGAGGGATGTCGTATGCTGTAACGCCCTCTGAGGCAAATTGTGATTTCTGATATTGGCCTTTATGAATAAAACTGAATTGAAATTGCACTGAATTACCAGACGACACACTACTCCACAGCTTTGCCCTATATGTTCGTAAGTTAAGACCTACTGGATCAATAACAGTTCAAACTAACATCTAAAATACTAAAAATTCAGCTACAACCACTCGTTATTATTCAAGGAATGTCTGATGGTGTTAGAAAACTAAGCAGCAATGTTTTGTATCTTGCAGCCTCATCACTGCCAAAAACTTGTACCTCATGCATTGGAAACAGAAAGAAGCCCTAAGTGCAGAGATTTAGTGACGCTGCAAACACACTATACTACACACACACACACACACACACACACAATAATATAATTTAAGAGGGTAAAATAAACCTAAAATAACACTGTGTTCATACAACTGTGTATTTCAATGTATGGAGTGGATTTATGGAATGGGTTAGATGAGGGCAACACAGCTATAGAGCACTTTAAAAAGATGTACAGACTCAGTATATTCAGGAGGTATGGAGACAAAGAGGGGCTGGTTTATTTATTCATCTGAGGCTTGGTTGAGATGGGGTTTGTATATCTAATATCTAAGACTGTTGTTTATGTATCAATATTAATGGTTGTAAATAAGTTTGGGATACTTGTTGACAATTTCACTTTCAAATGAGACATGGTTAGTGAGAAGGGGGCAGGATTATATAAGTGTGCACTTCGGCCTGCTCCTTTTTGAGCATGTTTTGTTTTAATCTTTTATTTTGCTCACACACACACACACACACGCACACACACACACAACATATTCATAGTTTTTACTAGTGTGTATACTTATATTAAAAGGAAATGGAACAGAGCATATTGCGTTCCAATTACAAGTATGTATTTGGATGCACAGTATGTGCTCATTCATATGGTTATATGTCAACACGCTAAAATAAAACGCATTTGAAGATAATAAATATGGTTTAAAGAGTGGGCTTGCACTGTCAGTTACATTACTCTCTAAATTACGACTGCAAAAAGCATTCCAGCAATACTTAATAGATTAATAGTCATCCTCAATTTGTTTTAATAATCGACATGTTCTGCACTAATCTTTTCAACTAAAATTATTTCACAACTGTTTTGTTTTGTGATTAGGTACTTTTTAATGTCTCTGATCTGGTCTTTTAACCTGATCTGGTTTCCCAGAAGGACTCTATTAGTTCTTGGTTCTTATTCTCTAATATAGTCACACGCTGAATGTCTGTCTCCATCTTTATACAGGTTGTTGGACTGTGTAAACACCAGGGGAAAATGATGGAAATAAATTTTTCTTGACAAAGTCTGCACATGTTGGATCTTTATAAATATATCGCACTGGTGTCGGCAAACAAAAGTAAGAGGGAAAAAAAATCCCCGTTCAGCACGTCTCAGCAGTGCTGAGCAACATTTTGCTTTTCTGTCTGACATTACCGTCAAAACATGAAGCGAGTGAAACAAATTAATTGCTGTAATTTTCCCCCTGTCGTTGTCCCTGTTGTCACAACACTGTGCTGTGAGGTCAAAACAAAGACAGTAATTTCTGCCTAATTGTTCTAATTGTGCTAATCAATATGGGCATGTAAAAAATGCCTGGATGACATCAGTGAATACACACATCAGGGGGCTGCAGCATCCTGACAGCTAATCCACTTCTCTTCCCACAGTCATTATATCTAAAAAGCAGCGTTAAGACAAAAAGAAAATATGACTTTAATTATAATATAATTGCACATTTAAGGAGTTTGAAAGTGCTGCATGAGTAATAACACAAGTTCTTATCAGGATGCTGTTGCTTTACTTCACCGCTGTGTCCTGTCTTTCTTCATTTACTCTCTGGCTGCTACTGTCTAGACATCAAGACACCCAAAACCTGTGCATGCGGATCTAAAACCGCCCAGTGCCTCATGTGCACTGGCTCCAGTTCAGCACCCAGCGCAATTCGTTAGGGGTTGAAAGTAATGACCCATGACTGGGAGGTGTTCTAACATGCGGTTTGTAAATCAATATAACATTAAAAGGAGCTGCTTTTATGTCTCTCACAACTCTGCAGCTCATGTTTTATAGGCTCTGTGGTGTTTAGAGCTCGAGCTAACCTCTTAGGTAAAGCTGTGAGCTGTGCAGATGAAAAAGACTGTGTGAACTTTTCCCAGATTTGATTTCACTTTGTGCAACTGGATATTATCAGCCAGTAATGCCTTAATACAGAGAGAGGAGACTCTGTGTGTTTGCGGCATTAACGTGTTTTGCCTCCTTTCCGCTGTAACACGCTGAAAAGTATGTTATCTTGAGAAATGTCCCGCTCTGCCCTGATCCCGGGGTCTTGTCCCAATAATTTTTTATCCCCAGCCTTTCAGGGATGAGACCACATCTGTCTCCGGTCACTATTTACACGCTCTTTCACCATAAAGTACTCCCAGTCACACATGCACACCCGGACAAACACACACTTGCACACACACATCCTCCTCCTATCTCATGCCTAATTCAAACCTGCCTTATGAGTCCCCTGACAGATCCACACAGAGTCAGCTCAACACATGCACACAGACATTCAATCACTGGAAAGCAGCGCAGGCAACATATAAATCCATCTAGTAAAGCATCTTCCAGACCGTTCCCAATGCGAATGAGATGTCCCAAAGCCTTATCCTGTTATCTGGCCTCTGCAAAGGCAAGAATGTGATCTATGCCCCTCTAATTGTTGCAGGGGGAGGTTTTATTAGCACATTGTGGATAGGCTAAAAGGAGAAATAAATCCTGCGGCTTGTAGTTTGCTTATAACTTCCTGGATTGCAATCGCTGTTGCTTTGTTAGCCAAGAAAACCTTGTGTCTAGCATTACAGATACTGCCACATAACACAGTTGGTGAAAAACAACTCAAACCTTAAGATTTATTGTGCTATTGTGCTGTTTGACGTCTGTCTGAATGGCTGTCAGTCATTCCTTAGGTTTCACCCTCTCTTTCCCTCTTCCTTACTGTCAATATAGAATATGTAGTTCACTATCAAGCCTGACCGGTCTTGGCAGGTCTGATGTCCGTGTCTGCTCTCTACAATAGCTGGTTAGCCATGTCTGACATCTGTGGCTCCCCACAGTCAGGGTGAATGCCAGGCTGAATAATGCACCAGGGCGACACTGTTGGAGGAGGCACACGCCACTCTGCTCTGCCTCTTCTTGTTTGTGGATCTGTGATGTGCTGCAAACAATTCAACAAAAAAGAAAACTTGAAATGTACTCAGGGATGAATTACTGTATGGCTTTAGTAACGTAACGGTACACTACGCAGGATTGTTGTTGGCAAGTACGCTCGGCTTTGCGTTTCTTGACACTGTGTCCCCTGGATGGCTGCTGCTTACAGTTTGGCACCTGGTTGCTACCTTTTTAGAAAGCACCAACCTCACCTGAGCCCTGCGTGGGTACACACCCATAAACGTCTCCACACAAATACTAATATCGAGCAACTGAATCCGTTAGTTGTAGGTTTAAGCCCAGTTCAGACCAAAGATTCGCAATGAGACGAATTGAAACAGACGACTAGTTGCTATGAGCTGTTCTGCAACATTCTAAAAACCTGCTGGTTCACACCAATGCAACTACATGAGGTGGCGTATCATCTCTATGCAACAACTCTCTGTACTTTCATTCTGATATGCAGCTTTTCAGGCCTATTTTGTGGCTGAATATAATTTGTAGCTTCTTAAAATATGAATGAGGGTAATGATAGTGAGATACTGGCTACAGCTGCATTTGTAGTAGTGGTGAAACAGTGAAAAGCATAAAACAAGCATCTGATGGACTGTATTCATAAAAAATACGCCACAATAATATAAGTAAGCAGTGCCAATTAGTTAGCCAATGAGAGTGTGTGTCTGTGAGGGGGCAAACAGACCAATGAAGGACGGAAACAGAGGTCTTGCTAGGGACGGAGCACAAGCCGCACCAAGCGAACACGCCATCTGCGGTCAGTTTGACTTGAGTATTGGACTTCACTACCAGCCGACTGGCTGTAGAAACAGGTGATGTGCTTTACGTTCTTGAACCAGCTGCCATTGATTTGACCAGCTGAGTTGCAGGTGACACCATCAGCCTGCTTGAGTCGAGCTAAGACGGCCAGTTCACACCGCTGCAACTTTTCTCCGCAACATTCTAGAACAGTTTTGTCTTGTTGGGAATCTTTGGTCTGAACTGGGCTTTAAACGTAACCTGTTTCACACTCATCCCATTTCAGCTCTTAATCTTTCCCATGGACTGAATAAAAATAATAGATGTAGCCACCGTGACGTCACCCACTGGTTTGTCGACTCCTGTTTTGAAGCCTCGAGTTTGGCATTTTTCCTGACGCCATCTTGCATTTTAGAAGCCAGAAGTGACCAAATCTGGACAAGAGGGTGGATCTGAGTCCTCAGTGGTGACCCCCCAAAAACAGCCTGTCAGTCAAAGCAGCCCTACGCTTAAATATGCCTAAAATTTAGGAAAATCCTTCATAGTGTATCTTTAAAGTGGCTTTCATCAATAATTTTGTATTTTCAATGGATCACCACTTGTACTTGTATGTGAAAGACCTCCCTTGTACCCAACCCTACAGTTCTCCTCAGCTCTATGCACTGTTTTAGCATCTTTCAGCTTATTGTTTTGGTCGCACGGCCTCCAGACTCTACTGCTTTGGTTCACTTTGCTTTCATCAGCACTGTTTCTGGCCACAGCAGGCAGCTGTTCTCCCTGAAGAGACTGTAAACACTGACGTTATGCTGTCTACCCAGTGCCAAATAGCATGACACTAAAGCTAATGGCTAAAAAGCCAGATATCTCCCTCATCTCCTTGGTGGGGAGCAAAACTAAAAGGTTAAAATGAGAGTGAATATTTCTCTGAATATACTCCAAATGAATGAAAAAGTTGTTGGATGTATTTGCAAACATGTTCACCATATGAACGTAGAAGGTAATAATGTGTCAGAGCTGTGTTTACAGTTTGTTTCCTCTGCTCCAATGTGGCACAACAAAAAATCAGTTACTGCAGCTTTAAAAAATTTAACATTTTGTTATTGTTTGTTTTTTAACCAAAATGCATTGTTGCCACTGTAATTGCAAAAGAAGAAGAAAAAACTAAAATTCAAATACGATAACAACCCCTAACTAAATCCAATAAATAAAGTCTGTAAATCTTCAGTCCCGCCGCCTACTCAGAGTAAACAAAACACCATTTTGACCTAAAAGAGTCTGTTTGCTGCCATCAATCCATCAGACAGAATTTACGTACCAAACACCAAGCACATGAGTTTCTTACACACTCTGATGCCGTGTTGGTGCATCTGTCAGAGAGGAAGAATAATCTCCGTCCTTCCCTCCACCGCAGGCTGCTGGCCCCTGGCTGACCCCTGGGCCAGGGGCTGGGGTGTTAATGTTCACCCTCACCAGGGTCACACCCAGCATGTTTATTTTATGACACAGGAGAAGGGACCTCAGAGGCGAGTGTGGCCTCAGCACATTGACCCCCACACACCCGTTAGAAAAGGAGGCTACTGAGTTGTAAAGGCCTTTTCTTATGCCCCACTCATGCAGCCACACTGGGCTGATGCTGCTGTGGGGATGCATAGGTAGATTAGTCAGTAGGTTGCTGTCAAGAGTGTAGGTTCGTCTTCTTTCTGTCTTATGGCAGATTTCAGCTGTTGCATTGAGAACTGTTGCATCTGCAGTTTGTGTCATGTTCTAGCAGTTTGTCAAAATAGGATAAAAGTCCTCTGCTACTTCCATGCTTTTACTGGCAGGGACAAATGCACATGTTGCAAATACTAAGGGTGATATGTTCCCAAAATCAACCCAAAATCTACATCTATGATTGCTGCAGCCATGTCTCCTCAGAATTAGATTTGTGCATAATTACATCGTGGTGACAATGTAATCTCTGCCTGGACTGTGTTCAGAAACAATGTTTCTTTGAGTTATTTAAACACTTTGTTTTGTGTAGCACATTGGATTTGCAGGGAGGTGGTCGGACATACAAAGTGCCGCGCTGTGACATCAGAATCTCCAGTTCATGTCCAGATTCCACAGTCCTAATGCTAACCTAACGACGCCCTGGTTCCAGCTCCAGCTCCAGTTTTGGGCGTTCCGGGATAGGCTGTTAATGTGCGCTCGTTACTTGCATTGTGTCTTTTCAAAATAAACTTCTGTTTTCGTAGGAAATGTACTGTTTTCCTTCGTTAAATGTCTACAGTCTGTTTTCAAAATAAACTTAGACCGTAGGTTAAAAACTTTATATTTAGGTTTATCTCCTTAGATTTAGGCAACAAAAGCACATGGTTAGGTTAAGAAAAACGCATCATGGGGCACCCACACTTACTCACCTGATAGAGCCAGCGCCCCATGCACAAAGTCTGTGTCCTTGCTGCAGAGGTGGAGGGTCCTATCAAATAAAGGCAAAAAGCCCCTGAAAATATCTTTAAAACAAAAGAAAAATCATAGTTTGGCTTTAAATAAGTATGTTTCTTACTAACATAATAAAACGTCACATACATGACATACCTCACTACTGTAGTTGCTACACAAATTAGCACACTACACACAGGAAATGAACAGCTGTCTCTCGGGTGAAAGTCTGGACTTGGACCCATCCATCTCCCCTCCCACCCACTCTATGCTGACTTTCTTGCTCTTTATGCTACAGCAGTTGCTCAAAAAATGCCGCAACATGGTTAGTGTTGCCGCTTATGGGTGCCTCACAGTGGCGTAAGGTAGTTATGATGGGCCCCAGTGCACCCTGGTTACTAGTTATGGATGTTTGGAAGTATTAGGTGTACATACATATACTTTGTCTTATGTCTTACTGCTGCGTTTATGTTATATCCACTTGCAGATGTAACCAGCTTGTCAGTCTTGAGAGGTTTTGCATCTAAACTAGCTACTGTATATCGTATTGTCTCTTTACATGATTAAACAGAGACCTGATATTGGACAACATCAACATACATGTCACCCAGCTATCATTATTACATATCTGTATATGACAAAAACTACAAAAAAAAAGGAAATTGTTATTTTAGCTAAATAGTTTTTATCATAAAATTATAGTTTTTTTTATAGTTTATGTAGAATGAGCTTATAATTTTATCAAAGATTGATACTATTTTACAAAAACAGAAAACCATGATGGAGGTGGGTTTGCCTTTTTTGCGGGCGTATTCCCAGGTGGCAATCGGGCCCCTCCACCCCACGGGCGCCAGTGCAAACACACCGCCTGCACTGTCTATATTTACGCCCTGGGTGCCCTGTGCGTCAGTTTTTGATGAGTTGGGCATGAGACTGGTTTGGTCACTTAGGAACATTTCCTCGTTATTAATAGAAACCTACAAAGAAATTTGCTTGCCATTACAATATATTCCCTCAAATATACAGTATTTGCTGTTTCAAGTTGTATATAAATTAATGGTGGGAACCGCCAGAGGCCCCACAATATGATATTGTCACAATACTTAAGTGACAATACAATATTATTATGATTATTTTGATAACATATATTGCGATTTATTTGCTTTTTTCAACTGCAAATTATGTCCCCAAAAGACAAATTATTTCAGCATCAGTTTTCTTTGATAAGATAGAGTTTTCAGTCCGTTTATTCCCCTTCAATAATTATAGTGTTGTATCTAGTGGATGAAATAGCAATTGATTTTATTATTCAATATGAATGTGATACAATATTTCTAGGAGACATGGGTGGTTACTGGACTAGATTCACCTCTACGATAGCTTCAAAAATCCCAGCACAACAGCCACTGCCGTACATTTTCCCACAGATTTCCCAAAGTTTGGCATGATATTGCTTCAGAATTAGACTCAGTGTTTACTTTTCCACTGTGGACTCATTTCAGTTCACTTCATTTTAATACAATTCAAATCTTTATTGTTCCTTATGGGAAATTTGGTTTGCAAGCAGAGTCTAAAAAAACCACAACAAACCATCGTATTTCACACTATGCAAACGTGCGCCAAAGACCGTCAGTGCTGCTGAGGTACACACCAGAGCTGCTTTGCATTTGCAGTCATGCTCTAAGAAGAAATCAAAACAAGAGAACAATGAGAAATTTTATAGTTGATCAAATTGACATTTGCTCAAAGCCTCCTGTAGCAGTCTGCATACTTTCCCTCCACACAGGCATCAACATCATCAGAGTTCC
The DNA here is from genome assembly GCF_041903045.1 of Epinephelus lanceolatus. NCBI lineage: Eukaryota > Metazoa > Chordata > Actinopteri > Perciformes > Serranidae > Epinephelus > Epinephelus lanceolatus. The sequence continues at coordinate 20,819,623 of NC_135746.1, forward strand.
CGTTGTGGCGAAAATGTTTGTGTAAATGCACATTTGCATTTGTTTGAACACAAATGTAAATGTAAATGTGTGTGTGTGTGTGTGTGTGTGTGTGTGTGTGTGTGTGTGTGGCAGTATTGTGCACGCATCACTCGGGAGAGAATCCGCCGGCCACATTTCCAATTCCGCTCAATTTCAGCAAGAATCTCAGTAATCCCGCTGAAGAGCCGCAGTTCTCCCACAGTGACATCCCATAATGGCACTAACACCAGAGTGGTGGGCACCCAGTTACGACTCCCAGGCTCCATTCGGTGCACGTTCCCAATCCCCCAACCTGTCTGTATGCAAACAGAGCCCCCTCAGAGGAGAACACTGATCTGGCAGCCTTTCACTGAGCCCTGTGTAGACATATTTAATGCCTCAATAACCACTGCTTAAGACAGAGTGATGAACGCCAGGGGCTTTCATTACCACCAGAAGTTTATCCGTGTGTGTGTGAGTGTGAGTGTGAGTGTGAGAGTGTGTAAGAGAGGGAGAGACTACAGTATGTACCTAAATAAGCGTTCCACTGTCATTTACCCATTGGGAATGTCAAGCTGATGTTGTTTTAGGAAAAAGAATACATGTGGCCCAGTCTCTGTTGCACCAGGAGCATGTGGTTTGCTGATTTTCTCTTCACACAGCTAACCTGTTGGAGATGGCGCTAATCTGTCTGTCAGCACTACAAATTTATTTTGTGCTTAACATTTTACAGCTTGTAGGCAGCAGAGGTGTGAGAACGTGTAAAAGTCAAGGTGACTGAGGTCATCAAGTGATCAAGGAATCAAATAAAAGCAGTTACAAACAGTGACAAGCCTCACACATTCAAAATTAGTCTATCCTTATTATTATCATTATTATTAAATTTGGTCATTTGGTCATCTTCTCTTTTTCTAATGCTCTTTTCATGCACTCCAATCCACCATACCCATCAATGCTCTAGTTCTAGCTGTAATAGTCACTTTGACGTCGACAAAATCCGGCACTTGGGCAATGATTTGTGGCTTCAGACACTGATGAAAAGCCGTCACTTAATGTTGCCATGATATGCGGCCGGTCGCTGTTATAGTTTAATGGTGGTCGGCAGCGTTGAAGGAAACACAGCCAGGACATGAACGAAAGTTAAGGTAACAAATGTCCGAGTGGGGCAGGGTGGTGGTGGATGGGTCCAACAAACACTGACTTTCACCCAGGAGATCGAGGTTCATGTCCAGTAAGATAATTAAGCCAAAACCTAATCTTTTTTCCTAAACCTAACCTTTTGTTGCCTAAAACCAGCCATGTGCATGTATTAAAGGCAAAAAAAAAAGTAAATCTGCGGTGTTTTACCGACATAATGTGTTTATTTTGAAAGAGACTGTGTGTAAATGGTAAATTTTCTGTGAAAACAGAAGTGTATTTTAAAAGAAGACAATGCATGTAACAGGCAGAACTTGACACGGCGTCCCACAACATCAACAACCAACACACCCAGGGTACCTTGCACGTGGACAGCCCATAACCAAATGTCGCTATGTGGTGAGGTCAGACAGAGAATGTGTTTTTGCCATCAATCTGAAAAAGACGATATTCCTACTAAGCTGTTTACGTGGCTAATGAAAATGAATATTACACTAATATTCCCATTTACATGCAGCCGCACCATGTTCTAACATGGCATTCATCACATCCAAATATGGAAAAGTTCTTTGCATCAAAATACATTTTCTTTAAAGTCTTCCACCAGTGGCAGAATTCTTCCACCATGTGAACACAGCCTCCCTCTTTCATTCCTTCACCACCTTCTTGAAAAGGTTGCCGTTGCGATATTTGTGCAAAACCAAAAACCTGTTGTTATCCAAGTCATAATGTTTAAACATAAGTGCAAGTTGGTTTGTGTACAACGTATCCATGACAATGCACAGAGAAGACCGTAAACAGACAAAAGGCCGTGAGTCCCAAAATGTGGTAAAAACCCAAACTGAGAAGCACATTTCGTTTGAGCTGTATACATGTCCAAACAATGCTATTAAAACCCAAATAACACCGACATATCCCACCAACACGTTCTCACTCCGACCTCGTCACATACCAACGTTTGGTCATGGTCCAGATATGATGTGGAAGGTACCCTGGATGTGTTGGTTGTTGATGTTCTGGGACACCGTATGAAGTTCTGCCTGTTACATGTATTGTCTTCTTTCAAAATAAACGCAATACGTTGGTTCAACACTGTGAATTGTCGTTTTTTTTGTCTCAACAACTAACGCACGTGGTTGGGTTTAGAAAAACGAACAGGGTTTGGCTTTATAATCTTACAGGATGCGAACACCGCTCTACTGGGTAAGAGTTGGACTTTGTTGGACCCATCCACCACCCCTCCCACACGCCTCACTCAGACTTTTGTCACCTTAACTTTAGTTTGTGTCCCGTCACGTTACCCCCTGACGCTGCCGAGTGCCAATAGACTACAACAGCAACAGGCCGCGTATCATGCCAAGGTTAAAGGGCGGCATTTCGTCTGTGTCTGACGCCACAAGTCAGTGCCCAAGCCCTGGATTTCGACGACTTCGGAGTGAGACCGGGTTCATCCCATATGTCTTAGTCGGAAAATGCTTATTTCAGAAAAAGGCCTGATTTGGAATATTCAAACAGAATATGCTGTTTACATGACCCATCTCAAATTCAGAATATTGTCACGTTTGGAATAAAAGTGGTGCCTAAGTTACCACCTTTCTCTGTGTGGTGCCTTGAGCAACCACCTGTGCCGCCTATAAGAACTAGTTACATAAGGAGAAAATGCAGTTTCATGAATTCATTCATTTTCCGTAACCACTTATCCTGTTGAGGGTCGTGGGGGGGCTGGAGCCTAACCCAGCTGACACTGGACAAGAGGCAGGTACACCCTGGACAGGTTGCCACACTACAGATGGTAAAAGAAAATACAATTATTTTGATGGGACTTTTTTTTTTTACCGTGTTTCCATGTGCCTATCAGTGTCTGGGAGGTGCAGAGACAGCTGGAGAGCAGGGTAAATACAGTCAGAACTGTGTCACAGCATCAGCGCTACAGCTTATTGGTTCCTCACATATGTACACACTGTGCGAGGCAGGAGCGTACCCGCAGGTACAGTACATGCACACAAACAAATGCAGATTGATATGCATGTGAAGTATTGGAAATCAGGGGGGAAATATAATGGGAATCCATATTTCTTACAGGCCAAAATGGAATACTGTGTTATGACTTGTATTCATGTTATAAAGAAATGTGTTTGCATTTAGACACAAATCTTCCTCACTCACCATTAGCTTCATTTATGGGCTGTTTCTGTTTTTCTTCCACTTTGGCAATGATGACAAAAACACCCAAGAGGAAAGTCTCTCTCCCCAGACACTCATCACCCAGAGAGAGGGAGGGAGGAAGAGAGAGCTCGTGGAAGGATCAATTTGTCTGCACAGGAAACTGTGTAATGTTAATCACAACTTTAATTTGGGCTGAATTAGCATTTTGATGAACTTGCGGGGCTGACTCGTGTACTCCATGCACCTTCAAACGCAGCGCACACAGAGGGAATGGCAGTGTGGTTAATTAACGCTCGCACACAGCAGATGGGCTCAGTGAAGGGCCCTGACAGAAAGAGACACAGGGAGCGAGGATTGATGGGAAAGAGTCACTGTTAATGGGAGGAAAAAGAACACAATATAAAACGTCCAACCATCACTCTCCAAATAAAGTGGCTGGTTCAAAACCAACAGCTAAAGAAGGCGGGGAGCACTAAATAATATTTCCGTCTTTTAGGGAAAACACAACACAAAGAGTCAGTAATAGCTTACAGAAAACACAACTGGCAAATCTTGGTCAAACATGCGGCCTGTTTACATATGCCCGACCGTTTCAATCTCGGAGCACAGAGTGTAACCCGACATGGTGCCTCCGTCTCATTGCTTTGTCACTCGTTCTCTGAAATCTTTTACTAACACATTTAAAATCGGCTGTTTTTCATCTCTCTTTCCTCTTTTTAACATCTTGTTGCCATTTCCACAACTCCTCCTGATATTTCCACGCAGCCTCCTCTCCTCCACATATAGACACTATATCTCTGCCACCAGTCTCATTCCCAGTATATATGATCCTACATCTAATCAGGTTATTTGAATCTGTACTGGGGGTGTATTAGTCCAGGATGAAGCTATCGTGAGCCTATAAAAGAAGAGATATGAGAGACAGATGAAGTGGAGGAGAGGATATAAATACAGGGGAGGATCTCCATGGCGAAATTAAACTACTGAACATGGAAAACATGGTGAAGTCTGGTCAGTTGTAGTCAGACCAATGATCCTATGTCAGATTTTAGAGCCTACCAAACCATTTTCTTTTATACCATTGGTGTTCATTTTTAAAAAGATACTCAATACTTAGACTTATCTGCAAAATAAATAGCAGTCAGTTATCAATCAGCAACCAAACAATCACATTTTGGTTTTACTTGACCTTATGCTCCCTCCTACTTAACTTAGACCTGCTGTCTTCATTCGTGGACACTTTTATGTGCCATCTAGTGGTAGTAAGAGCACACTACACTAATTCATGTAAAAACAAGATGGCCGCCATCTTTGTGAATTCAGTCTGGCAACAAATTTGACCAATTTTAGCTACAGTAACAAACTAAGACAAAATGAATCAGGAAGTACTTGTTTGAGGACATTGGGACTTAATGATTGTTGACAATGTTTAGCTTTTTTATACTTATCGGGTACTACTGATCCCAAATAGGTAAGAGAATTTAAAAATGCATACCAGAAGTGAGGATCTATGGAGATTTATGCAAATAGATGACCAAAGAGTAACATTATTCTTTGCACGAATTCCATGATAGTTTATTGTTTTGGCATCCAGTTTTGATTTAGTTCACAAATGTTTTTTTGACATCCTATTTCCAAATGACAGCTCTCTAATCAATTCTTAGAAGCATGTCTAATAAAAATGTATTTAGCAAGGCCTGTGTATCATCCTGAGTAGTCTATTTATAGGTGTTGAGGAGTACGACTGCACGTGAAAAAAGTTGTTTAATGTCTTTTGTGGCTCTAGATGGAGATGTGCAAAGTCTGATAAATAGCCTCAAGGGGGCTGTTTGAGTCAGCATCACTTTGAGCTGAAGACTACAAAAGTGAAAATTTAGAAATTTGGGGGTGTGGAGTTAGAGACAAGTGAGGTTACAAGACCTCTATAGCTTCTCATCTCTGCTTGAGGCTACATTATTACAAAAATAACAGACCATTCTGTGACCAAACTGTCAGCAATCGAGTTGCATTGTGGGTGATGTAGGCACCAGGTTTTGACATTGGAGAGAAATGTAATTAACAGAAAATAAAAATGTCTGGGTCTGCTGGTTGCTTTTGACCTTTTTTTTCATGAGTCTGAGTCTCAGTGTCAAATTGCACCGCTTAGGCAGTGGCGCCCTTTAGCGTCTGTGTGAGACTCACAGGGCTTTCCACCAACTCCAATGTAAACCCATCTGCGTCGTTATTAGACACTTAAAACAACGGACGCAGTTTAAAGCAATGGTTCCCAACTGTTATTAGTTCAAGGTCCACATACTTTAATGCATTCAACATCATATTTGCTTTTGGCCATGTCATCGGGCTAGTTTGCTGTCAAGCTGCGAGCATTTAGACACACAGAGCCGGACTGGCGAGTTGATCCGAGGTGCCCAATTTTCCGCCTCGTAGGGTAGTCATATTGGCTTAACCGTTTTGGTTTTAAAAGGAACGAGACGCCCTTCCGCAATGGGAGGGGCTGTTGAAGACTTGTGGGAGGAGCTGTTGATGGCGCCGCACGTGCGACCCACTGGCGGTGGACTAACAGGAAACAGCTGATAGCAGGAATAAGCGAGCAGCTAGTAGCAAGAGGGAAACGCAAACCTGACAGACACTGTAAAGATGAGCAACTGGGGAGACAATGAATTGTCGCCCTCCTTGCCATTTGCCAAAAGTCCATTAACTATCAGATGACGGGAATGGTGAAGGATGGGCCGACTTACGAGAGAATCACCAAAGGACTGACCAGCCACAGCTTCCCTCCCACGTCACTGTTTACGTCACACGCTGAGCAACATGTTTTGTTACTTGCTCACGCCCTCCATTGCCCCAAAAAAGACACATTCTGTATAAACAAAAGTAGGTAGGCAGCATTTTGCTGCACTCCCTGATTTTGTTTTTATACTGCCAATGCTGAAAAAAGACTGATTGGGCTTTCCTGCAAATTTGCACAATTCCTATCTAAAAAGGGCTTAAGAAGCACAAGCCAGGAGAGAGACATTTTCAAAACCAACAAACTAAAGGTTAAAGGTGGGTGTTTTCTGGCGACATCCACGACTTTTTCCTAACCATAACCAACTAGTTTTGGAGTCTAAACCGAACTGCCAACCCCTTCTGCCTCAAGATAAAACACAAACAGCTGCCCCTGGTGTAATTTTAGTGACGCCCAGGGCTTCTGCCCAAGCAACAAAACAGCTGCAGTGTTTTTGTTTTACATTGAAAAAGCAATTATTGAAAGAAGAGAATCAAGTACTGAATCTTCAAACTTCAATCTGCTTCAATAAAGCCACTAGAGCTGGTGACAAGATGTGCTTTTTCAAAGGCCTTCAAGTGCCTTGCTCAAGGGCACCATGCTCAATCACTGACCCAGATCATGAAACAGAAACTCATTATAAGAGCTCATTAGATGAAATGGTGCATTATGTTCCTCACTCAGCACCACTGACACCTTCATCCTCTCACCTCCTTTCCACCTTCTCCTGGAGTCCTTTCCCTAAATAACCTTCTCTAACCTGACCCCCTCCCTGCTTTTTTTTCATGCTGGGGAGAATTTCAGGCCCAGTTTCCCACAGAGAAGCCAGATTTGTAAAACACAATAAAAATGGAAAGATGGGTGAGACTCGGGTGGCGAGGGGAGGGAGGGGTTGGAAGGACAGCAAAGCGAGCTCCCCTGTTGTGACAGCCTGTGGTGGGGCATTAACAGGATGTCCGAGCAGGGTAAATCTTCTACCAGCCGCTCCGAGCTCATACCCTTAGAAGGCTTCCCAATCCCTGACAGGCAGTGCAGAGGGGACACTGATGATCGGCCTGATCTGCAGGTGCTGAATCTTCTTTAAAGAGTAGCTTTTATTTGTAAGAATGTTTTGTCTGTCTGTAAATTAAAAAAAGAGATTTTAAGCATCGTATAAGACAAGAGCATGGATGGATTACTGACTGGGCCTACTGGGAAGAGGCCCAGCCAATCTGGCCTTCACCTGTAAAATGTCACTCAAATTAACACGCACCAACCAGGATGAGTCAAAATGTCTACTAAGAGACATAAAATGACCAAAAAATACAGAAAATTACTACAAAGAGACACAAAACAACCAAAAGGAGACACTAAATGACCAAAAAAATACACCAAATTATCTCAAAGAGACACAAAAATATTATGAGGAGACACAAAATGACCAAAAAATACAGAAGATTACTACAAAGAGACACAAAACAACCAACAGGAGACACTAAATGACCAAAGAAAATAGACAAAATGACTACAAAGACACACAAAAAGACCACGAAGTGACAAATTGACACCAAAATACACAAAATTATCTCAAAAGGACACAAAACAACCAAAAGGAGACACTACATGACCGAAAAAATACTGAAAATGACTAAAAAGACACACAAAAAAACCCACGAGGAGATATTAATGACCAAAAAAAATACAGGAAATGACTACAAAAATACACAAATGACCTCAAAGAAATGCAAAATGTCTGTTAAGTGGCACAAAATGACCAAGAAATACACAAAATTATCTCAAAGAGCCACTAAACAACCACAAGGAGACTCTAAATGACCAAACACAAAACAACCAAAAGGAGACACTAAATGACCAAAAAAATACAGAAAACGACTACAGAAATACACAAATGACCTCAAACACCACGAGGAGACACAAAATGACCCAAAAATACAGATATTCATCTCAAAGAAACACAAAACAACCACAAGGAGACATTAATTAACCAAAAGGAGATACAAAACCACAAAATGATGCGTAACAAAGAGACACAAAACAGCAACAACAACAAAAGAAGCAAAACCACCACACAGTCTGTGTGTCTTGTTCTGGTGCCCAGAGGTCCCACCGTCTCATAATCGGCCCATGGACAAGAGACTTTGGTTTATCAGGATCCCCATTAGCTACTGTATTGCAGCAGCTATTCTTCCTGAGGTCCACTTTACATTTGCAACAGTGCACTCACATATAACACTTAACAAAACAACAGGACTCGACTAAACCATTAACAGAAAAATAACACAGCTCCTCGTAATACAATAATCAAGATATAGCCTATGCTTTTCCATGATTTCATTTGGACAGTAACCGCAAGTTTGGGGCTAAATTTTGTTCTGATTACCTGACAATGCTATGTTACTGTTATATTAGACCAAGTATTTACATAATACTATACAGTCACATTTGTTTGTTTCCATACACACAACATGTGCCTTAAAGGAATAGTTCCTGGGAAAAACAAGAATTTTACCACGCACGGAATTGATTACAATATATGGATCATAATATAGAGGTCACCTTTTCTAGTCATATGGAAAAAAGCTGGTTGTTTTTAAAGAAGCATGCAATTCAAATCATTTGCATGAAGAAGACTGGACAAAATGACCAAACCGCGATGACCTCTGACCTATGGATGGCTCCTGTAAAACACAGGAAGCAAATGAGACCCACTGATGAGAGGCTTGTGTTATTGTGTGCTTGTGTGAACTTCAGAGACCTGATAGGAATAGCTCTCCCAGACACATGACATGTGAGGGATGGAGTAACATGTTGCTTTAGAGGGAGAGCCTGAGCACCGGTCAGCATCTGGGGCGGTCTTCTAATTGCCAATTTGTTGCTTTTATCTGTCAGAGATGAGAAAATAATAGCAAGATATAACCGCATATGGCTAATTTTGAGTCCAGTAGAAGCCATTTAGATTGACACACAGTCTCCCCTCACACACACACACATACACACACACACACAAGGAGGGAGACAGGGACAAGTCTGTTCCCAGGCAGCAGGAGAATCTCCAATTATGGCAGGATGCAGCATCAATTTAAGGGCTAATTATGTGCGTAATGAGCTCACCGCCATGCGTCCGCGCCCCCGTCACCGCGCCCGCCGCTCTAACCACCCCCACCTCCTCCTCCATCTGAGCGCCCGGCACCTAATTAAAAAACTACATGCGCCGCGGCGCTCTCATCTGATTCACACCATGGAAATTAATCCTCAGATAAACGTGTTTGACGGACACCAAACTATTGCAGGAGCCCTGGACGCGGCGCGCTGCGCTCTCAGCCGGGTGTAAACTGTTTTGCATTTGGCTTCTTTTTTTTATTTATTCAAAAAATAAATAAATAAATAAATAAAATAAATAAGAAGGAGAAAATCCCAGCTCCGAAATAGCTCAAGACAAAACCGGGTTGAGATGATGAGAGGGTGAATTTTATGAGGAGGGAAAATTAGAAATATCATCCAGCCCGGTGGTTTCCATGCGTAAAAACACGCAGTTAACCTCAGGATTTTAATTTCATATTTAAAGTTTAGGATCTAGATGTTTAAGAATATCCAACCATCCATTCTGTGCAGAGAAAATGTTATGAATCCAGAAAACAGGTCTCAGATCAGCACAGAAAAAGAGACAATACATATTTTAAAGCATTGCTATCATGCTGAAAAGCAGAGGTGGAAATTTAAGGCCTTTTATTAGACAGCTAGCAGCAGATTTTATTTTTTCCAAAGCAGTGACATCTTTTTATTCCCTCTGCTGCGATTACTCGTCACCAAAACCTGCACCTACTATCTATACTTCACCAGATATTTAAGGAAATGCATTTTATACCAGTGAATAATGACAAATACAGTGTACAAATTATGACACTTGGATTATTTTGTATTTAAATCCATGTTATATGAGCAGGAAACTCTTGTTTTGATGGTTAAACTGGTGGAAATTGATCTATGAATGCGTGTTTTAATTGTGGGAATGGATTAATGTTGTATTTTTCTCTGGGATAAAAATAATGTTTGTTTTATTTTTGGAGATTCCCCTTAAAATAATCAGCAGCTGCAGGTCTTTGCTGTTTATCATTGAGCCCCTCACCTGCACAACATTCCCTCGCTGCTGCTCTGCTCCTATTTTATGCGGATTTATCTATTTATTTCAGCTTGATCCGTGATCTCCACGCTAAAGACAAAAACACAACAAGATCACATCTAAGCTCACTTCGGGCACGGCCAAGTGCCGCGCATACCTTGCCGTAACCGAGTTGACGCCCACGGCGAGAGTCCAATCGCGAGATGACTTTCGGCGCTCCCGTCCAATCAGAGCGAGGCGGGCGCACGGTGGGCGGGTCCCGAGCAGCTCCAGAGAGGGACATTGAGATAGTTGAGGAGAGGAGGCTTGTTGGGCACGAATGCCACTCGTTGCGCGTCCTTATAATTTGGAGAGGTGTATGCAGCGCACGGCCCGTTCGCCTTTCCAGGTGGAAATCCAGGAGGAGCTGAGACCAAACTTAACTGGGACGACTGGTGAACCCGGTTCAGGACAGGTGAAATTCCCAGCAGGCTGCCTGTAAGGCCACAGGATCGATTCAGATGTAGGAAAATGCAGTGTATCTCAGCGCGGGTAGGAATACTGCAAATATATCTGGCTTAACAAAGTCTATCTGCTTGTGTCGGATATTAAAAAAATGTTATTTTCTTAAAACAAGTAAAAAAAAATCGGACAGCGAGGTGAGATTATGTCTCGGGTGTTTTTTTTTCCAAGCGCAGCTGCACACGTTTCAGGAACTGTGTTGGAGCAAATGACATTTCCTGCTGCAGTGATCAGCAACACGATGCTTTGTTTTATTATTCCTGAAGTGCCAGAAAATCCTGAATTATTTCACCTCAGTGGAAGTTTAAATGATGTAGGGTAAATATAGGAGGGTAAAATGGCTTTAGATGGAGATGTTTGCAGTGCGCACTTCTCCAGATTTTTATTCTTATTTCTAACCAATTGGGTGAGCTTGTTTTATAAAAGTAAAGCTTATATATTATAGCATGAAATTATATGCTGCAGTGAATTATGAGTGCCTGCCATTGCACTGAATTGCTGCTGCTGCGTTATTAGGCTATTAAATTGGTTTTATTGTGGCCTTTGTCATGCTGCTGCTACAAGCAAACATACCCAAGTGTTAGTCTTCTTCTTTAAATTATATTTTTGTTTTGATACATGATTGATGTGTGAATTAATCTGCAGCGCTGTTGCTCCACTCCATCTGACACGCAGGCCTGCGTCAGGTTTACATCACAATAACACAACAGACAGTTGCATCATGTGCGGTGTTATTGCGCAAACGTCTGGAGATCAAAATGCAAAATGCTGCTTTTTAAAAATATGGAAATAATGTGTTTTTCTGTGTGTGTGTTGCAGGTCATGGGTGAGATCACGCACAGGCATCGTGGAGGTTTAACTGCAACCAGTTGAAGAATCTCAGGAGTTAAAAAAGAGGATATCCAAACGATTTTCTTGGATTCGACTGCTTATATAAGACGTCGGATTTTTTTTTTTCCAATTGATAAAAATCTGCAATGACAAGGAGTCGGAGTGGAGAGGAATCAGTGGAAGAGCTGATGTGAATGCCCACCGTCTCAGGCGAGGAAGGATACAGTGAAAAGGCGCCGAGATGAAGGAGAAATCCAAAACGGCTGCAAGGACTAGACGGGAAAAGGAGAACAGTGAATTTTACGAACTGGCCAAAATGTTGCCTTTACCGTCGGCCATCACCTCCCAGCTGGACAAAGCCTCCATTATAAGACTGACAACCAGTTACCTGAAGATGCGAATTGTTTTCCCTCAGGGTGAGCCAAACCACAGTGAACAAAAGGGGGGAATATTAGGGATAAAACGCAGCATAATTAATATAAATCCACTGCTCCGTTAGTGTGTTATAATTTAATACACGTGTGTTTAAGTTGAGGCGTGCAACTTTGCAAAGAAAACATCATTTCTAATAATACCAGGAGCCAATTTAACACTGCAGCAATGCTATGGCTTTAAAAATAAAAATAAAAATAAATGTAATATTCTTAATAAGCGCGCTCACACACACACACACTCTAAGCCACACAGAAATATTACAGGAACATTATTTTTTCCCCGCCGATCTACAGGGAGTCTTTACAAATGGATTATGCTCGTTTTTAATTCAGCGTGTCCAAAGGAGACGATCTGCCACCATCTTTTATAGAGGTCTCCGCAGGCTGCTTGGACTGCGTGACTGAGAACAAGACGTAGCAATTAGAACATAAAAAAAGGCCCTGCACGGCTTCTAATCACCTAAAGCCATGTAAGCAGGAGGCGCACACACGCACACACAATCACACACACACACACACACACATAAGAAAAAAGCGACTAATGATCTCCCATGAAATCTAATCAGAGGTGCTGCCATAGTAACATGCAGGTAGAGTCATATTTTAGTCTCATAACATGCAACACAAACATGATTTTTAAAAACTAGAGAAGTCATATTTTTTTATTTATGCAGCAGTGTTTTTAAAAGTGTGTATCCATCCGCCGAGAACACCTTTTTATTTATTTTATTTTTCTACTGTGGGTCATATTTCCACATCCTCTCATCTGCCCTGGTTGATATTACACCACATGTCCGACAGCGCAGAGCTACTTTCATTTTCATTTCCTAATTCACTGCTGCAACCCGAGCTCCGTGAGATTTCTCCTGAAACTGAATGAATTTCAATGAGCACTTGCTTTGTTCCACTCGCACTGAAAATAGTTTCCAACACTGAGGGACCCAAAATAAAACATGGAAAAAGATGAACATGTGTGTGTGTGTTTACAGGGAGGCATTAGAATCCTGCATTTTTTAATAATAAAAATAATGAAATAATATTTTCTAGGGCATCATTAGGAATTAAAATATCACCCTGCTGTTTAAGTGACATCATCCCTGCAGACTGGGGGACTGTACCGCGCGTGCACCTTGTAAACACCAACAGATCATGGCGCGTGTGCAACATGTGACGGACAGGATGAGACTCTGTAAATGCTTTAACACTAAATAGGCCTTTTTAGCAGGCACGCCTCTGGCTGGAGGGTGTGTGTGTGTGTGTGTGTGTGTGTGTGTGTGTGTGTGCTACCGTTTCCAGTTGCCTAACTGTAATAATAGCACTACCACTTACAATAATAATAATGAAGAAATATGATATTGCATTTTACCAGTATCGATTTAAAAGAAGAAAAAAACCACACACACTTTCTCTCTCTCTCTCTCACACACACACACACACACACACACACACACACACACACACACATTTTCTCTCTCTCACACACAGTGTCACACAGCAGCCAAACAGCATTATTTCCCTCTCTCCAGGTTTGGGTGAGGCGTGGGGTCACGCAAGTCGAACAAGATCTTTGGACAATATTGGACGAGAGCTGGGGTCTCATTTACTGCAGGTATATTAATATTTTTATTATAATACTTGCATTATTAACTGTTAAATATCTGCACCAGAGGAATATGATCGTGTGGCATATTTTTGGAGAGGTAACTGTGCGCTGTTTATTCGCAGACGTTGGACGGATTCATCTTTGTCGTGGCTCCAGATGGGAAAATAATGTACATTTCAGAGACAGCGTCGGTCCATTTAGGACTGTCTCAGGTCCGTTTGTGCAGTCAGATATTTAGATTTAATTTAATACAGATGGAGACCGTGTTAAATCACCATCCCTGTGTGTACCTGTTAATTACATGAGTTACTCTCAACAGGTAGAGTTGACTGGGAACAGTATTTATGAATATGTCCATCCTGCCGACCACGACGAGATGACAGCTGTGCTGACGCCACATCAGCCTTATCACTCGCATTTCGCCCAAGGTAAAATATATTTGCTGTCTAAAGCTTCACAAAAATATGTCGCTCATATTCAATTGAATTAAGTCTCGCTGTGTGTGGAAGGAGCAAACAAATGCAACACAGACGCATATTCAGTCTGCACAAATGTGTTAGTCTTTACGCGTAGTATTCCTGCAGGACGCATTTGCAACAGTAAAATCGCTTTGGATTTTTTATATATATGCAACAGAAATAATGCATTTAATATATTTTTTACATTATTATTAAAAATGCAGTGCGTCATTTTGGCGCAGGAGATTCCGTTTTTTAAATATGCAGACGCAGCGACAGCTTGTGGTGTTTTTTTTTTCTCCTATGTTTCTGAGTAAATTCGGATTTTATAATCACCCAGGTTAAAATGTTTTCCTTCCCTCAGAATATGAAGCGGAGCGCTCTTTCTTTCTGCGGATGAAATGTGTGCTGGCAAAACGAAACGCAGGCCTCACCAGCGGTGGATACAAGGTAGGCTGTGACGCTCTGTCACCGGTCTGTGATGTTTAATTTACTCTTTATTAATTACTATAATAATGACTTTTAATAATAAATGAATGCAATAATTTAGTGACAAAATGCGCGACCAATATTCAAATCAATATTCATGTAATATTGTGTTATAAGGACTGAAGCACAGAGGAGGAGTTTTAATATTCTTTAGTATTTCTATGATATTTTAATTTTGTATTTCTGGTCAGCAGCATATAAATGATGCTTCAGAAATGCAGCATATTAATCGTGTTAAATAATTAACTATAATTCTGAATAAAGGGACATTTCAGGATTGTCTTCTATGAATGTAATTTTTGTTTTTCTCTGCTGCACCACAGGTGATCCACTGCAGTGGCTACCTGAAGATCCGTCAGTACAGTCTGGACATGTCCCCCTTTGAGGGCTGCTACCAGAACGTGGGTCTGGTGGCTGTGGGTCACTCGCTGCCGCCCAGCGCTGTGACTGAGATCAAACTGCACAGCAACATGTTTATGTTCAGAGCCAGTTTGGACATGAAGCTCATCTTCCTGGACTCCAGGTAACACAGCCAGTTTGCTGTAAATTCTCTTGAGATGTTTTCTGTCTAATCAGATGTTTTTGTTTATGTGTGTGTGCTCACTGTAAAGCATGTTTTGCATTAGGAAGATTAAATTAGTTTGGGAAACTACTAAACATTTTAGCTTTAAAACACAAGCAATACAGATAAATCTGAAGTATCCCTGGCAGAGGCGGATCTACCAGGGTGGCACAGGATGGCACAAAACCCAAATATTTACTGGTGTTTACAAGTGTTTCCTGACTGCCTGCAACATCCCCGAAACTGCTCAATCTGCATGTCCTAATTGTAAATCAGTTATGCAAGCAACATACAACAGCACCCAGTTTAAAAGGCACAACACCCTCACGACATTTTTAATCAGCATTACTGGATAAATACTGGATATCATGGATTGCTTAATATTGTCTTCAAATCTCTACCTTGGAGCTACTTTAAATTTTATTTTTAAAAATGCTCTGGACAGATTTTAGACTAAGTAATGGGCAAAAAAGACATGTATGTATTTTTTTAATTGGGAAAAAAAAGCAATTTTATTGATTTCATATGCCACATTTTGGTATTTCTATTCAGTGCTTTAGTCATGTGCAACTGTAATGTTGTTTTTGAGTTTAAATATCTTTATTTGGAGACTTTTCCAAGCAAATATTAACACACATGATTGTTTGCAATTAAATCAGCATGCATATACCACCCCATGAATATTTCTCCGGATCTGCCCCTGATCTCTGGATCACTCTGCATATTTTAAAAAAACAACTTTCTAATCCCTCTCCAGGGTGGCAGAGCTGACAGGTTACGAGCCCCAGGACCTGATCGAGAAAACCCTGTACCATCATGTCCACAGCTGTGACACCTTCCACCTCCGCTGTGCACACCACCTCTGTGAGTTACAGGCCTGTCGCTATTATGCTTTTACTGCAGGCTGGCTGACCTTCTTTTGTCACAATAACTGCTCAGGCAACCTGCTGTAGACAATCACACACACATTCACACACACACACATGTTGTTAAGCATGTTAATCTCTGTCTTGTGTCTAATTCTTTTATCTCCTTCAGTGCTGGTAAAAGGCCAAGTCACCACTAAGTATTATCGTTTCCTGGCAAAGCACGGCGGCTGGGTCTGGGTCCAGAGTTATGCCACAATCGTTCACAACAGCCGCTCCTCGAGACCTCACTGTATAGTCAGCGTCAACTACGTCCTCACGTGAGTCTCACTTTATACTCCTAAAACTTCTCTTAAGAGAGTTGCTTTCAAGAAACAGATTTAAGAATAAAATATATTTGCAATACTTTCTTGAGATGTTTGTTGATGGAAAACTGGTTGGAATCTTTCATTTGTAATTATGAATCATGCATGCCAAATAATAAGATGTTACATTTATCGCATTTTGGACTGAAATCCCTAAAATCAGAGCTACGTAAACAAGCTGTAAGAGGCTATGCTGGGCTAAAAAGCAGCTGCATTTTAATGGTGTTTGCAGAGGGAGGAGCATTGATTATTTATCTAGATTAAGTAAAAATCATATCATACACTTTTGTGATCCATGCTCGAAGCTCACTCTATGATATGACGGGTCTTTGTCTCTGGGAGAAATCCTTCTCTTTATCCCTCTGTAGCCTCTCTGTACAAATCCACCAAACACTGCGGCTGTAGGGCTCAGGCAGTTGTGTGTTATGAGAGCACAAAGCACACTAAGGCCCTTTGAGACAACAAGACAAACACCAGGGTTCAACCCCATCAAAAAACCTCTACTGTCACCATCGATCTGCAGTCCAAGGAAAGCAAAATCGATCAAACGGTGAACTAGGAATCAATAGCTATCTCATAGCTGTAGCACATGTTGGATTTTCCTCGTTAGGTTTGGTTGATCCACATGTGGCTTTTCCGTGTGTGTGCGTGCGCATGTCCTTCTGTGTGCCTGTAACAGGGTGTTTGCGCGAGCCCCTACGTGCGTGCATGCATATGGCTGCACTCTACGTATCGATTTCTCCCGATGCAGCAAGAAGAAAACAAAGTAACTACATTAAAATGACAGTGCATTTCCAATCGCATAATTAGCTCTAACGCCCAAGTATCCCAAAGCTCACATGCAGCAAAGAGCACAGAAAAAGGCACCTACATTAAAAAAACAAACAGCAATTCAATCACCTTGCCCCCACAGCATTTTAACCCAACAAGAATCCATTAATAAATCATGTTTGGAGGTTGGCTGGTGGCGTATTTCAGACATGAGGTGCTCTGACATTGACCCTGAGGTGGAATTCGGCTAACACAGCTGAGTTTGCACAAAGGCCCAACATTATTGGCTCAGCCATAAGTCATCCAGGGCACAGATAGGATGCAGAACCAGCCACCGCAACTATACCTGCAAGAGCAAATAACACTCACACTGTGTACTGGCTATCCAAACACAGCCTTTCCCCTAAGGTGTTGTACATAAAGAATGGGTCATATTTAGAGTCATATTAAAGAGGCTGGCTGTGCAGGGTCAGGGATGGGCCACAGGGTTTAAAATGCCAGGCAGCTGCTATTACATACTGTTGATGTGATAAGTTAAGAATAGGCTCATGTTTGCTGAACACTTGACACAGGAGCCTTTTCACTCCCTCGACAGCGACACTTGGATTGAGTTCAGCCACAGGACAGTGGGTTAAAATGTCAAAGATGGTGCACGAGCTGCATGCACACATACAAGTAAAATCTGCCTGCATTGTACAAAAAATGTTTTCTAATAAGCTGCTTGCAGAGGAAATCCAATGCAGAGATGGTGTACATGCATGTGTCCATGTGTGCACACTTACTCATGTTGTTTTCTAGCTTGTTTCTGGCAATGGTGGTACGGCAGAAAAGAATGATTAACTTCCTTCGTGGTGTCTGTTATGTTTCTCAGAAGTGGGAGGACTTAATCTTTTGAACTTATCTTAAACGTTTTCACTTCTCATAGTCCTCACATCGCTCATGGTATAAAAAGTGTGTTTGCAAAATAAGTCTCTGTAGTTATCTATGTTCAATATTGGCCAAGACGTCTGCTGCAGACTAATTACTGATTATGTCACTTGGTGCAACACCGCCGAGACTGTATAAGAAAGAAAGAAAGTGCCAAGATTACATATGGAAAGTGTTAGCCTAACTGTTTAAGAAGCTTTGAATTGATCTGGAAAACCTGGAGGGGAAGGGTGAACAACATTATGCCCTCCCTTAAGATGCTCAGTGGCTCGCAGCAGGAAGTGCATTAAAATATTTGAACCAAAGCAAAGTTAAGATTAGATTTTCAACCAGTTTTGTATCTTAACAATGTGGGTAGTGTGTGTACATGAGCTGTGAAACTTCCCTCCATCTTGCCAGATCTATCTGCTCATCCCTCAGCTCCAATCTGCCGGATGATGCGTTTCGCGTCGTCTGGATTTTCGCTGGCTCTAGGGTTGTTGCTCAAACTACAGACTGTACTTCTGCATTTTCAAATGCCTGCCACCACAAACACAATCACTATAGAAGTGGATCAAGAAAGAGACCCACCCTCTCTCTCAAACGCAGATCACACCGTAAAACTAGGCAGTGTTGATCAAATATAAACCAAGATTCTTTTACTGTATTGCCTATTGCTCACATAGAATGTCTTAAGAAACACATTTTAGTGCACTGTTTGGCTGTAATATGAGAATTTTTTAACAGGAAGTGGATGCCACATTGTTTCCTGTATTGTAAAAACACTAGGCTAAATAAACAAAGCAGCGCTGATCAAGTACGAAGATTCTTTTACTTTGCTGCCTGTTTCTGGCCTAAAATGTTTTCAAAAACATATTTTAGTGCACGGTTTGGCTGTAATATGAGAATTTTTGAACAGGAAGTGGGCGCCATACTGTTTTCTGTTTTGTAAAAATGGAGACAGTAAAAAATGAGATCAAACAGTAAAACTAAGCAGCACTGATCACATACAAACCAAAATTCTGTTACGGTGTTGCCTATTTCTCACCCAAAATGTCTTCAGAAACACATTTTAGTGCACTGTTTGGCTGCAATATAAGAATTTTTTAACAGGAAGTGGTAGCCACACTGTTTCCCGTATCACAAAAATGAAGGCAGAAAAAAACGCAGCACTGATCAAATATAAACAAATATTATGTTACTGTTTGCCTATTTCCTGTCTAAAATGTTTGCAGAAACATTTTTTAGCTTACCGTTTATCTGTAGTTCAAGACCATTTGTTACCAGCCGGACACCATATTGTTTCCTGTGTCATTCACCGGCGGAAGCGTTTGTTGGTCTGGGGCAGCACAGTGCATTCTGGTAGTTGTAGGTTTGCTACCTCTTGAGCAAAAGCAAATGTCACAGCCAATTTCTCCGTTTTCAAGTATTTGCATTTTTCTACTTCATACACAGCCCAGTTTTATGAAAAGACCATCTCTCCAGCAGTGAAATACTTCTTTAGAGAGTCTACAGTGACACTAGCAGTTATGTAAGGTTGTAGGCTACTTATTGCTAACATCTAGTTTAGCGAGTTAGCATGCTTTTTAATGAGCACTTATCACAAGTGCAGCTGAAACAGATGGGAATTTAAATTTAGTCATAAACCAACATAATAGACAAATTAAGATTTGATGATGGGGGAACAAAATGAAAAGCCAGTGTATTACTAAAGTTATTAGAAAGTATCCTGAGGGGGACGTGAATGTTTGTACCAAATTTAATAGCAATCCATGCAACAGTTGTCAAGATATTTTAGTTTCAACCAAAGTGAAGGAATGACTGCTATTCCTAGAGTCGCTGGCATGGCTAAAAAGTCACAACCTGGATAAATATGGGTTCAATCTTTTTTCTGTTTATCTCTAACATGTATTTTGTTTGTGTCAAAAGGGATACTGAGTATAAGGGAATGCAGCTGTCTTTGGACCAAATGAGCCCCACCAAGCCAGCCTTCCCCTACGCTGACAGTCACAGTGAAGACAGGAAGAGCACCAAGTCACGTCTGACCCAGGCCAAGGCTAAAGCCAGAGTGTCACCCTACCCACAGGTAATAAACAGCCTATTTTATCCAGCTAAATCCAGACAGGAGACTCACTGAAGGCTTAATTGATATCAAGAGGTTCACAAACTCTGAAAAAAAAATTATTGTCTTGTTTCTGTCAGCAGTTTTCAGCTTTCAATCCAGAACGCTCAGAGTCAGACCAGGACAGCCAGTGGGGAGGGAGCCCGCTGACAGACTCTGCATCTCCTCAGCTGCTGGATCCCGGCGAGGCTGCAGAGGCATCTTGCGCCTACCGACTGTATCCAGACTCAGGCTCCCTGTGCTACGGCCTGGGTCTATCAGAAGACGATCTCGCCCATGCCCAAACGCATCCTCACACCACCACCTGTGACCGGGTGCGATGCCAGAGCGGCCGCTACTTCCTCGGAACCCCCCAGTCGGGAAGAGAGGTGTGGTGGGACGCCACGCGCTCTGTGCTCTCGCTGCCAAAATCGTCCGTGGAGAACAGTGAGGGCTACGAAATCACATCCTACCATGGAGCCATTCACGGTGAGGTGTTAGGGTTGAGACCGCAACCATCTGTCTCTGAAAATAGCACTGGCCTAACTTCTCCTGGTAGCTGTTTTCCAAATGTTATTATGGGACATGCTAAGTTGTTTACGGCATCTCTTGCCAGTGTGCCGATTGCTACCATCTGTTCAAAAATTGCCTGCAATTGAAAGCCAAGTTATTTCACATTTCACATCCTCAAACAGGGAAACAACCCCCACTGTGCTTGTGCCAAGATATTCAGTCTAACAGACCATGGTTCTGTACGCATTTAAAGCAGGACTTCACACATTACGCCGGCAACTTCAGCAACTGGCACTTAAAATATATGAGAATTATAGGACACAGATCATCGCACACTTTGTAAATGTAGACAAAGAGGATCAAATTACTCATTAACATACTGTCATTCATTGATTCCACTGTTTTGAAATGTGGCCTTTGAACTCTCCTTACAGGACGGGGCCACTGGGATGAAGACAGTGTAGTGAGTTCACCCGATGGAGGCGGGTCCACCAGCGATTCAGGTGAACGTTACCACGGTGACCACTTCCGGGCAACCCCTCGAGAGCCCAGCAAGATGGAGACCCTGATCCGAGCCACGCAGCAGATGATCAAAGAGGAAGAGAGCCGTCTGCAGCAGCACAAGGCGCCGCTGGACGTCTCAGGCCTCGCCAAAGCTCACAGCCCGTGCTTCACCTCTTCCCTGTCCCACCACTCCCAGCTCACCATGCCCAGCGTGGTGTGCCGCGGCCCAGGAGCCCCCAGCATCGACCTCCCCTCTGAACGCCTCCATCATCGGGACAGCGTCAAAGTGCTCGGTCCGCACGACAACGACGAAAACACAACCAGCCCTGCGTCTCTGTCTCGTCTCAGCA
Source organism: Epinephelus lanceolatus (assembly GCF_041903045.1). Taxonomy (NCBI): domain Eukaryota; kingdom Metazoa; phylum Chordata; class Actinopteri; order Perciformes; family Serranidae; genus Epinephelus; species Epinephelus lanceolatus. The sequence goes on from NC_135746.1 coordinate 20,841,067, forward strand.
GCCCCAGCTCTGACGGCCTCCCCAGGTCGGGCCTCTCCCTCACCAAAGACTACATGCAGACGGATCTGTCCCCACACCCTCCACAGCCTCAAGGGAGCCCGCTGCTCTATCAGGCCCAGGAGAGGCAGCCACTGGACAGGCAAGCAGCCTATGCTTTGACTGGATACTCCCTGGAGCACCTGTATGACCCGGAAAACCTGCGGAGTTACTCGGGCCTGGCCTGTGGAGGAGTCCAGTATGACGTGGCGTCCCATGTGAGGATGCAGGCCGAGCAGATGCAGGGACACAAGGCCACCTCAGTTATCATAACCAACGGGAGCTGACGATATCTGGTGCAGATAGGTCCTGTTCTCTAGATGAGGATGCTACAGTAAGGTGGTGCTTCATGCACATGCAAACACTGGCCAAGTGCTTGATACAAACAGCTGGACAATTAAAAAAAAGAATCAAAAGGTACCTGCACTGGGTCGATGCGCCCTCGGTGGCTCATTCAGCACAATCTGTGTGTGTCAGGCTTTGTATCATACCGTTCTCTTTCCTTTATCATCGGAGGATGATATGAACTAGTGTTGAAGAACTGACGTTCGGTCTGCTATATCACAGGGCGGAGGTTTGCTCCATTACATAGGAATATAGTGTTACTTTAATGGTGAACTGACTCCCCCCTCCCTGCAAAGGCGACCCAAGTTTTGAGTCTGGTTAAACATCAAGCCAGTGTTTCTATTCCAAAACGCCTCACGCACCATTGGCCATGAGAGTTAATCTGTCCTGGAACGCAGTTTCCAAAGGCAGTAAGAAAATGTGTTGTTCCATTGCCCCTTCACCTGAAAACTCCATCGTGCAGAGCATAATGTTTGACACATGAAGTGCAACATGGGAAAGGCGAGAGTCTCACTATTGTAAGATGTCAGTGTTTCCTGGTATTTATTTGTCAGTGGGCTGTTTTTATGTATGTGTCATTTTTTTCCTGTCCAAGTAGAATCTTTATTGGTCGCATAAAATTAGTTTTGGTGTTTGGATTTACACCAACATTAGATTAAAATCATTTGAATGACGAGGGAAAAAACAGAAAGAAAAATGCTTCTGATATGTAAAAGTGTAAAATACGCAGGTCGACTTTGAGCTGTTTTAATGTATATGTGAAATGCCCTCACTTAGAGCGCAAACAGAGAGTGCAGAACAGAAAAACACATTGGCCCCATGCCCCCTAAATAAAGGCATTGTATGTATCGACTTAGAGATGTGGCTGAAACGATATTGTTTACATATCAGAGTGTAATTTTCCCTGTTTTTACCTCACTTAACTGTTACCCAACTTATTAGCATATGTAGAGTATGCTTCGAAATCCTTAAATCGTGCTTCACATGCAGTTGTTCTCAAAGAAAAACATGTTTCTGTTTTTATTTTGTCATGTCAGCCTAAAGGGTTAAAATAACTGATAAGAACTTATAAAAATGTGTTGAATGTCTTTAGTTTCTTATTTAATTTATGATGTAAATATCATCTCACAATGAACTTTTGAACAGGAAGTGACAAGATTATTTATTAATTGGTTTTAAAAAGTCTTAAATCTGAATACAGTTGCAAACAAATAACTTTTGTCTCTGTTGATTTTTGTCTTACCTCATTCAAAGTGCTTTGAATGAACACACATGTTTATTAAAGCTGCTGCCTCAGAGAAACTCCATAACAGCAATTTTAGACATCCTGGTGTATGAAGAATCAGGACAGCTTCGTACAACACATTTTCCTTTCACACAAAACCTGCTCAGCAAAGATCGGAAATACTATCAAGTTGTTTATTCAAACCAATATGAATATTACTTGTAGTAAAATTAGGCTTCAGATATTAGCCTATATCAATTGTAAATCATTCATTTGATCCAGCATATTAGCACAACACTACTTTATCCCATTAAAACAATACTCACAACTTGGATTCATTTTTAAGAAAACCCTTCTTTTGACATGAGGACCCTTGCGCACTAAAGGAATATGAATAACTTACAGGGTAATCGAGGTATGGACACATAATTTGAGGTACCAACAACCCGGTTTTGTAAATCCGAATGAACTGCTTGGCAACCAGACCAGGCCTCTAATTGAGACAGGCCTTTATTCAGTCCCTCCAGGATCTCGCGGCAAAAAAAACCCCCAGAATTTGCGGCCAATTTTGCCAATAATTGTGATAAAAAATGCACCATTTTCATGTGATTTTTTGCGGGAAATTGCGGCAAATGACAAAAATTGCAGCTAATGACAAAAGAAGGGGAAAAAATGTGATATTTTTTTTAAAATTACCTCCTCCAAAAAACAAGTCATGTAATCACTTGCTAGAATAATCATACTGAATATTACAAAAATAGCTGCAAATGGTTTTTTTTTTTTTACAGTTCTCTTCTTTAGTTTTATCTAATTAGTTTCAAAACATGGACTGCAATAATGTTGCAAAGAATCCTGAATGAAAATTGTAGCTCTCTTCCGTAAACATAACATTTTAATACATTCAACACATATTGTATGCATTTAAACAGTGCAAATTCTTATGTCAATACAGAACATTTCTCCGTACTGCAACGCCATTAGCGCGTTTAATGATGCGTCTGATGCCATTTTCCGGTTGGCCCGAAAATGCGGAAAAAACGCGAGACTTTTGAAAAACTGGAATTCGTTGAATTTGCGTTAATTATTGCGATTGCAAGATCACCATTTTCTGGAGGGACTGTTTATTTGCCAGAATGTGTAGCCACACCGAGCTAGTAAAAGGGACTGGGTGTTTAACTGAAGTTTTACAGTAGATATAGAGATGTATAAATATAGATATACACAGACACATAGAAACTAAACTTTAAAGGACAGGTCTGATGTCACACCTTATGTTTCTTATTGTCAACAAATCCTATGAAAAGACCAAAACCAACAATGCAAAGATGTAAATCTGGGTCACAAATTTATTGCAGATTTATACACATTTGGGGCTCTAGTGAGTATTTACGGTAGGAGGAGAGTGTATTTTGTGATTGACTCAAACTACAAACTAGACATTTTAATTAAAGAGCATGTCACTCAGTGCAATGATGTGGCTCAATTATGTTTTGTTTTAGATTGTGGACAACAGTGGAGGTCTATAGCAAAGATAAATTAGCAACACTTGACTCCTAGATATTACGTTTATGTGTTACTAAACTGCTCTCTTAATTACATTGTTGTAGAAACATAACTGCTGTCTGGATTATGTTTAGAGACAGTATTTCTTTGTAATACGTAGGCGCAGGAAGGAGGTGGTTGGCGTACAAGGTGCAGGACTTTGACAACAGAACTTTGGGATTGCGTCCAGACTCCTGTCTCAGGTTTAGGCAACAAACACACTTTGGTTAAGTTCTGAAATGGGAATACAAAAAAGGTAATTTAAAAATTGCTGTAGACCCTATGAATTGATAGTGTATTGCAAGATTTTCTATTTTGGCAGAAAACAACTGAAATATGTTGTTAAGATTCTGCTGATACATTCAGTAGCTACATTAACTGCCAGATGTGTTAATTAAAAACATTTCCTCATTATGTTAATAGAAAATGTATTTCGTTCGGCATACATTTCCTTAAAAACACATTTTCTGTTTTGATTTAGTTGTATATATTTGTTTTTGGTCTTTTCATGGGATTTGTTGACCATAATTAAAAATATCAGAATATCAAAAGCCTCATTCTTTGATTTTTTTTTTTTTCACAACAAGTGAATTAATGGTGGGCATTTTCCAAACATCTAGTACAAACCGCTCATACAAGCCATTACATCAGCAAACTGCTGGTGTGACTACCGAGCTGTCACCTTTTAAATGCGCTTGCAGCAGCACGTTCCTGCTGTTCGGAGCAGTTGAACTCGCACGTTTAGCCGCTCTGACCTCTGCTCAGAGGCAATTTCTCTGCCATGTATTTTAATATATGTAAGTTATTCACATGTTGCTGGAGAGCTGGCCGGCCTGCCTGGCTGTCTGAGCTGAGCTGAGAGGGACCTGGACACAGTCTGGGCCTGGATGCAGAGCTCCCATCAGTCACTGCTGACACGGCCATGTGATGGTCTGCCAGACATCACTGCTGCTGTCATTCCAAGAGGTAGAACACCACTCTGCTGTTGACACCACAGCATTCGGGAAGGGTGTGTGTGTGTGTGTGTGTGTGTGTGTGTTTATTGCTGAGATACTTCAATAATAAGAGACAGGGTTTTTTTCCCTCCTAAACACTGGGGCTTTTGCCTGATGTGCCCTGAAGGCTTTCACATGTAGAGCCGGCTACAAATACAGCCAAACACTGGGCCTTTTGCCCAGACTTTGTACACTTGCATACAGCCCTCCACCCGAAATCCTCTCTCTACCTCAGTCCTATAGAAAGAAACAGGCAATTACAGAGCCTGAGAGAGGAAAATGAACTGTTTTCTCACAGATGTGGAGGAAAACACATCATAAAGAACAACAAAAGTGAAAGACACACTCAGATCCAATAGCATGGTATAAAAAAACTCACAGTAACAATAACATCACAGTAAAAATACTACACTGAAAATAAAATTATATCAGTAAAATATACTTTAAATGTCATTATGCAGAACAGCTATCTTGATAAACTTTTTATATGCATTACATTATTACATTATTGTTGATGAAATAAAGTGTAAGCAGCATTTTAATGCTGCAGCTGGTGACAGTGGTGCAAATTTAATCTCCTATATACTGTTGGGTTATTAGTCTATAATATATTAACATATTCTATAAGTTGGTAATGTGTTCTGTATGCTGAATCAGTAGCTCTTTCAATTAAAGCACCATTTACAATAGATGGTTTTATCAGTGATTAATAAATAGTCTAAAAATGCTATACAGATCAGTTAAGCCATGAATTAGGGTGTGAGGTTGTGACGAAATATAACAGTAACTGTAGGTGTCAGACAAATATAGTGGAGTATAAAATAGGACAGTATTAATACAATACTTTCCAGTGCAGGCAGTGTGACTGCACTGTCTATATTTACACCCTGGGGTGGAGGGGCCCGTAGAGAGAGCGGATTCAGGTTGCTACCTTGGAAATAAACCTGTGTTCAAAGATAAATGATTAAAAAAAAGAATATTATTAATTTAAAATTGATGCCATTTGCTATATATATGTCCTCAAAAAGGCTGTGTCATGTTTTTTTAATAGTCAGTAGCTAGTTAAAACAAAATGATGTGCTTTTTCTATATAAGCTATAAAATCTATAAAAGATACTATAAAAATAATTCAATTAAATGAGTAATTTCTTACTTTCTTTTATATTTTTGTCAGATATGCAGCGATGATTGCTGGGTAATATGTACGTTGATGTTCAGTCTCAAGTTTCTGTTCGTTTCATGACAAGACATGCACGATAGCGTGCACAAAGGCCCGTCATAACTTCCATACGTCACTGACAATATCTATGGAAAATGTAAAAAAAATAATAACAACAACAATAATGCTTTCAGTCAAATGCATCTTAGCTCTATTTTTAAATCATTTTGGATTTTTACTTGGGCAAATGAATGACTCTCCAAATACAAGTGCAAGGAGGTGGAGAGAGTTTGTAACCATAACTGTTTACAAGCGTACTAAAAGAGCAGTTACACTTAACTGATAGTGAAAAGGCAACCAGATGGCGTTGGGGGAGGGAGACGAAGTGAAAACAAAAAGAAAATTATTTAAAAGTGCTGGATTGTGTGCAGAACATTATCATATGTGTACTATTAACATGATATCAGCGTTTCATTTTTAAATATCATGGTTACCATTAATACTGGTAGACTGTGACATCCCAATGCTAAAATAAAGAAGTACTTCAAAACTGTATTCAGTACTTGAGCATTTAGTGACTTTCCATCACTGCTGAATACTTAAACAATGAGTTTGCAGAGTTAACACATTACAAATGCCTCTCAAAGTACAATCAAGGTATCTTTAAATTTTTTAGGAGTGATTTAAGAAGTTGCCGGAGAGTCGCAGCTGTTAGGACAAGACTCAAATCAATCAGGAACTAAACCAAAGGATCTCATGATGTCACTGCAAGAACAGATGTGTTATGTTAATTATTTCCTTACTCTCAGAAACTCCTTATAATGAACCGCAGTGCTACGAAAATTAAAGCATTTGCAGCTCATTTAACTACAATGCTACTGCAAACACAAAGCATGAGTGAATCAGCTTTGTTTACACCATAAGGCATTAGCAGTTAGAGGCGATAAAGATGCTGGCTGTGTCGCGCGATTGGCTTGATGTGGAAGTAAACTATAGAACCGCAGGGGCGAGATCCCAGGGTTTCACGACTGCAGCGAAGGAGAAATGGATCCTAACCTCACAAACAACCACAGAATACGAGGGTGCAGGTGGCGAGGCTCAGAATAGCCCCTGAATGTCTACTTGATTGATTTCAGGGCTGGCATTGAGGAACAATTGCATATTCATACATCAATTAAAGTGTTCCCCCACTAGTGCCTCCATAATTCAACCTGGCGCTCAGCGGACAGTCATCCTTATGATGCAGCTTCAGACCGGCGCAGAGGAAAATGTTTCAACATGTTTTCTGTTCGTGTGTTCTTTATGGCCTTTTCGAGTCCGAATGGACCTCTTATAATTGTTTAATTCCTCTCCCTCTCTTAAATCTTTTCAGCTTGGAGACTGCGGCTTCTGTACATCTTGCCTCAAAACACAGCAAACATCCCACTGTGTACTCAAAGCATTTCCAATGCAGCAATAAAAACTGTGCACTTCTGCCAGCGGGTCACCTGCAAATGAGTGGACCGGGGGCAAAACAAGCACAGGACCTGGGAAAATCATTCAACCGGGGCGTTTAGTGACACCTCTACAGCAGACCTCGTTGCACCAGAACACATTTAGATGTTCTGATCGGGTAGACCAGGATATTGAGGTCATCCGGTCGATCTGATTGGCTGAGCCAGGAGACTGAGGTCATTCTGCAAAGTGGAGAGGAAATAAGGTTTCTCTTTGTGTCACAGCGTCTGAGTTGGGAACACTGCTTTGAAAATATGCTGCTAATTACAGAGTGTGTCTTTACTCTTGGTATTTGGTGATTTCCTTTTTGCATTTCACCAGTTTGAATATACAGCCTCTTTAAAAGTTTACATTTGAAGGAAGTTGGATATTTTTCTTTTGTTAACAAATATGACCAACAAAGTGATAGCATGCCACTCAATACTCCCTGACTTCCCCAGCCTGTCCATGGCTTTAAGCTCCGAAACCATTCAACCCTAGTGAAGAAAAATCTATGTAAATCTTTAAAAACAAGGCAAAAAATTTTTAGTCTTATCTTCAAAATCTTCAAAATAATGTCCTTAAGCACCTGGGCACTGTAGTTTTTAGCAAACGTTACTCAAACAGTACATTTGTTGGACTATTCTCAACTACAGATTTAGTGCATTGGTGCGCACTTACAGTAGCAGCACTGTTTAAGTGCGATTGATTTGAAATACACTACAGTGCCCAGGTTCCTCGTAATGAAGGAACATGTCACCCTGTGTTGCTCATTAACATGTCATGGACAACAATAAGTCTGTGGCACACAGGAATAAGTTGTGTTAGCATTCGGCAAGACAATACTTGTTAATAGAATAGCTTTGTCGCTGGTTTTGGTCTTGTTATGGATGTTCATGTTAACAGAAACATAGAATGTCACTAGACTCAGCCTTTAAGTGACCTTTAAACAGAGACACTATTTTATACAATGCTGCCAATTGTCACATAATTCATAACCTATTGTCTGTTATCTTATTCATTGGCTTGCAGGCCAAATCTGGCCCCTGACAGGGTGCCAGGTGGCCCGTTGACCATTTTCTGATTCACAATGAAAATAAATTGATTCACACTGTATTTTATTTTATTTTTTGCACTTTGAATGTAAATAAGGGGCCAGAATACATTTAAAAAAAGTGTAAAAAATAGAGCATATTTATTTAAATTTTTTAAAAAAAGTGCCACGGAAAGACCCCCCAGAACCCCCGACAGAAGTCTGGGATAAGCCCTCAATCTCCTCAAATCCTAGAAACGCCCCTGCATTCACCTGACCATCCTGATTTGCCTCTTGATAAAGATAAACTGAAAAGTTGACAACGGAAAGACAAATTTGCCTTTATCTTGCCTTTTATTTTTAATTTTTATTTATTTTATCTGATAAAATTATCCCCTGGACTCCTGTCATTTTGTAAAAGCAGCTCCCGAGCAAAGCAAGTACAGTATCCCTTGTTTACAATCGTCAATATAGAATAAAATCACCAGTTTTGATATTTTACTGTAATTTACTGTAATTTTCTTTTCAAAAATACAGCAAATCAACTGGAAGCTGACTCTCCGCATGTCTGCTAAAGTTTCAGCAAAAGATGAATGGTTACTTCTCCTAAGTATGATGACTTAAATGTTAGTAAATTATGCAAAAAATATTGGACCAGATGAATCTGCAGCAGTCAGGGTTCCCAGGATGTGCACAATTCCTGGAATTTTTAAAACCTCGAAAACCTTTACGCCATATAGAGCAAATCCCACAAACTTGAACTTCAAATTACAGTATTTTTTTATGGGCTGTGACTTCCTTCAATAGGAATTTTGTTTTTGAAATCAAACCAAAAGTATGATCATTTTCACAAAACCGTAACAAAACCGCCTTAATTTAAAACTCACTAATCCCTCAGCAATAAGGCTATTAAAAAAGACTACAAGTACAATATCCTGAGCCCCTGACACACATGCACACACGTACATACACACACCACCAAGGCTCAGACAGTGTGAATCTAATGCCCTCCAATCCTGTGAATCCCTTTGTTCCTGATTTCATGCTTGATTTGCCCACAGCTTGAGTCTGGCTGGTATCAGCGCTCTTCTCACTGCTTTCACTCCTGCCAAATCCACAGAGCCACACAGGATCCATGTCTCCCTTCTCTCTCTGCGCTCTCGTCTGCCATTGTTCGCTCCAGCATCTCCGCGAAATGCTCCCCAGCTCATGCCAAGGAGTTGTGTTTGTTTGTTGGTTTGTTTGCATCTCAGCCCATCTCACTGTAAACACCTCAGCAATCTGCCAAGAGCGGATCAGAGTGGATTCTGATACTGTCGTTCTGCATTTGATTCACTAAGTCACTTTAAACTGTTTCATTAGGGGAGATATGTAAGCACAATAAGTCCACTGGACCTATATCTCTATTAAATGATTTCCTGTAGAGTAACAAGAACAATCCCCCCTGTGCATTGACAACCATACTGCGCGCACGCTCCAAATCGTTCACAAATCTTAAGATTGATTCAACACCTCTCACGAGAGGCCTTTCAGACGTTCTGTTTTGAAATCTTCTGCTTCTAAAGTGGCACATCAGCCGGGCTCTTCCACTCCTACGATCCCTGTAGCACTCGTACCGAGCAGATATTGTGACAGCTGCGTGAGGGGGGCAAGAGGGAGCACGTAGGAGACAGACAAGGAGAAAGAAGGAGAAAGGAAAGAGCGAGGAGCGGGTCCCTAGAGAGAGGGTGCCGGTGCTCCACAGCTCCAAGTCACTGCCTGCATGCCAATGAGGAGATTCCCCTGCAGCAGCGGCAGCGGCAGCAGTAGTGGAGCAGAGCAGCAGGAGGGGCCGGTGCTGACACTGTACCACTATAGTCCTTGATAGTCACATTACACACTCGTCACAAAGAGCTGAACACCAGATGGATATCTGAAGTACAACATTGAGAAATGATCAAAAGCTAAATCCAAGTTACTGTAAACATGCTGGTGATAATTATCTCTGTGTTACAACAATGATCCCGATGATTGTTTCAGTGCTATTACACATCATCACTTAATTACCCTCCAGTGTATTTCATGAGTTATTTAGTGTCCTGTTGCTGTTTGCTTTGTATCCACTTTCCTCTCCTGTTTCTCCTTCACTTATTTCCCAATTTTCCAAAATGCCTTTTTGACAGCTGCTTCACAAAGAGCCTAAACATTTAGCTCCTGGCTTCCCATGTAGTTGACAACAATAAGCAATACTGCAAACCCAAATTTATTACATTACTCTTTCACCTCAGTTTTTCCTGCACCTATGTTGAGTGCGTGAATACAAATGCACATACATTTTGGCTACGCCTTCTACAGCACTGGTTCCCCAACCCCCACTATGGGTCACCAATGCTAAATGAGGAGGTCACAGGGCCTTCTTGATTTTAAGGGGTTTAAGAAAACTTTCTTTTTTAAAATATACAATAGGCCGATATCCCAGCATTTCATTCATTTCTGTGAGGAAAAGTTTAAAATATTATTAACACTATCCCCACCATTGACGAGATTTTTCACCATGTATGATACAATGCTTCCCCGCCATCATATAAGGTCGGGGGCGCTGTTACACATTTTGTGAAATAGAACAACACTAAGAAGAAGATCCGATGGAAACCAGAAGAAGCTGTAGCAGCTTGTAAACTGTATGGAAATGCTGGCGCCGACGGAAAAGTTTACGGTTGCGCAAGCCGTGGAGATATTGATGGACTCAGACTCCGACAATTCCTGTTTTGATCAACATTCTGAATCCAATTTGGAAGAAGAAGCAAACCGGTTTGGTGGGACAAAACGGGAACTCCATGATGGTGACAGCGACTTATGGACAAAATGACCACAGAGGAGAGGGATACAACAGTATTGACACTGAAAGAGACAACGTGTTCCACTTATTTTCATTATCATTATTATTTTCATTTATACAATGTATAAATTGACATAAGGAAATGACATAAAACAAAAAAATATAAATGTGTAATTTATATTTTACTTGAAAATGACAGCTTTTGACAAAAATGCATTTTTCTCCGAACATTTTTGTCCAATTTGTCCGAAATGTTGTTGTTTTTTAATGAAATTGCACAAATTCAAGATAGAATTTTTTTTTTGTGTGCCTAAAAACAGAAGGTCTGTTCTTTAGTTTCATGTATATACTGTTTATACATTCCTAGAACAATTTATCCTGCGGGAAAGAGGAGTGAATATGATCAAAAATGCTGGTGGTGGCTGCCAACTTGAAAATAATAGTCTGGCAGGGAAAGTGTTAATGACATTACTCCACACTCCCATGAAAATATAAAAATGGCTTGGCACTCTGATCTTGGAATAGCTCTAACAGATGACCAATGGGACTCCATCTTAGACTTGATACCTGCATCATCAACATCCGCTAAACACAGCTTAATACAACTGAAAGTGGTACATAGCGCCCCCCTTACTAATGCTAGACTGGCAAAGATCTATCCAAAATTGCGTTGTTATGCCCTCGATGTCGAGGCCAGCTAACTTAATGCATATGTTCTGCTTATGTCCAAATCTCTCCACCTTTTGGATGAGTATTGTTAAGGATTTTAGCGAGATGTTTGAAACCCAATTGGATCCTAACCAAGTATGTGCATTTTCTGCTCTAACTGTGAAGGCATCCCATGCTATCTTACCAAATGAAGCCCATGCGGTTAAAGCTTTCACTACTCGCCTGGCAAGATGTTTGATCCTTCTAAATTGGAAGCAACGCACTCCCCCATCCGTTTCTCATTGGGTAGAGATGTTTTGTATTTCTTAAAGTTAGAAAAATCAAACACACACTCAAAGGGTCCTCTCAAACCTTTATTAAGATATGGAGTCTTTTTGGACTTTTTTGATTCGCTACAGAAACCTCTTGATAAAGAATAAGGTGGTAGCTTTAAATGTTGCACGACAGCAACATGTTTCTTTATAATCAGGGGAGGAGTGGTTGAATTAATGTCAAATACACACGTTCTGTATCTTTTTTTGTGGGATAAAGACATTGAAAATTCATAAAACATTATTTTAGAGTTTAGATAATTATCTAAGATATAAATTTCAAAAACATCTCACTGGATGAGGGCATGTTGAAGACTTGAACACAGGCTATATTACAGAGTCTGTACTCTGCTGAACCTCATCCTGCAGTGGAAAGTATGCAGTCAAAACAACCACAGTGCTAATAAAACAGTGGCTTAGTACTGGGGATGAGTTTGTATGATTGTTAAAAACAAAATAAAATAACTCAGGATACACAGAATTTTATAAAAAGTTTATAAAAATATCAGGAAAACTCATCTCTGATTGAATTTTCAAAGGAAATTATCTGCTCAAAATTCTTCCAGTTGCTCATTTCACACAAACGTCTTGCACTTATGCATTTGCTGTTTGGGTTAATTGTACATTTTATACTGTACTGTTATTGATATGCATTGAATATAATATAAAACGTCTATAAAACATGTCACTTAGTCAGGCGTCATCAGTTTACTCAATGATAGAAAAGGGGTTCTTTCAGGAAAAAGGTTGAGAACCACTGTTCTACAATGTGGAATCAAATACAAAGAGCAAAGCAACCCTTACTGAAAATTTAGCAAACTATGGCTGCATTGCATTCAGCTCTAGTTTATTTGATTCTGCAGGTGGAGAAATGTTTATATCCTCCTCTATGGTTCTTTTATTGACATAATTGTTGGCAGGACACATTCCTTTTCTGTGAAACTGTGAGACACCAAAACCTGCTGTTTACTATGTGTTGAGCCATTTTTGGCATTTCAGTTTTGTCACGTTGTTTAAGTCTGGGTATTTATGTGCAAAAAATTAGAGCAATATGTCTACAAACCATTAAACTAACAAAGACATGCAAGAATTCCCAACATGGTAGATGATTGATAGTGTTATTTTTGTGTTAATGCAAATTTAGAAGTAGCTGGATGTTGAATTTTCAGGCTTTATAGGCTCTAACACATCTGTGGTCCTTGTGCTGACAGCAGCAGTGTGAGTAAGAGCATTAGCTGTGTGTAACCACCTCCTCTCTCTTCACCCCTCCCTCGAGAAGAATTAATAACTAATTATGTCAGGTCACTCGTCCAGATGGTCCTATCAGATGGGCCCACTGTCTGAACCTCACCTCCAACAAACACCTCTGACCCTGGTGGCGACGTCACCCCTGGCAACATGGAGTCTGAGGCCCAGGCCGCTGGGAAGATGGAATCGGGGGGTACGTGAGGGTTTGGGGGTGCACATAAAGAAGCGGTGAGGGGGGTACGAGCTGGGCGTGTCTGATCAGTGTTGGATGGCTGCCTTTAAAGCTCCATGAATACAAGGCTCCCTGCCGGGGCCCTGATCTCCACGGTCATGATTCTGTTATTACACGCCATGTTCCTGTGATGGGCAGATGGCTCAGAGCATTGGCACATGCATTCACAAGCATTCAACACACGCCGGGCCCGTCGCATCAATGGACACAACCTGATACTCCCCTTTCTTGTCTCATTAGGAGGCTATAGAAACATAAGAACATAATAGGGGGGAATTAAGTGCCCGTGTGGATGTCAAAGGGGGATGTGGCAGAAGATTGGGACGAGGGCTAACAAGCGCATGGCGCGCTCCCTCAGCTTTGTGTGGTGATTAGTGCTTTCGACAGGGCTGACGGGTAAAAGACAAGCCCTCTGGGACGGAGCAGCTTTTAAACGGACACTTAAACAGCCAGGAAACTGACAGCAGTGAGAAACAGGCGTCAAAGCTCCTGGCTGTGCATGTCATGTGAGAGAAGACGAGGGTTTAACATATAGATACAGGTAACTTATACATGTCTGATGTCACACAGAGCAGGTAATATCCAGTGTTAGTGCTCCAAAAATACTGGCCTTTATATGGTTTGTTACAAATATTTAAAATGAAAATGTATTTTGATCTTATAAAATTTGACGGTATTATGATTAGGGCTGGGCAATATATCGAAATTATATATTTGTCATGATATTAGACTAGATTTGGCATCCAAAATGCAAGTGATGTCTTTTCCTGGGTTTAAAAGCTGTTTTACAACAAAATGATGTAAATTTCAGAACTCACCAGACTGTTCTACTATTTGCCTTTACCCACTTCGCCATTACATCCACATAACTGATAATTATTTAGCAAAAATATCATGGTGTCAACATGTTGTAAAAGCACCAATAGTCAACAATATTGTTGCAGTATTGATATTGGGGTATTTGGTAAATATATTGTGATATTTTCTCCATATTGCAGAGCTCTTACTATGATATTTAGTATTATAATTCAAAATGCAACATTTAAAACACATCAAAACAGAAGCAAATCAAGAATCACAGTGACAACTTGTGAAATGCTAAAATAAATCAAATAAATACACATTCTTTCCCTTCATACTTTTTATTTTAGCTTGTTTCAATTTCATACTCTGGAGCTCTTTCATGACATTTTAATTGTATTTAAATATCCTTTTATAATATTATTTTTATTTTCTTCTTATGTATTTATTTAATCTTATTCTATTTTAATTATTTATTTATTTAATCTTATTTTATTTATTTATTTATTTAACCTTATTTTATTTTATTTATTTTCTTTTTTCTTTTTTTTGCACTTTGTCTCGATACGTTTGATATTTCATCAAAAGCACTGTGGATTGCCTTGTCTGCCAAAATGTGCCATACAATTAAACTTGCCTTGCCTTTGGCAAAGACAAACACAAAACTTAAATATCAATTAACTGAATAAAAATAATTAACAAATAAAAACAAGCCAATGGAGTCATGTGAGCCACTTTTTTCTGCCATAAGTGAAACTTGAAATAACACCTATGTAGCTCACATCCACTTTTCTTTCCTTCCCTGTTTAAAAAAAATGTCTTTTCTTATTATATCCTGTAATAGCTCTTTTACAATCAGTCACATAAAAGCCTCCTAAACTCTTGAGCAAACAGGAACTTTACCAAAGCTCCCCTGTGCAAGTCTCCAGGACCAGATGATGTCTCTGCCTCGTATTTGAGCAGGAGACTCGGGACAAAGCAGCTAAGAAGAAACCAAACAAAGACACCTTAAATGGGATTTGAGGTGTTAAACCACATCTCATTCATTTGACTTTCTCTCGTCTTTAGGGGGAGAAATGGCAGATAAAGAACTGAGACGAAAGCACTGCCCACCATCGGTGTGCGACAGCATGTACATATATCGCACTATTGATACCATCGAGGCTCGAGCTTTTCAACACTCTGCAAATTAAAGAAATAATGAAAGGCGGCGACGAGATTGGTGGCTATCACTTACTCAATTATAGTAAATGGCCCGACACGTGTTGATAAACACAGATAATTACTTGTGAAAAGGTTCATCATTATCATTACATCATTACTTTCTGGCATTCTGGTGCTAAGTGTCTAACAGGATTAGCCTGCCAGTCACGTTTCCCCTCTCAGTCGGGCAGACAATGGACAACTTTACAAGCTGGCTGCTTCACGCTGGCGGTCCTTTATGGACGCTCAAAGTTTTGCCACTTTTATAGGAAAATAATGAAATCGTCACAGCTTCCAAAATTGGTTAATTCTAAGGGTTAACTGTTGCTTTATGGGTTGAGAAAACTATTTTTAACCTCACTGAAATGGCTGGAAAACACTATTGCAAATATGGAAACATAACTTTTTCTTAGCTCCTTAAAAGATTTTGTTTTGGAGATACATGGTTTTCACAGGGCAGCGACCATGACCATCATGATCACCTCAATTGTGAAACATCATTTCCCCCACAATTAGTTTCTATATTCACAAAACACTACCTTTAAAACTGCACTTTATCACCCATTGCTAATTTACAATGTGACAAAATAGACAAAAGCGCGATTCAGAAATGAGACTGCAGAGGCTGTGAGCAGCGTATTTCTCACAGCCGTCCTCCTCGCAGCTTCCACATATGCTGCTGCAGTGAATCCGGTGTCAGAACGGAGCCCTGTCACTATGTTACAGCAGGAATCCGATGATGGCCTCTTCTAAGCAAGCTATCACGCACCATCTGGTAGTACTGTTCTTCAGCTGTTTGAAGAATCAAGAAAATCAACCCATCATCTACCCCCACACTACCCCCTGCACTCACACACACACACACACACACACACACACACGCACACACGCATAAACAGCCGGCAATATGTACACATGTGAAATGCACCTGCACACGTACACACACATGAATAATTTCATCCACACTTCACTTGAGACACACAGATTTCCTCCTGACCGCCAGCAGGAGTGTGATGTCATTACAGCTCTCTAAGGCCTCCTATTAGCCAGTGCTCTGTAATCACTCTGGTGATATATTAGTACAATGCATTGATTACCCCATAATCCAATCACTCGCCTGTTATTGATCTTTTATAGAGCGCCCCCCAGACAATAAAGCTGCAGCCACAGACTGTGGGTCAATAGGCACACAGGGAGAGGAGTCTCCTTGCAGCTAATTGGCTTATGAAATAATACAAACATTTTGCTTTCTCTACACCAGCAGAAATCAATGCAGAGCTAAGCTGGTGCATTCAAATCAATTGTCTTGAGCCACATGTCTGCGTCAGGACTTCTCCCTCACATGTTTCAGGCTTTATCTAATCCCGTACAGTTTTTTTTTTTCTTTTGCTCTATGTCTCCGTCTTGCTAACTCTCATCTGCTTCCTCTCAGTCCTTCCTTTTCTTCCCTACGATCCGTCTTGCCACTCCATCTTTCTCCCACTTGGTCCTCTCTCCTCCTCCTCCTCCTCCTCCTCCCCCCTCTCTGTCCAGCCTTCGACTGATGTTGGGTTGCCAGATAAGTTTCTGCTTACAGGGAGACCACATCTGACACCCAGCTGTGTGGGTCATGGGCTGCAAGAGCAGCTGCTGGTCATAAATCACCCGAGCTGGAGGAGTTCTGGCACTCCTTCTGTCAGCCGTGAAACAAAGACATAGAGGTAGCGGGGGGTCAGAGGTAGCCAACCTGGGTAACTACAGGAGACCCAGCACCACCTCTGTTAACGCTGCACTGAACAGTCCGCTCTCATAAAACCGTACTGTAAGACTGGGTGAAGTCACAGAGGAATGTAGGGTGCCAGAGGATGCAAATGTGGAGTCAAGAAGTATGGTGTAATATGGTATGCAAGCAATTATGGTTAAACAGGCGATGCAGCTTGTGAGCTGTGAGGTCAGAGGACAAACAACCCCTTGCTGAGTTACTGTAGCTGAAGAAATGCAAATAAATTCTGTCAACAGAGAGAGGAGGCCTTTGTTGCGTGCTGCAGACACATTTTGGTATGTCTTAAAAAACAGAAATCTGCTCTTTTATTTGAGTTAAAGCGGAAATGAGCGAGTAATGAAAAAATGCATTTAATGTGGAATTTAGCCTGGAATTTTGTTTTTCTTGAAATGATTGAAATAAAAATCTGTGAAGATTATTTTTACTTGTGGCTCCAGAGCAACGTAGATTGTTTAAAGTGTGATTTCTTCATAACTAAGGACTTTTTGAATTTGTTTTTACTTTTTTCTATTTTTTTTATTTATTAAAAAAATATATATCATATTTTTAATCATGTATTGTGTGTTTTTTTGTTTGTTTTTTTTTATGTATTTTTTGTTATAATTCTTTTTAATTATAGCTTCTTATCAAAAATTCATGAGCCTAGAAATTATTTGGAATTTGGTCATCATTTTGTTACAGCTTAAATGTGATCTTTTCCCCATGCTTAAGTTGTATTGCTGTTATAATAATAGTTTTTCTGAACTAGTCTGGCCTTTCTACCTGCAATAAAATGCTGCCCCTACTTCCCTGCTGTGTCACAATGTCTTCATCATATACATATTTTTTAATCTAAACATTTAAAGGAATACTCCACCCCCCAAATAACCTTTTGTATATCCATAACTCACCCCGTATTATGTTTAATTTGTGAAGCAAACATTTTTCTTACGTGCCTTGAGTGAACGAAGAAACCAAAAATGAAAAAACAAAATTGTTGACATAGGGGTCCACGTCTCACAACGACTCTATCAAGACATCCGTTTACAATCTCTGAAACAACAAACAACCTTATTTTTTCTCAGATATCCTCAGATATTGTTTAGAAAATACTATCAGCTATCCCTTAAATATCTTCACATCAATATCAAGGTATTCAGTCAACAAATGTGCTCAATTTTGTTCATATTTTAAAACTGAATTCAAAATAAAATCATTAAGATTTAGTACAATTATGTTACTACATCAAAAGTGTTTTTTTTTTTCTTTTAGCAGCAGTCCTCTCATTCCTCTATAAGTGAAAATCCAGCACCTTAAAGGTACACTAAGCAGGATTTGCCTAAAAAACAGTACAGACTCATACATAAGTAATCCCTACCTATCATCACGTATGACCCACTAGAAGTGTGTGATGGTGTAGTTATCTGCAGCGATTCTGCCCTCTGCCTGTATTTTCTAAATTTCTGAATCCGGGACATTTATTGCCGCGTACCCACAAAGCTTTCAGGTCAATCAATCAATCAATCGTTATTTTTAAAGCCCAGTATCACAAAGTGCGGCCAGAGATTTATAAAAAGGTAGTGACCAGGAGTCTCATTTATAAAACAATGCGTAGGATCCATACTAGAAATATACGTATGAATAAAAGCCAAAAATGGCATGCGCAACAAAGTATTTGACAATTTCTATAAGGGATGCACGCAATCAGATGTTTCAACAATTAAACCTCCGCTAGTCTGCACCAGAAATATTAGTCAGTTAAACCAATTAGTGTTTAATTCATGTACAGGGCTGCTTAACTGTCATGCAGCCGCCTGCCACTAGTGGGGGCTACAGAGCTGTCAGACAGCAATCCCCCTCCCCCTGTTTTTATTTTAAATGTTTAGTGGTTAACTTTTGGTTAACTTGCCACCATGTTCACATTCATACCGCATGGCGCAAAGTGTCTCATACTTCAGGGGCATTTAAAATCCAAGGGCTCTTAATGCACACTATTTTTTGGGGGACAATGTTTCAAATACTTCACAATAAATTGTGCTAAATTTTGACTGTTTTCTGAGTGTTTTCCATTTTTTAGACTAGTCGACTGGTCTTAATTAAAATTTTCGTTTAGTCGACAGGGAAAATAGTCGCCAGGAACTTCCCTAATTCCACCTCACCATCTATGTCGCCAATTTCTTGTCTTTAAAATGGTCGTGGGTCAGAGTTTCTCCCATCGAGTCTGTTTTTACAGATCACAACTATTGCGTGGAATGTGGCGTACGCCTCTTTCAGGCCTCATTTTGTGCGTACGCAATGTTCATAAATGACACCCCTGGTGCCAGACTTTAAGCAGTAGGCATCCAGGAGACACAGCACCGGAGAAACACAAATAAAGCGAGGTGAAACGCCAAACTAGAGTGAATCTGGGGTTGGCTTTTACCTTCCCTTCCACTGGTGAGCATGTTCACAAACAGTTACTGACAATCCTGCATGCCATACCTTTAAGGACACAGTTAGAAAACATCTTGCTACTTGGTAGAACGCCACAAACAATGACCCCTAAAGCGTTGCTAATGACAGGCTGGCTCCCCCTTAATTACGCCTTTTACCCATGTGTGCAGATGCAGCGCATATACATCTGTGTGCACGCAGGCAAGTCTGTTGTCTGTTGTCGACCCCTGCACACTACATGGGAAAGTGCTGTAATTTAAGACCTGCCTTTCATTCGAAGCCACCTCGCAGTGTTTACACTTCAGCCCACACAAGGCTGCATACTTCTACAGAGATTTGGATAATAAATTGGGTGTTATTTTACAAGACACCAAATCTCCTGCAAGATAAAGGAAAAAAATGAGAGTAAGAAGCATGACGGCTCGGGGAAGGGAGGGGGTTGGACAGCAGGGGAGGGGGTTGAGTGAGGGATTGGTGGGTGGGGGGAGGTATATAATGAGAGTCATTGAGTATTCTTCTTAGATCAGTATCTGTCTGACATTATCTGCTCTACATTGCTCCACACACAAGATGGCCAAAGCTGTAAACACCACAAAAGAAAAAAAATGTCCATTTCTTGTTATTTCAAAGCTGATATTTCCTCGTAAAAACCCAGTGCTGACTGTGTTGTGGCTCTCACCCGTGCACTCTCAGTTTCTTGAAATGTTCATTTCTTTGGACAGCAACATAATTGCCAGAAAGGAAACAGCAGTATGTGGGATGTCGGTGGAGAAGAAAGGGCACGGAGAAAAGAGAGCAGATTATAAAAGGGTATAAGAGGGGAAAAGAATGACGAAGGAGAGAAAGGAAGGAGAGGACTTCTTTGCCCTTTGGTGTGAAGCGAGGGTCGATCGATAGCGGTGTAATGAGCCTGGTATTAGCTGGGGTGCAGAGGGACCGGAGCAGGGCAGAGGGAGGGCAGAGGGGGAAGGGGAGAGCCAGGATCTGATTCCCAACAGCAAACAACACCATTGCAGCAGACATCAGAACCAACACCTGAGTACACCTATTAAAGCCAGATGACCCTCTGCTCGGCTAATGACGAATCCACCCTCGTACAAACTTCACTCACACACTTTGATTCAACCTGCTGGCTGGTTTCGTACCCGTCGCAGAGCTGTTCTATCTCTGCCAAGCTGCCGCTGAAGCCAAACGCATTACCCAAAGAGGGCTAACAGAGACAAACCAAGACAAATCCTGACTAAGAAAAGGACCGCACTTAACATCACCTCTCCTTTGCGGTACAGATTACCCAACAATGGCTTCTGCCACTCTCTTAAATCCACTACACACTGGCAATTTGATTAGAAACACAGAGATGCGGGGATTGTCTTTGGTTGGTTGAAAGACAGAGAGAAGGGGGACCAGCGGGGAGAAGAGGGGGATAACCATCAGGTACACTCAAAGCCAATCTGTTGCCTCGTCAATAGGCTCATTCTGCTGGAGTGCTGGGCTCGCTCGCCCCCCAGTCTCAGCCGTCGGACCAGCCATCCAGGCAGGCGCAAGCTGGGGGGACACTGAGAGAGAGGGCCACGCCTGGGTCCTCTCAATGGAGGGATCAAAGCGGGGATAGAAGGATGGGCCCCCTCTCTTTGTGCTCTCGTGTCTCCCAAAACAAACGTATCCTCCTGTTCGCTGGAAGCTGCGTGGAGGTGGTCAGAGGAACAGATGGCGAAGGGGACTGCCACTGGGAGACCCCTGCACTCTGTAAAAGGATGCGTCGCGTTCAACACATCAGCATGTCTAGTTTCTGCATCATGAACGTTCGCGCTTACTTTTAATACAGAATATAATAAGACAGAATTATACAGTATATGATATACTGTGAAGAAGTGGGTTTCAAACTTTTTGTACCCAACGCACAACAAAGGGCAAGCCAAAATCTCAAGGCACACCTGTATTTATATCTGTGCGCAGTAGCTTCTATAACATGTGTTATCACTCTTATCACGATATAAGACAATAAAAATAAGTAAAAAAAAATAAGACAGGTAGCTTTCATGATACTGTCTACTTTTCTTCTGGTGATAGGTCACCTTTGCTGGTGCTTTGTTGTAATTTGCTTTGTACACTAAAGCAATTCATTGTCCCACTCACAGCTTTCTCCTTTTAAATGTTATCATCCCTCACACTGGCTGCCAATGAGGCCTTTTGAACTAACTGACTAACTTTTGCAACTAACTGATATACAAATGGTCACTTGGGGGGTGAAGTATTCCTTTAAAGCAGTGGTTGGTAAACTTTACTATCAAAGGAGCCATTTTTGGCCAATTTTTTTTTTTTTTTACGAAATCTGGTACCACACTACATATTTGTGCAACACAGCCTATTTAATCTACATCAGCCTATAAACATTCCTAATAGGTCTAAATGAGCATTCATTAATGTTTTACAGCAAAGTAGATATTCTGCAGTGGAATATTTATCATTATTTGGTACTTAAACTTTGCAGCTTCAGCAGTGAAAGCAAACAAATCTGTCCACTTACCATGAATTCTCGTTTGTCCTCCAAGACATTTTCTTTTTTGAAACTGGAATCAATAGCTAGCCGCACTAAGGAGACTCAAGCTTAGCCATCGCTATTGAGATTCAGCAAATTTCAGGAGAAGGCGGTGGATGTGTGACGAGATGTTAAAACTATTTTTTTTATTCTGTGTATAGGCAACACATTTATACAACTGGAAAATGTAAGACTCACTTAAGGGCTACAACAATAATACATGAAAAGTAAAAAGTTGAAAAAAATAACTGTTATTCATTTCCATGTAATTTTTTGTCAAAGCCACAGGGAGCCAATGCAGAAGAGCTAAGATTGTTTTTCTTCAGTAGGAAGGAATGGATACTGAATGTCACAGACATTATTTTTCTTTTCATTTGATTGCTCACTCTCCTCTTGTGGTATCTTGTCATGTAGAAAGTTTAATTTGATATGACGAGGTTTTGATACACTTGTGTCTGCAAATTCTGAACGGTTTTCATTAGAACTACTTTTCACCGAGGAAATAGTCCAAATTAAAACTGCTGATAGAGTCCTCTGTGGGTTATCCAGAGTAATCAGAACAATGTCCCTGAACACAGAAGCTGCAGTTGACTTTTTTCAGGTTGTGTAATTTGGGTGAACTAACCCTTTAATATATTTCTATGGTACTCTAACTTCTGTTTTTTTCAACCCTAATCTTCTGAACCCACTACGACAAAAAGCACCAATGCCATCATGTTCTACCTGCTGAACTCATTCTAAAACAGAAAATGTTAAAATTGACCCGCTGCTAATTAGATATTTTTGTTTAGAGGAAAACAATCAAAATTGTTCATTTTGTATTATTAACGTTATTTCCTCATGCCGTGAAGAGTCACAGTCTCATTCCCTGCCAGTGAGTAGAGAGATTTTCACGAGCCCATCAGAAGCAGGGCTTCCAGTAGATATAACCCGTGCTATGGTAATCACATGCTAATCACAGTTAACACCAGCGCAGGGTCCTATACTCTAGATTAATGCATCCGTCGCATATTCACGTTTCCATTAGCATAAATCAGGTTCACCCTGCCTTTGTAATTAGTGTTTTCATGTGAATGATAATAAGATATGGTGATTAGGTCAGGGTACTAGAATGGAAATGACTTGTCAGCTTAGTGGGCCTCAAACTGTTCCGCACATGTTATCAATATGTGCTTCCTCAAGAAACAATTAATGATGTTGAAAGATAATTGAAGTTTGATAGTTGGATGTGGAAAGCAAAAGTAGACTATTAATAAAACTTATGCAAGACACTTGATGTATTAGAGGGATTCTTATGGCAGAGTTATGTCAAAGACATGTATGTTAAAGCACGCTGTCGGTTTCATCCTCCATACTGTATGTTGTAGCAGACCGTTTTACAAACCCTACAGTGTCTTGCACAGCCACTCTGTATGTTTATTTAATTTATAAATGACTGCATGCTTTGTAAACTTGACACTACATTCAGAAAAGTTTTCTGAACGCTTTTTTTCTAGATAATTCGATCACACTGCATTTCTGAAGACAAAGATTTACAGGCTGCAGGACCACATGGTTTTCCCCCAAAACCCCAGGTGTGGACTTCCGGTGTTAATGTCATTGATGAAAACTATGATGACATTTTTTTGTCAATAACCTTTTTTCCATGACGAAAACAAGACAATGACAAGCTAAAAATAGATCTTGATACTAAAAACTAAGTAGAGAAGAGCTGTGTATTTTAGAATGCGGCATGAGCGACAGGCTGTACACTCCAGTAAATAGTCTGCACCAGGATGTTTTGCTAGCCACTTAACGGCAGTGGAGCAAGCAGCCACTAGCTGCCGGTCTGCACAGCTGATCCCTGCAGGACTCCACTCAGACCGGACTGGAGAAGGTTTATAGTCTGAGATGAAAGAGGTGACGAAAGATGAAGATGAAAGTTTAGTTTCTCACACAAGACATGAGTTTAAACCTCCTATTTAAACTCCTCTGGCCTGCTTACTGTTGCTGCTTCCTCTGTAAGTCACTTTGCAACCCACCTCCAACCCAGCTCCTCCTTTTCATGCTGTGTCTGATTTATCAGTGTCATTTCTGTTACTCGGTTCTGTTCCTGGGGGGTCTTTGCTGCTGATCTCCCGGTCTTAGGCTTTCCATGTAGGCGCATGGAAGGGCAGGGAGGTTTGGCTCTCTCTGCCTTAGTATTTCCACGTAGGCACATGGAAGAGGCTTTCTGTGAGAGAACAGAGCCATACCGCCAAATATAACACTGCAAATGGAAATAAAATTGTCTTTGTCTAAAGTAATCCTGACTGAAGTGTTATTTAAAAAGTTTGCGACTAATCAATTAATTTCCCTTTATTACCTGAATCCATTAAAATAAACACTATTCATTTCCAGCAAGCCGACACTTCATATCCCAGATCCACTTTATTTGAACCTATCCAACAGCATCCAGTCGAGCTGCAGAGGAGAACCATGAAGAACTAAGATAACGTCAATAAGCGGCAGTTAGAAAATGATAACGAAGATCATTTGATTCATGTACAAAAACTACAGGTGGTCAACAGTATGCAAAACGTGAGTCAAAAAATTACAGGTGGAGACACAACTTCTAGCAAACTTGACAAATAAATACAAAGAATTCATGAGTTTTTACAATCAAATATGTTGCAAGCCTGTTGTTTAAATTGCATTACATTTAGTGAAGAGCATATTATGACCTGTTTATGACTCAAAACTCAAAGTTTAGGACATGGAACTTGCCTGTCTTGACTTGGACTTCAGTGCAAATACTTATTGTGACTTGCAAGACAATGACTTGGTCCCACCTCTGTCCAAAACATGAGAGAAGTATGTGGACCCTCATTCTTCTCCTCCATTAACATGCATGAAAACTCAAAGGGACCTGCCCTGTCATAGCCTACACCAACAACCTGTTTCACCTCTGTTCTGCTGCAATCGACGTACAATGAAAACCTTTTTGCAGTCAACATTACGCCTTCTCATACGAGGCAGTGTGAAAAAAAGAGCATGTATGAGCATATGTGTGTAACATGTGAGAAGGTCACAACACTGAGCCTGCATGTGAATATAAGTGGGAAAGAAAATGTGTGCAGGTGCGGCGCACACCTGTGTACTTTGATGAAATACACCGCATGAGCAGGACTCACAGCGGTGATTGGCCCAAGGTGGGGTTCAATCTTTGTGGGTTTTGTGTCCCTCGGGACTTCCCTTCCACCCCTGACACTCCTGACACACAGCATTCCTCTCAGACTGGTGACCCCACATGACGGACGGCATCCTCCATGCTTATAAGCGACTGATGAGACCCGCTGCAGCCCCAAGAGACTGAGAGGCAGAGGTTGGGATCAGGAATGTGACAAAAAAAATAAAACAAAATGGCAGGGAAAACATTTACATCTATTAAAATGTTTTCAGCAGCAGGATGGGAACAAATGAGGTTTAATCAAACCCTAAAGGATCTAAAGGAAAACCACAGTCCAAGATTTAATGCCATGTTCTTGCTTTAGGGTTGTGATG
Source organism: Epinephelus lanceolatus (assembly GCF_041903045.1). Lineage (NCBI taxonomy): Eukaryota > Metazoa > Chordata > Actinopteri > Perciformes > Serranidae > Epinephelus > Epinephelus lanceolatus. The sequence goes on from NC_135746.1 coordinate 20,866,392, forward strand.
CGTGTATGTGTGTGCATTGCAAGAGTTATTTCTCATTCAACCTGACACCCCTGTTTCCATGGTAATTTATGAGGCCTGAACTGTGAATCTGAACGCCCAGCTCCCACCTCCAAAAACCATCTTCTTCATGGGTATCATACCCCCTCTTTGAACAGTTTGGTAGCACATCACAGCTTTTTCACAAAGCTGCAAAGTTGAAAATGTGAAAACTGATAGTCATGACGAAACTTTTGGTTTTCAGGCTAGGATAATGGTGAGAACAGGGGTGGGTAGTAACATGTTACAAGTAACACATGAGTAAAAAAAAATAGGTTTTTAAGGAAAGAATACTTTTCATGCTCCTTTTTTAAACTGTATTTTTACTTTGTACTCGAGTATATTTTTTGAGCCAGTGATCTACTTTTTACCTCTCTACATTTGCCATTTATACCTTCATTACATTGAGTCTGCACTGTATAAAAGAATTAAGTGTAGGGCAGGAGAGCATGAGGAACACCTCTACTTCAGACGTGGAGTTTCAATCTGCCTGGAGTAAAAAGAAGCACCACCTGTCTTTTGACCGCAATGCCATGGTGACAGAGGAAAACCCAAGACAAGAGGCAGCTTTCAGCGACGATCCCTGACAACATCTGGCTACACTTTTAAACCCAAATCTAAAATAGACAACAGTTACATGATGAAGTGCTGCTGTGCCTCCGGAGAAACACTAAGATCTCTGCTTTTAAAAACCTTCTTCTAATGCCCGCAAGCACATTTAAGTAAATTGCACATACTGTAGGTGGAAATGTAGGTAGCTAGCTAACATCAGCTATGTAAATCTTTCATGTGTCACATTAATCTATGATGTTATAATAAGGAAGAGAGGGGTGGAGAGAAAGAGATGGACAGAAAGTAGGAGACATCCTTAAGGTATACAGTGTAAACCCCCACCTATCCATGGCACAGAATTTCAATGTAAAGTCTACACAAATGTCCCAGATTGTCAAAATGACATATAAACGTTATGTTCACTTGACACAAAAACTCATCCATTGTGAGCCAGACATCATTTTTCATGTTAATTCAACAATTTTTGAGTTTTGAGTTAATTTCACTAAAATTTCTAAAGTCAATTTAGTTAGTTAATTAATTTAAGGCCCATTAACAGCTCAAATTACAGAATTATAGATTGCAGGAGCAGATCCAAAAATTTGTCAGGTTTCCATTTGAAAATATTATTTTTAAAAGGAAAAAGTAAAAGGACAAAGATACATTTACTAGATACTGTTTTGTACTAAACTTAAAATTTTTAGCCGTCTCCAAAATGTTTTAAGTTGAGTGCGCAAATTGGGGATTACAGTGTACTTTGCTGATTTTCAACCAGCTTTGTATCATAATAATATGGGTAGTATGTGTAAATGAACTGTGATAAACTTCCCTCCATCTTATCACCGCACAGATCTCCCTGCTCATCTCCCAACTCAAATTTTCAATTTTTGCTGGCTCTAGCGCTGTTGCTCAAACTACAGATTGTACTGCCTCATTTTTGTACCCACCACCACGGACACAAAGACAACAGAAGCGGATCAAGAGAGAGAGACCCACCCCTCTCTTTCTCTCTCAAATTCAGACCAAATGATCAAATATAAACCAAGATTCTGTAACTATATTGCCTATTTTTTGTCTAAAATGTCTTCAGAAACATATTTTAGTGCACTGTTTGGTTGTAATACGAGAATCTGTGAACAGGAAGTGTGCACCATATTGTTTCCTGTATTGTAAAAAAAAAAGAAGAAAAAAAGCAGAGGCTGAAAAACTGAGATCATCAGTAAAACTAAGCTGAAACTGAATCTTTTTAAAAATTAATTTGTGCCAACCACAATCAAGATTTTAAATGATTAAAGCTTGATGCTTTCGGGTTGTGTTGTGTTTTGCTTATGGTGCTCTGTTATCTGCTGGTGTTATGTGCAATACTGTTATGTTTTTTATGTTTTTATGGTGTATGCTTCATTTCTCTGGACTATTTTTGTAAGGCAGCAATATTTGCGCAGCTACTGAGTGCAAGATAAATTTCTCTACAGGGACAATAAAGTATATCGTATCACATCGCATCGCATCATATCGTATCGTATTGTATCGTATCATTACAGCTTTGATTTCTGGCTTCAAATGTTTTCAGGAACCAATTTCAACTATTACAGTTTTACTGTTTAACTGCCATATTGTACTCTTGTGGAAAAACAACCAAGCTTGCATTACGTCACCCACCAGCAGGAGCGTTTATTGATCCGATGAGATGCAGTGCATTGTGGTAGTTGTAGGTTTTCTACCTCTTGAGTAAAATCAAATGCCACAACCCTTTTCCTCTGTTTTCTCTAGTCATGCAGCACCAATTTTCAAAGCTTATATGTCATTCTACTGCATAGACAGGCTTGTTTTAATGTAAATACCATCTTTCCAGCAGTGAAATACTTATTTAATTTTTTTGATTAGCCTATATACTCTACTTCATTTTAGATAAAAGTGTTAAATATGTTTTTTCCCCATTATTTTGGATGAGGTCGTACAACCTAAACAATTTCAAAAACTTGTACTTTGAGTAATTTAAACTACTTACCCTGTATTCTGGAATGGCAATGGTAATTTTCAGTTTTACGTCAGTCTTTTTTTTTTTTTTTTTTTTTTTTTTTTACATACATTTTCTCTACCCATCACTGGGTATAAGTTAGGTTCTTTTTTAGTTTTTGTTTTTTTGTTTTATTTTGGTGGGAAAAGTCTGGCAAAATTGCAGGATGTCCAGAAAGCTTAAAGGCAGCCATCTTATCTAATGTAGCCACTTCTATCAGATATGGGTATCTCTTGTAGTTTTGAAGTCTAAAAACTACAGGGCAGTGTACCCTTTCTTACCTCCAGTCCACATTTTTGAGAGGACTCTGCATCACATTGTCGCTCCTGTCAGGGCAGAGGAATAGCTGAATGAGAGATTCTCAAACAGGGGCAGTAATTTGCAGAGTGTGTTTCTAAGTTATTCCAGCTCCCCGCAGCTCAGCAGTGGCTGACCCCTCTCCCCGTCTGTCTGCTAAGAGGCCTACAGGGAGGAATCAGCCCAAATTACCTTTATTGATCCAGAGAGACAGGTGAATACCAAGCAGGTCTCTCTTTCCTTCACTCTTCTTATCTCTCATCACTCCATCCCCCTCCCCGCCTGCAGGAGGAGAGAATATAAAAAAAAGGAAACAGGGAGCTTTTTATGTGAGAGGAACTATTCTAACCACCGCCACACATTACTGTATCAGCCATTGCAGTGATTTACTGTTTGCATTCAGGTTGCTGTGATTAAACCTGCCTTCTCGTTGCTCATCTTTCACCAGAGTGAACAGGAATGGCGAGCGGCTGTTTTTCTGCCTCCAATCCACCATTGTCCTTTCGCCCCAGCATACAAATCACTGTGGCGGTGGAAAAGATACTCCATTAGGTCCAACTCTGAGTTAAATCAATGCGTGACTTATCAAATGAAATAGGGGATTATGAGGTAATCACCTGGCAAACGTTGCTGAAATTGTAATTATCTCCACTGCACACATCTCAGAGAGAGGAGACCAAACTAACTATTTAAGTGGAGGCCGAGATAACAAGGTGTAGAAAAGCACAACAGCTATATCTCTTAGACAGCGACGTGAGGCAGAATGTTTATGTGCTGGGAGCAACTCTGTGGTTTCTCTCGCTCGACAGAGGAAACAAGGTATGAAGGCGCTCGCTTCATTGACAGATTTACGCTTCTTGTCCTCCGTCTCATTACTGCAAGGCTGCTGCTCAGTCTGGTTGCTGCTTAATCACACCGCTGTTTATGTGCATTAGATTCTCAGCAGGCGTGAATGGCAGGTGCTACATTATGTACAGTGCTGTGAGGGGATGTGTAACCTGCATGCTTTTACAAAGCTAATAAATGACACTGAAATAACAAGTAATTTGTCAAATAAATATATAAAATAAATCTAAAATAAAAGACACAAATAAAAAATCTTGTAAAAATTAAATAAATATGAAGTAAAATAAGCAGAAAAATATGTTCTGTTTTATGAGAAAAAGATTTTGGATAAATAAAAATAATGCTTTGTCTTTTAGAGAAATTTTAATAAATCCAAAATAGGTTTTTTTCTGTTTTATAATCATAACCTACCTTTATTTTATTTTATTATATTTTTATTATCAATTTTGGACCCTAAAGCAATACATGGCTTTTGAAATCTGTAGCTACAACCACAAATTCTAGCAGACAGAATTAAAACCGTTGGGATCCTCTTACACGTTAACACGATTTAATTGAATTTATTTCTAAATAAAAAAAAAAGAAAGAAAGAAAGAAAAAAATAAAATAGGCTGCATTTTCTACTGCACTGCACTAAAATGTAAAAAACTGTAACCCATTCTGAACCACAACGATTTACAATCATATAATATGCATTTTCAAAGATAAAATAAGAACATTTGTGTTATGTAATGTTTAATATTCTGTGTCTGTATTCATTTCTTTACAAAAACTCACATGCCAAACCTTCCAAAATCATTTTATCTTTTCTATATGTGGAGTTTTAATTATCCTATAACGGAAATGTACTGGTTACTGTACCAGTGCAACACAGCCCCCAGCTGGAAGGACTGCCAAGTTACATCTCTGGGCCCAGAGCCAGTTAGAATCTCACTTTTGGCTATCTTGCCCCATCTGTTGGTCAGGTGCACTCATTGAACTGTGTAGCTTTAAATAAATGTCAGCTTATCTGAGGGAAGCACTGGAGGTTAATTTAAGTTTTTTCAAGGAGTTTTTCAATATGAAGAAGAAGACAAAGAAGAAGAAGAAGAAGAAGAGGAAGAGGAAGAAGAACAAGAACAAGGGAACTTAAAGGGGTTCTTTGCCAATTTACATCCAGCTTTGTGTCATAACAGTGTGTGTAGTATGTGTAAATGAACTGTGGTAAACTTCTCTCCATCTTACCAGCGCCCAGATCTCCCTGCTCATCCCTCAGCTCAAATTTTTGCTGGCTTAGACTGTAGCCTACTTCCACATTTTCATCAAGGAAACTATAACAGAAGGAAAGGACATGACAGCATCAGTGACAGCATGCACATTTTGCATCAGAGCCAGAGTGTAGTGCTGGTCCCATTCTTCTCCTATAATGATGGGCAGAGCCATGATCTGTTTGGAGACCAATAACCAACCACCAATAGGAAAATTAATGTGCACATTTAGATAGTCAACTTCACATAATGTGTGTTTTATAATCTGGTGGAAGCATTTTTCCAGTCAAAGCTAAAACAGGCCAGATATGTTGAGTTATAGTGGGACTTATGCCCCACTAACGTGAGTAGAAGTGGTTTCAAACTCTGGCTCCAAAGCTAAATTCAACTGATATAATGTTCTTTCCTTCTTTTATAGTTTGCTTTTTTTTTTTTTTTTTAATATTTTATTAAGGTTTTCAAAAAAGGAAAAACAAACAAACAAAAAAGCCACACAGTACATCAGTGTGCAAAACAAACAAAAGTAGACATGACCCTGAGGCGATTACAATAATACTTTATATGATACAACATTAGGCTGCAACTAACAATTATTTTCATTGTCGACTAATCGATTATTTCTTCGATTAGTTGACTAATTATTTTATCGAAAAATGTGTTAAAATGTTGAAAAATGTCGGTCTGTCTCTCCCAAACCCCAAAATTATGTCATCTAATGCCTTGTTTCGTACTCACGCAAAAGGGCTTTCGTTCACCGCCAAGGGAGAGTGTGTAAAGCTGCCAATATTTGAACGTAAGAAGCTGTAATAAGAGTTTTTTGGGGTACTTTCATAGTACTTTTCTATGAAAAATGACTCAAACCAATTAGTCGACTACTAAAATCATTATTTTAATAGTCGATTAGTCAACGATTAGTCGACTAATCGTTGCAGCCCTATACAACAGCCCTTCCCTCCCACCCCCCACCCATCCTTCTCCTATCCCCAATTGTTTCCTTCCTTTAAATATTTCTGAGGCACAATGTCTAGAATTTAATATGCAGAACAGCAACATCCATGGTTTTACTTTTTTCATTTTTTATGTCAAGGGCCGAATTAAAACACAGTAACAGCTGATGTCGTTTGGGTGTTATAAAATTGAGACAAAAAGGGTCCCCAGCTCTTACAAAGTTTTTCTCGATAAAGCAAACGACTGGCAGAGAAGTGCAGCATCTCTACTTTTAGGCAGGACATTACATCTGGAAGCCACTGGCCAGATGTGGGCTGGGCAGCATCCTTCCATTTGGGCAAGATGGCGCGCCGGGCCAAGAGCAGAGCAAAAGTCACCATATGGTGCTCAAGTTGGGATCGTCTGCACCAGCAATGCCAAACAAGGCAACAGAAGGGTCTTAGGTTAACTTTTTTTTAAGGAATTTAAACAGGGTATGGAAGATATGCTTGATTTTCAATAGGCCACCACAGACGAGCATAGAAGCAGTTGGAGAGAAAGACCCGCCCCTCTCTTTCTCAAACCCTCAAACTTTCTCAAAACAGTAAAACTTGGCAGTGCTGATCAAATATAAGCCAAGATTCTATTACCGTATTCCTAATTTCGCACCTGAAAAGTCTTTACAAAAATATTTTAGTGCACTGTTTGGCTGTAATACAAGACTTTGTGAACAGAAAGTCAGAAAGTGGGCGCCGACGGAGGCTGAAAAAACTGAGATGAAAAAGTAAAACTAAGTGGTGATCAAATATGAACCAAGATCCTGTTACTGTGTTGCTTATTTTTTGCCTATAATGTTTACAGAAACATATTTTAGCTTATCATATAGCTGTAATTCAATATCATTTAATACTAGCTGGCCGCCATATTGTTTCCTGTTAAAAAAACGGCCAAGCTGCATTACGTCATGCACCAGCAGCAGTGTTTATGGTGCATTTGTTTTGTACTCGGAGGTCCGAAGTCGAAATGGGAATGACGTCATCTCCGAGTAGTCAACAGTTTTTGCATTCTAGTTGACAACAGTGGACAAGCCGGGAAAAAACATGGACGCCCGCAAGAAAGCCTTTGTTGCCCTTGCACTTTCGGAGTATAGACAGCTTCAAAACCATCATGCACTCCAACTGATGAACGCCGCAGATGAGGCTGACCTAATGTAAAACAAATAAGATAAATTGCTATAAACAGTACTTTAGCAGAGTGTTTACTCACTATGTATGCGACCGGCAGCCATCTTGAATTCGTAAGTCAGGGTTGATGCGGTTGCTCTGAGTTGGAAATCCGATCTCAGGGTGTGTTGGAGTTTAAACTTCTGACTTGGAACTGGGAATTTCTGACCTCTGAGTACAAAACGAACGCACCATTATTCATCTGGTGTGGTGCAGTGCATTCTGGTAGTTGTAGGATCTCTAACTCTTGAGCTAAAGCAAATCCCACAGCCCTTTTTTTCTGTTTTCTCTGGTTGTGTAGCACAATTTTTAAAATTAGTTTTGTCTTTCTATTACATAAACAGCCCAGTTTTATACAAAGACCATCTCTCCAGCAGTGAAATATTTCTTTAAGTTGTGCTGGTTCTACTGTGAAGAAGCATCTACTGGTGCTTACACACAACACACACAGCTGAATGTTGAGGTTTTCAGGATTGGGTGACACTTGTGCACACACAACCAATATCACCAAACAAGTTGTATGATTATGACAGCTACCATAACACTTAATTTAATTTCCTTTGTCACTGCTGCTCTGAGAGGCAGTGAAAATATCAGTTTCTTAAAGTAATTCCTGGACACACACAAAGTAGAAATCATTAAAGTTAAACATGGAGTGAAGCAGTACTTACTGTGCCACATCATCCACTGATGCATGGAGAGTCACTTTGTTTTATCACATCAGATGCACAGCAGTAAGATTCAAACTTTCTGCCCCACACACAGCAGCACTTCCTGTCTACATGCTCAAACTTTACGTTATCAGAGACACAGTGCCCCCTTTTGGCTTACAACTGAACTGCCTTTGAAAACAGCCAGCCAGAGACAATCCTGTGTCACAAATATTCTAACAAGCCCTGTGTCTCCAGTGACTAGCAGAGGCGTGACTGTGAGAATCAGTAGGTTCAGTCTCAGCTCGACTGAGTCACACTTTGTCACCTCTGTCTGGTGTCTGTGATCACACCACAGGCCCAGTCAAAGTTCACGGAGGCAGGCGACAGTCACACTTTCCAAATGAGTAGAAAATAAAACAAAGTAACACAAAATATTGCATGATTATGAATACTTCATTTTGAGCAGCACTAACTGAATTTAATTATGACAACTACTTAGAAAATGATAACTTCTAAAGGATATAGCTTACAAAGGAAGATGTTATGTAAACAGGTTGGACCTTTATGTTCTATATTAGATCCTGATTATAACTTTAAAAACAGGCAGATGTATTCGGCTGCAAAGACAGGGTTCATGGCAGTTGTGACACATGTGACCGCTGAGGTCAAACATGGGACTGAACAGAGTTCACCCCCTCAGGTGTGTATTCCTCACGCCCAGCTTCACACCAGCTCTTGGGAAAGAGCAGCATGTGTCTGAAAAGTTGAAACTGTAAAAACTGTAAAGTTCACCAGAGTTCACAGTTACACTGGGACAGGACAGCATAAAAAGGTAAAAAAATAAAATAAAATTAAGAAAAAAAAATTCTTCACACTGATTCTCAAACATGTTCTATGCCTGAAACCGCCTGGTAGAGCTGTCTACTGCCTACTGGGTGCCTAATTTCCTTTGAGATGAATGCAGTATCCATCTATCTGTCCACCCAGCCATTCATCCATCCATCTATGATCCCACGGGGTACAAACAAAATGACAGAAAGCAACATCTTCAGCCAAAAAAAGTATTACATAATCAGGAATACTTAAAAATGATGAGTTTATGTGTGACAGTTGCTTAAAAAATTGGAAATTTTACAGGATGATTATGATCTATAAAGGAAGATCTTTAGTAATCAGGCTGGACCAGGGGACATCCATCAGTTTAATTCTACATTAAAACCTGACTATTACTTTAAAATGTATTTAAAGGCAAAGCCAGGATTCATAGCAGTTGTGACACATGTGACCACTGAATTCAAACATGGGACTGAACAGAGTTCACCCCCTCAGGTGTGTATTCCTCACGCCCAAGTTCACACCAGCTCCTGGGAAAGAGCAGCATGTGTCTGAAAAGTTGAAACTGCGCAAAGTTCACCAAAGTTCACAAAGTTATACTGTGGCAAGACAGAATGTCCCCTACAGAATACAAGATCAAAATCACAAAAAGTAACATCTTCAGCTGCAAAATCATTGCATGATCATGAAAACTTAAAAATTCTGAGTTTATGTGTGACGATTGCTTAGAAAATTATCACTTGAAAAGGATGATTATGATCTAAAAATGAGGATCTTAAATAATCAGGCTGGACCGGTGGAAGGCTGATATCCATCAGTTAATATTTTGTATTAAAACCTGACCATAACTTGGACCGCAGAGGTCAAACATGGGACTGAACAGCTTTTAACCCCTCAGATGTGTATTCCTCACACCCAACTTCACACTAGCTCCTGGGAAAGAGCAGCATGTGTCTGAAAAACTGTGCAAAGTTCAC